>NW_027140231.1:704675-1409350 GCF_036365525.1 Heterodontus francisci
TGAGGGGTTGCCTTAGTTTGAGGGGTTGCCTGAGTTTGAGGGGTTGCCTTAGTTTGAGGGGTTGCCTTCCTTTGAGCGGTTGCCTTTGTTTGAGCGGCTGCCTTAGTTTGAGGGGCTGCCTTAGTTTGAGCGGTTGCATTAGTTTGAGGGGATGCCTGAGTTTGAGCGGTTGCCTTAGTTTGAGGGGATGCCTTAGTTTGAGGGGTTGCCTGAGTTTGAGGGGTTGCCTTAGTTTGAGCGGTTGCCTTAGTTTGAGGGGTTGCCTTAGTTTCAGGGTTTGCTTTCCTTTGAGCGGTTGCCTTAGTTTGAGGGGTTGCCTTAGTTTGAGCGGCTGCCTTCGTTTGAGCGTTTGCCTTAATTTGAGGTGTTGCCTTAGTTTGAGCGGTTGCCTTTGTTTGAGGTGTTGCCTTAGTTTGAGGGGTTGCCTTAGTTTGAGCGGTTGCCTTAGTTCGAGCGGTTGCCTCAGTTTGAGGTGTTGCCTTAGTTTGAGCGGTTGCCTCAGTTTCAGCGGTTCCCTTAGTTTGAGCGGTTGCCTTAGTTTGAGCAGTTGCCTTTGTTTGAGGTGTTGCCTTAGTTTGAGCGGTTGCCTTAGTTTGAGGGGATGCCTTAGTTTGAGCGGTTGCCTGAGTTTGAGGGGATGCCTTAGTTTGAGGGGTTGCCTGAGTTTGAGGTGTTGCCTTAGTTTGAGCGGTTGCCTTAGTTTGAGGGGTTGCCTTAGTTTCAGGGTTTGCCTTCCTTTGAGCGGTTGCCTTAGTTTGAGGGGTTGCCTTAGTTTGAGCGGCTGCCTTAGTTTGAGCGTTTGCCTTAGTTTGAGGTGTTGCCTTAGTTTGAGCGGTTGCCTTTGTTTGAGGTGTTGCCTTAGTTTGAGGGGTTGCCTTAGTTTGAGCGGTTGCCTTAGTTCGAGCGGTTGCCTCAGTTTGAGGTGTTGCCTTAGTTTGAGCGGTTGCCTCAGTTTGAGCGGTTCCCTTAGTTTGAGCGGTTGCCTTAGTTTGAGCGGTTGCCTTTGTTTGAGGTGTTGCCTTAGTTTGAGGGGTTGCCTTAGTTTGAGAGTCTGCCTTAGTTCGAGCGGTTGCCTTTGTTTGAGCGGTTTCCTTAGTTTGAGCGGTTGCCTTATTTCGAGCGGCTGACTTAGTTTGAGGGGTTGCCTTAGTTTGAGCGGTTGCCTCAGTTTGAGCGGTTGCCTTAGTTTGAGCGACGCCTCAGTTTGAGCGGCTGCCTTAGATTGAGCGGCTGCCTTAGTTTGAGCGGTTGCCTTAGTTTTAGCAGCTGCCTTAGTTTGAGCGGTTGCCTTAGTTTGAGGGGCTGCCTTAGTTTGAGCGGTTGCCTTACTTTGAGCGGTTGCCTTAGTTTGAGGGGATGCCTTAGTTTGAGGGGTTGCCTGAGTTTGAGGGGTTGCCTTAGTTTGAGCGTTTGCATTATTTTGAGGGGTTGCCTTAGTTTCAGGGTTTGCCTTCTTTTGAGCGGTTGCCTTAGTTTGAGGGGTTGCCTTAGCTTGAGCGGTTGCCTTAGTTTGAGGGGTTGCCTTAGCTTGAGCGGTTGCCTTAGTTTGAGGGGTTGCTTTAGTTTGAGTGGTTGCCTTAGATTGAGGGTCTGCCATAGTTTGAGGGGTTGTCTTAGTTTGAGGGGTTGCCATAATTTGAGCGGATGCCTTAGTTTGAGGGGTTGCCGTAGTTTGAGAGTCTGCCTTAGTTTGAGCGTTCGCCTTAGTTTGAGGTGTTGCCTTAGTTTGAGCGGTTGCCTTAGTTCGAGCGGTTGCCTTAGTTTGAGGTGTTGCCTTAGTTTGAGCGGTTGCCTCAGTTTCAGCGGTTGCCTTAGTTTGTGCGGTTGCCTTGGTTTGAGCGGTTTCCTTTGTTTGAGGTGTTGCCTTAGTTTGAGGGGTTGCCTTAGTTTGAGAGTCTGCCTTAGTTCGAGCGGTTGCCTTAGTTTGAGCGGTTTCCTTAGAATGAGCGGCTGCCTTATTTCGAGCGGTTGCCTTAGTTTGAGGTGTTGCCTTAGTTTGAGCTATTGCCTTAGTTTGAGGTGTTGCCTTATTTCGAGCGGTTGCCTTTGTTTGAGGTGTTGCCTTAGTTTGAGGGGTTGCCTTAGTTTGAGGGGCTGCCTTAGTTTGAGCGGTTGCCTTAGTTTGAGAATCTGCCTTAGTTTGAGTGGTTGCCTTAGTTTGAGCGGTTGCCTTTGTTTGAGGTGTTGCTTTAGTTTGAGGGGTTGCCTTAGTTTGAGGGGCTGCCTTAGTTTGAGCGGTTGCCTTAGTTTGAGAATCTGCCTTAGTTTGAGTGGTTGCCTTAGTTTGAGCGGTTGTCTTAGTTTGAGGTGTTGCCTTAGTTTGAGGGGCTGCTTTAGTTTGAGCTTTTGCCTTATTTTGAGCGGTTGCCTTAGTTGGAGCGGTTGCCTTAGTTTGAGGTGTTGCCTTAGTTTGAGGGGTTGCCTTAGTTTGAGGGGTTGCCTTAGTTTGAGCGGCTGCCTTAGTTTGAGCGGTTGCCTTAGTTTGGGAGTCTGCCTCAGTTTGAGCGGTTGCCTTATTTTGAGCGGTTGCCTTATTTTGAGCTATTGCCTTAGTTTGAGGGGTTGCCTTAGTTTGAGGGGCTGCCTTAGTTTAGGCGGTTGCCTTAGTTTGAGAGTCTGCCTTAGTATGTGCGGTTGCCTTAGTTAGAGCGGTTGTCTTCGTTTGAGGTGTTGCCTTAGATTGAGGGGTTGCCTTAGTTTGAGGGGTTGCCTTAGTTTGAGCGGTTGCCTTAGTTCGAGCGGTTGCCTTAATTTGAGGTGTTGCCTTAGTTTGAGCGGTTGCCTTGGTTTGAGCGGTTTCCTTTGTTTGAGGTGTTGCCTTAGTTTGAGGGGTTGCCTTAGTTTGAGAGTCTGCCTTAGTTCGAGCGATTGCCTTAGTTTGAGCGGTTGCCTTAGAATGAGCGGCTGCCTTATTTCGAGCGGTTGCCTTAGTTTGAGGTGTTGCCTTAGTTTGAGCGGTTGCCTTAGTTTGAGAGTCTGCCTTAGTTCGAGCGGTTGCCTTAGTTTGAGCGGTTGCCTTAGTTTGAGGTGTTGCCTTATTACGAGCGGTTGCCTTTGTTTGAGGTGTTGCCTTAGTTTGAGCGGTTGCCTTAGTTTGAGGTGTTGCCTTAGTTTGTGGGGCTGCCTTAGTTGTGCGGTTGCCTTAGTTTGAGAGTCTGCCTTATTTCGAGCGGTTGCCTTTGTTTGAGGTGTTGCCTTAGTTTGAGGGGTTGCCTTAGTTTGAGGGGCTGCCTTAGTTTGAGCGGTTGCCTTAGTTTGAGAGTCTGCCTTTCTTTGAGCGGTTGCCTTAGTTGGAGCGGTTGCTTAGTTTGAGGTGTTGCTTTAGTTAGAGGGGTTGCCTTAGTTTGAGGGGCTGCCTTAGTTTGAGCGGTTGCCTTATTTTGAGCGGTTGCCTTATTTTGAGCTATTGCCTTAGTTTGAGGGGTTGCCTTAGTTTGAGGGGCTGCCTTAGTTTGAGCGGTTGCCTTAGTTTGAGAGTCTGCCTTAGTTTGAGCGGTTGCCTTAGTTAGAGTGGTTGTCTTCGTTTGAGGTGTTGCCTCAGTTTGAGGGGTTGACTTAGTTTGAGGGGCTGCCTTAGTTTGAGCGGTTGCCTTAGTTTGAGAGTCTGCCTTAGTTTGAGCGGTTGCCTTAGTTAGAGCGGTTGACTTAGTTTGAGGAGTTGCCTTAGTTTGAGCGTTTGCCTTAGTTTGAGGGGTTGCCTTAGTTTGAGCGGTTGCCTCAGTTTGAGAGTCTGCCTTAGTTTGAGCTGCTGCCTTAGTTTGAGGGGCTGCCTTAGTTTGAGCAGTTGCCTGATTTTGAGGGGATGCCTTAGTTTGAGGGGTTGCCTTAGTTTGAGGGGTTGCCTGAGTTTGAGGGGTTGCCTTAGTTTGAGGGGTTGCCTTCCTTTGAGCGGTTGCCTTTGTTTGTGCGGCTGCCTTAGTTTGAGGGGCTGCCTTAGTTTGAGCGGTTGCCTTAGTTTGAGGGGATGCCTTAGTTTGAGCGGTTGCCTTAGTTTGAGGGGATGCCTTAGTTTGAGGGGTTGCCTGAGTTTGAGGGGTTGCCTTAGTTTGAGCGGTTTCCTTAGTTTGAGGTGTTGCCTTAGTTTCAGGGTTTGCCTTCCTTTGAGCGGTTGCCTTAGTTTGAGGGGTTGCCTTAGTATGAGCGGCTGCCTTCGTTTGAGCGTTTGCCTTAGTTTGAGGTGTTGCCTTTGTTTGAGCGGTTGCCTTTGTTTGAGGTGTTGCCTTAGTTTGAGGGGTTGCCTTAGTTTCAACGGTTGCCTTAGTTCGAGCGGTTGCCTCAGTTTGAGGTGTTGTCTTAGTTTGAGCGGTTGCCTCAGTTTGAGCGGTTCCCTTAGTTTGAGCGGTTGCCTTAGTTTGAGCAGTTGCCTTTGTTTGAGGTGTTGCCTTAGTTTGAGGGGTTGCCTTAGTTTGAGAGTCTGCCTTAGTTCGAGCGGTTGCCTTAGTTTGAGCTGTTGCCTTAGTTTGAGCGGTTGCCTTATTTCGAGCCGTTGCCTTAGTTTGAGGTGTTGCCTTAGTTTGAGCGGTTGCCTTAGTTTGAGGTGCTGCCTTAGTTTGAGCGGTTGCCTTAGTTTGAGTGTCTGCCTTAGTTTGAGCGGTTGTCTTATTTTGAGCGGTTGCTTAGTTTGAGGGGTTGCCTTAGTTTGAGGGGCTGCCTTAGTTTGAGCGTTTGCCTCAGTTTGAGAGTCTGCCTTATTATGAGCGGTTGTCTTATTTTGAGCGGTTGCTTAGTTTGAGGGGTTGCCTTAGTTTGAGGGGTTGCCTTAGTTTGAGGGGCTGCCTTAGTTTGAGCGGTTGCCTTAGTTTGAGAGACTGCCTTAGTTTGAGCAGTTGACTTAGTTAGAGCGGTTGTCTTAGTTTGAGGTGTTGCCTTAGTTTGAGGGGTTGCCTTAGTTTGAGGGTCTGCCTCAGTTTGAGCGGGTGCCTTAGTTAGAGCGGTTGTCAGTTTGAGGTGTTGACTTATTTTGAGGGGATGCTTCAGTTTGAGCTGTTGCCTTAGTTTGAGCGGTTGCCTTAGTTAGACGTGTTGCCTATGTTTGAGGTGTTGCCTTAGTTTGAGAGGTTGCCTTAGTTTGGGCGGTTGCCTTAGTTAGAGCGGTTGCCTTAGTTTGAGGTGTTGCCTTAGTTTGAGAGGTTGCCTTAGTTTGAGGGGTTGCCTTAGTTTGAGGGCTTGCCTTAGTTTGAGCAGCTGCCTGAGTTTGAGCGGCTGCCTTAGTTTGAGGGGTTGCCTTGGTTTGAGCGGTTGCCTTAGTTTGAAGGGGTTGCCTTAGTTTGAGCGGTAGCCTTAGTTTGAGGGGTTGCCTTAGTTTGAGGGGTTGCCTCAGTTTGAGGTGTTGCATTAGTTTGAGGGGTTGCCTTAGTTTGAGAGTCTGCCTTTATTTGAGCGGTTGCCTTAGTTGGAGCGGTTGTCTTAGTTTGAGGTGTTGCTTTAGTTTGAGGGGTTGCCTTAGTTTGAGGGGCTGCCTTAGTTTGAGCGGTTGCCTTATTTTGAGCGGTTGCCTGATTTTGAGCTATTGCCTTAGTTTGAGGTGTTGCCTTAGTTTGAGGGGCTGCCTTAGTTTGAGCGGTGGCCTTAGTTTGAGAGTCTGCCTTTATTTGAGCGGTTGCCTTAGTTGGAGCGGTTGTCTTAGTTTGAGGTGTTGCTTTAGTTTGAGGGGTTGCCTTAGTTTGAGGGGCTGCCTTAGTTTGAGCGGTTGCCTTAGTTTGAGAGTCTGCCTTAGTTTGAGTGGTTCCTTTAGTTTGAGCGGTTGTCTGAGTTTGTGGTGTTGCCTTAGTTTGAGGGGCTGCTTTAGTTTGAGCTTTTGCCTTATTTTGAGCGGTTGCCTTTGTTAGAGCGGTAGCCTTAGTTTGAGGTGTTGCCTTAGTTTGAGGGGTTGCCTTAGTTTGAGCGGCTGCCTTAGTTTGAGCGGTTGCCTTAGTTTGGGAGTCTGCCTCAGTTTGAGCGGTTGCCTTATTTTGAGCGGTTGCCTTATTTTGAGCTATTGCCTTAGTTTGAGGGGTTGCCTTAGTTTGAGGGGCTGCCTTAGTTTGAGCGGTTGCCTTAGTTTGAGAGACTGCCTTAGTTTGAGCGGTTGCCTTAGTTAGAGCGGTTGTCTTCGTTTGAGGTGTTGCCTTAATTTGAGAGGTTGACTTAGTTTGAGGGGCTGCCTTAGTTTGAGCGGTTGCCTTAGTTTGAGAGTCTGCCTTAGTTTGAGCGGTTGCCTTAGTGAGAGCGGTTGACTTAGTTTGAGGTGTTGCCTCAGATTGAGGGATTGCCTTAGTTTGAGGGGTTGCCTTAGTTTGTGGGGTTGCCTTAGTTTGAGCGGCTGCCTGAGTTTGAGCGGCTGCCTTAGTTTGAGGGGTTGCCTTAGTTTGAGCGTTTGCCTTAGTTTGAGGGGTTGCCTTAGTTTGAGCGGTTGCCTCAGTTTGAGAGTCTGCCTTAGTTTGAGCCCCTGCCTTAGTTTGAGGGGCTGCCTTAGTTTGAGCAGTTGCCTGATTTTGAGGGGATGCCTTAGTTTGAGGGGTTGCCTTAGTTTGAGGGGTTGCCTGAGTTTGAGGGGTTGCCTTAGTTTGAGGGGTTGCCTTCCTTTGAGCGGTTGCCTTTGTTTGAGCGGCAGCCTTAGTTTGAGGGGTTGCCTTAGTTTGAGCGTTTGCCTTAGTTTGAGGGGTTGCCTTAGTTTGAGCGGTTGCCTCAGTTTGAGAGTCTGCCTTAGTTTGAGCCCCTGCCTTAGTTTGAGGGGCTGCCTTAGTTTGAGCAGTTGCCTGATTTTGAGGGGATGCCTTAGTTTGAGGGGTTGCCTTAGTTTGAGGGGTTGCCTTAGTTTGAGCGTTTGCCTTAGTTTGAGGGGTTGCCTTAGTTTGAGCGGTTGCCTCAGTTTGAGAGTCTGCCTTAGTTTGAGCCCCTGCCTTAGTTTGAGGGGCTGCCTTAGTTTGAGCAGTTGCCTGATTTTGAGGGGATGCCTTAGTTTGAGGGGTTGCCTTAGTTTGAGGGGCTGCCTTAGTTTGAGCGGTTGCCTTAGTTTGAGGGGATGCCTTAGTTTGAGCGGTTGCCTTAGTTTGAGGGGATGCCTTAGTTTGAGGGGTTGCCTGAGTTTGAGGGGTTGCCTTAGTTTGAGCGGTTTCCTTAGTTTGAGGGGTTGCCTTAGTTTCAGGGTTTGCCTTCCTTTGAGCGGTTGCCTCAGTTTGAGCGGTTCCCTTAGTTTGAGCGGTTGCCTTAGTTTGAGCGGTTGCCTTTGTTTGAGCGGTTGCCTTATTTCGAGCGGCTGACTTAGTTTGAGGGGTTGCCTTAGTTTGAGCGGTTGCCTCAGTTTGAGCGGTTGCCTTAGTTTGAGCGACGCCTCAGTTTGAGCGGCTGCCTTAGATTGAGCGGCTGCCTTAGTTTGAGCGGTTGCCTTAGTTTGAGCAGCTGCCTTAGTTTGAGCGGTTGCCTTAGTTTGAGCAGCTGCCTTAGTTTGAGCGGTTGCCTTAGTTTGAGGGGCTGCCTTACTTTGAGCGGTTGCCTTAGTTTGAGGGGATGCCTTAGTTTGAGGGGTTGCCTGAGTTTGAGGGGTTGCCTTAGTTTGAGCGTTCGCCTTAGTTTGAGGGGTTGCCTTAGTTTCAGGGTTTGCCTTCTTTTGAGCGGTTGCCTTAGTTTGAGGGGTTGCCTTAGCTTGAGCGGTTGCCTTAGTTTGAGGGGTTGCTTTAGTTTGAGTGGTTGCCTTAGATTGAGGGGCTGCCATAGTTTGAGGGGTTGTCTTAGTTTGAGGGGTTGCCATAGTTTGAGCGGATGCCTTAGTTTGAGGGGTTGCCGTAGTTTGAGAGTCTGCCTTAGTTTGAGTGTTCGCCTTAGTTTGAGGTGTTGCCTTAGTTTGAGCGGTTGCCTTAGTTCGAGCGGTTGCCTTAGTTTGAGGTGTTGCCTTAGTTTGAGCGGTTGCCTCAGTTTCAGCGGTTGCCTTAGTTTGTGCGGTTGCCTTGGTTTGAGCGGTTTCCTTTGTTTGAGGTGTTGCCTTAGTTTGAGGGGTTGCCTTAGTTTGAGAGTCTGCCTTAGTTCGAGCGGTTGCCTTAGTTTGAGCGGTTGCCTTAGAATGAGCGGCTGCCTTATTTCGAGCGGTTGCCTTAGTTTGAGGTGTTGCCTTAGTTTGAGCTATTGCCTTAGTTTGAGGTGTTGCCTTATTTCGAGCGGTTGCCTTTGTTTGAGGTGTTGCCTTAGTTTGAGGGGTTGCCTTAGTTTGAGGGGCTGCCTTAGTTTGAGCGGTTGCCTTAGTTTGAGAGTCTGCCTTTGTTTGAGCGGTTGCCTTAGTTGGTGCGGTTGTCTTAGTTTGAGGTTTTGCTTTAGTTTGAGGGGTTGCCTTAGTTTGAGGGGCTGCCTTAGTTTGAGCGGTTGCCTTAGTTTGAGAATCTGCCTTAGTTTGTGTGGTTGCCTTAGTTTGAGCGGTTGTCTTAGTTTGAGGTGTTGCCTTAGTTTGAGGGGCTGCTTTAGTTTGAGCTTTTGCCTTATTTTGAGCGGTTGCCTTAGTTAGAGCGGTTGCCTTAGTTTGAGGTGTTGCCTTAGTTTGAGGGGTTGCCTTAGTTTGTGCGGCTGCCTTAGTTTGAGCGGTTGCCTTAGTTTGGGAGTCTGCCTCAGTTTGAGCGGTTGCCTTATTTTGAGCGGTTGCCTTATTTTGAGCTATTGCCTTAGTTTGAGGGGTTGCCTTAGTTTGAGGGGCTGCCTTAGTTTAGTCGGTTGCCTTAGTTTGAGAGTCTGCCTTAGTGTGAGCGGTTGCCTTAGTTAGAGCGGTTGTCTTCGTTTGAGGTGTTGCCTTAGTATGAGGGGTTGACTTAGTTTGAGGGGCTGCCTTAGTTTGAGCGGTTGCCTTAGTTTGAGAGTCTGCCTTAGTTTGAGCGGTTGCCTTAGTTAGAGCGGTTGACTTAGTTTGAGGTGTTGCCTCAGATTGAGGGGTTGCCTTAGTTTGAGGGGTTGCCTTAGTTTGAGGGGTTGCCTTAGTTTGAGCGGTTGCCTTAGTTCGAGCGGTTGCCTTAGTTTGAGGTGTTGCCTTAGTTTGAGCGGTTGCCTTGGTTTGAGCGGTTTCCTTTGTTTGAGGTGTTGCCTTAGTTTGAGGGGTTGCCTTAGTTTGAGAGTCTGCCTTAGTTCGAGCGATTGCCTTAGTTTGAGCGGTTGCCTTAGAATGAGCGGCTGCCTTATTTCAAGCGGTTGCCTTAGTTTGAGCGGTTGCCTTAGTTTGAGAGTCTGCCTTAGTTCGAGCGGTTGCCTTAGTTTGAGCGGTTGCCTTAGTTTGAGGTGTTGCCTTATTACGAGCGGTTGCCTTTGTTTGAGGTGTTGCCTTAGTTTGAGCGGTTGCCTTAGTTTGAGGTGTTGCCTTAGTTTGTGGGGCTGCCTTAGTTGTGCGGTTGCCTTAGTTTGAGAGTCTGCCTTATTTCGAGCGGTTGCCTTTGTTTGAGGTGTTGCCTTAGTTTGAGGGGTTGCCTTAGTTTGAGGGGCTGCCTTAGTTTGAGCGGTTGCCTTAGTTTGAGAGTCTGCCTTAGTTTGAGTGGTTCCCTTAGTTAGAGCGGTTGTCTTAGTTTGTGGTGTTGCCTTAGTTTGAGGGGCTGCTTTAGTTTGAGCTTTTGCCTTATTTTGAGCGGTTGCCTTAGTTAGAGCGGTAGCCTTAGTTTGAGGTGTTGCCTTAGTTTGAGGGGTTGCCTTAGTTTGAGGGGTTGCCTTAGTTTGAGCGGCTGCCTTAGTTTGAGCGGTTGCCTTAGTTTGGGAGTCTGCCTCAGTTTGAGCGGTTGCCTTATTTTGAGCGGTTGCCTTATTTTGAGCTATTGCCTTAGTTTGAGGGGTTGCCTTAGTTTGAGGGGCTGCCTTAGTTTGAGCGGTTGCCTTAGTTTGAGAGTCTGCCTTAGTTTGAGCGGTTGCCTTAGTTAGAGTGGTTGTCTTCGTTTGAGGTGTTGCCTCAGTTTGAGGGGTTGACTTAGTTTGAGGGGCTGCCTTAGTTTGAGCGGTTGCCTTAGTTTGTGAGTCTGCCTTAGTTTGAGCGGTTGCCTTAGTTAGAGCGGTTGACTTAGTTTGAGGGGTTGCCTTACTTTGAGCGTTTGCCTTAGTTTGAGGGGTTGCCTTAGTTTGAGCGGTTGCCTCAGTTTGAGAGTCTGCCTTAGTTTGAGCTGCTGCCTTAGTTTGAGGGGCTGCCTTAGTTTGAGCAGTTGCCTGATTTTGAGGGGATGCCTTAGTTTGAGGGGTTGCCTTAGTTTGAGGGGTTGCCTGAGTTTGAGGGGTTGCCTTGGTTTGAGGGGATGCCTTCCTTTGAGCGGTTGCCTTTGTTTGTGCGGCTGCCTTAGTTTGAGGGGCTGCCTTAGTTTGAGCGGTTGCCTTAGTTTGAGGGGATGCCTTAGTTTGAGCGGTTGCCTTAGTTTGAGGGGATGCCTTAGTTTGAGGGGTTGCCTGAGTTTGAGGGGTTGCCTTAGTTTGAGCGGTTTCCTTAGTTTGAGGTGCTGCCTTAGTTTCAGGGTTTGCCTTCCTTTGAGCGGTTGCCTTAGTTTGAGGGGTTGCCTTAGTATGAGCGGCTGCCTTCGTTTGAGCATTTGCCTTAGTTTGAGGTGTTGCCTTAGTTTAAGCGGTTGCCTTTGTTTGAGGTGTTGCCTTAGTTTGAGGGGTTGCCTTAGTTTGAGCGGTTGCTTTAGTTCGAGCGGTTGCCTCAGTTTGAGGTGTTGTCTTAGTTTGAGCGGTTGCCTCAGTTTGAGCGGTTCCCTTAGTTTGAGCGGTTGCCTTAGTTTGAGCAGTTGCCTTTGTTTGAGGTGTTGCCTTAGTTTGAGGGGTTGCCTTAGTTTGAGAGTCTGCCTTAGTTCGAGCGGTTGCCTTAGTTTGAGGTGTTGCCTTAGTTTGAGCGGTTGCCTTATTTCGAGCCGTTGCCTTAGTTTGAGGTGTTGCCTTAGTTTGAGCGGTTGCCTTAGTTTGAGGTGCTGCCTTAGTTTGAGCGGTTGCCTTAGTTTGAGAGTCTGCCTTAGTTTGAGCGGTTGTCTTATTTTGAGCGGTTGCTTAGTTTGAGGGGTTGCCTTAGTTTGAGGGGCTGCCTTAGTTTGAGCGTTTGCCTCAGTTTGAGAGTCTGCCTTATTATGAGCGGTTGTCTTATTTTGAGCGGTTGCTTAGTTTGAGGGGTTGCCTTAGTTTGAGGGGTTGCCTTAGTTTGAGGGGCTGCCTTAGTTTGAGCGGTTGCCTTAGTTTGAGAGAATGCCTTAGTTTGAGCAGTTGACTTAGTTAGAGCGGTTGTCTTAGTTTGAGGTGTTGCCTTAGTTTGAGGGGTTGCCTTAGTTTGAGGGTCTGCCTCAGTTTGAGCGGTTGCCTTAGTTAGAGCGGTTGTCAGTTTGAGGTGTTGACTTATTTTGAGGGGATGCTTCAGTTTGAGCTGTTGCCTTAGTTTGAGCGGTTGCCTTAGTTAGAGGTGTTGCCTATGTTTGAGGTGTTGCCTTAGTTTGAGAGGTTGCCTTAGTTTGGGCGGTTGCCTTAGTTAGAGCGGTTGCCTTAGTTTGAGGTGTTGCCTTAGTTTGAGAGGTTGCCTTAGTTTGAGGGGTTGCCTTAGTTTGAGGGCTTGCCTTAGTTTGAGCAGCTGCCTGAGTTTGAGCGGCTGCCTTAGTTTGAGGGGTTGCCTTGGTTTGAGCGGTTGCCTTAGTTTGAGGGGTTGCCTTAGTTTGAGGGGTTGCCTCAGTTTGAGGTGTTGCATTAGTTTGAGGGGTTGCCTTAGTTTGAGAGTCTGCCTTAGTTCGAGCGGTTGCCTTAGTTTGAGCGGTTGCCTTAGAATGAGCGGCTGCCTTATTTTGAGCGGTTGCCTTATTTTGAGCGGTTGCCTTTGTTTGAGCGGTTGCCTTAGTTTGAGGTGTTGCCTTAGTTTGTGGGGCTGCCTTAGTTTGAGTGGTTGCCTTAGTTTGAGCGGTTGCCTTAGTTTGAGGTGTTGCCTTAGTTTGTGGGGCTGCCTTAGTTTGAGCGGTTGCCTTAGTTTTAGAGTCTGCCTTTATTTGAGCGGTTGCCTTAGTTGGAGCGGTTGTCTTAGTTTGAGGGGTTGCCTTAGTTTGAGGGGCTGCCTTAGTTTGAGCGGTTGCCTTATTTTGAGCGGTTGCCTGATTTTGAGCTATTGCCTTAGTTTGAGGTGTTGCCTTAGTTTGAGGGGCTGCCTTAGTTTGAGCGGTTGCCTTAGTTTGAGAGTCTGCCTTAGTTTGAGTGGTTCCCTTAGTTTGAGCGGTTGTCTGAGTTTGTGGTGTTGCCTTAGTTTGAAAAGCTGCTTTAGTTTGAGCTTTTGCCTTATTTTGAGCGGTTGCCTAAGTTAGAGCGGTAGCCTTAGTTTGAGGTGTTGCCTTAGTTTGAGGGGTTGCCTTAGTTTGAGCGGCTGCCTTAGTTTGAGCGGTTGCCTTAGTTTGGGAGTCTGCCTCAGTTTGAGCGGTTGCCTTATTTTGAGCGGTTGCCTTATTTTGAGCTATTGCCTTAGTTTGAGTGGTTGCCTTAGTTTGAGGGGCTGCCTTAGTTTGAGCGGTTGCCTTAGTTTGAGAGTCTGCCTTAGTTTGAGCGGTTGCCTTAGTTAGAGCGGTTGTCTTCGTTTGAGGTGTTGCCTTAGTTTGAGGGGTTGACTTAGTTTGAGGGGCTGCCTTAGTTTGAGCGGTTGCCTTAGTTTGAGAGTCTGCCTTAGTTTGAGCGGTTGCCTTAGCTTGAGCGGTTGCCTTAGTTTGAGGGTTTGCTTTAGTTTGAGTGGTTGCCTTAGATGGAGGGGCTGCCATAGTTTGAGGGGTTGCCTTAGTTTGAGGTGTTGCCTTAGTTTGAGCGGCTGCCTTAGTTTGAGGGGTTGCCTTAGTTTGAGAGTCTACCTTAGTTTGAGCGTTTGCCTTAGTTTGAGGTGTTGCCTTAGTTTGAGGGGTTGCCTTAGTTCGAGCGGTTGCCTTAGTTTGAGGTGTTGCCTTAGTTTGAGCGGTTGCCTCAGTTTGAGCGGTTGCCTTAGTTTGAGCGGTTGCATAAGTTTGAGCGGTTGCCTTTGTTTGAGGTGTTGCCTTAGTTTGAGGGGTTGCCTTAGTTTGAGCGGTTGCGTTAGTTTGAGGGGATGCCTTAGTTTGAGCAGTTGCCTTAGTTTGAGTGGTTGCCTTCGTTTGAGCGGCTGCCTGAGTTTGACGGGATGCCTTAGTTTGAGCGGTTGCCTTAGTTTGAGGGGTTGCCTTATTTGGAGCGGTTGCCTTAGTTTGAGTGGCCGCCTTAGTTTGAGCGGCTGCCTTAGTTTGAGGGAATGCCTCAGTTTGAGCGGATGCCTTAGTTTGAGCGGTTGCCTTACTTTGAGGGGATGCCTTAGTTTGAGCGGTTGCCTTAATTTGAGCGGTTGCCTTAGTTTGAGCGGCCGCCTTAGTTTGAGCGGCTGCCTTAGTTTGAGGGAATGCCTCAGTTTGAGCGGATGCCTTAGTTTGAGCGGTTGCCTTACTTTGAGGGGATGCCTTAGTTTGAGCGGTTGCCTTAATTTGAGCGGTTGCCTAACTTTGAGCGGCCGCCTTAGTTTGAGCGACGGCCTTAGTTTGAGCGGATGCCTAAGTTGAGCGGTTGCCTTAGTTTGAGATGCTGCCTTAGTTTGAGCGGTTGCCTTAGTTTGAGATGCTGCCTTAGTTTGAGCGGTTGCCTTAGTTTGAGCGGCTGCCTTAGTTTGAGCGGTTGCCTAAGTTTGAGCGGCCGCCTTAGTTTGAGCGGCTGCCTTAGTTTGAGGGGATGACTTAGTTTGAGCGGTTGCCTTAGTTTGAGGGGCTGCCTTAGTTTGAGGGGTTGCCTAAGTTTGAGCGGCTGCCTTAGTTTGAGCGGTTGCCTTAGTTTGAGAGGCTGCCTTAGTTTGAGGGGTTGCCTAAGTTTGAGCGGCCGCCTTAGTTTGAGCGGTTGCCTTAGTTTGAGCGGCTGCCTTTGTCTGAGCGGTTGCCTGAGTTTGAGATGCTGCCTTAGTTTGAGCGGTTGCCTTAGTTTGAGCGGCTGCCTTAGTTTGAGCAGTTGCCTAAGTTTGAGCGGCCGCCTTAGTTTGAGCGGCTGCCTTAGTGTGAGGGGATGACATAGTTTGAGCGGTTGCCTTAGTTTGAGGGGTTGCCTCAGTTTGAGCAGCCGCCTTAGTTTGAGCGGCTGCCTTAGTTTGAGGGGATGACTTAGTTTGAGCGGTTGCCTCCGTTTCAGTGGCTGCCTTAGTTTGAGGGGATGCCTTAGTTTGAGCGGTTGCCTAAGTTGAGGGGTTGCCTTAGTTGGAGCGGTTGCCTTAGTTTGAGCGGCTGCCTTTGTTTGAGGGGATGCCTTAGTTTGAGCGGTTGCCTTAGTTTGAGCGGTTGCCTTAGTTTGAGCGGTTGCCTTAGTTTGAGCGGCCGTCTTAGTTTGAGCAGTTGCCTTAGTTTGAGCGGTTGCCTTAGTTTGAGGGGAAGCCTTAGTTTGAGCGTTTGCCTTAGTTTGAGCGGCCGCCTTTGTTTGAGAGGTTGCCTTAGTTTGAGCGGTTGCCTTAATTTGAGCGGTTGCCTGAGTTTGAGCGGCTGCCTTAGTTTGAGCGGTTGCCTTAGTTTCAGGGGATGCCTTAGTTTGAGCGGATGCCTTAGTTTGAGGGTTTGCCTTAGCTTGAGCGGTTGCCTTAGTTTGAGGGGTTGGCTTCGCTTGAGCGGTTGCCTTAGTTTGAGGGTTTGCTTTAGTTTGAGTGGTTGCCTTTGATGGAGGGGCTGCCATAGTTTGAGGGGTTGCCTTAGTTTGAGGTGTTGCCTTAATTTGAGCGGCTGCCTTAGTTTGAGGGGTTGCCTTAGTTTGAGAGTCTACCTTAGTTTGAGCGTTTGCCTTAGTTTGAGCGGTTGCCTTAGTTAGAGCGGTTGTCTTCGTTTGAGGTGTTGCCTTAGTTTGAGGGGTTGACTTAGTTTGAGGGGCTGCCTTAGTTTGAGCGGTTGCCTTAGTTTGAGAGTCTGCCTTAGTTTGAGCGGTTGCCTTAGCTTGAGCGGTTGCCTTAGTTTGAGGGTTTGCTTTAGTTTGAGTGGTTGCCTTAGATGGAGGGGCTGCCATAGTTTGAGGGGTTGCCTTAGTTTGAGGTGTTGCCTTAGTTTGAGCGGCTGCCTTAGTTTGAGGGGTTGCCTTAGTTTGAGAGTCTACCTTAGTTTGAGCGTTTGCCTTAGTTTGAGGTGTTGCCTTAGTTTGAGCGGTTGCCTTAGTTCGAGCGGTTGCCTTAGTTTGAGGTGTTGCCTTAGTTTGAGCGGTTGCCTCAGTTTGAGCGGTTGCCTTAGTTTGAGCGGTTGCATAAGTTTGAGCGGTTGCCTTTGTTTGAGGTGTTGCCTTAGTTTGAGGGGTTGCCTTAGTTTGAGCGGTTGCGTTAGTTTGAGGGGATGCCTTAGTTTGAGCAGTTGCCTTAGTTTGAGTGGTTGCCTTCGTTTGAGCGGCTGCCTGAGTTTGACGGGATGCCTTAGTTTGAGCGGTTGCCTTAGTTTGAGGGGTTGCCTTATTTGGAGCGGTTGCCTTAGTTTGAGTGGCCGCCTTAGTTTGAGCGGCTGCCTTAGTTTGAGGGAATGCCTCAGTTTGAGCGGATGCCTTAGTTTGAGCGGTTGCCTTACTTTGAGGGGATGCCTTAGTTTGAGCGGTTGCCTTAATTTGAGCGGTTGCCTTAGTTTGAGCGGCCGCCTTAGTTTGAGTGGTTGCCTAACTTTGAGCGGCCGCCTTAGTTTGAGCGACGGCCTTAGTTTGAGCGGATGCCTAAGTTGAGCGGTTGCCTTAGTTTGAGATGCTGCCTTAGTTTGAGCGGTTGCCTTAGTTTGAGATGCTGCCTTAGTTTGAGCGGTTGCCTTAGTTTGAGCGGCTGCCTTAGTTTGAGCGGTTGCCTAAGTTTGAGCGGCCGCCTTAGTTTGAGCGGCTGCCTTAGTTTGAGGGGATGACTTAGTTTGAGCGGTTGCCTTAGTTTGAGGGGCTGCCTTAGTTTGAGGGGTTGCCTAAGTTTGAGCGGCTGCCTTAGTTTGAGCGGTTGCCTTAGTTTGAGAGGCTGCCTTAGTTTGAGGGGTTGCCTAAGTTTGAGCGGCCGCCTTAGTTTGAGCGGTTGCCTTAGTTTGAGCGGCTGCCTTTGTCTGAGTGGTTGCCTGAGTTTGAGATGCTGCCTTAGTTTGAGCGGTTGCCTTAGTTTGAGCGGCTGCCTTAGTTTGAGCAGTTGCCTAAGTTTGAGCGGCCGCCTTAGTTTGAGCGGCTGCCTTAGTGTGAGGGGATGACATAGTTTGAGCGGTTGCCTTAGTTTGAGGGGTTGCCTCAGTTTGAGCAGCCGCCTTAGTTTGAGCGGCTGCCTTAGTTTGAGGGGATGACTTAGTTTGAGCGGTTGCCTCCGTTTCAGTGGCTGCCTTAGTTTGAGGGGATGCCTTAGTTTGAGCGGTTGCCTAAGTTGAGGGGTTGCCTTAGTTGGAGCGGTTGCCTTAGTTTGAGCGGCTGCCTTTGTTTGAGGGGATGCCTTAGTTTGAGCGGTTGCCTTAGTTTGAGCGGTTGCCTTAGTTTGAGCGGTTGCCTTAGTTTGAGCGGCCGTCTTAGTTTGAGCAGTTGCCTTAGTTTGAGCGGTTGCCTTAGTTTGAGGGGAAGCCTTAGTTTGAGCGTTTGCCTTAGTTTGAGCGGCCGCCTTTGTTTGAGAGGTTGCCTTAGTTTGAGCGGTTGCCTTAATTTGAGCGGTTGCCTGAGTTTGAGCGGCTGCCTTAGTTTGAGCGGTTGCCTTAGTTTCAGGGGATGCCTTAGTTTGAGCGGATGCCTTAGTTTGAGGGTTTGCCTTAGCTTGAGCGGTTGCCTTAGTTTGAGGGGTTGGCTTCGCTTGAGCGGTTGCCTTAGTTTGAGGGTTTGCTTTAGTTTGAGTGGTTGCCTTTGATGGAGGGGCTGCCATAGTTTGAGGGGTTGCCTTAGTTTGAGGTGTTGCCTTAATTTGAGCGGCTGCCTTAGTTTGAGGGGTTGCCTTAGTTTGAGAGTCTACCTTAGTTTGAGCGTTTGCCTTAGTTTGAGGTGTTGCCTTAGTTTGAGCGGTTGCCTTAGTTCGAGCGGTTGCCTTAGTTTGAGGTGTTGCCTTAGTTTGAGCGGTTGCCTCAGTTTGAGCGGTTGCCTTAGTTTGAGCGGTTGCCTTAGTTTGAGCGGTTGCCTTTGTTTGAGGTGTTGCCTTAGTTTGAGGGGTTGCCTCAGTTTGAGAGGCTGCCTTAGTTTGAGGGGTTGCCTAAGTTTGAGCGGCCGCCTTAGTTTGAGCGGTTGCCTTAGTTTGAGCGGCTGCCTTTGTCTGAGCGGTTGCCTGAGTTTGAGATGATGCCTTAGTTTGAGCGGTTGCCTCAGTTCGAGCGGTTGCCTTTGTTTGAGGGGTTGCCTTAGTTTGAGGGGTTGCCTTAGTTTGAGCGGTTGCCTTATTTCGAGCGGTTGCCTTAGTTTGAGGTGTTGCCTTAGTTTGAGCTATTGCCTTAGTTTGAGGTGTTGCCTTAGTTTGAGCGGTTGCCTTAGTTTGAGCGGTTGCCTTAGTTAGAGCGGTTGTCTTAGTTTGTGGTGTTGCCTCAGTTTGAGGGGTTGCCTTATTTCGAGCGGTTGCCTTAGTTTGAGGTGTTGCCTTAGTTTGAGCGGTTGCCTTAGTTTGAGGGTTTGCCTTAGCTTGAGCGGTTGCCTAAGTTTGAGGTGTTGCCTTAGTTTGAGCTATTGCCTTAGTTTGAGGTGTTGCCTTAGTTTGAGCGGTTGCCTTAGTTTGAGCGGTTGCCTTAGTTCGAGCGGTTGTCTTAGTTTGAGGTGTTGCCTCAGTTTGAGGGGTTGCCTTATTTCGAGCGGTTGCCTTAGTTTGAGGTGTTGCCTTAGTTTGAGCGGTTGCCTTAGTTTGAGCGGTTGCCTTAGTTTGAGCGGCTGCCTTAGTTTGAGGGGTTGCCTAAGTTTGAGCGGCCGCCTTAGTTTGAGCGGTTGCCTTAGTTTGAGCGGCTGCCTTTGTCTGAGCGGTTGCCTGAGTTTGAGATGCTGCCTTAGTTTGAGCGGTTGCCTTAGTTTGAGCGGCTGCCTTAGTTTGAGCAGTTGCCTATTTTTGAGCGGCCGCCTTAGTTTGAGCGGCTGCCTTAGTTTGAGGGGATGACATAGTTTGAGCGGTTGCCTTAGTTTGAGGGGCTGCCTTAGTTTGAGGGGTTGCCTCAGTTTGAGCAGCCGCCTTAGTTTGAGCGGCTGCCTTAGTTTGAGGGGATGACTTAGTTTGAGCGGTTGCCTCCGTTTCAGTGGCTGCCTTCGTTTGAGGGGATGCCTTAGTTTGAGCGGTTGCCTAAGTTTGAGGGGTTGCCTTAGTTGGAGCGGTTGCCTTAGTTTGAGTGGCTGCCTTTGTTTGAGGGGATGCCTTAGTTTGAGCGTTTGCCTTAGTTTGAGCGGTTGCCTTAGTTTGAGCGGTTGCCTTTGTTTGAGCGGCCGTCTTAGTTTGAGCAGTTGCCTTAGTTTGAGCGGTTGCCTTAGTTTGAGGGGAAGCCTTAGTTTGAGCTTTTGCCTTAGTTTGAGCGGCCGCCTTAGTTTGAGAGGTTGCCTTAGTTTGAGCGGTTGCCTTAATTTGAGCGGTTGCCTGAGTTTGAGCGGCTGCCTTAGTTTGAGCGGCTGCCTTAGTTTGAGGGGTTGCCTTAGTTTGAGAGTCTACCTTAGTTTGAGCGTTTGCCTTAGTTTGAGGTGTTGCCTTAGTTTGAGCGGTTGCCATAGTTCGAGCGGATGCCTTAGTTTGAGGTGTTGCCTTAGTTTGAGCGGTTGCCTCAGTTTGAGCGGTTGCCTTAGTTTGAGCGGTTGCCTTAGTTTGAGCGGTTGCCCTTGTTTGAGGTGTTGCCTTAGTTTGTGGGGTTGCCTCAGTTTGAGAGTCTGCCTCAGTTCGAGCGGTTGCCTTTGTTTGAGGGGTTGCCTTAGTTTGAGCGGTTGCCTTAGTTTGAGCGGTTGCCTTATTTCGAGCGGTTGCCTTAGTTTGAGGTGTTGCCTTAGTTTGAGCTATTGCCTTAGTTTGAGGTGTTGCCTTAGTTTGAGCGGTTGCCTTAGTTTGAGCGGTTGCCTTAGTTAGAGCGGTTGTCTTAGTTTGAGGTGTTTCCTTAGTTTGAGGGGTTGCCTTATTTCGAGCGGTTGCCTTAGTTTGAGGTGTTGCCTTAGTTTGAGCGGTTGCCTTAGTTTGAGCTATTGCCTTAGTTTGAGCGGTTGCCTTAGTTTGAGCGGTTGCCTTATTTTCAGGGGATGCCTTAGTTTGAGCGGTTGCCTTAGTTTGAGGGTTTGCATTAGCTTGAGCGGTTGCCTTAGTTTGAGGGGTTGGCTTAGCTTGAGCGGTTGCCTTAGTTTTTGGGTTTGCTTTAGTTTGAGTGGTTGCCTTAGATGGAGTGGCTGCCATAGTTTGAGGGGTTGCCAGAGTTTGAGGGGTTGCCTTAGTTTGAGCGGCTGCCTTAGTTTGAGGGGTTGCCTTAGTTTGAGAGTCTACCTTAGTTTGAGCGTTTGCCTTAGTTTGAGGTGTTGCCTTAGTTTGAGCGGTTGCCATAGTTCGAGCGGATGCCTTAGTTTGAGGTGTTGCCTTAGTTTGAGCGGTTGCCTCAGTTTGAGCGGTTGCCTTAGTTTGAGCGGTTGCCTTAGTTTGAGCGGTTGCCCTTGTTTGAGGTGTTGCCTTAGTTTGTGGGGTTGCCTCAGTTTGAGAGTCTGCCTCAGTTCGAGCGGTTGCCTTTGTTTGAGGGGTTGCCTTAGTTTGAGCGGTTGCCTTAGTTTGAGCGGTTGCCTTATTTCGAGCGGTTGCCTTAGTTTGAGGTGTTGCCTTAGTTTGAGCGGTTGCCTTAGTTTGAGCGGTTGCCTTAGTTAGAGCGGTTGTCTTAGTTTGAGGTGTTTCCTTAGTTTGAGGGGTTGCCTTATTTCGAGCGGTTGCCTTAGTTTGAGGTGTTGCCTTAGTTTGAGCGGTTGCCTTAGTTTGAGCTATTGCCTTAGTTTGAGCGGTTGCCTTAGTTTGATCGGCCGTCTTAGTTTGAGCAGTTGCCTTAGTTTGAGGTGTTGCCTTAGTTTGAGAATCTGCCTTATTTTGAGCGGTTGCCTTATTTTGAGCGGTTGCCTTATTTTGAGCTATTGCCTTAGTTTGAGGGGTTGCCTTAGTTTGATGGGCTGCCTTAGTTTGAGCGGTTGCCTTAGTTAGAGCAGTTGTCTTAGTTTGAGGTGTTGCCTTAGTTTGAGGGGTTGCTTTAGTTTGAGGGGCTGCCTTAGTTTGAGCGGTTGCCTTAGTTTGAGAGTCTGCCTTAGTTTGAGCGGTTTCCTTTGTTAGAGCGGTTGTCTTAGTTTGAGGTGTTGCCTTAGTTTGAGGGGCTGCTTTAGTTTGAGGGGTTGCCTTAGTTTCAGGGTTTGCCTAAGTTTGAGGGGTTGCCTTAGTTGGAGCGGTTGCCTTAGTTTGAGCGGCTGCCTTTGTTTGAGGGGATGCCTTAGTTTGAGCGGTTGCCTTAGTTTGAGCGGTTGCCTTAGTTTGAGCGGCCGTCTTAGTTTGAGCAGTTGCCTTAGTTTGAGCGGTTGCCTTAGTTTGAGGGGAAGCCTTAGTTTGAGCTTTTGCCTTAGTTTGAGCCGTTGCCTAAGTTTGAGCGGCCGCCTTAGTTTGAGCGGCTGGCTTAGTTTGAGGGGATGCCTTAGTTTGAGCGGTTGCCTTAGTTTGAGGGGATGCTTTAGTTTGAGCGGTTGCCTTATTTGAGCGGTTGCCTTCGTTTGAGCGCTTGCCTAAGTTTGAGGGGATGCCTTAATTTGAGCGGTTGCCTCAATTAGAGGGTACGCCTTAGTTTGAGCGGTTGCCTTAGTTTGAGGGGATGCCTTAGTTTGAGCGGTTGCGTTAGTTTGAGGGGATGCCTTAGTTTGAGCAGTTGCCTTAGTTTGAGCGGTTGCCTTCGTTTGAGCGGCTGCCTGAGTTTGACGGGATGCCTTAGTTTGAGCGGTTGCCTTAGTTTGAGGGGTTGCCTTATTTGGAGCGGTTGCCTTAGTTTGAGTGGCCGCCTTAGTTTGAGCGGCTGCCTTAGTTTGAGCGGCTGGCTTAGTTTGAGGGGATGCCTTAGTTTGAGCGGTTGCCTTAGTTTGAGGGGATGCTTTAGTTTGAGCGGTTGCCTTATTTGAGCGGTTGCCTTCGTTTGAGCGCTTGCCTAAGTTTGAGGGGATGCCTTAATTTGAGCGGTTGCCTCAATTAGAGGGTACGCCTTAGTTTGAGCGGTTGCCTTAGTTTGAGGGGATGCCTTAGTTTGAGCGGTTGCGTTAGTTTGAGGGGATGCCTTAGTTTGAGCAGTTGCCTTAGTTTGAGCGGTTGCCTTCGTTTGAGCGGCTGCCTGAGTTTGACGGGATGCCTTAGTTTGAGCGGTTGCCTTAGTTTGAGGGGTTGCCTTATTTGGAGCGGTTGCCTTAGTTTGAGTGGCCGCCTTAGTTTGAGCGGCTGCCTTAGTTTGAGGGCATGCCTCAGTTTGAGCGGTTGCCTTAGTTTGAGCGGCCGCCTTAGTTTGAGTGGTTGCCTAAGTTTGAGCGGCCGCCTTAGTTTGAGCGGCGGCCTTAGTTTGAGCGGATGCCTAAGTTGAGCGGTTGCCTTAGTTTGAGATGCTGCCTTAGTTTGAGCGGTTGCCTTAGTTTGAGATGCTGCCTTAGTTTGAGCGGTTGCCTTAGTTTGAGCGGCTGCCTTAGCTTGAGCGGTTGCCTAAGTTTGAGCGGCCGCCTTAGTTTGAGCGGCTGCCTTAGTTTGAGGGGATGACTTAGTTTGAGCGGTTGCCTTAGTTTGAGGGGCTGCCTTAGTTTGAGGAGTTGCCTTAGTTTGAGCGGCTGCCTTAGTTTGAGCAGTTGCCTATTTTTGAGCGGCCGCCTTAGTTTGAGCGGCTGCCTTAGTTTGAGGGGATGACATAGTTTGAGCGGTTGCCTTAGTTTGAGGGGCTGCCTTAGTTTGAGGGGTTGCCTCAGTTTGAGCAGCCGCCTTAGTTTGAGCGGCTGCCTTAGTTTGAGGGGATGACTTAGTTTGAGCGGTTGCCTCCGTTTCAGTGGCTGCCTTCGTTTGAGGGGATGCCTTAGTTTGAGCGGTTGCCTAAGTTTGAGGGGTTGCCTTAGTTGGAGCGGTTGCCTTAGTTTGAGTGGCTGCCTTTGTTTGAGGGGATGCCTTAGTTTGAGCGTTTGCCTTAGTTTGAGCGGTTGCCTTAGTTTGAGCGGTTGCCTTTGTTTGAGCGGCCGTCTTAGTTTGAGCAGTTGCCTTAGTTTGAGCGGTTGCCTTAGTTTGAGGGGAAGCCTTAGTTTGAGCTTTTGCCTTAGTTTGAGCGGCCGCCTTAGTTTGAGAGGTTGCCTTAGTTTGAGCGGTTGCCTTAATTTGAGCGGTTGCCTGAGTTTGAGCGGCTGCCTTAGTTTGAGCGGCTGCCTTAGTTTGAGGGGTTGCCTTAGTTTGAGAGTCTACCTTAGTTTGAGCGTTTGCCTTAGTTTGAGGTGTTGCCTTAGTTTGAGCGGTTGCCATAGTTCGAGCGGATGCCTTAGTTTGAGGTGTTGCCTTAGTTTGAGCGGTTGCCTCAGTTTGAGCGGTTGCCTTAGTTTGAGCGGTTGCCTTAGTTTGAGCGGTTGCCCTTGTTTGAGGTGTTGCCTTAGTTTGTGGGGTTGCCTCAGTTTGAGAGTCTGCCTCAGTTCGAGCGGTTGCCTTTGTTTGAGGGGTTGCCTTAGTTTGAGCGGTTGCCTTAGTTTGAGCGGTTGCCTTATTTCGAGCGGTTGCCTTAGTTTGAGGTGTTGCCTTAGTTTGAGCTATTGCCTTAGTTTGAGGTGTTGCCTTAGTTTGAGCGGTTGCCTTAGTTTGAGCGGTTGCCTTAGTTAGAGCGGTTGTCTTAGTTTGAGGTGTTTCCTTAGTTTGAGGGGTTGCCTTATTTCGAGCGGTTGCCTTAGTTTGAGGTGTTGCCTTAGTTTGAGCGGTTGCCTTAGTTTGAGCTATTGCCTTAGTTTGAGCGGTTGCCTTAGTTTGAGCGGTTGCCTTATTTTCAGGGGATGCCTTAGTTTGAGCGGTTGCCTTAGTTTGAGGGTTTGCATTAGCTTGAGCGGTTGCCTTAGTTTGAGGGGTTGGCTTAGCTTGAGCGGTTGCCTTAGTTTTTGGGTTTGCTTTAGTTTGAGTGGTTGCCTTAGATGGAGTGGCTGCCATAGTTTGAGGGGTTGCCAGAGTTTGAGGGGTTGCCTTAGTTTGAGCGGCTGCCTTAGTTTGAGGGGTTGCCTTAGTTTGAGAGTCTACCTTAGTTTGAGCGTTTGCCTTAGTTTGAGGTGTTGCCTTAGTTTGAGCGGTTGCCATAGTTCGAGCGGATGCCTTAGTTTGAGGTGTTGCCTTAGTTTGAGCGGTTGCCTCAGTTTGAGCGGTTGCCTTAGTTTGAGCGGTTGCCTTAGTTTGAGCGGTTGCCCTTGTTTGAGGTGTTGCCTTAGTTTGTGGGGTTGCCTCAGTTTGAGAGTCTGCCTCAGTTCGAGCGGTTGCCTTTGTTTGAGGGGTTGCCTTAGTTTGAGCGGTTGCCTTAGTTTGAGCGGTTGCCTTATTTCGAGCGGTTGCCTTAGTTTGAGGTGTTGCCTTAGTTTGAGCGGTTGCCTTAGTTTGAGCGGTTGCCTTAGTTAGAGCGGTTGTCTTAGTTTGAGGTGTTTCCTTAGTTTGAGGGGTTGCCTTATTTCGAGCGGTTGCCTTAGTTTGAGGTGTTGCCTTAGTTTGAGCGGTTGCCTTAGTTTGAGCTATTGCCTTAGTTTGAGCGGTTGCCTTAGTTTGATCGGCCGTCTTAGTTTGAGCAGTTGCCTTAGTTTGAGGTGTTGCCTTAGTTTGAGAATCTGCCTTATTTTGAGCGGTTGCCTTATTTTGAGCGGTTGCCTTATTTTGAGCTATTGCCTTAGTTTGAGGGGTTGCCTTAGTTTGATGGGCTGCCTTAGTTTGAGCGGTTGCCTTAGTTAGAGCAGTTGTCTTAGTTTGAGGTGTTGCCTTAGTTTGAGGGGTTGCTTTAGTTTGAGGGGCTGCCTTAGTTTGAGCGGTTGCCTTAGTTTGAGAGTCTGCCTTAGTTTGAGCGGTTTCCTTTGTTAGAGCGGTTGTCTTAGTTTGAGGTGTTGCCTTAGTTTGAGGGGCTGCTTTAGTTTGAGGGGTTGCCTTAGTTTCAGGGTTTGCCTAAGTTTGAGGGGTTGCCTTAGTTGGAGCGGTTGCCTTAGTTTGAGCGGCTGCCTTTGTTTGAGGGGATGCCTTAGTTTGAGCGGTTGCCTTAGTTTGAGCGGTTGCCTTAGTTTGAGCGGCCGTCTTAGTTTGAGCAGTTGCCTTAGTTTGAGCGGTTGCCTTAGTTTGAGGGGAAGCCTTAGTTTGAGCTTTTGCCTTAGTTTGAGCCGTTGCCTAAGTTTGAGCGGCCGCCTTAGTTTGAGCGGCTGGCTTAGTTTGAGGGGATGCCTTAGTTTGAGCGGTTGCCTTAGTTTGAGGGGATGCTTTAGTTTGAGCGGTTGCCTTATTTGAGCGGTTGCCTTCGTTTGAGCGCTTGCCTAAGTTTGAGGGGATGCCTTAATTTGAGCGGTTGCCTCAATTAGAGGGTACGCCTTAGTTTGAGCGGTTGCCTTAGTTTGAGGGGATGCCTTAGTTTGAGCGGTTGCGTTAGTTTGAGGGGATGCCTTAGTTTGAGCAGTTGCCTTAGTTTGAGCGGTTGCCTTCGTTTGAGCGGCTGCCTGAGTTTGACGGGATGCCTTAGTTTGAGCGGTTGCCTTAGTTTGAGGGGTTGCCTTATTTGGAGCGGTTGCCTTAGTTTGAGTGGCCGCCTTAGTTTGAGCGGCTGCCTTAGTTTGAGCGGCTGGCTTAGTTTGAGGGGATGCCTTAGTTTGAGCGGTTGCCTTAGTTTGAGGGGATGCTTTAGTTTGAGCGGTTGCCTTATTTGAGCGGTTGCCTTCGTTTGAGCGCTTGCCTAAGTTTGAGGGGATGCCTTAATTTGAGCGGTTGCCTCAATTAGAGGGTACGCCTTAGTTTGAGCGGTTGCCTTAGTTTGAGGGGATGCCTTAGTTTGAGCGGTTGCGTTAGTTTGAGGGGATGCCTTAGTTTGAGCAGTTGCCTTAGTTTGAGCGGTTGCCTTCGTTTGAGCGGCTGCCTGAGTTTGACGGGATGCCTTAGTTTGAGCGGTTGCCTTAGTTTGAGGGGTTGCCTTATTTGGAGCGGTTGCCTTAGTTTGAGTGGCCGCCTTAGTTTGAGCGGCTGCCTTAGTTTGAGGGCATGCCTCAGTTTGAGCGGTTGCCTTAGTTTGAGCGGCCGCCTTAGTTTGAGTGGTTGCCTAAGTTTGAGCGGCCGCCTTAGTTTGAGCGGCGGCCTTAGTTTGAGCGGATGCCTAAGTTGAGCGGTTGCCTTAGTTTGAGATGCTGCCTTAGTTTGAGCGGTTGCCTTAGTTTGAGATGCTGCCTTAGTTTGAGCGGTTGCCTTAGTTTGAGCGGCTGCCTTAGCTTGAGCGGTTGCCTAAGTTTGAGCGGCCGCCTTAGTTTGAGCGGCTGCCTTAGTTTGAGGGGATGACTTAGTTTGAGCGGTTGCCTTAGTTTGAGGGGCTGCCTTAGTTTGAGGAGTTGCCTAAGTTTGAGCGGCTGCCTTAGTTTGAGCGGTTGCCTTAGTTTGAGCGGCTGCCTTTGTCTGAGCGGTTGCCTGAGTTTGAGATGCTGCCTTAGTTTGAGCGGTTGCCTCAGTTTGAGCGGCTGCCTTAGTTTGAGCAGTTGCCTAAGTTTGAGCGGCCGCCTTAGTTTGAGCGGCTGCCTTAGTGTGAGGGGATGACATAGTTTGAGCGGTTGCCTTAGTTTGAGGGGTTGCCTCAGTTTGAGCAGCCGCCTTAGTTTGAGCGGTTGCCTTAGTTTGAGGGGATGACTTAGTTTGAGCGGTTGCCTCCGTTTCAGTGGCTGCCTTAGTTTGAGGGGATGCCTTAGTTTGAGCGGTTGCCTAAGTTTGAGGGGTTGCCTTAGTTGGAGCGGTTGCCTTAGTTTGAGCGGCTGCCTTTGTTTGAGGGGATGCCTTAGTTTGAGCGGTTGCCTTAGTTTGAGCGGTTGCCTTAGTTTGAGCGGCCGTCTTAGTTTGAGCAGTTGCCTTAGTTTGAGCGGTTGCCTTAGTTTGAGGGGAAGCCTTAGTTTGAGCGTTTGCCTTAGTTTGAGCGGCCGCCTTTGTTTGAGAGGTTGCCTTAGTTTGAGCGGTTGCCTTAATTTGAGCGGTTGCCTGAGTTTGAGCGGCTGCCTTAGTTTGAGCGGTTGCCTTAGTTTCAGGGGATGCCTTAGTTTGAGCGGATGCCTTAGTTTGAGGGTTTGCCTTAGCTTGAGCGGTTGGCTTAGTTTGAGGGGTTGGCTTAGCTTGAGCGGTTGCCTTAGTTTGAGGGTTTGCTTTAGTTTGAGTGGTTGCCTTAGATGGAGGGGCTGCCATAGTTTGAGGGGTTGCCTTAGTTTGAGGTGTTGCCTTAGTTTGAGCGGCTGCCTTAGTTTGAGGGGTTGCCTTAGTTTGAGAGTCTACCTTAGTTTGAGCGTTTGCCTTAGTTTGAGGTGTTGCCTTAGTTTGAGCGGTTGCCTTAGTTCGAGCGGTTGCCTTAGTTTGAGGTGTTGCCTTAGTTTGAGCGGTTGCCTCAGTTTGAGCGGTTGCCTTAGTTTGAGCGGTTGCCTTAGTTTGAGCGGTTGCCTTTGTTTGAGGTGTTGCCTTAGTTTGAGGGGTTGCCTTAGTTTGAGCGGTTGCGTTAGTTTGAGGGGATGCCTTAGTTTGAGCAGTTGCCTTAGTTTGAGCGGTTGCCTTCGTTTGAGCGGCTGCCTGAGTTTGACGGGATGCCTTAGTTTGAGCGGTTGCCTTAGTTTGAGGGGTTGCCTTATTTGGAGCGGTTGCCTTAGTTTGAGTGGCCGCCTTAGTTTGAGCGGCTGCCTTAGTTTGAGGGGATGCCTCAGTTTGAGCGGATGCCTAAGTTTGAGCGGTTGCCTTAATTTGAGCGGTTGCCTTAGTTTGAGCGACGGCCTTAGTTTGAGCGGATGCCTACGTTGAGCGGTTGCCTTAGTTTGAGCGGTTGCCTTAGTTTGAGCGGCTGCCTTAGTTTGAGCGGTTGCCTAAGTTTGAGCGGCCGCCTTAGTTTGAGCGGCTGCCTTAGTTTGAGGGGATGACTTAGTTTGAGCGGTTGCCTTAGTTTGAGGGGCTGCCTTAGTTTGAGGGGTTGCCTAAGTTTGAGCGGCTGCCTTAGTTTGAGATGCTGCCTTAGTTTGAGCGGTTGCCTTAGTTTGAGCGGCTGCCTTAGTTTGAGCGGTTGCCTAAGTTTGAGCGGCCGCCTTAGTTTGAGCGGCTGCCTTAGTTTGAGGGGATGACTTAGTTTGAGCGGTTGCCTTAGTTTGAGGGGCTGCCTTAGTTTGAGGGGTTGCCTAAGTTTGAGCGGCTGCCTTAGTTTGAGCGGTTGCCTTAGTTTGAGCGGCTGCCTTAGTTTGAGGGGTTGCCTAAGTTTGAGCGGCCGCCTTAGTTTGAGCGGTTGCCTTAGTTTGAGCGGCTGCCTTTGTCTGAGCGGTTGCCTGAGTTTGAGATGCTGCCTTAGTTTGAGCGGTTGCCTTAGTTTGAGCGGCTGCCTTAGTTTGAGCAGTTGCCTAAGTTTGAGCGGCCGCCTTAGTTTGAGCGGCTGCCTTAGTGTGAGGGGATGACATAGTTTGAGCGGTTGCCTTAGTTTGAGGGGTTGCCTCAGTTTGAGCAGCCGCCTTAGTTTGAGCGGCTGCCTTAGTTTGAGGGGATGACTTAGTTTGAGCGGTTGCCTCCGTTACAGTGGCTGCCTTAGTTTGAGGGGATGCCTTAGTTTGAGCGGTTGCCTAAGTTTGAGGGGTTGCCTTAGTTGGAGCGGTTGCCTTAGTTTGAGCGGCTGCCTTTGTTTGAGGGGATGCCTTAGTTTGAGCGGTTGCCTTAGTTTGAGCGGTTGCCTTAGTTTGAGCGGTTGCCTTAGTTTGAGCGGCTGCTTTAGTTTGAGGGGTTGCCTAAGTTTGAGCGGCCGCCTTAGTTTGAGCGGTTGCCTTAGTTTGAGCGGCTGCCTTTGTCTGAGCGGTTGCCTGAGTTTGAGATGCTGCCTTAGTTTGAGCGGTTGCCTTAGTTTGAGCGGCTGCCTTAGTTTGAGCAGTTGCCTATGTTTGAGCGGCCGCCTTAGTTTGAGCGGCTGCCTTAGTTTGAGGGGATGACATAGTTTGAGCGGTTGCCTTAGTTTGAGGGGCTGCCTTAGTTTGAGGGGTTGCCTCAGTTTGAGCAGCCGCCTTAGTTTGAGCGGCTGCCTTAGTTTGAGGGGATGACTTAGTTTGAGCGGTTGCCTCCGTTTCAGTGGCTGCCTTCGTTTGAGGGGATGCCTTAGTTTGAGCGGTTGCCTAAGTTTGAGGGGTTGCCTTAGTTGGAGCGGTTGCCTTAGTTTGAGTGGCTGCCTTTGTTTGAGGGGATGCCTTAGTTTGAGCGTTTGCCTTAGTTTGAGCGGTTGCCTTCGTTTGAGCGGTTGCCTTTGTTTGAGCGGCCGTCTTAGTTTGAGCAGTTGCCTTAGTTTGAGCGGTTGCCTTAGTTTGAGGGGAAGCCTTAGTTTGAGCTTTTGCCTTAGTTTGAGCGGCCGCCTTAGTTTGAGAGGTTGCCTTAGTTTGAGCGGTTGCCTTAATTTGAGCGGTTGCCTGAGTTTGAGCGGCTGCCTTAGTTTGAGCGGTTGCCTTAGTTTCAGGGGATGCCTTAGTTTGAGCGGTTGCCTTAGTTTGAGGGTTTGCCTTAGCTTGAGCGGTTGCCTTAGTTTGAGGGGTTGGCTTAGCTTGAGCGGTTGCCTTAGTTTTTGGGTTTGCTTTAGTTTGAGTGGTTGCCTTAGATGGAGTGGCTGCCATAGTTTGAGGGGTTGCCTTAGTTTGAGGGGTTGCCTTAGTTTGAGCGGCTGCCTTAGTTTGAGGGGTTGCCTTAGTTTGAGAGTCTACCTTAGTTTGAGTGTTTGCCTTAGTTTGAGGTGTTGCCTTAGTTTGAGCGGTTGCCATAGTTCGAGCGGTTGCCTTAGTTTGAGGTGTTGCCTTAGTTTGAGCGGTTGCCTCAGTTTGAGCGGTTGCCTTAGTTTGAGCGGTTGCCTTAGTTTGAGCGGTTGCCCTTGTTTGAGGTGTTGCCTTAGTTTGTGGGGTTGCCTCAGTTTGAGAGTCTGCCTCAGTTCGAGCGGTTGCCTTTGTTTGAGGGGTTGCCTTAGTTTGAGCGGTTGCCTTAGTTTGAGCGGTTGCCTTATTTCGAGCGGTTGCCTTAGTTTGAGGTGTTGCCTTAGTTTGAGCTATTGCCTTAGTTTGAGGTGTTGCCTTAGTTTGAGCGGTTGCCTTAGTTTGAGCGGTTGCCTTAGTTAGAGCGGTTGTCTTAGTTTGAGGTGTTTCCTTAGTTTGAGGGGTTGCCTTATTTCGAGCGGTTGCCTTAGTTTGAGGTGTTGCCTTAGTTTGAGCGGTTGCCTTAGTTTGAGCTATTGCCTTAGTTTGAGCGGTTGCCTTAGTTTGATCGGCCGTCTTAGTTTGAGCAGTTGCCTTAGTTTGAGGTGTTGCCTTAGTTTGAGAATCTGCCTTATTTTGAGCGGTTGCCTTATTTTGAGCGGTTGCCTTATTTTGAGCTATTGCCTTAGTTTGAGGGGTTGCCTTAGTTTGAGGGGCTGCCTTAGTTTGAGCGGTTGCCTTAGTTAGAGCGGTTGTCTTAGTTTGAGGTGTTGCCTTAGTTTGAGGGGTTGCCTTAGTTTGAGGGGCTGCCTTAGTTTGAGCGGTTGCCTTAGTTTGAGAGTCTGCCTTAGTTTGAGCGGTTTCCTTTGTTAGAGCGGTTGTCTTAGTTTGAGGTGTTGCCTTAGTTTGAGGGGCTGCTTTAGTTTGAGGGGTTGCCTTAGTTTCAGGGTTTGCCTAAGTTTGAGGGGTTGCCTTAGTTGGAGCGGTTGCCTTAGTTTGAGCGGTTGCCTTAGTTTGAGCGGTTGCCTTAGTTTGAGCGGCCGTCTTAGTTTGAGCAGTTGCCTTAGTTTGAGCGGTTGCCTTAGTTTGAGGGGAAGCCTTAGTTTGAGCTTTTGCCTTAGTTTGAGCGGTTGCCTAAGTTTGAGCGGCCGCCTTAGTTTGAGCGGCTGGCTTAGTTTGAGGGGATGCCTCAGTTTGAGCGGTTGCCTTAGTTTGAGGGGATGCTTTAGTTTGAGCGGTTGCCTTATTTGAGCGGTTGCCTTCGTTTGAGCGCTTGCCTAAGTTTGAGGGGATGCCTTAATTTGAGCGGTTGCCTCAATTAGAGGGTACGCCTTAGTTTGAGCGGTTGCCTTAGTTTGAGGGGATGCCTTAGTTTGAGCGGTTGCGTTAGTTTGAGGGGATGCCTTAGTTTGAGCAGTTGCCTTAGTTTGAGCAGTTGCCTTCGTTTGAGCGGCTGCCTGAGTTTGACGGGATGCCTTAGTTTGAGCGGTTGCCTTAGTTTGAGGGGTTGCCTTATTTGGAGCGGTTGCCTTAGTTTGAGTGGCCGCCTTAGTTTGAGCGGCTGCCTTAGTTTGAGGGGATGCCTCAGTTTGAGCGGTTGCCTTAGTTTGAGCGGCCGCCTTAGTTTGAGTGGTTGCCTAAGTTTGAGCGGCCGCCTTAGTTTGAGCGGCGGCCTTAGTTTGAGCGGATGCCTAAGTTGAGCGGTTGCCTTAGTTTGAGATGCTGCCTTAGTTTGAGCGGCCGCCTTAGTTTGAGATGCTGCCTTAGTTTGAGCGGTTGCCTTAGTTTGAGCGGCTGCCTTAGCTTGAGCGGTTGCCTAAGTTTGAGCGGCCGCCTTAGTTTGAGCGGCTGCCTTAGTTTGAGGGGATGACTTAGTTTGAGCGGTTGCCTTAGTTTGAGGGGCTGCCTTAGTTTGACGAGTTGCCTAAGTTTGAGCGGCTGCCTTAGTTTGAGCGGTTGCCTTAGTTTGAGCGGCTGCCTTAGTTTGAGGGGTTGCCTAAGTTTGAGCGGCCGCCTTAGTTTGAGCGGTTGCCTTAGTTTGAGCGGCTGCCTTTGTCTGAGCGGTTGCCTGAGTTTGAGATGCTGCCTTAGTTTGAGTGGTTGCCTTAGTTTGAGCGGCTGCCTTAGTTTGAGCAGTTGCCTAAGTTTGAGCGGCCGCCTTAGTTTGAGCGGCTGCCTTAGTGTGAGGGGATGACATAGTTTGAGCGGTTGCCTTAGTTTGAGGGGTTGCCTCAGTTTGAGCAGCCGCCTTAGTTTGAGCGGCTGCCTTAGTTTGAGGGGATGACTTAGTTTGAGCGGTTGCCTCCGTTTCAGTGGCTGCCTTAGTTTGAGGGGATGCCTTAGTTTGAGCGGTTGCCTAAGTTTGAGGGGTTGCCTTAGTTGGAGCGGTTGCCTTAGTTTGAGCGGCTGCCTATGTTTGAGGGGATGCCTTAGTTTGAGCGGTTGCCTTAGTTTGAGCGGTTGCCTTAGTTTGAGCGGTTGCCTTAGTTTGAGCGGCCGTCTTAGTTTGAGCAGTTGCCTTAGTTTGAGCGGTTGCCTTAGTTTGAGGGGAAGCCTTAGTTTGAGCTTTTGCCTTAGTTTGAGCGGTTGCCTAAGTTTGAGCGGCCGCCTTAGTTTGAGCGGCTGGCTTAGTTTGAGGGGATGCCTCAGTTTGAGCGGTTGCCTTAGTTTGAGGGGATGCTTTAGTTTGAGCGGTTGCCTTATTTGAGCGGTTGCCTTCGTTTGAGCGCTTGCCTAAGTTTGAGGGGATGCCTTAATTTGAGCGGTTGCCTCAATTAGAGGGTATGCCTTAGTTTGAGCGGTTGCCTTAGTTTGAGGGGATGCCTTAGTTTGAGCGGTTGCGTTAGTTTGAGGGGATGCCTTAGTTTGAGCAGTTGCCTTAGTTTGAGCAGTTGCCTTCGTTTGAGCGGCTGCCTGAGTTTGACGGGATGCCTTAGTGTGAGCGGTTGCCTTAGTTTGAGGGGTTGCCTTATTTGGAGCGGTTGCCTTAGTTTGAGTGGCCGCCTTAGTTTGAGCGGCTGCCTTAGTTTGAGGGGATGCCTCAGTTTGAGCGGTTGCCTTAGTTTGAGCGGCCGCCTTAGTTTGAGTGGTTGCCTAAGTTTGAGCGGCCGCCTTAGTTTGAGCGGCGGCCTTAGTTTGAGCGGATGCCTAAGTTGAGCGGTTGCCTTAGTTTGAGATGCTGCCTTAGTTTGAGCGGCCGCCTTAGTTTGAGATGCTGCCTTAGTTTGAGCGGTTGCCTTAGTTTGAGCGGCTGCCTTAGCTTGAGCGGTTGCCTAAGCTGAGCGGCCGCCTTAGTTTGAGCGGCTGCCTTAGTTTGAGGGGATGACTTAGTTTGAGCGGTTGCCTTAGTTTGAGGGGCTGCCTTAGTTTGACGAGTTGCCTAAGTTTGAGCGGCTGCCTTAGTTTGAGCGGTTGCCTTAGTTTGAGCGGCTGCCTTAGTTTGAGGGGTTGCCTAAGTTTGAGCGGCCGCCTTAGTTTGAGCGGTTGCCTTAGTTTGAGCGGCTGCCTTTGTCTGAGCGGTTGCCTGAGTTTGAGATGCTGCCTTAGTTTGAGTGGTTGCCTTAGTTTGAGCGGCTGCCTTAGTTTGAGCAGTTGCCTAAGTTTGAGCGGCCGCCTTAGTTTGAGCGGCTGCCTTAGTGTGAGGGGATGACATAGTTTGAGCGGTTGCCTTAGTTTGAGGGGTTGCCTCAGTTTGAGCAGCCGCCTTAGTTTGAGCGGCTGCCTTAGTTTGAGGGGATGACTTAGTTTGAGCGGTTGCCTCCGTTTCAGTGGCTGCCTTAGTTTGAGGGGATGCCTTAGTTTGAGCGGTTGCCTAAGTTTGAGGGGTTGCCTTAGTTGGAGCGGTTGCCTTAGTTTGAGCGGCTGCCTATGTTTGAGGGGATGCCTTAGTTTGAGCGGTTGCCTTAGTTTGAGCGGTTGCCTTAGTTTGAGCAGTTGCCTTAGTTTGAGCGGCCGTCTTAGTTTGAGCAGTTGCCTTAGTTTGAGCGGTTGCCTTAGTTTGAGGGGAAGCCTTAGTTTGAGCGTTTGCCTTAGTTTGAGCGGCCGCCTTTGTTTGAGAGGTTGCCTTAGTTTGAGCGTTTGCCTTAATTTGAGCGGTTGCCTGAGTTTGAGCGGCTGCCTTAGTTTGAGCGGTTGCCTTAGTTTCAGGGGATGCCTTAGTTTGAGCGGATGCCTTAGTTTGAGGGTTTGCCTTAGCTTGAGCGGTTGGCTTAGTTTGAGGGGTTGGCTTAGCTTGAGCGGTTGCCTTAGTTTGAGGGTTTGCTTTAGTTTGAGTGGTTGCCTTAGATGGAGGGGCTGCCATAGTTTGAGGGGTTGCCTTAGTTTGAGGTGTTGCCTTAGTTTGAGCGGCTGCCTTAGTTTGAGGGGTTGCCTTAGTTTGAGAGTCTACCTTAGTTTGAGCGTTTGCCTTAGTTTGAGGTGTTGCCTTAGTTTGAGCGGTTGCCTAAGTTCGAGCGGTTGCCTTAGTTTGAGGTGTTGCCTTAGTTTGAGCGGTTGCCTCAGTTTGAGCGGTTGCCTTAGTTTGAGCGGTTGCCTTAGTTTGAGCGGTTGCCTTTGTTTGAGGTGTTGCCTTAGTTTGAGGGGTTGCCTTAGTTTGAGCGGTTGCGTTAGTTTGAGGGGATGCCTTAGTTTGAGCAGTTGCCTTAGTTTGAGCGGTTGCCTTCGTTTGAGCGGCTGCCTGAGTTTGACGGGATGCCTTAGTTTGAGCGGTTGCCTTAGTTTGAGGGGTTGCCTTATTTGGAGCGGTTTCCTTAGTTTGAGTGGCCGCCTTAGTTTGAGCGGCTGCCTTAGTTTGAGGGGATGCCTCAGTTTGAGCGGATGCCTTAGTTTGAGCGGTTGCCTTACTTTGAGGGGATGCCTTAGTTTGAGCGGTTGCCTTAATTTGAGCGGTTGCCTTAGTTTGAGCGGCCGCCTTAGTTTGAGTGGTTGCCTAACTTTGAGCGGCCGCCTTAGTTTGAGCGACGGCCTTAGTTTGAGCGGATGCCTAAGTTGAGCGGTTGCCTTAGTTTGAGATGCTGCCTTAGTTTGAGCGGTTGCCTTAGTTTGAGATGCTGCCTTAGTTTGAGCGGTTGCCTTAGTTTGAGCGGCTGCCTTAGTTTGAGCGGTTGCCTAAGTTTGAGCGGCCGCCTTAGTTTGAGCGGCTGCCTTAGTTTGAGGGGATGACTTAGTTTGAGCGGTTGCCTTAGTTTGAGGGGCTGCCTTAGTTTGAGGGGTTGCCTAAGTTTGAGCGGCTGCCTTAGTTTGAGCGGTTGCCTTAGTTTGAGCGGCTGCCTTAGTTTGAGGGGTTGCCTAAGTTTGAGCGGCCGCCTTAGTTTGAGCGGTTGCCTTAGTTTGAGCGGCTGCCTTTGTCTGAGCGGTTGCCTGAGTTTGAGATGCTGCCTTAGTTTGAGCAGTTGCCTAAGTTTGAGCGGCCGCCTTAGTTTGAGCGGCTGCCTTAGTGTGAGGGGATGACATAGTTTGAGCGGTTGCCTTAGTTTGAGGGGTTGCCTCAGTTTGAGCAGCCGCCTTAGTTTGAGCGGCTGCCTTAGTTTGAGGGGATGACTTAGTTTGAGCGGTTGCCTCCGTTTCAGTGGCTGCCTTAGTTTGAGGGGATGCCTTAGTTTGAGCGGTTGCCTAAGTTTGAGGGGTTGCCTTAGTTGGAGCGGTTGCCTTAGTTTGAGCGGCTGCCTTTGTTTGAGGGGATGCCTTAGTTTGAGTGGTTGCCTTAGTTTGAGCGGTTGCCTTAGTTTGAGCGGTTGCCTTAGTTTGAGCGGCCGTCTTAGTTTGAGCAGTTGCCTTAGTTTGAGCGGTTGCCTTAGTTTGAGGGGAAGCCTTAGTTTGAGCGTTTGCCTTAGTTTGAGCGGCCGCCTTTGTTTGAGAGGTTGCCTTAGTTTGAGCGGTTGCCTTAATTTGAGCGGTTGCCTGAGTTTGAGCGGCTGCCTTAGTTTGAGCGGTTGCCTTAGTTTCAGGGGATGCCTTAGTTTGAGCGGATGCCTTAGTTTGAGGGTTTGCCTTAGCTTGAGCGGTTGCCTTAGTTTGAGGGGTTGGCTTAGCTTGAGGTGTTGCCTTAGTTTGAGGGTTTGCTTTAGTTTGAGTGGTTGCCTTAGATGGAGGGGCTGCCATAGTTTGAGGGGTTGCCTTAGTTTGAGGTGTTGCCTTAGTTTGAGCGGCTGCCTTAGTTTGAGGGGTTGCCTTAGTTTGAGAGTCTACCTTAGTTTGAGCGTTTGCCTTAGTTTGAGGTGTTGCCTTAGTTTGAGCGGTTGCCTTAGTTCGAGCGGTTGCCTTAGTTTGAGGTGTTGCCTTAGTTTGAGCGGTTGCCTCAGTTTGAGCGGTTGCCTTAGTTTGAGCGGTTGCCTTAGTTTGAGCGGTTGCCTTTGTTTGAGGTGTTGCCTTAGTTTGAGGGGTTGCCTCAGTTTGAGAGTCTGCCTCAGTTCGAGCGGTTGCCTTTGTTTGAGGGGTTGCCTTAGTTTGAGGGGTTGCCTTAGTTTGAGCGGTTGCCTTATTTCGAGCGGTTGCCTTAGTTTGAGGTGTTGCCTTAGTTTGAGCTATTGCTTTAGTTTGAGGTGTTGCCTTAGTTTGAGCGGTTGCCTTAGTTTGAGCGGTTGCCTTAGTTAGAGCGGTTGTCTTAGTTTGAGGAGTTGCCTTAGTTTGAGGGGTTGCCTTATTTCGAGCGGTTGCCTTAGTTTGAGGTGTTGCCTTAGTTTGAGCGGTTGCCTTAGTTTGAGCGGTTGCCTTAGTTTGAGCGGCTGCCTTAGTTTGAGGGGTTGCCTAAGTTTGAGCGGCCGCCTTAGTTTGAGCGGTTGCCTTAGTTTGAGCGGCTGCCTTTGTCTGAGCGGTTGCCTGAGTTTGAGATGCTGCCTTAGTTTGAGCGGTTGCCTTAGTTTGAGCGGCTGCCTTAGTTTGAGCAGTTGCCTATGTTTGAGCGGCCGCCTTAGTTTGAGCGGCTGCCTTAGTTTGAGGGGATGACATAGTTTGAGCGGTTGCCTTAGTTTGAGGGGCTGCCTTAGTTTGAGGGGTTGCCTCAGTTTGAGCAGCCGCCTTAGTTTGAGCGGCTGCCTTAGTTTGAGGGGATGACTTAGTTTGAGCGGTTGCCTCCGTTTCAGTGGCTGCCTTAGTTTGAGGGGATGCCTTAGTTTGAGCGGTTGCCTAAGTTTGAGGGGTTGCCTTAGTTGGAGCGGTTGCCTTAGTTTGAGCAGCTGCCTTTGTTTGAGGGGATGCCTTAGTTTGAGCGTTTGCCTTAGTTTGAGCGGTTGCCTTAGTTTGAGCGGTTCCCTTTGTTTGAGCGGCCGTCTTAGTTTGAGCAGTTGCCTTAGTTTGAGCGGTTGCCTTAGTTTGAGGGGAAGCCTTAGTTTGAGCTTTTGCCTTAGTTTGAGCGGCCGCCTTAGTTTGAGAGGTTGCCTTAGTTTGAGCGGTTGCCTTAATTTGAGCGGTTGCCTGAGTTTGAGCGGCTGCCTTAGTTTGAGCGGTTGCCTTAGTTTCAGGGGATGCCTTAGTTTGAGCGGTTGCCTTAGTTTGAGGGTTTGCCTTAGCTTGAGCGGTTGCCTTAGTTTGAGGGGTTGGCTTAGCTTGAGCGGTTGCCTTAGTTTGAGGGTTTGCTTTAGTTTGAGTGGTTGCCTTAGATGGAGTGGCTGCCATAGTTTGAGGGGTTGCCTTAGTTTGAGGGGTTGCCTTAGTTTGAGCGGCTGCCTTAGTTTGAGGGGTTGCCTTAGTTTGAGAGTCTATCTTAGTTTGAGCGTTTGCCTTAGTTTGAGGTGTTGCCTTAGTTTGAGCGGTTGCCTTAGTTCGAGCGGTTGCCTTAGTTTGAGGTGTTGCCTTAGTTTGAGCGGTTGCCTCAGTTTGAGCGGGTGCCTTAGTTTGAGCGGTTGCCTTAGTTTGAGCGGTTGCCCTTGTTTGAGGTGTTGCCTTAGTTTGAGGGGTTGCCTCAGTTTGAGAGTCTGCCTCAGTTCGAGCGGTTGCCTTTGTTTGAGGGGTTGCCTTAGTTTGAGCGGTTGCCTTAGTTTGAGCGGTTGCCTTATTTCGAGCGGTTGCCTTAGTTTGAGGTGTTGCCTTAGTTTGAGCTATTGCCTTAGTTTGAGGTGTTGCCTTAGTTTGAGCGGTTGCCTTAGTTTGAGCGGTTGCCTTAGTTAGAGCGGTTGTCTTAGTTTGAGGTGTTGCCTTAGTTTGAGGGGTTGCCTTATTTCGAGCGGTTGCCTTAGTTTGAGGTGTTGCCTTAGTTTGAGCGGTTGCCTTAGTTTGAGCTATTGCCTTAGTTTGAGCGGTTGCCTTAGTTTGAGCGGCCGTCTTAGTTTGAGCAGTTGCCTTAGTTTGAGGTGTTGCCTTAGTTTGAGAATCTGCCTTATTTTGAGCGGTTGCCTTATTTTGAGCGGTTGCCTTATTTTGAGATATTGCCTTAGTTTGAGGGGTTGCCTTAGTTTGAGGGGCTGCCTTAGTTTGAGCGGTTTCCTTAGTTAGAGCGGTTGTCTTAGTTTGAGGTGTTGCCTTAGTTTGAGGGGTTGCCTTAGTTTGAGGGGCTGCCTTAGTTTGAGCGGTTGCCTTAGTTTGAGAGTCTGCCTTAGTTTGAGCGGTTTCCTTTGTTTGAGCGGTTGTCTTAGTTTGAGGTGTTGCCTTAGTTTGAGGGGCTGCTTTAGTTTGAGGGGTTGCCTTAGTTTCAGGGTTTGCCTAAGTTTGAGGGGTTGCCTTAGTTGGAGCGGTTGCCTTAGTTTGAGCGGCTGCCTTTGTTTGAGGGGATGCCTTAGTTTGAGCGGTTGCCTTAGTTTGAGCGGTTGCCGTAGTTTGAGCGGCCGTCTTAGTTTGAGCAGTTGCCTTAGTTTGAGCGGTTGCCTTAGTTTGAGGGGAAGCCTTAGTTTGAGCTTTTGCCTTAGTTTGAGCGGCCGCCTTAGTTTGAGAGGTTGCCTTAGTTTGAGCGGTTGCCTTAATTTGAGCGGTTGCCTGAGTTTGAGCGGCTGCCTTAGTTTGAGCGGTTGCCTTAGTTTCAGGGGATGCCTTAGTTTGAGCGGTTGCCTTAGTTTGAGGGTTTGCCTTAGCTTGAGCGGTTGCCTTAGTTTGAGGGGTTGGCTTAGCTTGAGCGGTTGCCTTAGTTTGAGGGTTTGCTTTAGTTTGAGTGGTTGCCTTAGATGGAGGGGCTGCCATAGTTTGAGGGGTTGCCTTAGTTTGAGGGGTTGCCTTAGTTTGAGCGGCTGCCTTAGTTTGAGGGGTTGCCTTAGTTTGAGAGTCTACCTTAGTTTGAGCATTTGCCTTAGTTTGAGGTGTTGCCTTAGTTTGAGCGGTTGCCTTAGTTCGAGAGGTTGCCTTAGTTTGAGGTGTTGCCTTAGTTTGAGCGGTTGCCTCAGTTTGAGCGGTTGCCTTAGTTTGAGCGGTTGCCTTAGTTTGAGCGGTTGCCCTTGTTTGAGGTGTTGCCTTAGTTTGAGGGGTTGCCTCAGTTTGAGAGTCTGCCTCAGTTCGAGCGGTTGCCTTTGTTTGAGGGGTTGCCTTAGTTTGAGCGGTTGCCTGAGTTTGAGCGGTTGCCTTATTTCGAGCGGTTGCCTTAGTTTGAGGTGTTGCCTTAGTTTGAGCTATTGCCTTAGTTTGAGGTGTTGCCTTAGTTTGAGCGGTTGCCTTAGTTTGAGCGGTTGCCTTAGTTAGAGCGGTTGCCTTAGTTTGAGGTGTTGCCTTAGTTTGAGGGGTTGCCTTATTTCGAGCGGTTGCCTTAGTTTGAGGTGTTGCCTTAGTTTGAGCGGTTGCCTTAGTTTGAGCTATTGCCTTAGTTTGAGCGGTTGCCTTAGTTTGAGCGGCCGTCTTAGTTTGAGCGGTTGCCTTAGTTTGAGAATCTGCCTTATTTTGAGCGGTTGCCTTATTTTGTGCGGTTGCCTTATTTTGAGCTATTGCCTTAGTTTGAGGGGTTGCCTTAGTTTGAGGGGCTGCCTTAGTTAGAGCGGTTGTCTTAGTTTGAGGTGTTGCCTTAGTTTGAGCGGTTGCCTTAGTTTGAGAGTCTGCCTTAGTTTGAGCGGTTTCCTTTGTTAGAGCGGTTGTCTTAGTTTGAGGTGTTGCCTTAGTTTGAGGGGCTGCTTTAGTTTGAGGGGTTGCCTTAGTTTCAGGGTTTGCCTTTCTTTGAGCGGTTGCCTTAGTTTGAGGGGTTGCCTTAGTTTGAGCGGTTGCCTCAGTTTGTGGGGTTGCCTTCGTTTGAGCGGTTGCCTCCGTTTCAGTGGCTGCCTTAGTTTGAGGGGATGCCTTAGTTTGAGCGGTTGCCTAAGTTTGAGGGGTTGCCTTAGTTGGAGCGGTTGCCTTAGTTTGAGCGGCCGACTTAGTTTGAGAGGCTGCCTTTGTTTGAGGGGATGCCTTAGTTTGAACGGTTGCCTTAGTTTGAGCGGTTGCCTTAGTTTGAGCGGTTGCCTTAGTTTGAGCGGCCATCTTAGTTTGAGCAGTTGCCTTAGTTTGAGCGGTTGCCTTAGTTTGAGGGGAAGCCTTAGTTTGAGCGTTTGCCTTAGTTTGAGCGGCCGCCTTAGTTTGAGAGGTTGCCTTAGTTTGAGCGGTTGCCTTAGTTTGAGGGGTTGCCTGAGTTTGAGCGGCTGCCTTAGTTTGAGCGGTTGCCTTAGTTTGAGGGGATGCCTTAGTTTGAGCGGTTGCCTTAGTTTGAGGGTTTGCCTTAGCTTGAGCGGTTGCCTTAGTTTGAGGGGTTGGCTTAGCTTGAGCGGTTGCCTTAGTTTGAGGGTTTGCTTTAGTTTGAGTGGTTGCCTTAGATGGAGGGGCTGCCATAGTTTGAGGGGTTGCCTTAGTTTGAGGGGTTGCCTTAGTTTGAGGGGCTGCCTTAGTTTGAGGGGTTGCCTTCGTTTGAGATTCTGCCTTAGTTTGAGCGTTTGCCTTAGTTTGAGGTGTTGCCTTAGTTAAAGCGGTTGCCTTAGTTCGAGCGGTTGCCTTAGTTTGAGGTGTTGCCTTAGTTTGAGCGGTTGCCTCAGTTTGAGCGGTTGCCTTAGTTTGAGCGGTTGCCTTAGTTTGAGTGGTTGCCTTAGTTTGAGGTGTTGCCTTAGTTTGAGGGGTTGCCTCAGTTTGAGAGTCTGCCTCAGTTCGAGCGGTTGCCTTTGTTTGAGGGGTTGCCTTAGATTGAGCGGTTGCCTTAGTTTGAGCTATTGCCTTAGTTTGAGGTGTTGCCTCAGTTTGAGCGGTTGCCTTTGTTTGAGGGGCTGCCATAGTTTGAGGGGTTGCCTCAGTTTGAGAGTTTGCCTCAGTTTGAGCGGTTGCCTTAGTTTGAGGTGTTGCCTTAGTTTGAGGTGTTGCCTTAGTTTGAGCGGTTGCCTTAGTTTGAGGTGTTGCCTTAGTTTGAGGTGTTGCCTTATTTCGAGCGGTTGCCTTAGTTTGAGGTGTTGCCTTAGTTTGAGCGGTTGCCTTAGTTTGAGGTGTTGCCTTAGTTTGAGGTGTTGCCTTATTTCGAGCGGTTGCCTTAGTTTGAGGTGTTGCCTTAGTTTGAGCGGTTGCCTTAGTTTGAGCGGTTGCCTTAGTTTGAGGTGTTGCCTTAGTTTGAGTGGCTGCCTTAGTTTGAGCGGTTGCCTTAGTTAGAGCGGTTGTCTTAGTTTGAGGTGTTGCCTTAGTTTGAGGTGTTGCCTTAGTTTGAGGGGCTGCCTTAGTTTGAGCGGTTGCCTTAGTTTGAGAATCTGCCTTATTTTGAGCGGTTGCCTTATTTTGAGCGGTTGCCTTATTTTGAGCTATTGCCTTAGTTTGAGGGGTTGCCTTAGTTTGAGGGGCTGCCTTAGTTTGAGCGGTTGCCTTAGTTGGAGCGGTTGTCTTAGTTTGAGGTGTTGCCTTAGTTTGAGGGGTTGCCTTAGTTTGAGGGGCTGCCTTAGTTTGAGCGGTTGCCTTAGTTTGAGAGTCTGCCTTAGTTTGAGCGGTTTCCTTTGTTAGAGCGGTTGTCTTAGTTTGAGGTGTTGCCTTAGTTTGAGGGGCTGCTTTAGTTTGAGCTGTTGCCTTAGTTTGAGCGGTTGCCTTTGTTAGACCGGTGACTTAGTTTGCGGGGTTGCCTTAGTTTGAGGGGTTTCCTTAGTTTCAGGGTTTGCCTTTCTTTGAGCGGTTGCCTTAGTTTGAGGGGTTGCCTTAGTTTGAACGGTTGCCTCAGTTTGTGGGGTTGCCTTCGTTTGAGCGGTTGCCTTAGTTTGAGGGATTGCCTCAGTTTGAGCGGTTGCCTTAGTTTATGGGGTTGCCTTAGTTTGAGTGGCTGCCTTAGTTTGAGGGGTTGCCTTAGTTTGAGGGGTTGCCTTAATTTGAGCGGTTGCCTTTGTTTGAGGGGTTGCCTTAGTTTGAGGGGATGCCTTAGTCTGAGCGGTTGCCTTAGTTTGAGCAGTTGCCTTAGTTGGCTCGGCTGCCTTAGTTTGAGCGGTTGCCTTAGTTTGAGTGGCCGCCCTAGTTTGAGCGGTTGCCTAAGTTTGAGCGGCCGCCTTAGTTTGTGCGGTTGCCATGGTTTGAGCGGTTGCCTTAGTTTGAGCGGCTGCCTAAGTTTGAGCGGCCGCCTTAGTTAGAGCGGCTGGCTTAGTTTGAGGGGATGCCTTAGTTTGAGCGGTTGCCTTAGTTTGAGGGGATGCCTTAGTTTGAGCGGTTGCCTTATTTGAGCGGTTGCCTTCGTTTGAGCGGTTGCCTAAGTTTGAGGGGATGCCTTAATTTGAGCGGTTGCCTTAGTTTGAGGGGATGCCTTAGTTTGAGAGGTTGCCTTAGTTTGAGGGGATGCCTTAGTTTGAGCAGTTGCCTTAGTTTGAGCGGTTGCCTTCGTTTGAGCGGCTGCCTGAGTTTGACGGGATGCCTTAGTTTGAGCGGTTGCCTTAGTTTGAGGGGTAGCCTTATTTGGAGCGGTTGCCTTAGTTTGAGTGGCCGCCTTAGTTTGAGCGGCTGCCTTAGTTTGAGGGGATGCCTCAGTTTGAGCGGTTGCCTTAGTTTGAGCGGTTGCCTTACTTTGAGGGGATGCCTTAGTTTTAGCTATTGCCTTAGTTTGAGGTGTTGCCTTAGTTTGAGGGGCTGCCTTAGTTTGAGCGGTTGCCTTAGTTTGAGAATCTGCCTTATTTGGAGGGGATGCCTTAGTTTGAGGGGTTGCCTTAGTTTGAGGGGCTGCCTTAGTTTGAGCGGTTGCCTTAGTTTGAGAGTCTGCCTTAGTTTGAGCGGTTTCCTTTGTTAGAGCGGTTGTCTTAGTTTGAGGTGTTGCCTTAGTTTGAGGGGCTGCTTTAGTTTGAGCTGTTGCCTTAGTTTGAGCGGTTGCCTTTGTTAGAGCGGTTGCCTTAGTTTGAGGGGTTGCCTTAGTTTGAGGGGTTGCCTTAGTTTCAGGGTATCCCTTTCTTTGAGCGGTTGCCTTATTTTGAGGGGTTGCCTTAGCTTGAGCGGTTGCCTTAGTTTCAGGTTTTGCTTTTGTTTGAGTGGTTGCCTTAGATTGAGGGGCTGCCATAGTTTGAGGGGTTGCCTTAGTTTGAGGGGTTGCCTTACTTTGAGCGGCTGCCTTAGTTTGAGGGGTTGCCTTAGTTTGAGGGGTTGCCTTCGTTTCAGGGTATGCCTTTCTTTGAGCGGTTGCCTTAGTTTGAGGGGATGCCTTAATTTGAGCGGTTGCCTTAGTTTGAGGGGATGCCTTAGTTTGAGAGGTTGCCTTAGTTTGAGGGGATGCCTTAGTTTGAGCAGTTGCCTTAGTTTGAGCGGTTGCCTTCGTTTGAGCGGCTGCCTGAGTTTGACGGGATGCCTTAGTTTGAGCGGTTGCCTTAGTTTGAGGGGTAGCCTTATTTGGAGCGGTTGCCTTAGTTTGAGTGGCCGCCTTAGTTTGAGCGGCTGCCTTAGTTTGAGGGGATGCCTCAGTTTGAGCGGTTGCCTTAGTTTGAGCGGTTGCCTTACTTTGAGGGGATGCCTTAGTTTTAGCTATTGCCTTAGTTTGAGGTGTTGCCTTAGTTTGAGGGGCTGCCTTAGTTTGAGCGGTTACCTTAGTTTGAGAATCTGCCTTATTTGGAGGGGATGCCTTAGTTTGAGGGGTTGCCTTAGTTTGAGGGGCTGCCTTAGTTTGAGCGGTTGCCTTAGTTTGAGAGTCTGCCTTAGTTTGAGCGGTTTCCTTTGTTAGAGCGGTTGTCTTAGTTTGAGGTGTTGCCTTAGTTTGAGGGGCTGCTTTAGTTTGAGCTGTTGCCTTAGTTTGAGCGGTTGCCTTTGTTAGAGCGGTTGCCTTAGTTTGAGGGGTTGCCTTAGTTTGAGGGGTTGCCTTAGTTTCAGGGTATCCCTTTCTTTGAGCGGTTGCCTTATTTTGAGGGGTTGCCTTAGCTTGAGCGGTTGCCTTAGTTTCAGGTTTTGCTTTAGTTTGAGTGGTTGCCTTAGATTGAGGGGCTGCCATAGTTTGAGGGGTTGCCTTAGTTTGAGGGGTTGCCTTACTTTGAGCGGCTGCCTTAGTTTGAGGGGTTGCCTTAGTTTGAGGGGTTGCCTTCGTTTCAGGGTATGCCTTTCTTTGAGCGGTTGCCTTAGTTTGAGGGGTTGCCTTAGCTTGAGCGGTTGCCTTAGTTTGAGGGGTTGGCTTCGCTTGAGCGGTTGCCTTAGTTTGAGGGTTTGCTTTAGTTTGAGTGGTTGCCTTAGATGGATGGGCTGCCATAGTTTGAGGGGTTGCCTTAGTTTGAGGGGTTGCCTTAGTTTGAGCGGCTGCCTTAGTTTGAGCGGTTGCCTTAGTTTGAGGTGTTGCCTTAGTTTGAGCGGTTGCCTTAGTTCGAGCGGTTGCCTTAGTTTGAGGTGTTGCCTTAGTTTCAGCGGTTGCCTCAGTTTGAGCGGTTGCCTTAGTTTGATCGGTTGCCTTAGTTTGAGCGGTTGCCTTTGTTTGAGGTGTTGCCTTAGTTTGAGGGGTTGCCTCAGTTTGAGAGTCTGCCTCAGTTCGAGCGGTTGCCTTTGTTTGAGCGGTTGCCTTAGTTTGAGGTGTTGCCTTAGTTTGAGCGGTTGCCTCAGTTTGAGCGGTTGCCTTAGTTTGAGGTGTTGCCTTAGTTTGAGGGGCTGCCTTAGTTTGAGCGGTTGCCTTAGTTAGAGCGGTTGTCTTAGTTTGAGGTGTTGCCTTAGTTTGAGGGGTTGCCTTAGTTTGAGGGGCTGCCTTAGTTTGAGCGGTTGCCTTAGTTTGAGAATCTGCCTTATTTTGAGCGGTTGCCTTATTTTGAGCGGTTGCCTTATTTTGAGCTATTGCCTTAGTTTGAGGGGTTGCCTTAGTTTGAGGGGCTGCCTTAGTTTGAGCGGTTGCCTTAGTTGGAGCGGTTGTCTTAGTTTGAGGTGTTGCCTTAGTTTGAGGGGTTGCCTTAGTTTGAGGGGCTGCCTTAGTTTGAGCGGTTGCCTTAGTTTGAGAGTCTGCCTTAGTTTGAGCGGTTTCCTTTGTTAGAGCGGTTGTCTTAGTTTGAGGTGTTGCCTTAGTTTGAGGGGCTGCTTTAGTTTGAGCTGTTGCCTTAGTTTGAGCGGTTGCCTTTGTTAGAGCGGTTGCCTTAGTTTGCGGGGTTGCCTTAGTTTGAGGGGTTGCCTTAGTTTCAGGGTTTGCCTTTCTTTGAGCGGTTGCCTTAGTTTGAGGGGTTGCCTTAGTTTGAACGGTTGCCTCAGTTTGTGGGGTTGCCTTCGTTTGAGCGGTTGCCTTAGTTTGAGGGGTTGCCTCAGTTTGAGCTGTTGCCTTAGTTTATGGGGTTGCCTTAGTTTGAGTGGCTGCCTTAGTTTGAGGGGTTGCCTTAGTTTGAGGGGTTGCCTTAATTTGAGCGGTTGCCTTTGTTTGAGGGGTTGCCTTAGTTTGAGGGGATGCCTTAGTCTGAGCGGTTGCCTTAGTTTGAGCAGTTGCCTTAGTTGGCTCGGCTGCCTTAGTTTGAGCGGTTGCCTTAGTTTGAGTGGCCGCCCTAGTTTGAGCGGTTGCCTAAGTTTGAGCGGCCGCCTTAGTTTGTGCGGTTGCCATGGTTTGAGCGGTTGCCTTAGTTTGAGCGGCTGCCAAAGTTTGAGCGGCCGCCTTAGTTAGAGCGGCTGGCTTAGTTTGAGGGGATGCCTTAGTTTGAGCGGTTGCCTTAGTTTGAGGGGATGCCTTAGTTTGAGCGGTTGCCTTATTTGAGCGGTTGCCTTCGTTTGAGCGGTTGCCTAAGTTTGAGGGGATGCCTTAATTTGAGCGGTTGCCTTAGTTTGAGGGGATGCCTTAGTTTGAGAGGTTGCCTTAGTTTGAGGGGATGCCTTAGTTTGAGCAGTTGCCTTAGTTTGAGCGGTTGCCTTCGTTTGAGCGGCTGCCTGAGTTTGACGGGATGCCTTAGTTTGAGCGGTTGCCTTAGTTTGAGGGGTTGCCTTATTTGGAGCGGTTGCCTTAGTTTGAGTGGCCGCCTTAGTTTGAGCGGCTGCCTTAGTTTGAGGGGATGCCTCAGTTTGAGCGGTTGCCTTAGTTTGAGCGGTTGCCTTACTTTGAGGGGATGCCTTAGTTTTAGCTATTGCCTTAGTTTGAGGTGTTGCCTTAGTTTGAGGGGCTGCCTTAGTTTGAGCGGTTGCCTTAGTTTGAGAATCTGCCTTATTTGGAGGGGATGCCTTAGTTTGAGGGGTTGCCTTAGTTTGAGGGGCTGCCTTAGTTTGAGCGGTTGCCTTAGTTTGAGAGTCTGCCTTAGTTTGAGCGGTTTCCTTTGTTAGAGCGGTTGTCTTAGTTTGAGGTGTTGCCTTAGTTTGAGGGGCTGCTTTAGTTTGAGCTGTTGCCTTAGTTTGAGCGGTTGCCTTTGTTAGAGCGGTTGCCTTAGTTTGAGGGGTTGCCTTAGTTTGAGGGGTTGCCTTAGTTTCAGGGTATCCCTTTCTTTGAGCGGTTGCCTTATTTTGAGGGGTTGCCTTAGCTTGAGCGGTTGCCTTAGTTTCAGGTTTTGCTTTAGTTTGAGTGGTTGCCTTAGATTGAGGGGCTGCCATAGTTTGAGGGGTTGCCTTAGTTTGAGGGGTTGCCTTACTTTGAGCGGCTGCCTTAGTTTGAGGGGTTGCCTTAGTTTGAGCGGTTGCCTTAGTTTCAGGGTATGCCTTTCTTTGAGCGGTTGCCTTAGTTTGAGGGGTTGCCTTAGCTTGAGCGGTTGCCTTAGTTTGAGGGGTTGGCTTCGCTTGAGCGGTTGCCTTAGTTTGAGGGTTTGCTTTAGTTTGAGTGGTTGCCTTAGATGGATGGGCTGCCATAGTTTGAGGGGTTGCCTTAGTTTGAGGGGTTGCCTTAGTTTGAGCGGCTGCCTTAGTTTGAGCGGTTGCCTTAGTTTGAGGTGTTGCCTTAGTTTGAGCGGTTGCCTTAGTTCGAGCGGTTGCCTTAGTTTGAGGTGTTGCCTTAGTTTGAGCGGTTGCCTCAGTTTGAGCGGTTGCCTTAGTTTGATCGGTTGCCTTAGTTTGAGCGGTTGCCTTTGTTTGAGGTGTTGCCTTAGTTTGAGGGGTTGCCTCAGTTTGAGAGTCTGCCTCAGTTCGAGCGGTTGCCTTTGTTTGAGCGGTTGCCTTAGTTTGAGGTGTTGCCTTAGTTTGAGCGGTTGCCTCAGTTTGAGCGGTTGCCTTAGTTTGAGCGGTTGCCTTCGTTTGAGCGGTTGCCTTTGTTTGAGGTGTTGCCTTAGTTTGAGGGGTTGCCTCAGTTTGAGAGTCTGCCTCAGTTCGAGCGTTTGCCTTTGTTTGAGGGGTTGGCTTCGCTTGAGCGGTTGCCTTAGTTTGAGGGTTTGCTTTAGTTTGAGTGGTTGCCTTAGATGGAGGGGCTGCCATAGTTTGAGGGGTTGCCTTAGTTTGAGGGGTTGCCTTAGTTTGAGCGGCTGCCTTAGTTTAAGCGGTTGCCTTAGTTTGAGGGGTTGCCTTAGTTTGAGCGGTTGCCTCAGTTTGTGGGGTTGCCTTCGTTTGAGCGGTTGCCTTAGTTTGAGGTGTTGCCTCAGTTTGAGCTGTTGCCTTAGTTTATGGGGTTGCCTTAGTTTGAGTGGCTGCCTTAGTTTGAGGGGTAGCCTTAGTTTGAGGGGTTGCCTTAATTTGAGCGGTTGCCTTTGTTTGAGGGGTTGCCTTAGTTTGAGGGGATGCCTTAGTCTGAGCGGTTGCCTTAGTTTGAGCAGTTGCCTTAGTTGGCTCGGCTGCCTTAGTTTGAGCGGTTGCCTTAGTTTGAGTGGCCGCCCTAGTTTGAGCAGTTGCCTAAGTTTGAGCGGCCGCCTTAGTTTGTGCGGTTGCCATGGTTTGAGCGGTTGCCTTAGTTTGAGCGGCTGGCTTAGTTTGAGGGGATGCCTTAGTTAGAGCGGTTGCCTTAGTTTGAGGGGATGCCTTAGTTTGAGCGGTTGCCTTATTTGAGCGGTTGCCTTCGTTTGAGCGGTTGCCTAAGTTTGAGGGGATGCCTTAATTTGAGCGGTTGCCTCAATTAGAGGGTATGCCTTAGTTTGAGCGGTTGCCTTAGTTTGAGGGGATGCCTTAGTTTGAGCGGTTGCCTTAGTTTGAGCGGTTGCCTTCGTTTGAGCAGCTGCCTGAGTTTGACAGGATGCCTTAGTTTGAGCGGTTACCTTAGTTTGAGGGGTTGCCTTATTTGGAGCGGTTGCCTTAGTTTGAGTGGCCGCCTTAGTTTGAGCGGCTGCCTTAGTTTGAGGGGATGACTCAGTTTGAGCGGTTGCCTTAGTTTGAGCGGTTGCCTTACTTTGAGGGGATGCCTTAGTTTGAGCGGTTGCCTTAATTTGAGCGGTTGCCTTAGTTTGAGCGGCCGCCTTAGTTTGAGTGGTTGCCTAAGTTTGAGCGGCCGCCTTAGTTTGAGCGGCGGCCTTAGTTTGAGCGGATGCCTAAGTTGAGCGGTTGCCTTAGTTTGAGATGCTGCCTTAGTCTGAGCGGTTGCCTTAGTTTGAGATGCTGCCTTAGTTTGAGCGGTTGCCTAAGTTTGAGCGGCTGCCTTAGTTTGAGCGGTTGCCTCAGTTTGAGCGGCCGCCTTAGTTTGAGCGGCTGCCTTAGTTTGAGGGGATGACTTAGTTTGAGCGGTTGCCTTAGTTTGAGGGGTTGCCTAAGTTTGAGCGGCCGCCTTAGTTTGAGCGGTTGCCTTAGTTTGAGCGGCTGCCTTAGTTTGAGCGGCTGCCTTAGTCTGAGCGGTTGCCTGAGTTTGAGATGCTGCCTTAGTTTGAGCGGTTGCCTTAGTTTGAGCGGCTGCCTTAGTTTGAGCAGTAGCCTAAGTTTGAGCGGCCGCCTCAGTTTGAGCGGCTGCCTTATTTTGAGGGGATAACATAGTTTGAGCGGTTGCCTTAGTTTGAGGGGCTGCCTTAGTTTGAGGGGTTGCCTCAGTTTGAGCGGCCGCCTTAGTTTGAGCGGCTGCCTTAGTTTGAGGGGATGACTTAGTTTGAGCGGTTGCCTCCGTTTCAGTGGCTGCCTTAGTTTGAGGGGATGCCTTAGTTTGAGCGGTTGCCTAAGTTTGAGGGGTTGCCTTAGTTGGAGCGGTTGCCTTAGTTTGAGCGGCCGCCTTAGTTTGAGCGGCTGCCTTAGTTTGAGGGGATGCCTTAGTTTGAGCGGTTGCCTTAGTTTGAGCGGTTGCCTTAGTTTGAGCGGTTGCCTTAGTTTGAGCGGCCGTCTTAGTTTGAGCAGTTGCCTTAGTTTGAGCGGTTGCCTTAGTTTGAGGGGAAGCCTTAGTTTGAGAGGTTGCCTTAGTTTGAGCGGTTGCCTTAGTTTGAGCGGTTGCCTGAGTTTGAGCGGCTGCCTTAGTTTGAGCGGTTGCCATAGTTTGAGGGGATGCCTTAGTTTGAGCGGTTGCCTTAGTTTGAGGGTTTGCCTTAGCTTGAGCGGTTGCCTTAGTTTGAGGGGTTGGCTTAGCTTGAGCGGTTGCCTTAGTTTGAGGGTTTGCTTTAGTTTGAGTGGTTGCCTTAGATGGAGGGGCTGCCATATTTTGAGGGGTTGCCTTAGTTTGAGGGGTTGCCTTAGTTTGAGCGGCTGCCTTAGTTTGAGGTGTTGCCTTAGTTTGAGCGGTTGCCTTAGTTCGAGCGGTTGCCTTAGTTTGAGGTGTTGCCTTAGTTTGAGCGGTTGCCTCAGTTTGAGCGGTTGCCTTAGTTTGAGCGGTTGCCTTAGTTTGAGCGGTTGCCTTTGTTTGAGGTGTTGCCTTAGTTTGAGGGGTTGCCTCAGTTTGAGAGTCTGCCTCAGTTCGAGCATTTGCCTTAGTTTGAGGTGTTGCCTTAGTTTGAGCGGTTGCCTTAGTTCGAGCGGTTGCCTTAGTTTGAGGTGTTGCCTTAGTTTGAGCGGTTGCCTCATTTTGAGCGGTTGCCTTAGTTTGAGCGGTTGCCTTAGTGTGAGCGGTTGCCTTTGTTTGAGGTGTTGCCTTAGTTTGAGGGGTTGCCTCAGTTTGAGAGTCTGCCTTAGTTCGAGCGGTTGCCTTAGTTTGAGGCGTTGCCTTAGTTTGAGAGGTTGCCTTAGTTTGAGCGGTTGCCTTAGTTTGAGTGGTTGCCTTTGTTTGAGGTGTTGCCTTAGTTTGAGGGGTTGCCTTAGTTTGAGAGTCTGCCTTAATTCGAGCGGTTGCCTTAGTATGAGGGGTTGCCTTAGTTTGAGCGGTTGCCTTAGTTTAAGCGGCTGCCTTAGTTTGAGGGGTTGCCTTAGTTTGAGAGTCTGCCTTAGTTTGAGCGTTTGCCTTAGTTTGAGGTGTTGCCTTAGTTTAAGCGGTTGCCTTAGTTCGAGCGGTTGCCTTAGTTTGATGTGTTGCCTTAGTTTGAGCGGTTGCCTTAGTTTGAGGGGAAGCCTTAGTTTGAGCATTTGCCTTAGTTTGAGCGGCCGCCTTAGTTTGAGAGGTTGCCTTAGTTTGAGCGGTTGCCTTAGTTTGAGCGGTTGCCTGAGTTTGAGCGGCTGCCTTAGTTTGAGCGGTTGCCTTAGTTTGAGGGGATGCCTTAGTTTGAGCGGTTGCCTTAGTTTGAGGGTTTGCCTTAGCTTGAGCGGTTGCCTTAGTTTGAGGGGTTGGCTTAGCTTGAGCCATTGCCTTAGTTTGAGGGTTTGCTTTAGTTTGAGTGGTTGCCTTAGATGGAGGGGATGCCATAGATTGAGGGGTAGCCTTAGTTTGAGGGGTTGCCTTAGTTTGAGCGGCTGCCTTAGTTTGAGGGGTTGCCTTAGTTTGAGAGTCTGCCTTAGTTTGAGCGTTTGCCTTAGTTTGAGGTGTTGCCTTAGTTTGAGCGGTTGCCTTAGTTCGAGCGGTTGCCTTAGTTTGAGGTGTTGCCTTAGTTTGAGCGGTTGCCTCAGTTTGAGCGGTTGCCTTAGTTTGAGCGGTTGCCTTAGTTTGAGCGGTTGCCTTTGTTTGAGGTGTTGCCTTAGTTTGAGGGGTTGCCTCAGTTTGAGAGTCAGCCTCAGTTCGAGCGGTTGCCTTTGTTTGAGGGGTTGCCTTAGTTTGAGCGGTTGCCTTAGTTTGAGCGGTTGCCTTATTTCGAGCGGTTGCTTTTGTTTGAGCTGTTGCCTTATTTGAGCGGTTGCCTTCGTTTGAGCGGTTGCCTTAGTTTGAGTGGTTGCCTCAGCTTGAGCGGTTGCCTTAGTTTGAGGGGTTGCCTGAGCTTGAGCGGTTGCCTTAGTTTCAGGGTTTGCTTTAGTTTGAGTGGTTGCCTTAGATTGTGGGGCTGCCATAGTTTGAGGGGTTGCCTAAGTTTGAGGGGTTGCCTTAGTTTGAGTGGCTGCCTTTGTTTGAGGGGTTGCCTTAGTTTGAGAGTCTGCCTTAGTTTGAGCGTTTGCCTTAGTTTGAGGTGTTGCCTTAGTTTGAGCGGTTGCCTTAGTTTGAGCGGTTGCCTCAGATTGAGCGGTTGCCTCAGTTTGAGCGGTTGCCTTAGTTTGAGCGGTTGCCTTTGTTTGAGGTGTTGCCTTAGTTTGAGGGGTTGCCTCAGTTTGAGAGACTGCCTTAGTTCGAGCGGTTGCCTTTGTTTGAGGGGTTGCCTTAGTTTGACCGGTTGCCTTAGATTGAGAGGTTGCCTTATTTCGAGCGGTTGCCTTAGTTTGAGGTGTTGCCCTAGTTTGAGCGGTTGCCTTAGTTTGAGGTGTTGCCTTAGTTTGAGGTGTTGCCTTAGTTTGAGGGGCTGCCTTAGTTTGAGCTATTGCCTTTGCTTGAGGTGTTGCCTTATTTCGAGCGGTTGCCTTAGTTTGAGGTGTTGCCTTAGTTTGAGCGGTTGCCTTAGTTTGAGGTGTTGCCTTAGTTTGAGGTGTTGCCTTAGTTTGAGGGGCTGCCTTAGTTTGAGCGGTTGCCTTATTTTGAGCAGTTGCCTTATTTGGTGCTATTGCCTTAGTTTGAGGGGTTGCCTTAGTTTGAGGGGCTGCCTTAGTTTGAGCGGTTGACTTAGTTAGAGCGGTTGTCTTAGTTTGAGGTGTTGCCTTAGTTTGAGGGGTTGCCTTAGTTTGAGCGGTTGCCTTAGTTTGAGAGTCTGCCTTAGTTTGAGCGGTTTCCTTTGTTAGAGCGATTGTCTTAGTTTGAGGTGTTGCCTTAGTTTGAGGGGCTGCTTTAGTTTGAGCTGTTGCCTTATTTTGAGCGGTTGCCTTTGTTAGAGCGGTTGCCTTAGTTTGAGGGGTTGCCTTAGTTTGAGGGGTTGCCTTAGTTTCAGAATTTGCCTTTCTTTGAGCGGTTGCCTTAGTTTGAGGGGTTGCCTTAGCTTGAGCGGTTGCCTTAGTTTGAGGGGTTGGCTTAGCTTGAGCGGTTGCCTTAGTTTGAGGGTTTGCTTTAGTTTGAGTGGTTGCCTTAGATGGAGGGGCTGTCATAGTTTGAGGGGTTGCCTTAGTTTGAGGGGTTGCCTTAGTTTGAGAGTCTGCCTTAGTTTGAGCGTTTGCCTTAGTTTGAGGTGTTGCCTTAGTTTGAGCGGTTGCCTTAGTTCGAGCGGTTGCCTTAGTTTGAGGTGTTGCCTTAGTTTGAGCGGTTGCCTCAGTTTGAGCGGTTGCCTTAGTTTGAGCGGTTGCCTTAGTTTGAGCGGTTGCCTTTGTTTGAGGTGTTGCCTCAGTTTGAGGGGTTGCCTCAGTTTGAGAGTCTGCCTTATTTCGAGCGGTTGCCTTAGTTTGAGGTGTTGCCCTAGTTTGAGCGGTTGCCTCAGTTTGAGAGTCTGCCTTATTTCGAGCGGTTGCCTTAGTTTGAGCTATTGCCTTAGTTTGAGGTGTTGCCTTATTTCGAGCGGTTGCCTTAGTTTGAGGTGTTGCCTTAGTTTGAGCTATTGCCTTAGTTTGAGGTGTTGCATTAGTTTGAGGGGCTGCCTTAGTTTGAGCGGATGCCTTAGAGCGATTGTCTTAGTTTGAGGTGTTGCCTTAGTTTGAGGTGTTGCCTTAGTTTGAAGGGCTGCCTTAGTTTGAGCGGTTGCCTTAGTTTGAGAGTCTGCCTTAGTTTGAGCGGTTGCCTTTGTTAGAGCGGTTGTCTTAGTTTGAGGTGTTGCCTTAGTTTGAGGGGCTGCTTTAGTTTGAGCTGTTGCCTTAGTTTGAGCGGTTGCCTTAGTTAGAGCGGTTGCCTTAGTTTGAGAGGTTGCCTTATTTTGTGGGGTTGCCTTAGTTGAGCGGTTGCCTTAGTTTGAGCGGCTGCCTGAGTTTGCGCGGCTGCCTTAGTTTGAGGGGTTGCCTTAGTTTGAGCGGTTGCCTTAGTTTTTAGGGGTTGCGTTAGTTTGAGCGGTTGCCTTAGTTTGAGGGGTTGCCTTCGTTTGAGCGGTTGCCTTAGTTTGAGGGGTTGCCTCAGTTTGAGCTGTTGCCTCAGTTTATGGGGTTGCCTTAGTTTGAGTGGCTGCCTTAGTTTGAGGGGTTGCCTTAATTTGAGGGTTTGCCTTAGTTTGAGCGGTTGCCTTAGTTTGAGCGGCTGCCTTAGTTTGAGCGGTTGCCTTAATTTGAGCGGTTGCCTTAGTTTGAGGGGTTGCCTTAGTTTGAGCGGTTGCCTTAGTTTGAGCGGTTGCCTTAGTTTGAGTGGCCGCCTTAGTTTGAGCGTTTGCCTAAGTTTGAGCGGCCGCCTTAGTTTGTGCGGCTGCATTAGTTTGAGCGGTTGGCTTAGTTTGAGCGGTTGCCTAAGTTTGAGCGGCCGCCTTAGTTTGAGCGGCTGGCTTAGTTTGAGGGGATGCCTTAGTTTGCGCGGTTGCCTTAGTTTGAGGGGATGCCTTAGTTTGAGCGGTTGCCTTATTTGAGCGGTTGCCTTTGTTTGAGCGGTTGCCTTAGTTTGAGGGGTTGCCTTAGCTTGAGCGTTTGCCTTAGTTTGAGGGGTTGCCTTAGCTTGAGCGGTTGCCTTATTTTCAGGGTTTGCTTTAGTTTGAGTGGTTGCCTTAGATTGAGGGGCTGCCATAGTTTGAGGGGTTGCCAAAGTTTGAGGGGTTGCCTTAGTTTGAGCGGCTGCCTTAGTTTGAGGGGTTGCCTTAGTTTGAGGGGTTGCCTTAGCTTGAGCTGTTGCCTTAGTTTGAGGGGTTGGCTTAGCTTGAGCGGTTGCCTTAGTTTGAGGGGTTGCCTTAGTTTGAGAGTCTGCCTTAGTTTGAGCGTTTGCCTTAGTTTGAGGTGTTGCTTTAGTTTGAGCGGTTGCCTTAGTTTGAGCGGCTGCCTTAGTTTGAGCGTTTGCCTTAGTTTGAGGGGTTGCTTTAGTTTGAGCGGTTGCCTTAGTTCGAGCGGTTGCCTTAGTTTGAGGTGTTGCCTTAGTTTGAGCGGTTGCCTCAGTTTGAGCGTTTGCCTTAGTTTGAGGTGTTGCTTTAGTTTGAGCGGTTGCCTTAGTTCGAGCGGTTGCCTTAGTTTGAGGTGTTGCCTTAGTTTGAGCGGTTGCCTCAGTTTGAGCGGTTGCCTTAGTTTGAGCGGTTGCCTTAGTTTGAGAGGTTGCCTTTGTTTGAGGTGTTGCCTTAGTTTGAGGGGTTGCCTTAGTTTGAGAGTGTGCCTTAGTTTGAGCGTTTGCCTTAGTTTGATGTGTTGCTTTAGTTTGAGCGGTTGCCTTAGTTCGAGCGGTTGCCTTAGTTTGAGGTGTTGCCTTAGTTTGAGCGGTTGCCTCAGTTTGAGCGGTTGCCTTAGTTTGAGCGGTTGCCTTAGTTTGAGAGGTTGCCTTTGTTTGAGGTGTTGCCTTAGTTTGAGGGGTTGCCTTAGTTTGCGAGTCTTCCTTAGTTCGAGCGGTTGCCTTAGTATGAGGGGTTGCCTTAGTTTGAGCGGTTGCCTTAGTTTGAGCGGTTGCCTTATTTTGAGCTGTTGCCTTAGTTTGAGGTGTTGCCTTAGTTTGAGCGGTTGCCTTAGTTTGAGCTATTGCCTTAGTTTGAGGTGTTGCCTTATTTCGAGCGGTTGCCTTAGTTTGAGGTGTTGCCTTAGTTTGAGGGGCTGCCTTAGTTTGAGCGGTTGCCTTAGTTTGAGGTGTTGCTTTAGTTTGAGCGGTTGCCTTATTTCGAGCGGTTGCCTTAGTTTGAGGTGTTGCCTTAGTTTGAGCGGTTGCCTCAGTTTGAGCGGTTGCCTTAGTTTGAGAGTCTGCCTTAGTTTGAGCGTTTGCCTTAGTTTGAGGTGTTGCTTTAGTTTGAGCGGTTGCCTTAGTTCGAGCGGTTGCCTTAGTTTGAGGTGTTGCCTTAGTTTGAGCGGTTGCCTCAGTTTGAGAGGTTGCCTTTGTTTGAGGTGTTGCCTTAGTTTGAGGGGTTGCCTTAGTTTGAGAGTCTTCCTTAGTTCGAGCGGTTGCCGTAGTATGAGGGGTTGCCTTAGTTTGAGCGGTTGCCTTAGTTTGAGCGGTTGCCTTATTTCGAGCGGTTGCCTTAGTTTGAGGTGTTGCCTTAGTTTGAGCGGTTGCCTTAGTTTGAGGTGTTGCCTTATTTCGAGCGGTTGCCTTAGTTTGAGCTATTGCCTTAGTTTGAGGTGTTGCCTTAGTTTGAGAATCTGCCTTATTTGAGCGGTTGCCTTATTTTGAGCGGTTGTCTTAGTTTGAGGTGTTGCCTTAGTTTGAGCGGTTGCCTTAGTTTAAGCGGTTGCCTTAGTTAGAGCGGTTGTCTTAGTTTGAGGTGTTGCCTTAGTTTGAGGGGTTGCCTTAGTTTGAGGGGCTGCCTTAGTTTGAGCGGTTGCCTTAGTTTGAGATTCTGTATTAGTTTGAGCGGTTTCCTTTGTTAGAGCGGTTGTCTTAGTTTGAGGTGTTGCCTTAGTTTGAGGGGCTGCTTTAGTTTGAGCTGTTGCCTTAGTTTGAGCGGTTGCCTTAGTTTGAGAGGTTGCCTTAGTTTGAGGGGTTGCCTTAGTATGAGGGGTTGCCTTAGTTTGAGCGGCAGCCTGAGTTTGAGCGGCTGCCTTAGTTTGAGGGGTTGCCTTAGTTTGAGCGGTTGCCTTAGTTTGAGGGGTTGCCTTAGTTTGAGCGGTTGCCTTAGTTTATAGGGTTGCCTTAGTTTGAGTGGCTGCCTTAGTTTGAGGGGTTGCCTTAGTTTGAGGGGTTGCCTCAGTTTGAGAGTCTGCCTTAGTTCGAGCGGTTGCCTTAGTTTGAGGGGTTGCCTTAGTTTGAGCGGTTGCCTTAGTTTGAGCGGTTGCCTTATTTCGAGCGGTTGCCTTAGTTCGAGCGGTTGCCTTAGTTTGAGGGGCTGCCTTAGTTTCAGCGGATGCCTTAGTTAGAGCGATTGTCTTAGTTTGAGGTATTGCCTTAGTTTGAGGTGTTGCCTTAGTTTGAGGGGCTGCCTTTGTTTGAGCGGTTGCCTTAGTTTGAGAATCTGCCTTATTTTGAGCGGTTGCCTTATTTTGAGCGGTTGCCTTAGTTTGAGGGGTTGCCTTAGTTTGAGGGGCTGCCTTAGTGTGAGCGGTTGCCTTAGTTTGAGAGTCTGCCTTAGTTTGAGCGGTTGCCTTTGTTAGAGCGGTTGTCTTAGTTTGAGGGGTTGCCTTAGCTTGAGCGGTTGCCTTAGTTTGAGGGGTTGCCTTAGCTTGAGCGGTTGCCTTAGTTTCAGGGTTTGCTTTAGTTTGAGTGTTTGCCTTAGATTGTGGGGCTGCCATAGTTTGAGGGGTTGCCTAAGTTTGAGGGGTTGCCTTAGTTTGAGTGGCTGCCTTAGTTTGAGGGGTTGCCTTAGTTTGAGAGTCTGCCTTAGTTTGAGCGTTTGCCTTAGTTTGAGGTGTTGCCTTAGTTTGAGCGGTTGCCTTAGTTTGAGCGGTTGCCTCAGATTGAGCGGTTGCCTCAGTTTGAGCGGTTGCCTTAGTTTGAGCGGTTGCCTTTGTTTGAGGTGTTGCCTTAGTTTGAGGGGTTGCCTCAGTTTGAGAGTCTGCCTTAGTTCGAGCGGTTGCCTTTGTTTGAGGGGTTGACTTAGTTTGAGCGGTTGCCTTAGATTGAGCGGTTGCCTTATTTCGAGCGGTTGCCTTAGTTTTAGGTGTTGCCCTAGTTTGAGCGGTTGCCTTAGTTTGAGGTGTTGCCTTATTTTGAGGTGTTGCCTTAGTTTGAGGGGCTGCCTTAGTTTGAGCTATTGCCTTTGCTTGAGGTGTTGCCTTATTTCGAGCGGTTGCCTTAGTTTGAGGTGTTGCCTTAGTTTGAGCGGTTGCCTTAGTTTGAGGTGTTGCCTTAGTTTGAGGTGTTGCCTTAGTTTGAGGGGCTGCCTTAGTTTGAGCGGTTGCCTTAGTTTGAGAATCTGCCTTATTTTGAGCGGTTGCCTTATTTTGAGCGGTTGCCTTATTTGGTGCTCTTGCCTTAGTTTGAGGGGTTGCCTTAGTTTGAGGGGCTGCCTTAGTTTGAGCGGTTGACTTAGTTAGAGCGGTTGTCTTAGTTTGAGGTGTTGCCTTAGTTTGAGGGGTTGCCTTAGTTTGAGCGGTTGCCTTAGTTTGAGAGTCTGCCTTAGTTTGTGCGGTTTCCTTTGTTAGAGCGGTTGTCTTAGTTTGAGGTGTTGACTTAGTTTGAGGGGCTGCTTTAGTTTGAGCTGTTGCCTTATTTTGAGCGGTTGCCTTTGTTAGTGCGGTTGCCTTAGTTTGAGGGGTTGCCTTAGTTTGAGGGGTTGCCTTAGTTTCAGAATTTGCCTTTCTTTGAGCGGTTGCCTTAGTTTGAGGGGTTGCCTTAGCTTGAGCTGTTGCCTTAGTTTGAGGGGTAGGCTTTGCTTGAGCGGTTGCCTAAGTTTGAGGGTTTGCTTTAGTTTGAGTGGTTGCCTTAGATGGAGGGGCTGTCATAGTTTGAGGGGTTGCCTTAGTTTGAGGGGTTGCCTTAGTTTGAGCGGCTGCCTTAGTTTGAGGGGTTGCCTTAGTTTGAGGTGTTGCCTTAGTTTGAGGGGTTGCCTTAGTTTGAAGGGCTGCCTTAGTTTGAGCGGTTGCCTTAGTTTGAGAGTCTGCCTTAGTTTGAGCGGTTGCCTTTGTTAGAGCGGTTGTCTTAGTTTGAGGTGTTGCCTTAGTTTGAGGGGCTGCTTTAGTTTGAGCTGTTGCCTTAGTTTGAGCGGTTGCCTTAGTTAGAGCGGTTGCCTTAGTTTGAGAGGTTGCCTTATTTTGTGGGGTTGCCTTAGTTGAGCGGTTGCCTTAGTTTGAGCGGCTGCCTGAGTTTGCGCGGCTGCCTTAGTTTGAGGGGTTGCCTTAGTTTGAGCGGTTGCCTTAGTTTGAGGGGTTGCGTTAGTTTGAGCGGTTGCCTTAGTTTGAGGGGTTGCCTTCGTTTTAGCGGTTGCCTTAGTTTGAGGGGTTGCCTCAGTTTGAGCTGTTGCCTCAGTTTATGGGGTTGCCTTAGTTTGAGTGGCTGCCTTAGTTTGAGGGGTTGCCTTAATTTGAGGGTTTGCCTTAGTTTGAGCGGTTGCCTTAGTTTGAGCGGCTGCCTTAGTTTGAGCGGTTGCCTTAATTTGAGCGGTTGCCTTAGTTTGAGGGGTTGCCTTAGTTTGAGCGGTTGCCTTAGTTTGAGCGGTTGCCTTAGTTTGAGTGGCCGCCTTAGTTTGAGCGTTTGCCTAAGTTTGAGCGGCCGCCTTAGTTTGTGCGGCTGCATTAGTTTGAGCGGTTGGCTTAGTTTGAGCGGTTGCCTAAGTTTGAGCAGCCGCCTTAGTTTGAGCGGCTGGCTTAGTTTGAGGGGATGCCTTAGTTTGCGCGGTTGCCTTAGTTTGAGGGGATGCCTTAGTTTGAGCGGTTGCCTTATTTGAGCTGTTGCCTTTGTTTGAGCGGTTGCCTTAGTTTGAGGGGTTGCCTTAGCTTGAGCGGTTGCCTTAGTTTGAGGGGTTGCCTTAGCTTGAGCGGTTGCCTTAGTTTCAGGGTTTGCTTTAGTTTGAGTGGTTGCCTTAGATTGAGGGGCTGCCATAGTTTGAGGGGTTGCCAAAGTTTGAGGGGTTGCCTTAGTTTGAGCGGCTGCCTTAGTTTGAGGGGTTGCCTTAGTTTGAGGGGTTGCCTTAGCTTGAGCTGTTGCCTTAGTTTGAGGGGTTGGCTTAGCTTGAGCGGTTACCTTAGTTTGAGGGGTTGCCTTAGTTTGAGAGTCTGCCTTAGATTGAGCGTTTGCCTTAGTTTGAGGTGTTGCTTTAGTTTGAGCGGTTGCCTTAGTTTGAGCGGCTGCCTTAGTTTGAGCGTTTGCCTTAGTTTGAGGTGTTGCTTTAGTTTGAGCGGTTGCCTTAGTTCGAGCGGTTGCCTTAGTTTGAGGTGTTGCCTTAGTTTGAGCGGTTGCCTCAGTTTGAGCGTTTGCCTTAGTTTGAGGTGTTGCTTTAGTTTGAGCGGTTGCCTTAGTTCGAGCGGTTGCCTTAGTTTGAGGTGTTGCCTTAGTTTGAGCGGTTGCCTCAGTTTGAGCGGTTGCCTTAGTTTGAGCGGTTGCCTTAGTTTGAGAGGTTGCCTTTGTTTGAGGTGTTGCCTTAGTTTGAGGGGTTGCCTTAGTTTGAGAGTGTGCCTTAGTTTGAGCGTTTGCCTTAGTTTGATGTGTTGCTTTAGTTTGAGCGGTTGCCTTAGTTCGAGCGGTTGCCTTAGTTTGAGGTGTTGCCTTAGTTTGAGCGGTTGCCTCAGTTTGAGCGGTTGCCTTAGTTTGAGCGGTTGCCTTAGTTTGAGAGGTTGCCTTTGTTTGAGGTGTTGCCTTAGTTTGAGGGGTTGCCTTAGTTTGCGAGTCTTCCTTAGTTCGAGCGGTTGCCTTAGTATGAGGGGTTGCCTTAGTTTGAGCGGTTGCCTTAGTTTGAGCGGTTGCCTTATTTTGAGCTGTTGCCTTAGTTTGAGGTGTTGCCTTAGTTTGAGCGGTTGCCTTAGTTTGAGCTATTGCCTTAGTTTGAGGTGTTGCCTTATTTCGAGCGGTTGCCTTAGTTTGAGGTGTTGCCTTAGTTTGAGGGGCTGCCTTAGTTTGAGCGGTTGCCTTAGTTTGAGGTGTTGCTTTAGTTTGAGCGGTTGCCTTAGTTCGAGCGGTTGCCTTAGTTTGAGGTGTTGCCTTAGTTTGAGCGGTTGCCTCAGTTTGAGCGGTTGCCTTAGTTTGAGAGTCTGCCTTAGTTTGAGCGTTTGCCTTAGTTTGAGGGGTTGCTTTAGTTTGAGCGGTTGCCTTAGTTTGAGCGGTTGCCTCAGTTTGAGAGGTTGCCTTTGTTTGAGGTGTTGCCTTAGTTTGAGGGGTTGCCTTAGTTTGAGAGTCTTCCTTAGTTCGAGAGGTTGCCGTAGTATGAGGGGTTGCCTTAGTTTGAGTGGTTGCCTTAGTTTGAGCGGTTGCCTTATTTCGAGCGGTTGCCTTAGTTTGAGGTGTTGCCTTAGTTTGAGCGGTTGCCTTAGTTTGAGGTGTTGCCTTATTTCGAGCGGTTGCCTTAGTTTGAGCTATTGCCTTAGTTTGAGGTGTTGCCTTAGTTTGAGAATCTGCCTTATTTTGAGCGGTTGCCTTATTTTGAGCGGTTGTCTTAGTTTGAGGTGTTGCCTTAGTTTGAGCGGTTGCCTTAGTTTAAGCGGTTGCCTTAGTTAGAGCGGTTGTCTTAGTTTGAGGTGTTGCCTTAGTTTGAGGGGTTGCCTTAGTTTGAGGGGCTGCCTTAGTTTGAGCGGTTGCCTTAGTTTGAGAGTCTGTCTTAGTTTGAGCGGTTTCCTTTGTTAGAGCGGTTGTCTTAGTTTGAGGTGTTGCCTTAGTTTGAGGGGCTGCTTTAGTTTGAGCTGTTGCCTTAGTTTGAGCGGTTGCCTTAGTTTGAGAGGTTGCCTTAGTTTGAGGGGTTGCCTTAGTATGAGGGGTTGCCTTAGTTTGAGCGGCAGCCTGAGTTTGAGCGGCTGCCTTAGTTTGAGGGGTTGCCTTAGTTTGAGCGGTTGCCTTAGTTTGAGGGGTTGCCTTAGTTTGAGCGGTTGCCTTAGTTTATGGGGTTGCCTTAGTTTGAGTGGCTGCCTTAGTTTGAGGGGTTGCCTTAGTTTGAGGGGTTGCCTCAGTTTGAGAGTCTGCCTTAGTTCGAGCGGTTGCCTTAGTTTGAGGGGTTGCCTTAGTTTGAGCGGTTGCCTTAGTTTGAGCGGTTGCCTTATTTCGAGCGGTTGCCTTAGTTCGAGCGGTTGCCTTAGTTTGAGGGGCTGCCTTAGTTTCAGCGGATGCCTTAGTTAGAGCGGTTGTCTTAGTTTGAGGTATTGCCTTAGTTTGAGGTGTTGCCTTAGTTTGAGGGGCTGCCTTTGTTTGAGCGGTTGCCTTAGTTTGAGAATCTGCCTTATTTTGAGCGGTTGCCTTATTTTGAGCGGTTGCCTTAGTTTGAGGGGTTGCCTTAGTTTGAGGGGCTGCCTTAGTGTGAGCGGTTGCCTTAGTTTGAGAGTCTGCCTTAGTTTGAGCGGTTGCCTTTGTTAGAGCGGTTGTCTTAGTTTGAGGGGTTGCCTTAGCTTGAGCGGTTGCCTTAGTTTGAGGGGTTGCCTTAGCTTGAGCGGTTGCCTTAGTTTCAGGGTTTGCTTTAGTTTGAGTGGTTGCCTTAGATTGTGGGGCTGCCATAGTTTGAGGGGTTGCCTAAGTTTGAGGGGTTGCCTTAGTTTGAGTGGCTGCCTTAGTTTGAGGGGTTGCCTTAGTTTGAGAGTCTGCCTTAGTTTGAGCGTTTGCCTTAGTTTGAGGTGTTGCCTTAGTTTGAGGTGTTGCCTTAGTTTGAGCGGTTGCCTCAGATTGAGCGGTTGCCTCAGTTTGAGCGGTTGCCTTAGTTTGAGCGGTTGCCTTTGTTTGAGGTGTTGCCTTAGTTTGAGTGGTTGCCTCAGTTTGAGAGTCTGCCTTAGTTCGAGCGGTTGCCTTTGTTTGAGGGGTTGACTTAGTTTGAGCGGTTGCCTTAGATTGAGCGGTTGCCTTATTTCGAGCGGTTGCCTTAGTTTGAGGTGTTGCCCTAGTTTGAGCGGTTGCCTTAGTTTGAGGTGTTGCCTTAGTTTGAGGTGTTGCCTTAGTTTGAGGGGCTGCCTTAGTTTGAGCTATTGCCTTTGCTTGAGGTGTTGCCTTATTTCGAGCGGTTGCCTTAGTTTGAGGTGTTGCCTTAGTTTGAGCGGTTGCCTTAGTTTGAGGTGTTGCCTTAGTTTGAGGTGTTGCCTTAGTTTGAGAATCTGCCTTATTTTGAGCGGTTGCCTTATTTTGAGCGGTTGCCTTATTTGGTGCTATTGCCTTAGTTTGAGGGGTTGCCTTAGTTTGAGGGGCTGCCTTAGTTTGAGCGGTTGACTTAGTTAGAGCGGTTGTCTTAGTTTGAGGTGTTGCCTTAGTTTGAGGGGTTGCCTTAGTTTGAGCGGTTGCCTTAGTTTGAGAGTCTGCCTTAGTTTGAGCGGTTTCCTTTGTTAGAGCGGTTGTCTTAGTTTGAGGTGTTGCCTTAGTTTGAGGGGCTGCTTTAGTTTGAGCTGTTGCCTTATTTTGAGCGGTTGCCTTTGTTAGAGTGGTTGCCTTAGTTTGAGGGGTTGCCTTAGTTTGAGGGGTTGCCTTAGTTTCAGAATTTGCCTTTCTTTGAGCGGTTGCCTTAGTTTGAGGGGTTGCCTTAGCTTGAGCTGTTGCCTTAGTTTGAGGGGTTGGCTTTGCTTGAGCGGTTGCCTAAGTTTGAGGGTTTGCTTTAGTTTGAGTGGTTGCCTTAGATGGAGGGGCTGTCATAGTTTGAGGGGTTGCCTTAGTTTGAGGGGTTGCCTTAGTTTGAGCGGCTGCCTTAGTTTGAGGGGTTGCCTTAGTTTGAGAGTCTGCCTTAGTTTGAGCGTTTGCCTTAGTTTGAGGTGTTGCCTTAGTTTGAGCGGTTGCCTTAGTTCGAGCGGTTGCCTTAGTTTGAGGTGTTGCCTTAGTTTGAGCGGTTGCCTCAGTTTGAGCGGTTGCCTTAGTTTGAGCGGTTGCCTTAGTTTGAGCGGTTGCCTTTGTTTGAGGTGTTGCCTCAGTTTGAGGGGTTGCCTCAGTTTGAGAGTCTGCCTTATTTCGAGCGGTTGCCTCAGTTTGAGGTGTTGCCCTCGTTTGAGCGGTTGCCTCAGTTTGAGAGTCTGCCTTATTTCGAGCGGTTGCCTTAGTTTGAGCTATTGCCTTAGTTTGAGGTGTTGCCTTATTTCGAACGGTTGCCTTATTTTGAGGTGTTACCTTAGTTTGAGCTATTGCCTTAGTTTGAGGTGTTGCCTTAGTTTGAGGGGCTGCCTTAGTTTGAGCGGATGCCTTAGTTAGAGCGATTGTCTTAGTTTGAGGTGTTGCCTTAGTTTGAGGGGTTGCCTTAGTTTGAAGGGCTGCCTTAGTTTGAGCGGTTGCCTTAGTTTGAGAGTCTGCCTTAGTTTGAGCGGTTGCCTTTGTTAGAGCGGTTGTCTTAGTTTGAGTTGTTGCCTTAGTTTGAGGGGCTGCTTTAGTTTGAGCTGTTGCCTTAGTTTGAACGGTTGCCTTAGTTAGAGCGGTTGCCTTAGTTTGAGAGGTTGCCTTATTTTGTGGGGTTGCCTTAGTTGAGCGGTTGCCTTAGTTTGAGCGGCTGCCTGAGTTTGCGCGGCTGCCTTAGTTTGAGGGGTTGCCTTAGTTTGAGCGGTTGCCTTAGTTTGAGGGGTTGCGTTAGTTTGAGCGGTTGCCTTAGTTTGAGGGGTTGCCTTCGTTTGAGCGGTTGCCTTAGTTTGAGGGGTTGCCTCAGTTTGAGCTGTTGCCTCAGTTTATGGGGTTGCCTTAGTTTGAGTGGCTGCCTTAGTTTGAGGGGTTGCCTTAATTTGAGGGTTTGCCTTAGTTTGAGCGGTTGCCTTAGTTTGAGCGGCTGCCTTAGTTTGAGCGGTTGCCTTAATTTGAGCGGTTGCCTTAGTTTGAGGGGTTGCCTTAGTTTGAGCGGTTGCCTTAGTTTGAGGGGATGCCTTAGTTTGAGCGGTTGCCTTAGTTTGAGCAGTTGCCTTAGTTGGCTCGGCTGCCTTAGTTTGAGCGGTTGCCTTAGTTTGAGTGGCCGCCTTAGTTTGAGCGGTTGCCTAAGTTTGAGCGGCCGCCTTAGTTTGTGCGGCTGCATTAGTTTGAGCGGTTGGCTTAGTTTGAGCGGTTGCCTAAGTTTGAGCGGCCGCCTTAGTTTGAGCGGCTGTCTTAGTTTGAGGGGATGCCTTAGTTTGCGCGGTTGCCTTAGTTTGAGCGGTTGCCTTATTTGAGCGGTTGCCTTCGTTTGAGCGGTTGCCTTAGCTTGAGGGGATGCCTTAATTTGAGCGGTTGCCTTAGTTTGAGGTGATGCCTTAGTTTGAGCGGTTGCCTTATTTGAGCGGTTGCCTTCGTTTGAGCGGTTGCCTTAGTTTGAGGGGTTGCCTTAGCTTGAGCGGTTGCCTTAGTTTGAGGGGTTGCCTTAGCTTGAGCGGTTGGCTTAGTTTCAGGGTTTGCTTTAGTTTGAGCGGTTGCCTTAGATTGAGGGGCTGCCATAGTTTGAGGGGTTGCCAAAGTTTGAGGGGTTGCCTTAGTTTGAGCGGCTGCCTTAGTTTGAGGGGTTGCCTTAGTTTGAGGGGTTGCCTTAGTTTCAGGGTTTGCCTTTCTTTGAGCGGTTTCCTTAGTTTGAGGGGTTGCCTTAGCTTGAGCTGTTGCCTTAGTTTGAGTGGTTGGCTTAGCTTGAGCGGTTGCCTTAGTTTGAGGGGTTGCCTTAGTTTGAGAGTCTGCCTTAGTTTGAGCGTTTGCCTTAGTTTGAGGTGTTGCTTTAGTTTGAGCGGTTGCCTTAGTTCGAGCGTTTGCCTTAGTTTGAGGTGTTGCCTTAGTTTGAGCGGTTGCCTCAGATTGAGCGGTTGCCTCAGTTTGAGCGGTTGCCTTAGTTTGAGCGGTTGCCTTTGTTTGAGGTGTTGCCTTAGTTTGAGGGGTTGCCTCAGTTTGAGAGTCTGCCTTAGTTCGAGCGGTTGCCTTTGTTTGAGGGGTTGCCTTAGTTTGAGCGGTTGCCTTAGATTGAGCGGTTGCCTTATTTCGAGCGGTTGCCTTAGTTTGAGGTGTTGCCCTAGTTTGAGCGGTTGCCTTAGTTTGAGGTGTTGCCTTAGTTTGAGGTGTTGCCTTAGTTTGAGGGGCTGCCTTAGTTTGAGCTATTGCCTTTGCTTGAGGTGTTGCCTTATTTCGAGCGGTTGCCTTAGTTTGAGGTGTTGCCTTAGTTTGAGCGGTTGCCTTAGTTTGAGGTGTTGCCTTAGTTTGAGGTGTTGCCTTAGTTTGAGGGGCTGCCTTAGTTTGAGCGGTTGCCTTAGTTTGAGAATCTGCCTTATTTTGAGCGGTTGCCTTATTTTGAGCGGTTGCCTTATTTGGTGCTATTGCCTTAGTTTGAGGGGTTGCCTTAGTTTGAGGGGCTGCCTTAGTTTGAGCGGTTGACTTAGTTAGAGCGGTTGTCTTAGTTTGAGGTGTTGCCTTAGTTTGAGGGGTTGCCTTAGTTTGAGCGGTTGCCTTAGTTTGAGAGTCTGCCTTAGTTTGAGCGGTTTCCTTTGTTAGAGCGGTTGTCTTAGTTTGAGGTGTTGCCTTAGTTTGAGGGGCTGCTTTAGTTTGAGCTGTTGCCTTATTTTGAGCGGTTGCCTTTGTTAGAGCGGTTGCCTTAGTTTGAGGGGTTGCCTTAGTTTGAGGGGTTGCCTTAGTTTCAGAATTTGCCTTTCTTGGAGCGGTTGCCTTAGTTTGAGGGGTTGCCTTAGCTTGAGCTGTTGCCTTAGTTTGAGGGGTTGGTTTAGCTTGAGCGGTTGCCTTAGTTTGAGGGTTTGCTTTAGTTTGAGTGGTTGCCTTAGATGGAGGGGCTGTCATAGTTTGAGGGGTTGCCTTAGTTTGAGGGGTTGCCTTAGTTTGAGTGGCTGCCTTAGTTTGAGGGGTTGCCTTAGTTTGAGAGACTGCCTTAGTTTGAGCGTTTGCCTTAGTTTGAGGTGTTGCCTTTGTTTGAGCGGTTGCCTTAGTTCGAGCGGTTGCCTTAGTTTGCGGTGTTGCCTTAGTTTGAGCGGTTGCCTCAGTTTGAGCGGTTGCCTTAGTTTGAGCGGTTGCCTTAGTTTGAGCGGTTGCCTTTGTTTGAGGTGTTGCCTCAGTTTGAGGGGTTGCCCCAGTTTGAGAGTCTGCCTTATTTCGAGCTGTTGCCTTAGTTTGAGGTGTTGCCCTAGTTTGAGCGGTTGCCTCAGTTTGAGAGTCTGCCTTATTTCGAGCGGTTGCCTTAGTTTAAGCTATTGCCTTAGTTTGAGGTGTAGCCTTATTTCGAGTGGTTGCCTTAGTTTGAGGTGTTGCCTTAGTTTGAGCTATTGCCTTAGTTTGAGGTGTTGCCTTAGTTTGAGGGGCTGCCTTAGTTTGAGCGGATGCCTTAGTTAGAGCGATTGTCTTAGTTTGAGGTGTTGCCTTAGTTTGAGGGGTTGCCTTAGTTTGAAGGGCTGCCTTAGTTTGAGCGGTTGCCTTAGTTTGAGAGTCTGCCTTAGTTTGAGCGGTTGCCTTTGTTAGAGCGGTTGTCTTAGTTTGAGGTGTTGCCTTAGTTTGAGGGGCTGCTTTAGTTTGAGCTGTTGCCTTAGTTTGAGCGGTTGCCTTAGTTAGAGCGGTTGCCTTAGTTTGAGAGGTTGCCTTATTTTGTGGGGTTGCCTTAGTTGAGCGGTTGCCTTAGTTTGAGCGGCTGCCTGAGTTTGCGCGGCTGCCTTAGTTTGAGGGGTTGCCTTAGTTTGAGCGGTTGCCTTAGTTTGAGGGGTTGCGTTAGTTTGAGCGGTTGCCTTAGTTTGAGGGGTTGCCTTCGTTTGAGCGGTTGCCTTAGTTTGAGGGGTTGCCTCAGTTTGAGCTGTTGCCTCAGTTTATGGGGTTGCCTTAGTTTGAGTGGCTGCCTTAGTTTGAGGGGTTGCCTTAATTTGAGGGTTTGCCTTAGTTTGAGCGGTTGCCTTAGTTTGAGCGGCTGCCTTAGTTTGAGCGGTTGCCTTAATTTGAGTGGTTGCCTTAGTTTGAGGGGTTGCCTTAGTTTGAGCGGTTGCCTTAGTTTGAGGGGATGCCTTAGTTTGAGCGGTTGCCTTAGTTTGAGCAGTTGCCTTAGTTGGCTCGGCTGCCTTTGTTTGAGCGGTTGCCTTAGTTTGAGTGGCCGCCTTAGTTTGAGCGGTTGCCTAAGTTTGAGCGGCCGCCTTAGTTTGTGCGGCTGCATTAGTTTGAGCGGTTGGCTTAGTTTGAGCGGTTGCCTAAGTTTGAGCGGCCGCCTTAGTTTGAGCGGCTGGCTTAGTTTGAGGGGATGCCTTAGTTTGCGCGGTTGCCTTAGTTGGAGGCGATGCCTTAGTTTGAGCGGTTGCCTTATTTGAGCGGTTGCCTTCGTTTGAGCGGTTGCCTTAGTTTGAGGGGATGCCTTAATTTGAGCGGTTGCCTTAGTTTGAGGGGATGCCTTAGTTTGAGCGGTTGCCTTATTTGAGCGGTTGCCTTCGTTTGAGCGGTTGCCTTAGTTTGAGGGGTTGCCTTAGCTTGAGCGGTTGCCTTAGTTTGAGGGGTTGCCTTAGCTTGAGCGGTTGCCTTAGTTTGAGGGGTTGCCAAAGTTTGAGGGGTTGCCTTAGTTTGAGCGGCTGCCTTAGTTTGAGGGGTTGCCTCAGTTTGAGGGGTTGCCTTAGTTTCAGGGTTTGCCTTTCTTTGAGCGGTTTCCTTAGTTTGAGGGGTTGCCTTAGCTTGAGCTGTTGCCTTAGTTTGTGTGGTTGGCTTAGCTTGAGCGGTTGCCTTAGTTTGAGGGGTTGCCTTAGTTTGAGAGTCTGCCTTAGTTTGAGCGTTTGCCTTAGTTTGAGGTGTTGCTTTAGTTTGAGCGGTTGCCTTAGTTCGAGCGTCTGCCTTAGTTTGAGCGTTTGCCTTAGTTTGAGGTGTTGCTTTAGTTTGAGCGGTTGCCTTAGTTCGAGCGGTTGCCTTAGTTTGAGGTTTTGCCTTAGTTTGAGCGGTTGCCTCAGTTTGAGCGTTTGCCTTAGTTTGAGGTGTTGCTTTAGTTTGAGCGGTTGCCTTAGTTCGAGCGGTTGCCTTAGTTTGAGGTGTTGCCTTAGTTTGAGCGGTTGCCTCAGTTTGAGCGGTTGCCTTAGTTTGAGCGGTTGCCTTAGTTTGAGAGGTTGCCTTTGTTTGAGGTGTTGCCTTAGTTTGAGGGGTTGCCTTAGTTTGAGAGTCTGCCTTAGTTTGAGCGTTTGCCTTAGTTTGAGGTGTTGCTTTAGTTTGAGCGGTTGCCTTAGTTCGAGCGGTTGCCTTAGTTTGAGGTGTTGCATTAGTTTGAGCGGTTGCCTCAGTTTGAGCGGTTGCCTTAGTTTGAGCGGTTGCCTTAGTTTGAGAGGTTGCCTTTGTTTGAGGTGTTGCCTTAGTTTGAGGGGTTGCCTTAGTTTGAGAGTCTTCCTTAGATCGAGCGGTTGCCTTAGTATGAGGGGTTGCCTTAGTTTGAGCGGTTGCCTTAGTTTGAGCGCTTGCCTTATTTCGAGCGGTTGCCTTAGTTTGATGTGTTGCCTTAGTTTGAGCGGTTGCCTTAGTTTGAGCTATTGCCTTAGTTTGAGGTGTTGCCTTATTTCGAGCGGTTGCCTTAGTTTGATGTGTTGCCTTAGTTTGAGGGGCTGCCTTAGTTTGAGCGGTTGCCTTAGTTTGAGGTGTTGCTTTATTTTGAGCGGTTGCCTTAGTTCGAGCGGTTGCCTTAGTTTGAGGTATTGCCTTAGTTTGAGCGGTTGCCTCAGTTTGAGCGGTTGCCTTAGTTTGAGGGGTTGGCTTGGCTTGAGCGGTTGCCTTAGTTTGAGAGTCTGCCTTAGTTTGAGCGTTTGCCTTAGTTTATGGTGTTGCTTTAGTTTGAGCGGTTGCCTTAGTTCGAGCGGTTGCCTTAGTTTGAGGTGTTGCCTTAGTTTGAGCGGTTGCCTCAGTTTGAGAGGTTGCCTTTGTTTGAGGTGTTGCCTTAGTTTGAGGGGTTGCCTTAGTTTGAGAGTCTGCCTTAGTTCGAGCGGTTGCCTTAGTATGAGGGGTTGCCTTAGTTTGAGCGGTTGCCTTAGTTTGAGCGATTGCCTTATTTCGAGGGGTTGCCTTAGTTTGAGGTGTTGCCTTAGTTTGAGCGGTTGCCTTAGTTTGAGGTGTTGCCTTATTTCGAGCGGTTGCCTTAGTTTGAGCTATTGCCTTAGTTTGAGGTGTTGCCTTAGTTTGATAATCTGCCTTATTTTGAGCGGTTGCCTTATTTTGAGCGGTTGTCTTAGTTTGAGGTGTTGCCTTAGTTTGAGCGGTTGCCTTAGTTTGAGCGGTTGCCTTAGTTCGAGCGGTTGTCTTAGTTTGAGGTGTTGCCTTAGTTTGAGGGGTTGCCTTAGTTTGAGGGGCTGCCTTAGTTTGAGCGGTTGCCTTAGTTTGAGAGTCTGCCTTAGTTTGAGCGGTTTCCTTTGTTAGAGCGGTTGCCTTAGTTTGAGGTGTTGCCTTAGTTTGAGGGGCTGCTTTAGTTTGAGCGGTTGCCTTAGTTTGAGTGGTTGCCTTAGTTTGAGCGGTTGCCTTTGTTTGAGGTGTTGCCTCAGTTTGAGGGGTTGCCTCAGTTTGAGAGTCTGCCTTATTTCGAGCGGTTGCCTTAGTTTGAGGTGTTGCCCTAGTTTGAGCGGTTGCCTCAGTTTGAGAGTCTGCCTTATTTCGAGCGGTTGCCTTAGTTTGAGCTATTGCCTTAGTTTGAGGTGTAGCCTTATTTCGAGCGGTTGCCTTAGTTTGAGGTGTTGCCTTAGTTTGAGCTATTGCCTTAGTTTGAGGTGTTGCCTTAGTTTGAGGGGCTGCCTTAGTTTGAGCGGATGCCTTAGTTAGAGCGATTGTCTTAGTTTGAGGTGTTGCCTTAGTTTGAGGGGTTGCCTTAGTTTGAAGGGCTGCCTTAGTTTGAGCGGTTGCCTTAGTTTGAGAGTCTGCCTTAGTTTGAGCGGTTGCCTTTGTTAGAGCGGTTGTCTTAGTTTGAGGTGTTGCCTTAGTTTGAGGGGCTGCTTTAGTTTGAGCTGTTGCCTTAGTTTGAGCGGTTGCCTTAGTTAGAGCGGTTGCCTTAGTTTGAGAGGTTGCCTTATTTTGTGGGGTTGCCTTAGTTGAGCGGTTGCCTTAGTTTGAGCGGCTGCCTGAGTTTGCGCGGCTGCCTTAGTTTGAGGGGTTGCCTTAGTTTGAGCGGTTGCCTTAGTTTGAGGGGTTGCGTTATTTTGAGCGGTTGCCTTAGTTTGAGGGGTTGCCTTCGTTTGAGCGGTTGCCTTAGTTTGAGGGGTTGCCTCAGTTTGAGCTGTTGCCTCAGTTTATGGGGTTGCCTTAGTTTGAGTGGCTGCCTTAGTTTGAGGGGTTGCCTTAATTTGAGGGTTTGCCTTAGTTTGAGCGGTTGCCTTAGTTTGAGCGGCTGCCTTAGTTTGAGCGGTTGCCTTAATTTGAGCGGTTGCCTTAGTTTGAGGGGTTGCCTTAGTTTGAGCGGTTGCCTTAGTTTGAGGGGATGCCTTAGTTTGAGCGGTTGCCTTAGTTTGAGCAGTTGCCTTAGTTGGCTCGGCTGCCTTTGTTTGAGCTGTTGCCTTAGTTTGAGTGGCCGCCTTAGTTTGAGCGGTTGCCTAAGTTTGAGCGGCCGCCTTAGTTTGTGCGGCTGCATTAGTTTGAGCGGTTGGCTTAGTTTGAGCGGTTGCCTAAGTTTGAGCGGCCGCCTTAGTTTGAGCGGCTGGCTTAGTTTGAGGGGATGCCTTAGTTTGCGCGGTTGCCTTAGTTGGAGGCGATGCCTTAGTTTGAGCGGTTGCCTTATTTGAGCGGTTGCCTTCGTTTGAGCGGTTGCCTTAGTTTGAGGGGATGCCTTAATTTGAGCGGTTGCCTTAGTTTGAGGGGATGCCTTAGTTTGAGCGGTTGCCTTATTTGAGCGGTTGCCTTCGTTTGAGCGGTTGCCTTAGTTTGAGAGGTTGCCTTAGCTTGAGCGGTTGCCTTAGTTTGAGGGGTTGCCTTAGCTTGAGCGGTTGCCTTAGTTTCAGGGTTTGCTTTAGTTTGAGTGGTTGCCTTAGATTGAGGGGCTGCCATAGTTTGAGGGGTTGCCAAAGTTTGAGGAGTTGCCTTAGTTTGAGCGGCTGCCTTAGTTTGAGGGGTTGCCTCAGTTTGAGGGGTTGCCTTAGTTTCAGGGTTTGCCTTTCTTTGAGCGGTTTCCTTAGTTTGAGGGGTTGCCTTAGCTTGAGCTGTTGCCTTATTTTGAGGGGTTGGCTTAGCTTGAGCGGTTGCCTTAGTTTGAGGGGTTGCCTTAGTTTGAGAGTCTGCCTTAGTTTGAGCGTTTGCCTTAGTTTGAGGTGTTGCTTTACTTTGAGCGGTTGCCTTAGTTCGAGCGGCTGCCTTAGTTTGAGCGTTTGCCTTAGTTTGAGGTGTTGCTTTAGTTTGAGCGGTTGCCTTAGTTCGAGCGGTTGCCTTAGTTTGAGGTTTTGCCTTAGTTTGAGCGGTTGCCTCAGTTTGAGCGTTTGCCTTAGTTTGAGGTGTTGCTTTAGTTTGAGCGGTTGCCTTAGTTCGAGCGGTTGCCTTAGTTTGAGGTGTTGCCTTAGTTTGAGCGGTTGCCTCAGTTTGAGCGGTTGCCTTAGTTTGAGCGGTTGCCTTAGTTTGAGAGGTTGCCTTTGTTTGAGGTGTTGCCTTAGTTTGAGGGGTTGCCTTAGTTTGAGAGTCTGCCTTAGTTTGAGCGTTTGCCTTAGTTTGAGGTGTTGCTTTAGTTTGAGCGGTTGCCTTAGTTCGAGCGGTTGCCTTAGTTTGAGGTGTTGCCTTAGTTTGAGCGGTTGCCTCAGTTTGATCGGTTGCCTTAGTTTGAGAGTCTTCCTTAGTTCGAGCGGTTGCCTTAGTATGAGGGGTTGCCTTAGTTTGAGCGGTTGCCTTAGTTTGAGCGGTTGCCTTATTTCGAGCGGTTGCCTTAGTTTGAGGTGTTGCCTTAGTTTGAGCGGTTGCCTTAGTTTGAGCTATTGCCTTAGTTTGAGGTGTTGCCTGATTTCGACCGGTTGCCTTAGTTTGATGTGTTGCCTTAGTTTGAGGGGCTGCCTTAGTTTGAGCGGTTGCCTTAGTTTGAGGTGTTGCTTTAGTTTGAGCGGTTGCCTTAGTTCGAGCGGTTGCCTTAGTTTGAGGTGTTGCCTTAGTTTGAGCGGTTGCCTCAGTTTGAGCGGTTGCCTTAGTTTGAGGGGTTGGCTTGGCTTGAGCGGTTGCCTTAGTTTGAGAGTCTGCCTTAGTTTGAGCGTTTGCCTTAGTTTGAGGTGTTGCTTTAGTTTGAGCGGTTGCCTTAGTTCGAGCGGTTGCCTTAGTTTGAGGTGTTGCCTTAGTTTGAGCGGTTGCCTCAGTTTGAGAGGTTGCCTTTGTTTGAGGTGTTGCCTTAGTTTGAGGGGTTGCCTTAGTTTGAGAGTCTGCCTTAGTTCGAGCGGTTGCCTTAGTATGAGGGGTTGCCTTAGTTTGAGCGGTTGCCTTATTTCGAGCGGTTGCCTTAGTTTGAGGTGTTGCCTTAGTTTGAGCGGTTGCCTTAGTTTGAGGTGTTGCCTTATTTCGAGCGGTTGCCTTAGTTTGAGCTATTGCCTTAGTTTGAGGTGTTGCCTTAGTTTGAGAATCTGCCTTATTTTGAGCGGTTGCCTTATTTTGAGCGGTTGTCTTAGTTTGAGGTGTTGCCTTAGTTTGAGCGGTTGCCTTAGTTTGAGCGGTTGCCTTAGTTAGAGCGGTTGTCTTAGTTTGAGGTGTTGCCTTAGTTTGAGGGGTTGCCTTAGTTTGAGGGGCTGCCTTAGTTTGAGCGGTTGCCTTAGTTTGAGAGTCTGCCTTAGTTTGAGCGGTTTCCTTTGTTAGAGCGGTTGCCTTAGTTTGAGGTGTTGCCTTAGTTTGAGGGGCTGCTTTAGTTTGAGCTGTTGCCTTAGTTTGAGCGGTTGCCTTAGTTTGAGAGGTTGCCTTAGTTTGAGGGGTTGCCTTAGTATGAGGGGTTGCCTTAGTTTGAACGGCTGCCTGAGTTTGAGCGGCTGCCTTAGTTTGAGGGGTTGCCTTAGTTTGAGCGGTTGCCTTCGTTTGAGGGGTTGCCTTAGTTTGAGCGGTTGCCTTAGTTTATGGGGTTGCCTTAGTTTGAGTGGCTGCCTTAGTTTGAGGGGTTGCCTTAGTTTGAGGGGTTGCCTCAGTTTGAGAGTCTGCCTTAGTTCGAGCGGTTGCCTTAGTTTGAGGGGTTGCCTTAGTTTGAGCGGTTGCCTTAGTTTGAGCGGTTTCCTTATTTCGAGCGGTTTCCTTAGTTCGAGCGGTTGCCTCAGTTTGAGGGGCTGCCTTAGTTTGAGCGGATGCCTTAGTTAGAGCGATTGTCTTAGTTTGAGGTATTGCCTTAGTTTGAGGTGTTGCCTTAGTTTGAGGGGCTGCCTTTGTTTGAGCGGTTGCCTTAGTTTGAGAATCTGCCTTATTTTGAGCGGTTGCCTTATTTTGAGCGGTTGCCTTAGTTTGAGGGGTTGCCTTAGTTTGAGGGGCTGCCTTAGTTTGAGCGGTTGCCTTAGTTTGAGAGTCTGCCTTAGTTTGAGCGGTTGTCTTTGTTAGAGCGGTTGTCTTAGTTTGAGGTGTTGCCTTAGTTTGAGGGGCTGCTTTAGTTTGAGCTGGTGCCTTAGTTTGAGCGGTTGCCTTAGTTAGAGCGGTTGCCTTAGTTTGAGGGGTTGCCTCAGTTTGAGGGGCTGCTTTAGTTTGAGCTGGTGCCTTAGTTTGAGCGGTTGCCTTAGTTAGAGCGGTTGCCTTAGTTCGAGCGGCTGCCTTTGTTTGAGGGGTTGCCTTATTTTGAGCGGTTGCCCTAGTTTGAGCGGTTGCCTTAGTTTGAGCTATTGCCTTTGTTTGAGGTGTTGCCTTATTTCGAGCGGTTCCCTTAGTTTGAGGTGTTGCCTTAGTTTGAGCTGTTGCCATAGTTTGAGGTGTTGCCTTATTTCGAGCGGTTGCCTTCGTTTGAGCGGTTGCCTTAGTTTGAGGTGTTGCCTTAGTTTGAGAATCTGCCTTATTTTGAGCGGTTGCCTTATTTTGAGCGGTTGCCTTACTTCGAGCGGTTGCCTTAGTTTGAGCGGTTGCCTTATTTTGAGCGGTTGCCTTATTTCGAGCGGTTGCCTTAGTTTGAGCTATTGCCTTAGTTAGGGCGGTTGCCTTAGTTTGAGAGTCTGCCTTCGTTTGAGCGGTTTCCTTTGTTAGAGCGGTTGTCTTAGTTTGAGGTGTTGCCTGAGTTTGAGGGGCTGCTTTAGTTTGAGCTGTTGCCTTAGTTTGAGCGGTTGCCTTTGTTAGAGCGGTTGCCTTAGTTTGAGGGGTTGCCTTTGTTTGAGGGGTTGCCTTAGTTTCAGGGTATGCCTTTCTTTGAGCGGTTGCCTTAGTTTGAGGTGTTGCCTCAGCTTGAGCGGTTGCCTTAGTTTGAGGGGTTGGCTTAGCTTGAGCGGTTGCCTTAGTTTGAGGGTTTGCTTTAGTTTGAGTGGTTGCCTTAGATGGAGGGGCTGCCACAGTTTGAGGGGTTGCCTTAGTTTGAGGGGTTGCCTTAGTTTGAGCGGCTGCCTTAATTTGAGGGGTTTCCTTAGTTTGAGAGTCTGCCTTAGTTTGAGCGTTTGCCTTAGTTTGAGGTGTTGCCTTAGTTTGAGCGGTTGCCTTAGTTCGAGCGGTTGCCTTAGTTTGAGGTGTTGCCTTAGTTTGAGCGGTTGCCTCAGTTTGAGCGGTTGCCTTAGTTTGAGCGGTTGCCTTAGTTTGAGGGGCTGCCTTTGTTTGAGCGGTTGCCTTAGTTTGAGAGTCTGCCTTATTTTGAGCGGTTGCCTTATTTTGAGCGGTTGCCTTATTGTGAGCTATTGTCTTAGTTTGAGGGGTTGCCTTAGTTGAGGGGCTGCCTTAGTTTGAGCAGATGCCTTAGTTAGAGCGATTGTCTTAGTTTGAGGTGTTGCCTTAGTTTGAGGGGTTGCCTTAGTTTGAAGGGCTGCCTTAGTTTGAGCGGTTGCCTTAGTTTGAGAGTCTGCATTATTTTGAGCGGTTGCCTTTGTTAGAGCGGTTGTCTTAGTTTGAGGTGTTGCCTTAGTTTGAGGGGCTGCTTTAGTTTGAGCTGTTGCCTTAGTTTGAGCGGTTGCCTTAGTTAGAGCGGTTGCCTTCGTTTGAGAGGTTGCCTTATTTTGTGGGGTTGCCTTAGTTGAGCGGTTGCCTTAGTTTGAGCGGCTGCCTGAGTTTGCGCGGCTGCCTTAGTTTGAGGGGTTGCCTTAGTTTGAGCGGTTGCCTTAGTTTGAGGGGTTGCGTTAGTTTGAGCGGTTGCCTTAGTTTGAGCGTTTGCCTTCGTTTGAGCAGTTGCCTTAGTTTGAGGGGTTTCCTCAGTTTGAGCTGTTGCCTCAGTTTATGGGGTTGCCTTAGTTTGAGTGGCTGCCTTAGTTTGAGGGGTTGCCTTAATTTGAGGGTTTGCCTTAGTTTGAGCGGTTGCCTTAGTTTGAGCGGCTGCCTTAGTTTGAGCGGTTGCCTTAATTTGAGCGGTTGCCTTAGTTTGAGGGGTTGCCTTAGTTTGAGCGGTTGCCTTAGTTTGAGGGGATGCCTTAGTTTGAGCGGTTGCCTTAGTTTGAGCAGTTGCCTTATTTGGCTCGGCTGCCTTAGTTTGAGCGGTTGCCTTAGTTTGAGTGGCCGCCTTAGTTTGAGCGGTTGCCTTATTTTGAGCTATTGCCTTAGTTTGAGGGGTTGCCTTAGTTTGAGGCGCTGACGTAGTTTGAGCAGATGCCTTAGTTAGAGCGATTGTCTTAGTTTGTGGTGTTGCCTTAGTTTGAGGGGTTGCCTTAGTTTGAGCGGATGGCTTAGTTTGAGGGGATGGCTTAGTTTGCGCTGTTGCCTTAGTTTGAGGGGATGCCTTAGTTATAGCGGTTGCCTTATTTGAGCGGTTGCCTTCGTTTGAGCGGTCGCCTTAGTTTGAGGGGATGCCTTAATTTGAGCGGTTGCCTTAGTTTGAGGGGATGCCTTAGTTTGAGCGGTTGCCTTATTTGAGCGGTTGCCTTCGTTTGAGCGGTTGCCTTAGTTTGAGGTGTTGCCTTAGTTTGAGCGGTTGCCTCAGTTTGAGCGGTTGCCTTAGTTTGAGCGGTTGCCTTAGTTTGAGAGGTTGCCTTTGTTTGAGGTGTTGCCTTAGTTTGAGGGGTTGCCTTAGTTTGAGAGTCTGCCTTAGTTTGAGCGTTTGCCTTAGTTTGAGGTGTTGCTTTAGTTTGAGCGGTTGCCTTAGTTCGAGCGGTTGCCTTAGTTTGAGGTGTTGCCTTAGTTTGAGCGGTTGCCTCAGTTTGAGCGGTTGCCTTAGTTTGAGCGGTTGCCTTAGTTTGAGAGGTTGCCTTTGTTTGAGGTGTTGCCTTAGTTTGAGGGGTTGCCTTAGTTTGAGAGTCTTCCTTAGTTCGAGCGGTTGCCTTAGTATGAGGGGTTGCCTTAGTTTGAGCGGTTGCCTTAGTTTGAGCGGTTGCCTTATTTCGAGCGGTTGCCTTAGTTTGAGGTGTTGCCTTAGTTTGAGAGGTTGCCTTAGTTTGAGCTATTGCCTTAGTTTGAGGTGTTGCCTTATTTCGAGCGGTTGCCTTAGTTTGATGTGTTGCCTTAGTTTGAGGGGCTGCCTTAGTTTGAGCGGTTGCCTTAGTTTGAGGTGTTGCTTTAGTTTGAGCGGTTGCCTTAGTTCGAGCGGTTGCCTTAGTTTGAGGTGTTGCCTTAGTTTGAGCGGTTGCCTCAGTTTGAGCGGTTGCCTTAGTTTGAGGGATTGGCTTGGCTTGAGCGGATGAATTAGTTTGAGAGTCTGCCTTAGTTTGAGCGTTTGCCTTAGTTTGAGGTGTTGCTTTAGTTTGAGCGGTTGCCTTAGTTCGAGCGGTTGCCTTAGTTTGAGGTGTTGCCTTAGTTTGAGCGGTTGCCTCAGTTTGAGAGGTTGCCTTTGTTTGAGGTGTTGCCTTAGTTTGAGGGGTTGCCTTAGTTTGAGAGTCTGCCTTAGTTCGAGCGGTTGCCTTAGTATGAGGGGTTGCCTTAGTTTGAGCGGTTGTCTTAGTTTGAGCGGTTGCCTTATTTCGAGCGGTTGCCTTAGTTTGAGGTGTTGCCTTAGTTTGAGCGGTTGCCTTAGTTTGAGGTGTTGCCTTATTTCAAGCGGTTGCCTTAGTTTGAGCTATTGCCTTAGTTTGAGGTGTTGCCTTAGTTTGAGAATCTGCCTTATTTTGAGCGGTTGCCTTATTTTGAGCGGTTGTCTTAGTTTGAGGTGTTGCCTTAGTTTGAGCGGTTGCCTTAGTTTGAGCGGTTGCCTTAGTTAGAGCGCTTGTCTTAGTTTGAGGTGTTGCCTTAGTTTGAGGGGTTGCCTTAGTTTGAGGGGCTGCCTTAGTTTGAGCGGTTGCCTTAGTTTGAGAGTCTGCCTTAGTTTGAGCGGTTTCCTTTGTTAGAGCGGTTGCCTTAGTTTGAGGTGTTGCCTTAGTTTGAGGGGCTGCTTTAGTTTGAGCTGTTGCCTTAGTTTGAGCGGTTGCCTTAGTTTGAGAGGTTGCCTTAGTTTGAGGGGTTGCCTTAGTATGAAGGGTTGCCTTAGTTTGAGCGGCTGCCTGAGTTTGAGCGGCTGCCTTAGTTTGAGGGGTTGCCTTAGTTTGAGCGGTTGCCTTAGTTTGAGGGGTTGCCTTAGTTTGAGCGGTTGCCTTAGTTTATGGGGTTGCCTTAGTTTGAGTGGCTGCCTTAGTTTGAGGGGTTGCCTTAGTTTGAGGGGTTGCCACAGTTTGAGATTCTGCCTTAGTTCGAGCGGTTGCCTTAGTTTGAGGGGTTGCCTTAGTTTGAGCGGTTGCCTTAGTTTGAGCGGTTGCCTTATTTCGAGCGGTTGCCTTAGTTCGAGCGGTTGCCTTAGTTTGAGGGGCTGCCTTAGTTTGAGCGGATGCCTTAGTTAGAGCGATTGTCTTAGTTTGAGGTATTGCCTTAGTTTGAGGTGTTGCCTTAGTTTGAGGGGCTGCCTTTGTTTGAGCGGTTGCCTTAGTTTGAGAATCTGCCTTATTTTGAGCGGTTGCCTTATTTTGAGCGGTTGCCTCAGTTTGAGGGGTTGCCTTAGTTTGAGGGGCTGCCTTAGTTTGAGCGGTTGCCTTAGTTTGAGAGTCTGCCTTAGTTTGAGCGGTTGCCTTTGTTAGAGCGGTTGTCTTAGTTTGAGGTGTTGCCTTAGTTTGAGGGGCTGCTTTAGTTTGAGCTGTTGCCTTAGTTTGAGCGGTTGCCTTAGTTAGAGCGGTTGCCTTAGTTTGAGAGGTTGCCTTATTTTGTGGGGTTGCCTTAGTTGAGCGGTTGCCTTAGTTTGAGCGGCTGCCTGAGTTTGCGCGGCTGCCTTAGTTTGAGGGGTTGCTTTAGGTTGAGCGGATGCCTTAGTTTGAAAGGTTGCGTTAGTTTGAGCGGTTGCCTTAGTTTGAGGGGTTGCCTTCGTTTGAGCGGTTGCCTTAGTTTGAGGGGTTGCCTCAGTTTGAGCTGTTGCCTCAGTTTATGGGGTTACCTTAGTTTAAGTGGCTGCCTTAGTTTGAGGGGTGGCTTAATTTGAGGGTTTGCCTTAGTTTGAGCGGTTGCCTTAGTTTGAGCGGCTGCCTTAGTTTGAGCGGTTGCCTTAATTTGAGCGGTTGCCTTAGTTTGAGGGGTTGCCTTAGTTTGAGCGGTTGCCTTAGTTTGAGGGGATGCCTTAGTTTGAGCGGTTGCCTTAGTTTGAGCAGTTGCCTTAGTTGGCTCGGCTGCCTTAGTTTGAGCGGTTGCCTTAGTTTGAGTGGCCGCCTTAGTTTGATCGGTTGCCTAAGTTTGAGCGGCCGCCTTAGTTTGTGCGGCTGCATTAGTTTGAGCGGTTGGCTTAGTTTGAGCGGTTGCCTAAGTTTGAGCGGCCGCCTTAGTTTGAGCGGCTGGCTTAGTTTGAGGGGATGCCTTAGTTTGCGCGGTTGCCTTAGTTTGAGGGGATGCCTTAGTTTGAGCGGTTGCCTTATTTGAGCGGTTGCCTTCGTTTGAGCGGTTGCCTTAGTTAGAGCGGTTGCCTTAGTTTGAGAGGTTGCCTTATTTTGTGGGGTTGCCTTAGTTGAGCGGTTGCCTTAGTTTGAGCGGCTGCCTGAGTTTGCGCGGCTGCCTTAGTTTGAGGGGTTGCCTTAGGTTGAGCGGATGCCTTAGTTTGAAAGGTTGCGTTAGTTTGAGCGGTTGCCTTAGTTTGAGGGGTTGCCTTCGTTTGAGCGGTTGCCTTAGTTTGAGGGGTTGCCTCAGTTTGAGCGGTTGCCTTATTTGAGCGGTTGCCTTTGTTTGAGCGGCTGCCTTAGTTTGAGGGGTTGCCTTAGCTTGAGCGGTTGCCTTAGTTTGAGGGGTTGCCTTAGCTTGAGCGGTTGCCTTAGTTTCAGGGTTTGCTTTAGTTTGAGTGGTTGCCTTAGATTGAGGGGCTGCCATAGTTTGAGGGGTTGCCAAAGTTTGATTGGTTGCCTTAGTTTGAGCGGCTGCCTTAGTTTGAGGGGTTGCCTTAGTTTGAGGGGTTGCCTTAGTTTCAGGGTTTGCCTTTCTTTGAGCGGTTCCCTTAGTTTGAGGGGTTGCCTTAGCTTGAGCTGTTGCCTTAGTTTGAGGGGTTGGCTTAGCTTGAGCGGTTGCCTTAGTTTGAGGGGTTGCCTTAGTTTGAGAGTCTGCCTTAGTTTGAGCGTTTGCCTTAGTTTGAGGTGTTGCTTTAGTTTGAGCCGTTGCCTTAGTTCGAGCGGCTGCCTTAGTTTGAGCGTTTGCCTGAGTTTGAGGTGTTGCTTTAGTTTGAGCGGTTGCCTTAGTTCGAGCGGTTGCCTTAGTTTGAGGTATTGCCTTAGTTTGAGCGGTTGCCTCAGTTTGAGCGTTTGCCTTAGTTTGAGGTGTTGCTTTAGTTTGAGCGGTTGCCTTAGTTCGAGCGGTTGCCTTAGTTTGAGGTGTTGCCTAAGTTTGAGCGGTTGCCTCAGTTTGAGCGGTTGCCTTAGTTTGAGCGGTTGCCTTAGTTTGAGAGGTTGCCTTTGTTTGAGGTGTTGCCTTTGTTTGAGGGGTTTCCTTAGTTTGAGAGTCTGCCTTAGTTTGAGCGTTTGCCTTAGTTTGAGGTGTTGCTTTAGTTTGAGCGGTTGCCTTAGTTCGAGCGGTTGCCTTAGTTTGAGGTGTTGCCTTAGTTTGAGCGGTTGCCTCAGTTTGAGCGGTTGCCTTAGTTTGAGCGGTTGCCTTAGTTTGAGAGGTTGCCTTTGTTTGAGGTGTTGCCTTAGTTTGAGGGGTTGCCTTAGTTTGAGAGTCTTCCTTAGTTCGAGCGGTTGCCTTAGTATGAGGGGTTGCCTTAGTTTGAGCGGTTGCCTTAGTTTGAGCGGTTGCCTTATTTCGAGCGGTTGCCTTAGTTTGAGGTGTTGCCTTAGTTTGAGCGGTTGCCTTAGTTTGAGCTATTGCCTTAGTTTGAGGTGTTGCCTTATTTCGAGCGGTTGCCTTAGTTTGAGGTGTTGCTTTAGTTTGAGCGGTTGCCTTAGTTCGAGCGGTTGCCTTAGTTTGAGGTGTTGCCTTAGTTTGAGCGGTTGCCTCAGTTTGAGAGGTTGCCTTTGTTTGAGGTGTTGCCTTAGTTTGAGGGGTTGCCTTAGTTTGAGAGTCTGCCTTAGTTCGAGCGGTTGCCTTAGTATGAGGGGTTGCCTTAGTTTGAGGGTTGCCTTAGTTTGAGCGGTTGCCTTATTTCGAGCGGTTGCCTTAGTTTGAGGTGTTGCCTTAGTTTGAGCGGTTGCCTTAGTTTGAGGTGTTGCCTTATTTCGAGCGGTTGCCTTATTTTGAGCTATTGCCTTAGTTTGAGGTGTTGTCTTAGTTTGAGAATCTGCCTTATTTTGAGCGGTTGCCTTATTTTGAGCGGTTGTCTTAGTTTGAGGTGTTGCCTTAGTTTGAGCGGTTGCCTTAGTTTGAGCGGTTGCCTTAGTTAGAGCAGTTGTCTTAGTTTGAGGAGTTGCCTTAGTTTGAGGGGTTGCCTTAGTTTGAGGGGCTGCCTTAGTTTGAGCGGTTGCCTTAGTTTGAGAGTCTGCCTTAGTTTGAGCGATTTCCTTTGTTAGAGCGGTTGTCTTAGTTTGAGGTGTTGCCTTAGTTTGAGGGGCTGCTTTAGTTTGAGCTGTTGCCTTAGTTTGAGCGGTTGCCTTAGTTTGAGATGTTGCCTTAGTTTGAGGGGTTGCCTTAGTATGAGGGGTTGCCTTAGTTTGAGCGGCTGCCTGAGTTTGAGCGGCTGCCTTAGTTTGAGGGGTTGCCTTAGTTTGAGCGGTTGCCTTAGTTTGAGGGGTTGCCTTAGTTTGAGCGGTTGCCTTAGTTTATGGGGTTGCCTTAGTTTGAGTGGCTGCCTTAGTTTGAGGGGTTGCCTTAGTTTGAGGGGTTGCCTCAGTTTGAGAGTCTGCCTTAGTTCGAGCGGTTGCCTTAGTTTGAGGGGTTGCCTTAGTTTGAGCGGTTGCCTTAGTTTGAGCGGTTGCCTTATTTCGAGCGGTTGCCTTAGTTCGAGCGGTTGCCTTAGTTTGAGGGGCTGCCTTAGTTTGAGCGGATGCCTTAGTTAGAGCGATTGTCTTAGTTTGAGGTATTGCCTTAGTTTGAGGTGTTGCCTTAGTTTGAGGGGCTGCCTTTGTTTGAGCGGTTGCCTTAGTTTGAGAATCTGCCTTATTTTGAGCGGTTGCCTTATTTTGAGCGGTTGCCTTAGTTTGAGGGGTTGCCTTAGTTTGAGGGGCTGCCTTAGTTTGAGCGGTTGCCTTAGTTTGAGGTGTTGCCTTAGTTTGAGCGGTTGCCTTTGTTAGAGCGGTTGTCTTAGCTTGAGGTGTTGCCTTAGTTTGAGGGGCTGCTTTAGTTTGAGCTGTTGCCTTAGTTTGAGCAGTTGCCTTAGTTAGAGCGGTTGCCTTAGTTTGAGAGGTTGCCTTATTTTGTGGGGTTGCCTTAGTTGAGCGGTTGCCTTAGTTTGAGCGGCTGCCTGAGTTTGCGCGGCTGCCTTAGTTTGAGGGGTTGCCTTAGTTTGAGCGGTTGCCTTAGTTTGAAAGGTTGCGTTAGTTTGAGCGGTTGCCTTAGTTTGAGCGGTTGCCTTAGTTTGAGCTATTGCCTTTGTTTGAGGTGTTGCCTTATTTCGAGAGGTTGCCTTAGTTTGAGCGGTTGCCTTAGTTTGAGGTGTTGCCTTAGTTTGAGAATCTGCCTTATTTTGAGCGGTTGCCTTATTTTGAGCGGTTGCCTTACTTCGAGCGGTTGCCTTAGTTTGAGCGGTTGCCTTATTTTGAGCGGTTGCCTTATTTCGAGCGGTTGCCTTAGTTAGAGCTATTGCCTTAGTTCGAGCGGTTGCCTTAGTTTGAGGTGTTGCCTTAGTTTGAGCGGTTGCCTTAGTTAGAGCGGTTGCCTTAGTTTGAGAGTCTGCCTTCGTTTGAGCGGTTTCCTTTGTTAGAGCGGTTGTCTTAGTTTGAGGTGTTGCCTTAGTTTGAGGGGCTGCTTTAGTTTGAGCTGTTGCCTTAGTTTGAGCGGTTGCCTTTGTCAGAGCGGTTGCCTTAGTTTGAGGGGTTGCCTTAGTTTGAGGGGTTGCCTTAGTTTCAGGGTTTGCCTTTCTTTGAGCGGTTGCCTTAGTTTGAGGGGTTGCCTTAGCTTGAGCGGTTGCCTTAGTTTGAGGGGTTGCCTTAGCTTGAGCGGTTGCCTTAGTTTCAGGTTTTGCTTTAGTTTGAGTGGTTGCCTTAGATTGAGGGGCTGCCATAGTTTGAGGGGTTGCCTTAGTTTGAGGGGTTGCCTTAGTTTGAGCGGCTGCCTTAGTTTGAGGGGTTGCCTTAGTTTGAGGGGTTGCCTTAGTTTCAGGGTATGCCTTTCTTTGAGCGGTTGCCTTAGTTTGAGGGGTTGCCTTAGCTTGAGCGGTTGCCTTAGTTTGAGGGGTTGGCTTAGCTTGAGTGGTTGCCTTAGTTTGAGGGTTTGCTTTAGTTTGAGTGGTTGCCTTAGATGGAGGGGCTGCCACAGTTTGAGGGGTTGCCTTAGTTTGAGGGGTTGCCTTAGTTTGAGCGGCTGCCTTAATTTGAGGGGTTGCCTTAGTTTGAGAGTCTGCCTTAGTTTGAGCGTTTGCCTTAGTTTGAGGGGTTGCCTTAGCTTGAGCGGTTGCCTTAGTTTGAGGGGTTGCCTAAGCTTGAGCGGTTGCCTTAGTTTAAGGGTTTGCTTTAGTTTGAGTGGTTGCCTTAGTTTGAGGGGATGCCTTAATTTGAGCGGTTGCCTTAGTTTGAGGGGATGCCTTTGTTTGAGCGGTTGCCTTATTTGAGCGGTTGCCTTCGTTTGAGCGGTTGCCTTAGTTTGAGGGGTTGCCTTAGCTTGAGCGGTTGCCTTAGTTTGAGGGGTTGCCTTAGCTTGAGCGGTTGCCTTAGTTTCAGGGTTTGCTTTAGTTTGAGTGGTTGCCTTAGATTGAGGGGCTGCCATAGTTTGAGGGGTTGCCTAAGTTTGAGGGGTTGCCTTAGTTTGAGCGGCTGCCTTAGTTTGAGGGGTTGCCTTAGTTTGAGGGGTTGCCTTAGTTTCAGGGTTTGCCTTTCTTTGAGCGGTTTCCTTAGTTTGAGGGGTTGCCTTAGCTTGAGCTGTTGCCTTAGTTTGAGGGGTTGGCTTAGCTTGAGCGGTTGCCTTAGTTTGAGGGGTTGCCTGAGTTTGAGAGTCTGCCTTAGTTTGAGCGTTTGCCTTAGTTTGAGGTGTTGCCTTAGTTTGAGCGCTTGCCTTAGTTCGAGCGGTTGCCTTAGTTTGAGGTGTTGCCTTAGTTTGAGCGGTTGCCTCAGTTTGAGCGGTTGCCTTAGTTTGAGCGGTTGCCTTAGTTTGAGAGGTTGACTTTGTTTGAGGTGTTGCCTTAGTTTGAGGGGTTGCCTTAGTTTGAGAGTCTGCCTTAGTTCGAGTGGTTGCCTTAGTATGAGGGGTTGCCTTAGTTTGAGCGGTTGCCTTAGTTTGAGGTGCTGCCTTAGTTTGAGCGGTTGCCTCAGTTTGAGCGGTTGCCTTAGTTTGAGCGGTTGCCTTACTTTGAGGTGTTGCCTTAGTTTGAGCGGTTGCCTCAGTTTGAGCGGTTGCCTTAGTTTGAGCAGTTGCCTTTGTTTGAGGTGTTGCCTTAGTTTGAGGTGTTGCTTTAGTTTGAGCGGTTGCCTTAGTTTGAGCTATTGCCTTAGTTTGAGGTGTTGCCTTAGTTTGAGCGGTTGCCTCAGTTTGAGCGGTTGCCTTAGTTTGAGCGGTTGCCTTAGTTTGAGAATCTGCCTTATTTTGAGCGGTTGCCTTATTTTGAGCGGTTGCCTTAGTTTGAGGGGTTGCCTTAGTTTGAGGGGCTGCCTTAGTTTGAGCGGTTGCCTTAGTTTGAGAGTCTGCCTTAGTTTGAGCGGTTGCCTTTGTTAGAGCGGTTGTCTTAGTTTGAGGTGTTGCCTTAGTTTGAGGGGCTGCTTTAGTTTGAGCTGTTGCCTTAGTTTGAGCAGTTGCCTTAGTTAGAGCGGTTGCCTTAGTTTGAGAGGTTGCCTTATTTTGTGGGGTTGCCTTAGTTGAGCGGTTCCCTTAGTTTGAGCGGCTGCCTGAGTTTGCGCGGCTGCCTTAGTTTGAGGGGTTGCCTTAGTTTGAGCGGTTGCCTTAGTTTGAAAGGTTGCCTTAGCTTGAGCGGTTGCCTTAGTTTGAGGGGTTGCCTTAGCTTGAGCGGTTGCCTTAGTTTCAGGGTTTGCTTTAGTTTGAGTGGTTGCCTTAGATTGAGGGGCTGCCATAGTTTGAGGGGTTGCCTAAGTTTGAGGGGTTGCCTTAGTTTGAGCGGCTGCCTTAGTTTGAGGGGTTGCCTTAGTTTGAGGGGTTGCCTTAGTTTCAGGGTTTGCCTTTCTTTGAGCGGTTTCCTTAGTTTGAGGGGTTGCCTTAGCTTGAGCTGTTGCCTTAGTTTGAGGGGTTGGCTTAGCTTGAGCGGTTGCCTTAGTTTGAGGGGTTGCCTGAGTTTGAGAGTCTGCCTTAGTTTGAGCGTTTGCCTTAGTTTGAGGTGTTGCCTTAGTTTGAGCGCTTGCCTTAGTTCGAGCGGTTGCCTTAGTTTGAGGTGTTGCCTTAGTTTGAGCGGTTGCCTCAGTTTGAGCGGTTGCCTTAGTTTGAGCGGTTGCCTTAGTTTGAGAGGTTGACTTTGTTTGAGGTGTTGCCTTAGTTTGAGGGGTTGCCTTAGTTTGAGAGTCTGCCTTAGTTCGAGTGGTTGCCTTAGTATGAGGGGTTGCCTTAGTTTGAGCGGTTGCCTTAGTTTGAGGTGCTGCCTTAGTTTGAGCGGTTGCCTCAGTTTGAGCGGTTGCCTTAGTTTGAGCGGTTGCCTTACTTTGAGGTGTTGCCTTAGTTTGAGCGGTTGCCTCAGTTTGAGCGGTTGCCTTAGTTTGAGCGGTTGCCTTTGTTTGAGGTGTTGCCTTAGTTTGAGGTGTTGCTTTAGTTTGAGCGGTTGCCTTAGTTTGAGCTATTGCCTTAGTTTGAGGTGTTGCCTTAGTTTGAGCGGTTGCCTCAGTTTGAGCGGTTGCCTTAGTTTGAGCGGTTGCCTTTGTTTGAGGTGTTGCCTTAGTTTGAGCGGTTGCCTTAGTTTGAGCGGTTGCCTTAGTTTGAGAATCTGCCTTATTTTGAGCGGTTGCCTTATTTTGAGCGGTTGCCTTAGTTTGAGGGGTTGCCTTAGTTTGAGGGGCTGCCTTAGTTTGAGCGGTTGCCTTAGTTTGAGAGTCTGCCTTAGTTTGAGCGGTTGCCTTTGTTAGAGCGGTTGTCTTAGTTTGAGGTGTTGCCTTAGTTTGAGGGGCTGCTTTAGTTTGAGCTGTTGCCTTAGTTTGAGCAGTTGCCTTAGTTAGAGCGGTTGCCTTAGTTTGAGAGGTTGCCTTATTTTGTGGGGTTGCCTTAGTTGAGCGGTTCCCTTAGTTTGAGCGGCTGCCTGAGTTTGCGCGGCTGCCTTAGTTTGAGGGGTTGCCTTAGTTTGAGCGGTTGCCTTAGTTTGAAAGGTTGCGTTAGTTTGAGCGGTTGCCTTAGTTTGAGCGGTTGCCTTAGTTTGAGCTATTGCCTTTGTTTGAGGTGTTGCCTTATTTCGAGAGGTTGCCTTAGTTTGAGCGGTTGCCTTAGTTTGAGGTGTTGCTTTAGTTTGAGAATCTGCCTTATTTTGAGCGGTTGCCTTATTTTGAGCGGTTGCCTTACTTCGAGCGGTTGCCTTAGTTTGAGCGGTTGCCTTATTTTGAGCGGTTGCCTTATTTCGAGCGGTTGCCTTAGTTTGAGGTGTTGCCTTCGTTAGAGCTATTGCCTTAGTTCGAGCGGTTGCCTTAGTTTGAGGTGTTGCCTTAGTTTGAGCGGTTGCCTTAGTTAGAGCGGTTGCCTTAGTTTGAGAGTCTGCCTTCGTTTGAGCGGTTTCCTTTGTTAGAGCGGTTGTCTTAGTTTGAGGTGTTGCCTTAGTTTGAGGGGCTGCTTTAGTTTGAGCTGTTGCCTTAGTTTGAGCGGTTGCCTTTGTCAGAGCGGTTGCCTTAGTTTGAGGGGTTGCCTTAGTTTGAGGGGTTGCCTTAGTTTCAGGGTTTGCCTTTCTTTGAGCGGTTGCCTTAGTTTGAGGGGTTGCCTTAGCTTGAGCGGTTGCCTTAGTTTGAGGGGTTGCCTTAGCTTGAGCGGTTGCCTTAGTTTCAGGTTTTGCTTTAGTTTGAGTGGTTGCCTTAGATTGAGGGGCTGCCATAGTTTGAGGGGTTGCCTTAGTTTGAGGGGTTGCCTTAGTTTGAGCGGCTGCCTTAGTTTGAGGGGTTGCCTTAGTTTGAGGGGTTGCCTTAGTTTCAGGGTATGCCTTTCTTTGAGCGGTTGCCTTAGTTTGAGGGGTTGCCTTAGCTTGAGCGGTTGCCTTAGTTTGAGGGGTTGGCTTAGCTTGAGTGGTTGCCTTAGTTTGAGGGTTTGCTTTAGTTTGAGTGGTTGCCTTAGATGGAGGGGCTGCCACAGTTTGAGGGGTTGCCTTAGTTTGAGGGGTTGCCTTAGTTTGAGCGGCTGCCTTAATTTGAGGGGTTGCCTTAGTTTGAGAGTCTGCCTTAGTTTGAGCGTTTGCCTTAGTTTGAGGGGTTGCCTTAGCTTGAGCGGTTGCCTTAGTTTGAGGGGTTGCCTAAGCTTGAGCGGTTTCCTTAGTTTAATGGTTTGCTTTAGTTTGAGTGGTTGCCTTAGTTTGAGGGGATGCCTTAATTTGAGCGGTTGCCTTAGTTTGAGGGGATGCCTTTGTTTGAGCGGTTGCCTTATTTGAGCGGTTGCCTTCGTTTGAGCGCTTGCCTTAGTTTGAGGGGTTGCCTTAGCTTGAGCGGTTGCCTTAGTTTGAGGGGTTGCCTTAGCTTGAGCGGTTGCCTTAGTTTCAGGGTTTGCTTTAGTTTGAGTGGTTGCCTTAGATTGAGGGGCTGCCATAGTTTGAGGGGTTGCCTAAGTTTGAGGGGTTGCCTTAGTTTGAGCGGCTGCCTTAGTTTGAGGGGTTGCCTTAGTTTGAGGGGTTGCCTTAGTTTCAGGGTTTGCCTTTCTTTGAGCGGTTTCCTTAGTTTGAGGGGTTGCCTTAGCTTGAGCTGTTGCCTTAGTTTGAGGGGTTGGCTTAGCTTGAGCGGTTGCCTTAGTTTGAGGGGTTGCCTGAGTTTGAGAGTCTGCCTTAGTTTGAGCGTTTGCCTTAGTTTGAGGTGTTGCCTTAGTTTGAGCGCTTGCCTTAGTTCGAGCGGTTGCCTTCGTTTGAGGTGTTGCCTTAGTTTGAGCGGTTGCCTCAGTTTGAGCGGTTGCCTTAGATTGAGGTGTTGCCTTAGTTTGAGAGGTTGACTTTGTTTGAGGTGTTGCCTTAGTTTGAGGGGTTGCCTTAGTTTGAGAGTCTGCCTTAGTTCGAGCGGTTGCCTTAGTATGAGGGGTTGCCTTAGTTTGAGGTGTTGCCTTAGTTTGAGCGGTTGCCTCAGTTTGAGCGGTTGCCTTAGTTTGAGCGGTTGCCTTAGTTTGAGGTGTTGCCTTAGTTTGAGCGGTTGCCTCAGTTTGAGCGGTTGCCTTAGTTTGAGCGGTTGCCTTTGTTTGAGGTGTTGCCTTAGTTTGAGGAGTTCCTTTAGTTTGAGCGGTTGCCTTAGTTTGAGCTATTGCCTTAGTTTGAGGTGTTGCCTTAGTTTGAGCGGTTGCCTCAGTTTGAGCGGTTGCCTTAGTTTGAGCGGTTGCCTTTGTTTGAGGTGTTGCCTTAGTTTGAGCGGTTGCCTTAGTTTGAGCGGTTGCCTTAGTTTGAGGTGTTGCCTTAGTTTGAGGGGCTGCCTTAGTTTGAGCGGTTGCCTTAGTTTGAGAATCTGCCTTAGTTTGAGGGGTTGCCTTAGTTTGAGCGGTTGTCTTAGTTTGAGGTGTTGCCTTAGTTTGAGGGGTTGCCTTAGTTTGAGGGGCTGCTTTAGTTTGAGCTGTTGCCTTAGTTTGAGAGTCTGCCTTAGTTTGAGCGGTTTCCTTTGTTGGAGCGGTTGTCTTAGTTTGAGGTGTTGCCTTAGTTTGAGAGGCTGCTTTAGTTTGAGCTGTTGCCTTAGTTTGAGCGGTTGCTTTAGTTAGAGCGGTTGCCTTAGTTTGAGAGGTTGCCTTAGTTTGAGGGGTTGCCTTAGTTTGAGCGGTTGCCTTAGTTTGAGGGGATGCCTTAGTTTGAGCGGTTGCCTTAGTTTGAGCAGTTGCCTTAGTTGGCTCGGCTGCCTTAGTTTGTGCGATTGCCTTAGTTTGAGTGGCCGCCTTAGTTTGAGCGGTTGCCCAAGTTTGAGCGGCCGCCTTAGTTTGTGCGGTTGCCATGGTTTGAGCGGTTGCCTTAGTTTGAGCGGTTGCCTAAGATTGAACGGCCGCCTTAGTTTGAGCGGCTGGCTTAGTTTGAGGGGATGCCTTAGTTTGAGCGGTTGCCTTAGTTTGAGGGGATGCCTTAGTTTGAGCGGTTGCCTTATTTGTGCGGTTGCCTTCGTTTGAGCGGTTGCCTTAGTTTGAGGGGATGCCTTAATTTGAGCAGTTGCCTCAATTAGAGGGTATGCCTTAGTTTGAGCGGTTGCCTTAGTTTGAGGGGATGCCTTAGTTTGAGCGGTTGCCTCAGTTTGAGGGGATGCCTTAGTTTGAGCGGTTGCCTTAGTTTGAGGGGTTGCCTTATTTGGAGCGGTTGCCTTAGTTTGAGTGGCCGCCTTAGTTTGAGCGGCTGCCTTAGTTTGAGCGGTTGCCTTACTTTGAGGGGATGCCTTAGTTTGAGCGGTTGCCTTAATTTGAGCGGTTGCCTTAGTTTGAGCGGCCGCATTAGTTTGAGTGGTTGCCGAAGTTTGAGCGGCCGCCTTAGTTTGAGCGGCGGCCTTGGTTTGAGTGGATGCCTAAGTTGAGCGGTTGCCTTAGTTTGAGATGCTGCCTTAGTTTCAGCGGTTGCCTTAGTTTGAGATGCTGCCTTAGTTTGAGCGGTTGCCTTAGTTTGAGCGGCTGCCTTAGTTTGAGCGGTTGCCTAAGTTTGAGCGGCAGCCTTAGTTTGAGCGGCTGCCTTACTTTGAGCGGCCGCCTTAGTTTGAGCGGTTGCCTTAGTTTGAGCGGCTGCCTTAGTTTGAGGGGTTGCCTAAGTTTGAGCGGCCGCCTTAGTTTGAGCGGTTGCCTTAGTTTGAGCGGCTGCCTTAGTCTGAGCGGTTGCCTGAGTTTGAGATGCTGCCTTAGTTTGAGCGGTTGCCTTAGTTTGAGCGGCTGCCTTAGTTTGAGCGGTTGCCTAAGTTTGAGCGGCCGCCTTAGTTTGAGCGGCTGCCTTAGTTTGAGGGGATGACTTAGTTTGAGCGGTTGCCTTAGTTTGAGGGGCTGCCTTAGTTTGAGGGGTTGCCTCAGTTTGACCGGCCGCCTTAGTTTGAGCGGCTGCCTTTGTTTGAGGGGATGACTTAGTTTGAGCGGTTGCCTCCGTTTCAGTGGCTGCCTTAGTTTGAGGGCATGCCTTAGTTTGAGCGGTTGCCTTAGTTTGAGGGGTTGCCTTAGTTGGAGCGGTTGCCTTATTTTGAGGGGCCGCCTTAGTTTGAGCGGCTGCCTTTGTTTGAGGGGATGCCTTAGTATGAGCGGTTGCCTTAGTTTGAGCGGTTGCCTTAGTTTGAGCGGTTGCCTTAGTTTGAGCGGCCGTCTTAGTTTGAGCGGTTGCCTTAGTTTGAGCGGTTGCCTTCGTTTGAGGGGAAGCCTTAGTTTGAGCGTTTGCCTTAGTTTGAGCGGCCACCTTAGTTTGAGAGGTTGCCTTAGTTTGAGAGGTTGCCTTAGTTTGAGCGGTTGCCTTATTTGAGCGGTTGCCTTCGTTTGAGCGGTTGCCTTAGTTTGAGGGGATGCCTTAATTTGAGCGGTTGCCTTACTTTGAGGGGATGCCTTAGTTTGAGCGGTTGCCTTATTTGAGCGGTTGCCTTCGTTTGAGCGGTTGCGTTAGTTTGAGGCGTTGCCTTAGCTTGAGTGGTTGCCTTAGTTTGAGGGGTTGCCTTCGCTTGAGCGGTTGCCTTTGTTTCAGGGTTTGCTTTAGTTTGAGTGGTTGCCTTAGATTGAGGGGCTGCCATAGTTTGAGAGGTTGCCTTAGTTTGAGGGGTTGCCTTAGTTTGAGCGGCTGCCTTAGTTTGAGGGGTTGCCTTAGTTTGAGGGGTTGCCTTAGTTTCAGGGTTTGCGTTTCTTTGAGCGGTTGCCTTAGTTTGAGCGGTTGCCTTAGTTTGAGCGGCCGCATTAGTTTGAGTGGTTGCCGAAGTTTGAGCGGCCGCCTTAGTTTGAGCGGCGGCCTTGGTTTGAGTGGATGCCTAAGTTGAGCGGTTGCCTTAGTTTGAGATGAAGTCTTAGTTTCAGCGGTTGCCTTAGTTTGAGATGCTGCCTTAGTTTGAGCGGTTGCCTTAGTTTGAGCGGCTGCCTTAGTTTGGGCGGTTGCCTAAGTTTGAGCGGCAGCCTTAGTTTGAGCGGCTGCCTTACTTTGAGCGGCCGCCTTAGTTTGAGCGGTTGCCTTAGTTTGAGCGGCTGCCTTAGTTTGAGGGGTTGCCTAAGTTTGAGCGGCCGCCTTAGTTTGAGCGGTTGCCTTAGTTTGAGCGGCTGCCTTAGTCTGAGCGGTTGCCTGAGTTTGAGATGCTGCCTTAGTTTGAGCGGTTGCCTTAGTTTGAGCGGCTGCCTTAGTTTGAGCGGTTGCCAAAGTTTGAGCGGCCGCCTTAGTTTGAGCGGCTGCCTTAGTTTGAGGGGATGACTTAGTTTGAGCGGTTGCCTTAGTTTGAGGGGCTGCCTTAGTTTGAGGGGTTGCCTCAGTTTGACCGGCCGCCTTAGTTTGAGCGGCTGCCTTTGTTTGAGGGGATGACTTAGTTTGAGCGGTTGCCTCCGTTTCAGTGGCTGCCTTAGTTTGAGGGCATGCCTTAGTTTGAGCGGTTGCCTTAGTTTGAGGGGTTGCCTTAGTTGGAGCGGTTGCCTTATTTTGAGGGGCCGCCTTAGTTTGAGCGGCTGCCTTTGTTTGAGGGGATGCCTTAGTATGAGCGGTTGCCTTAGTTTGAGCGGTTGCCTTAGTTTGAGCGGCCGTCTTAGTTTGAGCGGTTGCCTTAGTTTGAGCGGTTGCCTTCGTTTGAGGGGAAGCCTTAGTTTGAGCGTTTGCCTTAGTTTGAGCGGCCACCTTAGTTTGAGAGGTTGCCTTAGTTTGAGAGGTTGCCTTAGTTTGAGCGGTTGCCTTATTTGAGCGGTTGCCTTCGTTTGAGCGGTTGCCTTAGTTTGAGGGGATGCCTTAATTTGAGCGGTTGCCTTACTTTGAGGGGATGCCTTAGTTTGAGCGGTTGCCTTATTTGAGCGGTTGCCTTCGTTTGAGCGGTTGCGTTAGTTTGAGGCGTTGCCTTAGCTTGAGTGGTTGCCTTAGTTTGAGGGGTTGCCTTCGCTTGAGCGGTTGCCTTAGTTTCAGGGTTTGCTTTAGTTTGAGTGGTTGCCTTAGATTGAGGGGCTGCCATAGTTTGAGAGGTTGCCTTAGTTTGAGGGGTTGCCTTAGTTTGAGCGGCTGCCTTAGTTTGAGGGGTTGCCTTAGTTTGAGGGGTTGCCTTAGTTTCAGGGTTTGCGTTTCTTTGAGCGGTTGCCTTAGTTTGAGGGGTTGCCGTAGCTTGAGCGGTTGCCTTAGGTTGAGGGGTTGGCTTAGCTTGAGCGGTTGCCTTAGTTTGAGGGTTTGCTTTAGTTTGAGTGGTTGCCTTAGATTGAGGGGCTGCCATAGTTTGAGGGGTTGCCTTAGTTTGAGGAGTTGCCTCAGTTTGAGCGGCTGCCTTAGTTTGAGGGGTTGCCTTAGTTTGAGAGTCTGCCTTAGTTTGAGCGTTTGCCTTAGTTTGAGGTGTTGCCTTAGTTTGAGCGGTTGCCTTAGTTCGAGCGGTTGCCTTAGTTTGAGGTGTTGCCTTAGTTTGAGGTGTTGCCTTAGTTTGAGCGGTTGCCTTAGTTTGAGCGGTTGCCTTTGTTTGAGGTGTTGCCTTAGTTTGAGCGTTTGCCTTAGTTTGAGGTGTTGCCTTAGTTTGAGCGGTTGCCTTTGTTTGAGGTGTTGCCTTAGTTTGAGCGTTTGCCTTAGTTTGAGGTGTTGCCTTAGTTTGAGCGGTTGCCTTAGTTCGAGCGGTTGCCTTAGATTGAGGTGTTGCCTTAGTTTGAGTGGTTGCCTCAGTTTGAGCGGTTGCCTTAGTTAGAGCGGTTGCCTTAGTTTTTGCGGTTGCCTTTGTTTGAGGTGTTGCCTTAGTTTGAGGGGATGCCTTAGTTTGAGAGTCTGCCTTAGTTTGAGGTGTTGCCTTAGTTTGAGCGGTTGCCTTATTTCGAGCGGTTGCCTTAGTTTGAGGTGTTGCCTTAGTTTGAGCTATTGCCTTAGTTTGAGGTGTTGCCTTAGTTTGAGGGGCTGCCTTAGTTTGAGCGGTTGCCTTAGTTAGAGCGGTTGTCTTCGTTTGAGAATCTGCCTTATTTTGAGCGGTTGCCTTATTTTGAGCTGTTGCCTTAGTTTGAGGGTTTGCCTCAGTTTGAGCGGTTGCCTTAGTTAGAGCGGTTGCCTTAGTTTTTGCGGTTGCCTTTGTTTGAGGTGTTGCCTTAGTTTGAGGGGATGCCTTAGTTTGAGAGTCTGCCTTAGTTTGAGGTGTTGCCTTAGTTTGAGCGGTTGCCTTATTTCGAGCGGTTGCCTTAGTTTGAGGTGTTGCCTTAGTTTGAGCTATTGCCTTAGTTTGAGGTGTTGCCTTAGTTTGAGGGGTTGCCTTAGTTTGAGGGGCTGCCTTAGTTTGAGCGGTTGCCTTCGTTTGAGAATCTGCCTTATTTTGAGCGGTTGCCTTATTTTGAGCTATTGCCTTAGTTTGAGGGGTTGCCTTAGTTTGAGGGGCTGCCTTAGTTTGAGCGGTTGCCTTAGTTAGAGCGGTTGTCTTACTTTGAGGTGTTGCCTTAGTTTGAGGGGTTGCCTTAGTTTGAGGGGCTGCCTTAGTTTGAGCGGTTGCCTTAGTTTGAGAGTCTGCCTTAGTTTGAGCGGTTTCCTTTGTTAGAGCGGTTGTCTTAGTTTGAGGTGTTGCCTTAGTTTGAGGGGCTGCTTTAGTTTGAGCTGTTGCCTTAGTTTGAGCGGTTGCCTTAGTTAGAGCGGTTGCCTTAGTTTGAGGGGTTGCCTTAGTTTGAGGGGTTGCCTTAGTTTCAGGGTTTGCCTTTCTTTGAGCTGTTGCCTTAGTTTGAGCGGTTGCCTTAGTTTGAGGGGTTGCCTTCGCTTGAGCGGTTGCCTTAGTTTCAGGGTTTGCTTTAGTTTGAGTGGTTGCCTTAGATTGAGGGGCTGCCATAGTTTGAGGGGTTGCCTTAGTTTGAGGGGTTGCCTTAGTTTGAGCGGCAGCCTTAGTTTGAGGGGTTGCCTTAGTTTGAGGGGTTGCCTTAGTTTCAGGGTTTGCCTTTCTTTGAGCGGTTGCCTTAGTTTGAGGGGTTGCCTTAGCTTGAGCGCTTGCCTTAGTTTGAGGGGTTGGCTTAGCTTGAGCGGTTGCCTTAGTTTGAGGGTTTGCTTTAGTTTGAGTGGTTGCCTTAGATGGAGGGGCTGCCATAGTTTGAGGGGTTGCCTTAGTTTGAGGGGTTGCCTTAGTTTGAGCGGCTGCCTTAGTTTGAGGGGTTGCCTTAGTTTGAGAGTCTGCCTTGGTTTGAGCGTTTGCCTTAGTTTGAGGGGTTGCCTTAGTTGGAGCGTTTGCCTTAGTTTGAGCAGCCGCCTTTGTTTGAGGGGATGCCTTAGTATGAGCGGTTGCCTTAGTTTGAGCGGTTGCCTTAGTTTGAGCGGTTGCCTTAGTTTGAGCGGCCGTCTTAGTTTGAGCAGTTGCCTTAGTTTGAGCGGTTGCCTTAGTTTGAGGGGAAGCCTTAGTTTGAGCGTTTGCCTTAGTTTGAGCGGCCACCTTAGTTTGAGAGGTTGCCTTAGTTTGAGCGGTTGCCTTAGTTTGAGCGGTTGCCTGAGTTTGAGCGGCTACCTTAGTTTGAGCGGTTGCCTTAGTTTGAGGGGATGCCTTAGTTTGAGCGGTTGCCTTATTTGAGCGGTTGCCTTCGTTTGAGCGGTTGCCTTAGTTTGAGTGGATGCCTTAATTTGAGCGGTTGCCTTAGTTTGAGGGGATGCCTTAGTTTGAGCGGTTGCCTTATTTGAGCGGTTGCCTTCGTTTGAGCGGTTGCCTTAGTTTGAGGGGTTGCCTTAGCTTGATTGGTTGCCTTAGTTTGAGGGGTTGCCTTCGCTTGAGCGGTTGCCTTAGTTTCAGGGTTTGCTTTAGTTTGAGTGGTTGCCTTAGATTGAGGGGCTGTCATAGTTTGAGAGGTTGCCTTAGTTTGAGGGGTTGCCTTAGTTTGAGCGGCCGCCTTAGTTTGAGCGGCTGCCTTTGTTTGATGGGATGCCTTAGTATGAGCGGTTGCCTTAGTTTGAGCGGTTGCCTTAGTTTGAGCGGTTGTCTTAGTTTGAGCAGCCGTCTTAGTTTGAGCAGTTGCCTTAGTTTGAGCGGTTGCCTTAGTTTGAGGGGAAGCCTTAGTTTGAGCGTTTGCCTTAGTTTGAGCGGCCACCTTAGTTTGAGAGGTTGCCTTAGTTTGAGCGGTTGCCTTAGTTTGAGCGGTTGCCTTAGTTTGAGCGGCTACCTTAGCTTGAGCGGTTGCCTTAGTTTGAGGGGATGCCTTAGTTTGAGCGGTTGCCTTATTTGAGCGGTTGCCTTCGTTTGAGCGGTTGCCTTAGTTTAAGGGGATGCCTTAATTTGAGCGGTTGCCTTACTTTGAGGGGATGCCTTAGTTTGAGCGGTTGCCTTATTTGAGCGGTTGCCTTCGTTTGAGCGGTTGCCTTAGTTTGAGGGGTTGCCTTAGCTTGAGTGGTTGCCTTAGTTTGAGGGGTTGCCTTTGCTTGAGCGGTTGCCTTATTTTCAGGGTTTGCTTTAGTTTGAGTGGTTGCCTTAGATTGAGGGGCTGCCATAGTTTGAGAGGTTGCCTTAGTTTGAGGGGTTGCCTTAGTTTGAGCGGCTGCCTTAGTTTGACGAGTTGCCTTAGTTTGAGGGGTTGCCTTAGTTTCAGGGTTTGCGTTTCTTTGAGCGGTTGCCTTAGTTTGAGGGGTTGCCTTAGCTTGAGCGGTTGCCTTAGTTTGAGGGGTTGGCTTAGCTTGAGCGGTTGCCTTAGTTTGAGGGTTTGCTTTAGTTTGAGTGGTTGCCTTAGATTGAGGGGCTGCCATAGTTTGAGGGGTTGCCTTAGTTTGAGCGGCTGCCTTAGTTTGAGCGGTTGCCTTAGTTTGAGGGGTTGCCTTAGCTTGAGCGGTTGCCTTAGTTTGAGGGGTTGGCTTAGCTTGAGCGGTTGCCTTAGTTTGAGGGTTTGCTTTAGTTTGAGTGGTTGCCTTAGATTGAGGGGCTGCCATAGTTTGAGGGGTTGCCTCAGTTTGAGCGGCTGCCTTAGTTTGAGGGGTTGCCTTAGTTTGAGAGTCTGCCTTAGTTTGAGCGTTTGCCTTAGTTTGAGGTGTTGCCTTAGTTTGAGCGGTTGCCTTAGTTCGAGCGGTTGCCTTAGTTTGAGGTGTTGCCTTAGTTTGAGCGGTTGCCTCAGTTTGAGCGGTTGCCTTAGCTTGAGCGGTTGCCTTTGTTTGAGGTGTTGCCTTAGTTTGAGCGTTTGCCTTAGTTTGAGGTGTTGCCTTAGTTTGAGCGGTTGCCTCAGTTTGAGCGGTTGCCTTAGCTTGAGCGGTTGCCTTTGTTTGAGGTGTTGCCTTAGTTTGAGCGTTTGCCTTTGTTTGAGGTGTTGCCTTAGTTTGAGGGGTTGCCTTAGTTTGAGAGTCTGCCTTAGTTTGAGGTGTTGCCTTAGTTTGAGCGGTTGCCTTATTTCGAGCGGTTGCCTTAGTTTGAGGTGTTGCCTTAGTTTGAGCGGTTGCCTTAGTTTGAGCTATTGCCTTAGTTTGAGGTGTTGCCTTAGTTTGAGGGGCTGCCTTAGTTTGAGCGGTTGCCTTCGTTTCAGAATCTGCCTTATTTTGAGCGGTTGCCTTATTTTGAGCTATTGCCTTAGTTTGAGGGGTTGCCTTAGTTTGAGGGGCTGCCTTAGTTTGAGCGGTTGCCTGAGTTAGAGCGGTTGTCTTACTTTGAGGTGTTGCCTTAGTTTGAGGGGTTGCCTTAGTTTGAGGTGCTGCCTTAGTTTGAGAGTCTGCCTTAGTTTGAGCGGTTTCCTTTGTTAGAGCGGTTGTCTTAGTTTGAGGTGTTGCCTTAGTTTGAGGGGCTTCTTTAGTTTGAGCTGTTGCCTTAGTTTGAGCGGTTGCCTTAGTTAGAGCGGTTGCCTTAGTTTGAGGGGTTGCCTTAGTTTGAGGGGTTGCCTTAGTTTCAGGGTTTGCCTTTCTTTGAGCTGTTGCCTTAGTTTGAGCGGTTGCCTTAGTTTGAGGGGTTGCCTTCGCTTGAGCGGTTGCCTTAGTTTCAGGGTTTGCTTTAGTTTGAGTGGTTGCCTTAGATTGAGGGGCTGCCATAGTTTGAGGGGTTGCCTTTGTTTGAGGGGTTGCCTTAGTTTGAGCGGCTGCCTTAGTTTGAGGGGTTGCCTTAGTTTGAGGGGTTGCCTTAGTTTCAGGGTTTGCCTTTCTTTGAGCGGTTGCCTTAGTTTGAGGGGTTGCCTTAGCTTGAGCGCTTGCCTTAGTTTGAGGGGTTGGCTTAGCTTGAGCGGTTGCCTTAGTTTGAGGGTTTGCTTTAGTTTGAGTGGTTGCCTTAGATGGAGGGGCTGCCATAGTTTGAGGGGTTGCCTTAGTTTGAGGGGTTGCCTTAGTTTGAGCGGCTGCCTTAGTTTGAGGGGTTGCCTTAGTTTGAGAGTCTGCCTTAGTTTGAGCGTTTGCCTTAGTTTGAGGGGTTGCGTTAGTTGGAGCGGTTGCCTTAGTTTGAGCGGCCGCCTTAGTTTGAGCGGCTGCCTTTGTTTGAGGGGATGCCTTAGTATGAGCGGTTGCCTTATTTGAGCGGTTGCCTTAGTTTGAGCGGTTGCCTTAGTTTGAGGGGATGCCTTAATTTGAGCGGCTGCCTTAGTTTGAGGGGATGCCTTAGTTTGAGCGGTTGCCTTATTTGAGCGGTTGCCTTCGTTTGAGCGGTTGCCTTAGTTTGAGGGGTTGCCTTAGCTTGAGTGGTTGCCTTAGTTTGAGGGGTTGCCTTCGCTTGAGCGGTTGCCTTAGTTTCAGGGTTTGCTTTAGTTTGAGTGGTTGCCTTAGATTGAGGGGCTGCCATAGTTTGAGGGGTTGCCTTAGTTTGAGGGGTTGCCTTAGTTTGAGCGGCTGCCTTAGTTTGAGGGGTTGCCTTAGTTTGAGGGGTTGCCTTAGTTTCAGGGTTTGCGATTCTTTTAGCGGTTGCCTTAGTTTGAGGGGTTGCCTTAGCTTGAGCGGTTGCCTTAGTTTGAGGGGTTGGCTTAGCTTGAGCGGTTGCCTTAGTTTGAGGGTTTGCTTTAGTTTGAGTGGTTGCCTTAGATTGAGGGGCTGCCATAGTTTGAGGGGTTGCCTTAGTTTGAGGGGTTGCCTTAGTTTGAGCGGCTGCCTTATTTGAGGGGTTGCCTTAGTTTGAGAGTCTGCCTTAGTTTGAGCGTTTGCCTTAGTTTGAGGTGTTGCCTTAGTTTGAGCGGTTGCCTTAGTTCGAGCGGTTGCCTTAGTTTGAGGTGTTGCCTTAGTTTGAGCGGTTGCCTCAGTTTGAGCGGTTGCCTTAGTTTGAGCGGTTGCCTTAGTTTGAGCGGTTGCCTTTGTTTGAGGTGTTGCCTTAGTTTGAGCGTTTGCCTTAGTTTGAGGGGTTGCCTTAGCTTGAGCGGTTGCCTTAGTTTGAGGGGTTGGCTTAGCTTGAGCGGTTGCCTTAGTTTGAGGGTTTGCTTTAGTTTGAGTGGTTGCCTTAGATTGAGGGGCTGCCATAGTTTGAGGGGTTGCCTTAGTTTGAGGGGTTGCCTCAGTTTGAGCGGCTGCCTTAGTTTGAGGGGTTGCCTTAGTTTGAGAGTCTGCCTTAGTTTGAGCGTTTGCCTTAGTTTGAGGTGTTGCCTTAGTTTGAGCGGTTGCCTTAGTTCGAGCGGTTGCCTTAGTTTGTGGTGTTGCCTTAGTTTGAGCGGTTGCCTCAGTTTGAGCGGTTGCCTTAGCTTGAGCGGTTGCCTTTGTTTGAGGTGTTGCCTTAGTTTGAGCGTTTGCCTTAGTTTGAGGTGTTGCCTTAGTTTGAGCGGTTGCCTTAGTTCGAGCGGTTGCCTTAGATTGAGGTGTTGCCTTAGTTTGAGTGGTTGCCTCAGTTTGAGCGGTTGCCTTTGTTTGAGGTGTTGCCTTAGTTTGAGGGGTTGCCTTAGTTTGAGAGTCTGCCTTAGTTTGAGGTGTTGCCTTAGTTTGAGCGGTTGCCTTATTTCGAGCGGTTGCCTTAGTTTGAGGTGTTGCCTTAGTTTGAGCGGTTGGCTTAGTTTGAGCTATTGCCTTAGTTTGAGGTGTTGCCTTAGTTTGAGGGGCTGCCTTAGTTTGAGCGGTTGCCTTCGTTTGAGAATCTGCCTTATTTTGAGCGGTTGCCTTATTTTGAGGGGTTGCCTTAGTTTGAGGGGCTGCCTTAGTTTGAGCGGTTGCCTTAGTTAGAGCGGTTGTCTCACTTTGAGGAGTTGCCTTAGTTTGAGGGGTTGCCTTAGTTTGAGGTGCTGCCTTAGTTTGAGAGTCTGCCTTAGTTTGAGCGGTTTCCTTTGTTAGAGCGGTTGTCTTAGTTTGAGGTGTTGCCTTAGTTTGAGGGGCTGCTTTATTTTGAGCTGTTGCCTTAATTTGAGCGGTTGCCTTAGTTAGAGCGGTTGCCTTAGTTTGAGGGGTTGCCTTAGTTTGAGCGGCTTCCTTATTTGAGGGGTTGCCTTAGTTTGAGAGTCTGCTTTAGTTTGAGCGTTTGCCTTAGTTTGAGGTGCTGCCTTAGTTTGAGTGTCTCCCTTAGTTTGAGCGGTATCCTTTGTTAGAGCGGTTGTCTTAGTTTGAGGTGTTGCCTTAGTTTGAGGGGCTGGTTTAGTTTGAGCTGTTGCCTTAGTTTGAGCGGTTGCCTTAGTTAGAGCGGTTGCCTTAGTTTGAGGGGTTGCCTTAGTTTGAGGGGTTGCCTTAGTTTCAGGGTTTGCCTTTCTTTGAGCTGTTGCCTTAGTTTGAGCGGTTGCCTTAGTTTCAGGGTTTGCTTTAGTTTGAGTGGTTGCCTTAGATTGAGGGGCTGCCATAGTTTGAGGGGTTGCCTTAGTTTGAGGGGTTGCCTTAGTTTGAGCGGCTGCCTTAGTTTGAGGGGTTGCCTTAGTTTGAGGGGTTGCCTTAGTTTCAGGGTTTGCCTTTCTTTGAGCGGTTGCCTTAGTTTGAGGGGTTGCCTTAGCTTGAGCGCTTGCCTTAGTTTGAGGGGTTGGCTTCGCTTGAGCGGTTGCCTTAGTTTGAGGGTTTGCTTTAGTTTGAGTGGTTGCCTTAGATGGAGGGGCTGCCATAGTTTGAGGGGTTGCCTTAGTTTGAGGGGTTGCCTTAGTTTGAGCGGCTGCCTTAGTTTGAGGGGTTGCCTTAGTTTGAGAGTCTGCCTTAGTTTGAGCGTTTGCCTTAGTTTGAGAGTCTGCCTTAGTTTGAGCGTTTGCCTTAGTTTGAGGGGTTGCCTTAGTTGGAGCGGTTGCCTTATTTTGAGGGGCCGCCTTAGTTTGAGCGGCTGCCTTTGTTTGAGGGGATGCCTTAGTATGAGCGGTTGCCTTAGTTTGAGCGGTTGCCTTAGTTTGAGCGGTTGCCTTAGTTTGAGCGGCCGTCTTAGTTTGAGCGGTTGCCTTAGTTTGAGCGGTTGCCTTCGTTTGAGGGGAAGCCTTAGTTTGAGCGTTTGCCTTTGTTTGAGCGGCCACCTTAGTTTGAGAGTTTGCCTTAGTTTGAGAGGTTGCCTTAGTTTGAGCGGTTGCCTTATTTGAGCGGTTGCCTTCGTTTGAGCGGTTGCCTTAGTTTGAGGGGATGCCTTAATTTGAGCGGTTGCCTTACTTTGAGGGGATGCCTTAGTTTGAGCGGTTGCCTTATTTGAGCGGTTGCCTTCGTTTGAGCGGTTGCGTTAGTTTGAGGCGTTGCCTTAGCTTGAGTGGTTGCCTTAGTTTGAGGGGTTGCCTTCGCTTGAGCGGTTACCTTAGTTTCAGGGTTTGCTTTAGTTTGAGTGGTTGCCTTAGATTGAGGGGCTGCCATAGTTTGAGAGGTTGCCTTAGTTTGAGGGGTTGCCTTAGTTTGAGCGGCTGCCTTAGTTTGAGGGGTTGCCTTAGTTTGAGGGGTTGCCTTAGTTTCAGGGTTTGCGTTTCTTTGAGCGGTTGCCTTAGTTTGAGGGGTTGCCGTAGCTTGAGCGGTTGCCTTAGGTTGAGGGGTTGGCTTAGCTTGAGCGGTTGCCTTAGTTTGAGGGTTTGCTTTAGTTTGAGTGGTTGCCTTAGATTGAGGGGCTGCCATAGTTTGAGGGGTTGCCTTAGTTTGAGGAGTTGCCTCAGTTTGAGCGGCTGCCTTAGTTTGAGGGGTTGCCTTAGTTTGAGAGTCTGCCTTAGTTTGAGCGTTTGCCTTAGTTTGAGGTGTTGCCTTAGTTTGAGCGGTTGCCTTAGTTCGAGAGGTTGCCTTAGTTTGAGGTGTTGCCTTAGTTTGAGGTGTTGCCTTAGTTTGAGCGGTTGCCTTAGTTTGAGCGGTTGCCTTTGTTTGAGGTGTTGCCTTAGTTTGAGCGTTTGCCTTAGTTTGAGGTGTTGCCTTAGTTTGAGCGGTTGCCTTTGTTTGAGGTGTTGCCTTAGTTTGAGCGTTTGCCTTAGTTTGAGGTGTTGCCTTAGTTTGAGCGGTTGCCTTAGTTCGAGCGGTTGCCTTAGATTGAGGTGTTGCCTTAGTTTGAGTGGTTGCCTCAGTTTGAGCGGTTGCCTTAGTTAGAGCGGTTGCCTTAGTTTTTGCGGTTGCCTTTGTTTGAGGTGTTGCCTTAGTTTGAGGGGATGCCTTAGTTTGAGAGTCTGCCTTAGTTTGAGGTGTTGCCTTAGTTTGAGCGGTTGCCTTATTTCGAGCGGTTGCCTTAGTTTGAGGTGTTGCCTTAGTTTGAGCTATTGCCTTAGTTTGAGGTGTTGCCTTAGTTTGAGGGGCTGCCTTAGTTTGAGCGGTTGCCTTAGTTAGAGCGGTTGTCTTACTTTGAGGTGTTGCCTTAGTTTGAGGGGTTGCCTTAGTTTGAGGGGCTGCCTTAGTTTGAGCGGTTGCCTTCGTTTGAGAATCTGCCTTATTTTGAGCGGTTGCCTTATTTTGAGCTATTGCCTTAGTTTGAGGGGTTGCCTTAGTTTGAGGGGCTGCCTTAGTTTGAGCGGTTGCCTTAGTTAGAGCGGTTGTCTTACTTTGAGGTGTTGCCTTAGTTTGAGGGGTTGCCTTAGTTTGAGGGGCTGCCTTAGTTTGAGCGGTTGCCTTAGTTTGAGAGTCTGCCTTAGTTTGAGCGGTTTCCTTTGTTAGAGCGGTTGTCTTAGTTTGAGGTGTTGCCTTAGTTTGAGGGGCTGCTTTAGTTTGAGCTGTTGCCTTAGTTTGAGCGGTTGCCTTAGTTAGAGCGGTTGCCTTAGTTTGAGGGGTTGCCTTAGTTTGAGGGGTTGCCTTAGTTTCAGGGTTTGCCTTTCTTTGAGCTGTTGCCTTAGTTTGAGCGGTTGCCTTAGTTTGAGGGGTTGCCTTCGCTTGAGCGGTTGCCTTAGTTTCAGGGTTTGCTTTAGTTTGAGTGGTTGCCTTAGATTGAGGGGCTGCCATAGTTTAAGGGGTTGCCTTAGTTTGAGCGGCAGCCTTAGTTTGAGGGGTTGCCTTAGTTTGAGGGGTTGCCTTAGTTTCAGGGTTTGCCTTTCTTTGAGCGGTTGCCTTAGTTTGAGGGGTTGCCTTAGCTTGAGCGCTTGCCTTAGTTTGAGGGGTTGGCTTAGCTTGAGCGGTTGCCTTAGTTTGAGGGTTTGCTTTAGTTTGAGTGGTTGCCTTAGATGAAGGGGCTGCCATAGTTTGAGGGGTTGCCTTAGTTTGAGGGGTTGCCTTAGTTTGAGCGGCTGCCTTAGTTTGAGGGGTTGCCTTAGTTTGAGAGTCTGCCTTGGTTTGAGCGTTTGCCTTAGTTTGAGGGGTTGCCTTAGTTGGAGCGTTTGCCTTAGTTTGAGCAGCCGCCTTTGTTTGAGGGGATGCCTTAGTATGAGCGGTTGCCTTAGTTTGAGCGGTTGCCTTAGTTTGAGCGGTTGCCTTAGTTTGAGCGTCCGTCTTAGTTTGAGCAGTTGCCTTAGTTTGAGCGGTTGCCTTAGTTTGAGGGGAAGCCTTAGTTTGAGCGTTTGCCTTAGTTTGAGCGGCCACCTTAGTTTGAGAGGTTGCCTTAGTTTGAGCGGTTGCCTTAGTTTGAGCGGTTGCCTGAGTTTGAGCGGCTACCTTAGTTTGAGCGGTTGCCTTAGTTTGAGGGGATGCCTTAGTTTGAGCGGTTGCCTTATTTGAGCGGTTGCCTTCGTTTGAGCGGTTGCCTTAGTTTGAGGGGATGCCTTAATTTGAGCGGTTGCCTTAGTTTGAGGGGATGCCTTTGTTTGAGCGGTTGCCTTATTTGAGCGGTTGCCTTCGTTTGAGCGGTTGCCTTAGTTTGAGGGGTTGCCTTAGCTTGATTGGTTGCCTTAGTTTGAGGGGTTGCCTTCGCTTGAGCGGTTGCCTTAGTTTCAGGGTTTGCTTTAGTTTGAGTGGTTGCCTGAGATTGAGGAGCTGTCATAGTTTGAGAGGTTGCCTTAGTTTGAGGGGTTGCCTTAGTTTGAGCGGCCGCCTTAGTTTGAGCGGCTGCCTTTGTTTGATGGGATGCCTTAGTATGAGCGGTTGCCTTAGTTTGAGCGGTTGCCTTAGTTTGAGCGGTTGTCTTAGTTTGAGCAGCCGTCTTAGTTTGAGCAGTTGCCTTAGTTTGAGCGGTTGCCTTAGTTTGAGGGGAAGCCTTAGTTTGAGCGTTTGCCTTAGTTTGAGCGGCCACCTTAGTTTGAGAGGTTGCCTTAGTTTGAGCGGTTGCCTTAGTTTGAGCGGTTGCCTTAGTTTGAGCGGCTACCTTAGTTTGAGCGGTTGCCTTAGTTTGAGGGGATGCCTTAGTTTGAGCGGTTGCCTTATTTGAGCGGTTGCCTTCGTTTGAGCGGTTGCCTTAGTTTGAGGGGATGCCTTAATTTGAGCGGTTGCCTTACTTTGAGGGGATGCCTTAGTTTGAGCGGTTGCCTTATTTGAGCGGTTGCCTTCGTTTGAGCGGTTGCCTTAGTTTGAGGGGTTGCCTTAGCTTGAGTGGTTGCCTTAGTTTGAGGGGTTGCCTTTGCTTGAGCGGTTGCCTTAGTTTCAGGGTTTGCTTTAGTTTGAGTGGTTGCCTTAGATTGAGGGGCTGCCATAGTTTGAGAGGTTGACTTAGTTTGAGGGGTTGCCTTAGTTTGAGCGGCTGCCTTAGTTTGACGGGTTGCCTTAGTTTGAGGGGTTGCCTTAGTTTGAGCGGTTGCCTTAGTTCGAGCGGTTGCCTTAGTTTGAGGTGTTGCCTTAGTTTGAGCGGTTGCCTCAGTTTGAGCGGTTGCCTTAGCTTGAGCGGTTGCCTTTGTTTGAGGTGTTGCCTTAGTTTGAGCGTTTGCCTTAGTTTGAGGTGTTGCCTTAGTTTGAGCGGTTGCCTCAGTTTGAGCGGTTGCCTTAGCTTGAGCGGTTGCCTTTGTTTGAGGTGTTGCCTTAGTTTGAGCGTTTGCCTTTGTTTGAGGTGTTGCCTTAGTTTGAGGGGTTGCCTTAGTTTGAGAGTCTGCCTTAGTTTGAGGTGTTGCCTTAGTTTGAGCGGTTGCCTTATTTCGAGCGGTTGCCTTAGTTTGAGGTGTTGCCTTAGTTTGAGCGGTTGCCTTAGTTTGAGCTATTGCCTTAGTTTGAGGTGTTGCCTTAGTTTGAGGGGCTGCCTTAGTTTGAGCGGTTGCCTTCGTTTCAGAATCTGCCTTATTTTGAGCGGTTGCCTTATTTTGAGCTATTGCCTTAGTTTGAGGGGTTGCCTTAGTTTGAGGGGCTGCCTTAGTTTGAGCGGTTGCCTTAGTTAGAGCGGTTGTCTTACTTTGAGGTGTTGCCTTAGTTTGAGGGGTTGCCTTAGTTTGAGGTGCTGCCTTAGTTTGAGAGTCTGCCTTAGTTTGAGCGGTTTCCTTTGTTAGAGCGGTTGTCTTAGTTTGAGGTGTTGCCTTAGTTTGAGGGGCTTCTTTAGTTTGAGCTGTTGCCTTAGTTTGAGCGGTTGCCTTAGTTAGAGCGGTTGCCTTAGTTTGAGGGGTTGCCTTAGTTTGAGGGGTTGCCTTAGTTTCAGGGTTTGCCTTTCTTTGAGCTGTTGCCTTAGTTTGAGCGGTTGCCTTAGTTTGAGGGGTTGCCTTCGCTTGAGCGGTTGCCTTAGTTTCAGGGTTTGCTTTAGTTTGAGTGGTTGCCTTAGATTGAGGGGCTGCCATAGTTTGAGGGGTTGCCTTTGTTTGAGGGGTTGCCTTAGTTTGAGCGGCTGCCTTAGTTTGAGGGGTTGCCTTAGTTTGAGGGGTTGCCTTAGTTTCAGGGTTTGCCTTTCTTTGAGCGGTTGCCTTAGTTTGAGGGGTTGCCTTAGCTTGAGCGCTTGCCTTAGTTTGAGGGGTTGGCTTAGCTTGAGCGGTTGCCTTAGTTTGAGGGTTTGCTTTAGTTTGAGTGGTTGCCTTAGATGGAGGGGCTGCCATAGTTTGAGGGGTTGCCTTAGTTTGAGGGGTTGCCTTAGTTTGAGCGGCTGCCTTAGTTTGAGGGGTTGCCTTAGTTTGAGAGTCTGCCTTAGTTTGAGCGTTTGCCTTAGTTTGAGGGGTTGCGTTAGTTGGAGCGGTTGCCTTAGTTTGAGCGGCCGCCTTAGTTTGAGCGGCTGCCTTTGTTTGAGGGGATGCCTTAGTATGAGCGGTTGCCTTATTTGAGCGGTTGCCTTAGTTTGAGCGGTTGCCTTAGTTTGAGGGGATGCCTTAATTTGAGCGGCTGCCTTAGTTTGAGGGGATGCCTTAGTTTGAGCGGTTGCCTTATTTGAGCGGTTGCCTTCGTTTGAGCGGTTGCCTTAGTTTGAGGGGTTGCCTTAGCTTGAGTGGTTGCCTTAGTTTGAGGGGTTGCCTTCGCTTGAGCGGTTGCCTTAGTTTCAGGGTTTGCTTTAGTTTGAGTGGTTGCCTTAGATTGAGGGGCTGCCATAGTTTGAGGGGTTGCCTTAGTTTGAGGGGTTGCCTTAGTTTGAGCGGCTGCCTTAGTTTGAGGGGTTGCCTTAGTTTGAGGGGTTGCCTTAGTTTCAGGGTTTGCGTTTCTTTTAGCGGTTGCCTTAGTTTGAGGGGTTGCCTTAGCTTGAGCGGTTGCCTTAGTTTGAGGGGTTGGCTTAGCTTGAGCGGTTGCCTTAGTTTGAGGGTTTGCTTTAGTTTGAGTGGTTGCCTTAGATTGAGGGGCTGCCATAGTTTGAGGGGTTGCCTTAGTTTGAGCGGTTGCCTTAGTTTGAGCGGCTGCCTTATTTGAGGGGTTGCCTTAGTTTGAGAGTCTGCCTTAGTTTGAGCGTTTGCCTTAGTTTGAGGTGTTGCCTTAGTTTGAGCGGTTGCCTTAGTTCGAGCGGTTGCCTTAGTTTGAGGTGTTGCCTTAGTTTGAGCGCTTGCCTCAGTTTGAGCGGTTGCCTTAGTTTGAGCGGTTGCCTTAGTTTGAGCGGTTGCCTTTGTTTGAGGTGTTGCCTTAGTTTGAGCGTTTGCCTTAGTTTGAGGGGTTGCCTTAGCTTGAGCGGTTGCCTTAGTTTGAGGGGTTGGCTTAGCTTGAGCGGTTGCCTTAGTTTGAGGGTTTGCTTTAGTTTGAGTGGTTGCCTTAGATTGAGGGGCTGCCATAGTTTGAGGGGTTGCCTTAGTTTGAGGGGTTGCCTCAGTTTGAGCGGCTGCCTTAGTTTGAGGGGTTGCCTTAGTTTGAGAGTCTGCCTTAGTTTGAGCGTTTGCCTTAGTTTGAGGTGTTGCCTTAGTTTGAGCGGTTGCCTTAGTTCGAGCGGTTGCCTTAGTTTGTGGTGTTGCCTTAGTTTGAGCGGTTGCCTCAGTTTGAGCGGTTGCCTTAGCTTGAGCGGTTGCCTTTGTTTGAGGTGTTGCCTTAGTTCGAGCGGTTGCCTTAGTTTGTGGTGTTGCCTTAGTTTGAGCGGTTGCCTTAGTTCGAGCGGTTGCCTTAGATTGAGGTGTTGCCTTAGTTTGAGTGGTTGCCTCAGTTTGAGCGGTTGCCTTTGTTTGAGGTGTTGCCTTAGTTTGAGGGGTTGCCTTAGTTTGAGAGTCTGCCTTAGTTTGAGGTGTTGCCTTAGTTTGAGCGGTTGCCTAATTTCGAGCGGTTGCCTTAGTTTGAGGTGTTGCCTTAGTTTGAGCGGTTGGCTTAGTTTGAGCTATTGCCTTAGTTTGAGGTGTTGCCTTAGTTTGAGGGGCTGCCTTAGTTTGAGCGGTTGCCTTCGTTTGAGAATCTGCCTTATTTTGAGCGGTTGCCTTATTTTGAGCTATTGCCTTAGTTTGAGGGGTTGCCTTAGTTTGAGGGGCTGCCTTAGTTTGAGCGGTTGCCTTAGTTAGAGCGGTTGTCTCACTTTGAGGAGTTGCCTTAGTTTGAGGGGTTGCCTTAGTTTGAGGTGCTGCCTTAGTTTGAGAGTCTGCCTTAGTTTGAGCGGTTTCCTTTGTTACAGCGGTTGTCTTAGTTTGAGGTGTTGCCTTAGTTTGAGGGGCTGCTTTATTTTGAGCTGTTGCCTTAATTTGAGCGGTTGCCTTAGTTAGAGCGGTTGCCTTAGTTTGAGGGGTTGCCTTAGTTTGAGCGGCTGCCTTATTTGAGGGGTTGCCTTAGTTTGAGAGTCTGCTTTAGTTTGAGCGTTTGCCTTAGTTTGAGGTGCTGCCTTAGTTTGAGTGTCTCCCTTAGTTTGAGCGGTATCCTTTGTTAGAGCGGTTGTCTTACTTTGAGGTGTTGCCTTAGTTTGAGGGGCTGCTTTAGTTTGAGCTGTTGCCTTAGTTTGAGCGGTTGCCTTAGTTAGAGCGGTTGCCTTAGTTTGAGGGGTTGCCTTAGTTTGAGGGGTTGCCTTAGTTTCAGGGTTTGCCTTTCTTTGAGCTGTTGCCTTAGTTTGAGCGGTTGCCTTAGTTTCAGGGTTTGCTTTAGTTTGAGTGGTTGCCTTAGATTGAGGGGCTGCCATAGTTTGAGGGGTTGCCTTAGTTTGAGGGGTTGCCTTAGTTTGAGCGGCTGCCTTAGTTTGAGGGGTTGCCTTAGTTTGAGGGGTTGCCTTAGTTTCAGGGTTTGCCTTTCTTTGAGCGGTTGCCTTAGTTTGAGGGGTTGCCTTAGCTTGAGCGCTTGCCTTAGTTTGAGGGGTTGGCTTCGCTTGAGCGGTTGCCTTAGTTTGAGGGTTTGCTTTAGTTTGAGTGGTTGCCTTAGATGGAGGGGCTGCCATAGTTTGAGGGGTTGCCTTAGTTTGAGGGGTTGCCTTAGTTTGAGCGGCTGCCTTAGTTTGAGGGGTTGCCTTAGTTTGAGAGTCTGCCTTAGTTTGAGCGTTTGCCTTAGTTTGAGGGGTTGCGTTAGTTGGAGCGGTTGCCTTAGTTTGAGCGGCCGCCTTAGTTTGAGCGGCTGCCTTTGTTTGAGGGGATGCCTTAGTATGAGCGGTTGCCTTATTTGAGCGGTTGCCTTCGTTTGAGCGGTTGCCTTAGTTTGAGGGGATGCCTTAATTTGAGCGGTTGCCTTACTTTGACGGGATGCCTTAGTTTGAGCGGTTGCCTTATTTGAGCGGTTGCCTTCGTTTGAGCGGTTGCCTTAGTTTGAGGGGTTGCCTTCGCTTGAGCGGTTGCCTTAGTTTCAGGGTTTGCTTTAGTTTGAGGGGTTGCCTTAGTTTGAGGGGTTGCCTTAGTTTGAGCGGCTGCCTTAGTTTGAGGGGTTGCCTTAGTTTGAGGGGTTGCTTTAGTTTCAGGGTTTGCGTTTCTTAGAGCGGTTGCCTTAGTTTGAGGGGTTGCCTTAGCTTGAGCGGTTGCCTTAGTTTGAGGGGTTGGCTTAGCTTGAGCGGTTGCCTTAGTTTGAGGGTTTGCTTCAGTTTGAGTGGTTGCCTTAGATTGAGGGGCTGCCATAGTTTGAGGGGTTGCCTTAGTTTGAGGGGTTGCCTTAGTTTGAGCGGCTGCCTTATTTGAGGGGTTGCCTTAGTTTGAGAGTCTGCCTTAGTTTGAGCGTTTGCCTTAGTTTGAGGTGTTGCCTTAGTTTGAGCGGTTGCCTTAGTTCGAGCGGTTGCCTTAGTTTGAGGTGTTGCCTTAGTTTGAGCGGTTGCCTCAGTTTGAGCGGTTGCCTTAGTTTGAGCGGTTGCCTTAGTTTGAGCGGTTGCCTTTGTTTGAGGTGTTGCCTTAGTTTGAGCGTTTGCCTTAGTTTGAGGGGTTGCCTTAGCTTGAGCGGTTGCCTTAGTTTGAGGGGTTGGCTTAGCTTGAGCGGTTGCCTTAGTTTGAGGGTTTGCTTTAGTTTGAGTGGTTGCCTTAGATTGAGGGGCTGCCATAGTTTGAGGGGTTGCCTTAGTTTGAGGGGTTGCCTCAGTTTGAGCGGCTGCCTTAGTTTGAGGGGTTGCCTTAGTTTGAGAGTCTGCCTTAGTTTGAGCGTTTGCCTTAGTTTGAGGTGTTGCCTTAGTTTGAGCGGTTGCCTTAGTTCGAGCGGTTGCCTTAGTTTGAGGTGTTGCCTTAGTTTGAGCGGTTGCCTCAGTTTGAGCGGTTGCCTTAGCTTGAGCGGTTGCCTTTGTTTGAGGTGTTGCCTTAGTTTGAGCGTTTGCCTTAGTTTGAGGTGTTGCCTTAGTTTGAGCGGTTGCCTTAATTTGAGCGGTTGCCTTAGATTGAGGTGTTGCCTTAGTTTGAGTGGTTGCCTCAGTTTGAGCGGTTGCCTTTGTTTGAGGTGTTGCCTTAGTTTGAGGGGTTGCCTTAGTTTGAGAGTCTGCCTTAGTTTGAGGTGTTGCCTTAGTTTGAGCGGTTGCCTTATTTCGAGCGGTTGCCTTAGTTTGAGGTGTTGCCTTAGTTTGAGCGGTTGCCTTAGTTTGAGCTATTGCCTTAGTTTGAGGTGTTGCCTTAGTTTGAGGGGCTGCCTTAGTTTGAGCGGTTGTCTTCGTTTGAGAATCTGCCTTATTTTGAGCGGTTGCCTTATTTTGAGCTATTGCCTTAGTTTGAGGGGTTGCCTTAGTTTGAGGGGCTGCCTTAGTTTGAGCGGTTGCCTTAGTTAGAGCGGTTGTCTTACTTTGAGGTGTTGCCTTAGTTTGAGGGGTTGCCTTAGTTTGAGGTGCTGCCTTAGTTTGAGAGTCTGCCTTAGTTTGAGCGGTTTCCTTTGTTAGAGCGGTTGTCTTAGTTTGAGGTGTTGCCTTAGTTTGAGGGGCTGCTTTAGTTTGAGCTGTTGCCTTAGTTTGAGCGGTTGCCTTAGTTAGAGCGGTTGCCTTAGTTTGAGGGGTTGCCTTAGTTTGAGGGGTTGCCTTAGTTTCAGGGTTTGCCTTTCTTTGAGCTGTTGCCTTAGTTTGAGCGGTTGCCTTAGTTTGAGGGGTTGCCTTCGCTTGAGCGGTTGCCTTAGTTTCAGGGTTTGCTTTAGTTTGAGTGGTTGCCTTAGATTGAGGGGCTGCCATAGTTTGAGGGGTTGCCTTAGTTTGAGGGGTTGCCTTAGTTTGAGCGGCTGCCTTAGTTTGAGGGGTTGCCTTAGTTTGAGGGGTTGCCTTAGTTTCAGGGTTTGCCTTTCTTTGAGCGGTTGCCTTAGTTTGAGGGGTTGCCTTAGCTTGAGCGCTTGCCTTAATTTGAGGGGTTGGCTTAGCTTGAGCGGTTGCCTTAGTTTGAGGGTTTGCTTTATTTTGAGTGGTTGCCTTAGATGGAGGGGCTGCCATAGTTTGAGGGGTTGCCTTAGTTTGAGGGGTTGCCTTAGTTTGAGCGGCTGCCTTAGTTTGAGGGGTTGCCTTAGTTTGAGAGTCTGCCTTAGTTTGAGCGTTTGCCTTAGTTTGAGGGGTTGCGTTAGTTGGAGCGGTTGCCTTAGTTTGAGCGGCCGCCTTAGTTTGAGCGGCTGCCTATGTTTGATGGGATGCCTTAGTATGAGCGGTTGCCTTATTTGAGCGGTTGCCTTCGTTTGAGCGGTTGCCTTAGTTTGAGGGGATGCCTTAATTTGAGCGGTTGCCTTACTTTGAGGGGATGCCGTAGTTTGAGCGGTTGCCTTATTTGAGCGGTTGCCTTCGTTTGAGCGGTTGCCTTAGTTTGAGGGGTTGCCTTAGCTTGAGTGGTTGCCTTAGTTTGAGGGGTTGCCTTCTAATGAGCGGTTGCATAAGTTTCAGGGTTTGCTTTAGTTTGAGGTGTTGCCTTAGTTTGAGCGGTTGCCTTAGTTCGAGCGGTTGCCTTAGTTTGTGGTGTTGCCTTAGTTTGAGCGGTTGCCTCAGTTTGAGCGGTTGCCTTAGCTTGAGCGGTTGCCTTTGTTTGAGGTGTTGCCTTAGTTCGAGCGGTTGCCTTAGTTTGTGGTGTTGCCTTAGTTTGAGCGGTTGCCTTAGTTCGAGCGGTTGCCTTAGATTGAGGTGTTGCCTTAGTTTGAGTGGTTGCCTCAGTTTGAGCGGTTGCCTTTGTTTGAGGTGTTGCCTTAGTTTGAGGGGTTGCCTTAGTTTGAGAGTCTGCCTTAGTTTGAGGTGTTGCCTTAGTTTGAGCGGTTGCCTAATTTCGAGCGGTTGCCTTAGTTTGAGGTGTTGCCTTAGTTTGAGCGGTTGGCTTAGTTTGAGCTATTGCCTTAGTTTGAGGTGTTGCCTTAGTTTGAGGGGCTGCCTTAGTTTGAGCGGTTGCCTTCGTTTGAGAATCTGCCTTATTTTGAGCGGTTGCCTTATTTTGAGCTATTGCCTTAGTTTGAGGGGTTGCCTTAGTTTGAGGGGCTGCCTTAGTTTGAGCGGTTGCCTTAGTTAGAGCGGTTGTCTCACTTTGAGGAGTTGCCTTAGTTTGAGGGGTTGCCTTAGTTTGAGGTGCTGCCTTAGTTTGAGAGTCTGCCTTAGTTTGAGCGGTTTCCTTTGTTACAGCGGTTGTCTTAGTTTGAGGTGTTGCCTTAGTTTGAGGGGCTGCTTTATTTTGAGCTGTTGCCTTAATTTGAGCGGTTGCCTTAGTTAGAGCGGTTGCCTTAGTTTGAGGGGTTGCCTTAGTTTGAGCGGCTGCCTTATTTGAGGGGTTGCCTTAGTTTGAGAGTCTGCTTTAGTTTGAGCGTTTGCCTTAGTTTGAGGTGCTGCCTTAGTTTGAGTGTCTCCCTTAGTTTGAGCGGTATCCTTTGTTAGAGCGGTTGTCTTAGTTTGAGGTGTTGCCTTAGTTTGAGGGGCTGCTTTAGTTTGAGCTGTTGCCTTAGTTTGAGCGGTTGCCTTAGTTAGAGCGGTTGCCTTAGTTTGAGGGGTTGCCTTAGTTTGAGGGGTTGCCTTAGTTTCAGGGTTTGCCTTTCTTTGAGCTGTTGCCTTAGTTTGAGCGGTTGCCTTAGTTTCAGGGTTTGCTTTAGTTTGAGTGGTTGCCTTAGATTGAGGGGCTGCCATAGTTTGAGGGGTTGCCTTAGTTTGAGGGGTTGCCTTAGTTTGAGCGGCTGCCTTAGTTTGAGGGGTTGCCTTAGTTTGAGGGGTTGCCTTAGTTTCAGGGTTTGCCTTTCTTTGAGCGGTTGCCTTAGTTTGAGGGGTTGCCTTAGCTTGAGCGCTTGCCTTAGTTTGAGGGGTTGGCTTCGCTTGAGCGGTTGCCTTAGTTTGAGGGTTTGCTTTAGTTTGAGTGGTTGCCTTAGATGGAGGGGCTGCCATAGTTTGAGGGGTTGCCTTAGTTTGAGGGGTTGCCTTAGTTTGAGCGGCTGCCTTAGTTTGAGGGGTTGCCTTAGTTTGAGAGTCTGCCTTAGTTTGAGCGTTTGCCTTAGTTTGAGGGGTTGCGTTAGTTGGAGCGGTTGCCTTAGTTTGAGCGGCCGCCTTAGTTTGAGCGGCTGCCTTTGTTTGAGGGGATGCCTTAGTATGAGCGGTTGCCTTATTTGAGCGGTTGCCTTCGTTTGAGCGGTTGCCTTAGTTTGAGGGGATGCCTTAATTTGAGCGGTTGCCTTACTTTGACGGGATGCCTTAGTTTGAGCGGTTGCCTTATTTGAGCGGTTGCCTTCGTTTGAGCGGTTGCCTTAGTTTGAGGGGTTGCCTTCGCTTGAGCGGTTGCCTTAGTTTCAGGGTTTGCTTTAGTTTGAGGGGTTGCCTTAGTTTGAGGGGTTGCCTTAGTTTGAGCGGCTGCCTTAGTTTGAGGGGTTGCCTTAGTTTGAGGGGTTGCTTTAGTTTCAGGGTTTGCGTTTCTTAGAGCGGTTGCCTTAGTTTGAGGGGTTGCCTTAGCTTGAGCGGTTGCCTTAGTTTGAGGGGTTGGCTTAGCTTGAGCGGTTGCCTTAGTTTGAGGGTTTGCTTCAGTTTGAGTGGTTGCCTTAGATTGAGGGGCTGCCATAGTTTGAGGGGTTGCCTTAGTTTGAGGGGTTGCCTTAGTTTGAGCGGCTGCCTTATTTGAGGGGTTGCCTTAGTTTGAGAGTCTGCCTTAGTTTGAGCGTTTGCCTTAGTTTGAGGTGTTGCCTTAGTTTGAGCGGTTGCCTTAGTTCGAGCGGTTGCCTTAGTTTGAGGTGTTGCCTTAGTTTGAGCGGTTGCCTCAGTTTGAGCGGTTGCCTTAGTTTGAGCGGTTGCCTTAGTTTGAGCGGTTGCCTTTGTTTGAGGTGTTGCCTTAGTTTGAGCGTTTGCCTTAGTTTGAGGGGTTGCCTTAGCTTGAGCGGTTGCCTTAGTTTGAGGGGTTGGCTTAGCTTGAGCGGTTGCCTTAGTTTGAGGGTTTGCTTTAGTTTGAGTGGTTGCCTTAGATTGAGGGGCTGCCATAGTTTGAGGGGTTGCCTTAGTTTGAGGGGTTGCCTCAGTTTGAGCGGCTGCCTTAGTTTGAGGGGTTGCCTTAGTTTGAGAGTCTGCCTTAGTTTGAGCGTTTGCCTTAGTTTGAGGTGTTGCCTTAGTTTGAGCGGTTGCCTTAGTTCGAGCGGTTGCCTTAGTTTGAGGTGTTGCCTTAGTTTGAGCGGTTGCCTCAGTTTGAGCGGTTGCCTTAGCTTGAGCGGTTGCCTTTGTTTGAGGTGTTGCCTTAGTTTGAGCGTTTGCCTTAGTTTGAGGTGTTGCCTTAGTTTGAGCGGTTGCCTTAATTTGAGCGGTTGCCTTAGATTGAGGTGTTGCCTTAGTTTGAGTGGTTGCCTCAGTTTGAGCGGTTGCCTTTGTTTGAGGTGTTGCCTTAGTTTGAGGGGTTGCCTTAGTTTGAGAGTCTGCCTTAGTTTGAGGTGTTGCCTTAGTTTGAGCGGTTGCCTTATTTCGAGCGGTTGCCTTAGTTTGAGGTGTTGCCTTAGTTTGAGCGGTTGCCTTAGTTTGAGCTATTGCCTTAGTTTGAGGTGTTGCCTTAGTTTGAGGGGCTGCCTTAGTTTGAGCGGTTGTCTTCGTTTGAGAATCTGCCTTATTTTGAGCGGTTGCCTTATTTTGAGCTATTGCCTTAGTTTGAGGGGTTGCCTTAGTTTGAGGGGCTGCCTTAGTTTGAGCGGTTGCCTTAGTTAGAGCGGTTGTCTTACTTTGAGGTGTTGCCTTAGTTTGAGGGGTTGCCTTAGTTTGAGGTGCTGCCTTAGTTTGAGAGTCTGCCTTAGTTTGAGCGGTTTCCTTTGTTAGAGCGGTTGTCTTAGTTTGAGGTGTTGCCTTAGTTTGAGGGGCTGCTTTAGTTTGAGCTGTTGCCTTAGTTTGAGCGGTTGCCTTAGTTAGAGCGGTTGCCTTAGTTTGAGGGGTTGCCTTAGTTTGAGGGGTTGCCTTAGTTTCAGGGTTTGCCTTTCTTTGAGCTGTTGCCTTAGTTTGAGCGGTTGCCTTAGTTTGAGGGGTTGCCTTCGCTTGAGCGGTTGCCTTAGTTTCAGGGTTTGCTTTAGTTTGAGTGGTTGCCTTAGATTGAGGGGCTGCCATAGTTTGAGGGGTTGCCTTAGTTTGAGGGGTTGCCTTAGTTTGAGCGGCTGCCTTAGTTTGAGGGGTTGCCTTAGTTTGAGGGGTTGCCTTAGTTTCAGGGTTTGCCTTTCTTTGAGCGGTTGCCTTAGTTTGAGGGGTTGCCTTAGCTTGAGCGCTTGCCTTAATTTGAGGGGTTGGCTTAGCTTGAGCGGTTGCCTTAGTTTGAGGGTTTGCTTTATTTTGAGTGGTTGCCTTAGATGGAGGGGCTGCCATAGTTTGAGGGGTTGCCTTAGTTTGAGGGGTTGCCTTAGTTTGAGCGGCTGCCTTAGTTTGAGGGGTTGCCTTAGTTTGAGAGTCTGCCTTAGTTTGAGCGTTTGCCTTAGTTTGAGGGGTTGCGTTAGTTGGAGCGGTTGCCTTAGTTTGAGCGGCCGCCTTAGTTTGAGCGGCTGCCTATGTTTGATGGGATGCCTTAGTATGAGCGGTTGCCTTATTTGAGCGGTTGCCTTCGTTTGAGCGGTTGCCTTAGTTTGAGGGGATGCCTTAATTTGAGCGGTTGCCTTACTTTGAGGGGATGCCGTAGTTTGAGCGGTTGCCTTATTTGAGCGGTTGCCTTCGTTTGAGCGGTTGCCTTAGTTTGAGGGGTTGCCTTAGCTTGAGTGGTTGCCTTAGTTTGAGGGGTTGCCTTCTAATGAGCGGTTGCATAAGTTTCAGGGTTTGCTTTAGTTTGAGTGGTTGCCTTAGATTGAGGGGCTGCCATAGTTTGAGGGGTTGCCTTAGTTTGAGGGGTTGCCTTAGTTTGAGCGGCTGCCTTAGTTTGAGGGGTTGCCTTAGTTTGAGAGGTTGCCTTAGTTTCAGGGTTTGCGTTTCTTTGAGCGGTTGCCTTAGTTTGAGGGGTTGCCTTAGCTTGAGCGGTTGCCTTAGTTTGAGGGGTTGGCTTAGCTTGAGCGGTTGCCTTAGTTTGAGGGTTTGCTTTAGTTTGAGTGGTTGCCTTAGATTGAGGGGCTGCCATAGTTTGAGGGGTTGCCGTAGTTTGAGGGGTTGCCTCAGTTTGAGCAGCTGCCTTATTTGAGGGGTTGCCTTAGTTTGAGAGTCTGCCTTAGTTTGAGCGTTTGACTTAGTTTGAGGTGTTGCCTTAGTTTGAGCGGTTGCCTTAGTTCGAGCGGTTGCCTTAGTTTGAGGTGTTGCCTTAGTTTGAGCGGTTGCCTCAGTTTGAGCGGTTGCCTTAGTTTGAGGGGTTGCCTTAGTTTGAGCGGTTGCCTTTGTTTGAGGTGTTGCCTTAGTTTGAGCGTTTGCCTTAGTTTGAGGTGTTGCCTTAGTTTGAGTGGTTGCCTTAGTTCGAGCGTTTGCCTTAGATTGAGGTGTTGCCTTAGTTTGAGTGGTTGCCTCAGTTTGAGCGGTTGCCTTACTTAGAGCGGTTGCCTTAGTTTGAGCGGTTGCCTTTGTTTGAGGTGTTGCCTTAGTTTGAGGGGTTGCCTTAGTTTGAGACTCTGCCTTAGTTTGAGGTGTTGCCTTAGTTTGAGCGGTTGCCTTATTTCGAGCGGTTGCCTTAGTTTGAGGTGTTGCCTTAGTTTGAGCGGTTGCCTTAGTTTGAGCTATTGCCTTAGTTTGAGGTGTTGCCTTAGTTTGAGGGGCTGCTTTAGTTTGAGCGGTTGCCTTCGTTTGAGAATCTGCCTTATTTTGAGCGGTTGCCTTATTTTGAGCTATTGCCTTAGTTTGAGGGGATGCCTTAGTTTGAGGGGCTGCTTTAGTTTGAGCGGTTGTTTTAGTTAGAGCGGTTGTCTTACTTTGAGGTGTTGCCTTAGTTTGAGGGGTTGCCTTAGTTTGAGGGGTTGCCTTAGTTTGAGGGGCTGCCTTAGTTTGAGCGGTTTCCTTTGTGAAAGCGGTTGTCTTAGTTTGAGCTATAGCCTTAGTTTGAGCGGTTGCCTTAGTTTGAGGGGTTGCCTTAATTTCAGGGTTTGCCTTTCTTTGAGCTGTTGCCTTTGTTTGAGGTGTTGCCTTAGTTTGAGGGGTTGCCTTAGTTTGAGAGTCTGCCTTAGTTTGAGGTGTTGCCTTAGTTTGAGCGGTTGCCTTATTTCGAGCGGTTGCCTTAGTTTGAGGTGTTGCCTTAGTTTGAGGGGCTGCCTTAGTTTGAGCGGTTGCCTTCGTTTGAGAATCTGCCTTATTTTGAGCGGTTGCCTTATTTTGAGCTATTGCCTTAGTTTGAGGGGTTGCCTTAGTTTGAGGGGCTGCCTTAGTTTGAGCGGTTGCCTTAGTTAGAGCGGTTGTCTTACGTTGAGGTGTTGCCTTAGTTTGAGGGGTTGCCTTAGTTTGAGGGGCTGCCTTAGTTTGAGAGTCTGCCTTAGTTTGAGTGGTTTCCTTTGTTAGAGCGGTTGTCTTAGTTTGAGGTGTTGCCTTAGTTTGAGGGGCTGCTTTAGTTTGAGCTGTTGCCTTAGTTTGAGCGGTTGCCTTAGTTAGAGCGGTTGCCTTAGTTTGAGGGGTTGCCTTAGTTTGAGGGGTTGCCTTAGTTTCAGGGTTTGCCTTTCTTTGAGCTGTTGCCTTAGTTTGAGCGGTTGCCTTAGTTTGAGGGGTTGCCTTCGCTTGAGCGGTTGCCTTAGTTTCAGGGTTTGCTTTAGTTTGAGTGGTTGCCTTAGATGGAGGGGCTGCCATAGTTTGAGGGGTTGCCTTAGTTTGAGGGGTTGCCTTAGTTTGAGCGGCTGCCTTAGTTTGAGGGGTTGCCTTAGTTTGAGGGGTTGCCTTAGTTTCAGGGTTTGCCTTTCTTTGAGCGGTTGCCTTAGTTTGAGGGGTTGCCTTAGCTTGAGCGCTTGCCTTAGTTTGAGGGGTTGGCTTAGCTTGAGCGGTTGCCTTAGTTTGAGGGTTGGCTTTAGTTTGAGTGGTTGCTTTAGATGGAGGGGCTGCCATAGTTTGAGGGGTTGCCTTAGTTTGAGGGGTTGCCTTAGTTTGAGGGGCTGCCTTACTTTGAGCGGTTGCCTTCGTTTGAGAATCTGCCTTATTTTGAGCTGTTGCCTTATTTTGAGCTATTGCCTTAGTTTGAGGGGTTGCCTTAGTTTGAGGGGCTGCCTTAGTTTGAGCGGTTGCCTTAGTTAGAGCGGTTGTCTTACTTTGAGGTGTTGCGTTAGTTTGAGGGGTTGCCTTAGTTTGAGGGGCTGCCTTAGTTTGAGAGTCTGCCTTAGTTTGAGCGGTTTCCTTTGTTAGAGCGGTTGTCTTAGTTTGAGGTGTTGCCTTAGTTTGAGGGGCTGCTTTAGTTTGAGCTGTTGCCTTAGTTTGAGCGGTTGCCTTAGTTCGAGCGGTTGCCTTAGTTTCAGGGGTTGCCTTAGTTTGAGGGGTTGCCTTCGTTTCAGGGTTTGCCTTTCTTTGAGCTGTTGCCTTAGTTTGAGCGGTTGCCTTAGTTTGAGGGGTTGCCTTCGCTTGAGCGGTTGCCTTAGTTTCAGGGTTTGCTTTAGTTTGAGTGGTTGCCTTCGATTGAGGGGCTGCCATAGTTTGAGGGGTTGCCTTAGTTTGAGGGGTTGCCTTAGTTTGAGCGGCTGCCTTTGTTTGAGGGGTTGCCTTAGTTTGAGGGGTTGCCTTAGTTTCAGGGTTTGCCTTTCTTTGAGCGGTTGCCTTAGTTTGAGGGGTTGCCTTAGCTTGAGCGCTTGCCTTAGTTTGAGGGGTTGGCTTAGCTTGAGCGGTTGCCTTAGTTTGAGGGTTTGCTTTAGTTTGAGTGGTTGCCTTAGATGGAGGGGCTGCCATAGTTTGAGGGGTTGCCTTAGTTTGAGGGGTTGCCTTAGTTTGAGCGGCTGCCTTAGTTTGAGGGGTTGCCTTAGTTTGAGAGTCTGCCTTACTTTGAGCGTTTGCCTTAGTTTGAGGGGTTGCCTTAGTTGGAGCGGTTGCCTTAGTTTGAGCGGCCGCCTTAGTTTGAGCGGCTGCCTTTGTTTGAGGGGATGCCTTAGTATGAGCGGTTGCCTTATTTGAGCGGTTGCCTTCGTTTGAGCGGTTGCCTTAGTTTGAGGGGATGCCTTAATTTGAGCGGTTGCCTTAGTTTGAGGGGATGCCTTAGTTTGAGCGGTTGCCTTATTTGAGCGGTTGCCTTCGTTTGAGCGGTTGCCTTAGTTTGAGGGGTTGCCTTAGCTTGAGTGGTTGCCTTAGTTTGATGGGTTGCCTTCTAATGAGCGGTTGCCTTAGTTTCAGGGTTTGCTTTAGTTTGAGTGGTTGCCTTAGATTGAGGGGCTGCCATTGTTTGAGGGGTTGCCTTAGTTTGAGGGGTTGCCTTAGTTTGAGCGGCTGCCTTAGTTTGAGGGGTTGCCTGAGTTTGAGGGGAACCTTAGTTTCAGGGTTTGCGTTTCTTTGAGCGGTTGCCTTAGTTTGAGGGGTTGCCTTAGCTTGAGCGGTTGCCTTAGTTTGAGGGGTTGGCTTAGCTTGAGCGGTTGCCTTAGTTTGAGGGTTTGCTTTAGTTTGAGTGGTTGCCTTAGATTGAGGGGCTGCCATAGTTTGAGGGGTTGCCTTAGTTTGAGGGGTTGCCTTAGTTTGAGCGGCTGCCTTATTTGAGGGGTTGCCTTAGTTTGAGAGTCTGCCTTAGTTTGAGCGTTTGACTTAGTTTGAGGTGTTGCCTTAGTTTGAGCGTTTGCCTTAGTTTGAGGTGTTGCCTTAGTTTGAGTGGTTGCCTTAGTTCGAGCGGTTGCCTTAGATTGAGGTGTTGCCTTAGTTTGAGTGGTTGCCTCAGTTTGAGGTGTTGCCTTAGTTTGAGGGGTTGCCTTAGTTTGAGCGGTTGCCTTTGTTTGAGGTGTTGCCTTAGTTTGAGCGGTTGCCTTAGTTTGAGGGGTTGGCTTAGCTTGAGCGGTTGCCTTAGTTTGAGGGTTTGCTTTAGTTTGAGTGGTTGCCTTAGATTGAGGGGCTGCCATAATTTGAGGGGTTGCCTTAGTTTGAGGGGTTGCCTCAGTTTGAGCGGCTGCCTTAGTTTGAGGGGTTGCCTTAGTTTGAGAGTCTGCCTTAGTTTGAGCGTTTGCCTTAGTTTGAGGTGTTGCCTTAGTTTGAGCGGTTGCCTTAGTTCGAGCGGTTGCCTTAGTTTGAGGTGTTGCCTTAGTTTGAGCGGTTGCCTCAGTTTGAGCGGTTGCCTTAGCTTGAGCGGTTGCCTTTGTTTGAGGTGTTGCCTTAGTTTGAGCGTTTGCCTTAGTTTGAGGTGTTGCCTTAGTTTGAGCGGTTGCCTTAGTTCGAGCGGTTGCCTTAGATTGAGGTGTTGCCTTAGTTTGAGTGGTTGCCTCAGTTTGAGCGGTTGCCTTTGTTTGAGGTGTTGCCTTAGTTTGAGGGGTTGCCTTAGTTTGAGAGTCTGCCTTAGTTTGAGGTGTTGCCTTAGTTTGAGCGGTTGCCTTATTTCGAGCGGTTGCCTTAGTTTGAGGTGTTGCCTTAGTTTGAGCAGTTGCCTTAGTTTGAGCTATTGCCTTAGTTTGAGGTGTTGCCTTAGTTTGAGGGGCTGCCTTAGTTTGAGCGGTTGCCTTCGTTTGAGAATCTGCCTTATTTTGAGCGGTTGCCTTATTTTGAGCTATTGCCTTAGTTTGAGGGGTTGCCTTAGTTTGAGGGGCTGCCTTAGTTTGAGCGGTTCCCTTAGTTAGAGCGGTTGTCTTACTTTGAGGTGTTGCCTTAGTTTGAGGGGTTGCCTTAGTTTGAGGTGCTGCCTTAGTTTGAGAGTCTGCCTTAGTTTGAGCGGTTTCCTTTGTTAGAGCGGTTGTCTTAGTTTCAGGTGTTGCCTTAGTTTGAGGGGCTGCTTTATTTTGAGCTGTTGCCTTAATTTGAGGGGATGCCTTAGTTTGAGCGGTTGCCTTATTTGAGCGTTTGCCTTCGTTTGAGCGGTTGCCTTAGTTTGAGGGGTTGCCTTAGCTTGAGTGGTTGCCTTAGTTTGAGGGGTTGCCTTCGCTTGAGCGGTTGCCTTAGTTTCAGGGTTTGCTTTAGTTTGAGTGGTTGCCTTAGATTGAGGGGCTGCCATAGTTTGAGGGGTTGCCTTAGTTTGAGGGGTTGCCTTAGTTTGAGCGGCTGCCTTAGTTTGAGGGGTTGCCTGAGTTTGAGGGGTTGCCTTAGTTTCAGGGTTTGCGTTTCTTTGAGCGGTTGCCTTAGTTTGAGCGGTTGCCTTAGTTTGAGGGGTTGGCTTAGCTTGAGCGGTTGCCTTAGTTTGAGGGTATGCTTTAGTTTGAGTGGTTGCCTTAGATTGAGGGGCTGCCATAGTTTGAGGGGTTGCCTTAGTTTGAGGGGTTGCCTTATTTGAGGGGTTGCCTTAGTTTGAGAGTCTGCCTTAGTTTGAGCGTTTGACTTAGTTTGAGGTGTTGCCTTAGTTTGAACGTTTGCCTTAGTTTGAGGTGTTGCCTTAGTTTGAGCGGTTGCCTTTGTTTGAGGTGTTGACTTAGTTTGAGCGTTTGCCTTAGTTTGAGGTGTTGCCTTCGTTTGAGTGGTTGCCTTAGTTCGAGCGGTTGCCTTAGATTGAGGTGTTGCCTTAGTTTGAGTGGTTGCCTCAGTTTGAGCGGTTGCCTTACTTAGAGCGGTTGCCTTAGTTTGAGCGGTTGCCTTTGTTTGAGGTGTTGCCTTAGTTTGAGGGGTTGCCTTAGTTTGAGAGTCTGCCTTAGTTTGAGGTGTTGCCTTAGTTTGAGCGGTTGCCTTATTTCGAGCGGTTGCCTTAGTTTGAGGTGTTGCCTTAGTTTGAGCGGTTGCCTTAGTTTGAGCTATTGCCTTAGTTTGAGGTGTTGCCTTAGTTTGAGGGGCTGCTTTAGTTTGAGCGGTTGCCTTCGTTTGAGAATCTGCCTTATTTTGAGCGGTTGCCTTATTTTGAGCTATTGCCTTAGTTTGAGGGGATGCCTTAGTTTGAGGGGCTGCTTTAGTTTGAGCGGTTGTTTTAGTTAGAGCGGTTGTCTTACTTTGAGGTGTTGCCTTAGTTTGAGGGGTTGCCTTAGTTTGAGGGGTTGCCTTAGTTTGAGGGGCTGCCTTAGTTTGAGCGGTTTCCTTTGTTAGAGCGGTTGTCTTAGTTTGAGCTGTTGCCTTAGTTTGAGCGGTTGCCTTAGTTTGAGGGGTTGCCTTAGTTTCAGGGTTTGCCTTTCTTTGAGCTGTTGCCTTTGTTTTAGGTGTTGCCTTAGTTTGAGGGGTTGCCTTAGTTTGAGAGTCTGCCTTAGTTTGAGGTGTTGCCTTAGTTTGAGCGGTTGCCTTATTTCGAGCGGTTGCCTTAGTTTGAGGTGTTGCCTTAGTTTGAGCGGTTGCCTTAGTTTGAGGTGTTGCCTTAGTTTGAGGGGCTGCCTTAGTTTGAGCGGTTGCCTTCGTTTGAGAATCTGCCTTAATTTGAGCGGTTGCCTTATTTTGAGCTATTGCCTTAGTTTGAGGGGTTGCCTTAGTTTGAGGGGCTGCCTTAGTTTGAGCGGTTGCCTTAGTTAGAGCGGTTGTCTTACTTTGAGGTTTTGCCTTAGTTTGAGGGGTTGCCTTAGTTTGAGGGGCTGCCTTAGTTTGAGAGTCTGCCTTAGTTTGAGCGGTTTCCTTTGTTAGAGCGGTTGTCTTAGTTTGAGGTGTTGCCTTAGTTTGAGGGGCTGCTTTAGTTTGAGCTGTTGCCTTAGTTTGAGCGGTTGCCTTAGTTAGAGCGGTTGCCTTAGTTTGAGGGGTTGCCTTAGTTTGAGGGGTTGCCTTAGTTTCAGAGTTTGCCTTTCTTTGAGCTGTTGCCTTAGTTTGAGCGGTTGCCTTAGTTTGAGGGGTTGCCTTCGCTTGAGCGGTTGCCTTAGTTTCAGGATTTGCTTTAGTTTGAGTGGTTGCCTTAGATTGAGGGGCTGCCATAGTTTGAGGGGTTGCCTTAGTTTGTGGGGTTGCCTTAGTTTGAGCGGCTGCCTTAGTTTGAGGGGTTGCCTTAGTTTGAGGGGTTGCCTTAGTTTCAGGGTTTGCCTTTCTTTGAGCGGTTGCCTTAGTTTGAGGGGTTGCCTTAGCTTGAGCGCTTGCCTTAGTTTGAGGTGTTGGCTTAGCTTGAGCGGTTGCCTTAGTTAGAGGGTTTGCTTTAGTTTGAGTGGTTGCCTTAGATGGAGGGGCTGCCATAGTTTGAGGGGTTGCCTTAGTTTGAGGGGTTGCCTTAGTTTGAGGGGCTGCCTTAGTTTGAGCGGTTGCCTTCGTTTGAGAATCTGCCTTATTTTGAGCGGTTGCCTTATTTTAAGCTATTGCCTTAGTTTGAGGGGTTGCCTTAGTTTGAGGGGCTGCCATAGTTTGAGCGGTTGCCTAAGTTAGAGCGGTTGTCTTACTTTGAGGTGTTGCCTTAGTTTGAGGGGTTGCCTTACTTTGAGGGGCTGCCTTAGTTTGAGAGTCTCCCTTAGTTTGAGCGGTTTCCTTTGTTAGAGCGCTTGTCTTAGTTTGAGGTGTTGCCTTAGTTTGAGGGGCTGCTTTAGTTTGAGCTGTTGCCTTAGTTTGAGCGGTTGCCTTAGTTATAGCGGTTGCCTTAGTTTCAGGGGTTGCCTTAGTTTGAGGGGTTGCCTTAGTTTCAGGGTTTGCCTTTCTTTGAGCTGTTGCCTTAGTTTGAGCGGTTGCCTTAGTTTGAGGGGTTGCCTTCGCTTGAGCGGTTGCCTTAGTTTCAGGGTTTGCTTTAGTTTGAGTGGTTGCCTTCGATTGAGGGGCTGCCATAGTTTGAGGGGTTGCCTTAGTTTGAGGGGTTGCCTTAGTTTGAGCGGCTGCCTTTGTTTGAGGGGTTGCCTTAGTTTGAGGGGTTGCCTTAGTTTCAGGGTTTGCCTTTCTTTGAGCGGTTGCCTTAGTTTGAGGGGTTGCCTTAGCTTGAGCGCTTGCCTTAGTTTGAGGGGTTGGCTTAGCTTGAGCGGTTGCCTTAGTTTGAGGGTTTGCTTTAGTTTGAGTGGTTGCCTTAGATGGAGGGGCTGCCATAGTTTGAGGGGTTGCCTTAGTTTGAGGGGTTGCCTTAGTTTGAGCGGCTGCCTTAGTTTGAGGGGTTGCCTTAGTTTGAGAGTCTGCCTTAGTTTGAGCGTTTGCCTTAGTTTGAGGGGTTGCCTTAGTTGGAGCGGTTGCCTTAGTTTGAGCGGCCGCCTTAGTTTGAGCGGCTGCCTTTGTTTGAGGGGATGCCTTAGTATGAGCGGTTGCCTTATTTGAGCGGTTGCCTTCGTTTGAGCGGTTGCCTTAGTTTGAGGGGATGCCTTAATTTGAGCGGTTGCCTTAGTTTGAGGGGATGCCTTAGTTTGAGCGGTTGCCTTATTTGAGCGGTTGCCTTCGTTTGAGCGGTTGCCTTAGTTTGAGGGGTTGCCTTAGCTTGAGTGGTTGCCTTAGTTTGAGGGGTTGCCTTCGCTTGAGCGGTTGCCTTAGTTTCAGGGTTTGCTTTAGTTTGGGTGGTTGCCTTAGATTGAGGGGCTGCCATAGTTTGAGGGGTTGCCTTAGTTTGAGGGGTTGCCTTAGTTTGAGCGGCTGCCTTAGTTTGAGGGGTTGCCTTAGTTTGAGGGGTTGCCTTAGTTTCAGGGTTTGCGTTTCTTTGAGCGGTTGCCTTAGTTTGAGGGGTTGCCTTAGCTTGAGCGGTTGCCTTAGTTTGAGGGGTTGGCTTAGCTTGAGCGGTTGCCTTAGTTTGAGGGTTTGCTTTAGTTTGAGTGGTTGCCTTAGATTGAGGGGCTGCCATAGTTTGAGGGGTTGCCTTAGTTTGAGGGGTTGCCTTAGTTTGAGCGGCTGCCTTATTGGAGGGGTTGCCTTAGTTTGAGAGTCTGCCTTAGTTTGAGCGTTTGCCTTAGTTTGAGGTGTTGCCTTAGTTTGAGCGTTTGCCTTAGTTTGAGGTGTTGCCTTAGTTTGAGTGGTTGCCTTAGTTCGAGCGGTTGCCTTAGATTGAGGTGTTGCCTTAGTTTGAGTGGTAGCCTCAGTTTGAGCGGTTGCCTTACTTTGAGCGGTTGCCTTAGTTTGAGCGGTTGCCTTTGTTTGAGGTGTTGCCTTAGTTTGAGGGGTTGCCTTAGTTTGAGAGTCTGCCTTAGTTTGAGGTGTTGCCTTAGTTTGAGCGGTTGCCTTATTTCGAGCGGTTGCCTTAGTTTGAGGTGTTGCCTTAGTTTGAGCGGTTGCCTTAGTTTGAGCTATTGCCTTAGTTTGAGGTGTTGCCTTAGTTTGAGAGTCTGCCTTAGTTTGAGCGTTTGCCTTCGTTTGAGAATCTGCCTTATTTTGAGCGGTTGCCTTATTTTGAGCTATTGCCTTAGTTTGAGGGGATGCCTTAGTTTTAGGGGCTGCTTTAGTTTGAGCGGTTGTTTTAGTTTGAGCGGTTGTCTTACTTTGAGGTGTTGCCTTAGTTTGAGGGGTTGCCTTAGTTTGAGCGGTTGCCTTAGTTTGAGAGTCTGCCTTAGTTTGAGCGGTTTCCTTTGTTAGAGCGGTTGTCTTAGTTTGAGGTGTTGCCTTAGTTTGAGGGGCTGCTTTAGTTTGAGCTTTTGCCTTAGTTTGAGCGGTTGCCTTAGTTAGAGCGGTTGCCTTAGTTTGATGGTTTGCCTTAGTTTGAGGGGTTGCCTTAGTTTCAGGGTTTGCCTTTCTTTGAGCTGTTGCCTTAGTTTGAGCGGTTGCCTTAGTTTGAGGGGTTGCCTTCGCTTGAGCGGTTGCCTTAGTTTCAGGGTTTGCTTTAGTTTGAGTGGTTGCCTGAGATTGAGGGGCTGCCATAGTTTGAGGGGTTGCCTTAGTTTGAGGGGTTGCCTTAGTTTGAGTGGCTGCCTTAGTTTGAGGGGTTGCCTTAGTTTGAGCTATTGCCTTAGTTTCAGGGTTTGCCTTTCTTTGAGCGGTTGCCTTAGTTTGAGGGGTTGCCTTAGCTTGAGCGCTTGCCTTAGTTTGAGGGGTTGGCTTAGCTTGAGCGGTTGCCTTAGTTTGAGGGTTTGCTTTAGTTTGAGTGGTTGCCTTAGATGGAGGGGCTGCCATAGTTTGAGGGGTTGCCTTAGTTTGAGGGGTTGCCTTAGTTTGAGCGGCTGCCTTAGTTTGAGGGGTTGCCTTAGTTTGAGAGTCTGCCTTAGTTTGAGCGTTTGCCTTAGTTTGAGGTGTTGCCTTAGTTTGTGCCGTTGCCTTAGTTCGAGCGGTTGCCTTAGTTTGAGGTGTTGCCTTAGTTTGAGCGGTTGCCTCAGTTTGAGCGGTTGCCTTAGTTTGAGCGGTTGCCTTTGTTTGAGGTGTTGCCTTAGTTTGAGGGGTTCCCTCAGTTTGAGAGTCTGCCTTAGTTCGAGCGGTTGCCTTATTTTGAGGGGTTGCCTTAGTTTGAGGTGTTGCCTCAGTTTGAGCGGTTGCCTTCGTTTGAGCTATTGCCTTAGTTTGAGGTGTTGCCTTAGTTTGAGCGGTTGCCTTATTTTGAGCTGTTGCCTTATTTTGAGCTATTGCCTTAGTTTGAGGGGTTGCCTTAGTTTGAGGGGCTGCCTTAGTTTGAGCGGTTGCCTTAGTTAGAGCGGTAGTATTAGTTTGAGGTGTTTCCTTAGTTTGTGGGGTTGCCTTAGTTTGAGGGGCTGCCTTAGTTTGAGCGGTTGCCTTAGTTTGAGAGTCTGCCTTAGTTTGAGCGGGTGCCTTTGTTAGAGCGGTTGTCTTAGTTTGAGGTGTTGCCTTAGTTTGAGGGGCTGCTTTAGTTTGAGCTGTTGCCTTAGTTTGAGCTGTTGCCTTAGTTAGAGCGGTTGCCTTAGTTTGAGCGGCTGCCTGAGTTTGAGCGGCTGCCTTAGTTTGAGGGGTTGCCTTAGCTTGAGCGGTTGCCTTAGTTTGAGGGGTTGCCTTAGTTTGAGCGGTTGCCATAGTTTGAGGGTTTGCCTTATTTTGAGCGGTTGCCTTAGTTTGAGGGGATGCCTTAGTTTGAGCGGTTGCCTTAGTTTGAGCAATTGCCTAAGTTGTCTCGGCTGCCTTAGTTTGAACGGTTGCCTTAGTTTGAGTGGCCGCCTTGGTTTGAGCGGTTGCCTAAGTTTTAGCGGCCGCCTTAGTTTGTGCGGCTGCCTTAGTTTGAGCGGTTGCCTTAGTTTGAGCGGTTGCCTAAGTTTGAGCGGCCGCCTTACTTTGAGCGGCTGGCTTAGTTTGAGGGGATGCCTTAGTTTGAGCGGTTGCCTTAGTTTGAGGTGATGCCTTAGTTTGAGCGGTTGCCTTATTTGAGCGGTTGCCTTCGTTTGAGCGGTTGCCTTAGTTTGAGGGGATGCCTTAATTTGAGCGGTTGCCTTAGTTTGAGGGGATGCCTTAGTTTGAGCGGTTGCCTTAGTTTGAGTGGCCGCCTTAGTTTGAGCGGTTGCCTAAGTTTGAGCGGCCGCCTTATTTTTTGCGGCTGCCTTAGTTTGAGCGGTTGCCTTCGTTTGAGCGGTTGCCTTAGTTTGAGGGGTTGCCTTAGCTTGAGCGGTTGCCTTAGTTTGAGGGGTTGCCTTAGCTTGTGCGGTTGCCTTAGTTTCAGGGTTTGCATTAGTTTGAGTGGTTGCCTTAGATTGAGGGGCTGCCATAGTTTGAGGGGTTGCCTAAGTTTGAGGGGTTGCCTTAGTTTGAGCGGCTGCCTTAGTTTGAGGGGTTGCCTTAGTTTGAGGGGTTGCCTTAGTTTCAGGGTTTGCCTTTCTTTGAGGGGTTGCCTTCGTTTGAGGGGTTGCCTTAGCTTGAGCGGTTGCCTTAGTTTGAGGGGTTGGCTTAGCTTGAGCGGTTGCCTTAGATTGAGGGGCTGCCATAGTTTGAGGGGTTGCCTTAGTTTGAGGGGTTGCCTTAGTTTGAGCGGCTGCCTTAGTTTGAGGGGTTGCCTTAGTTTGAGAGTCTGCCTTAGTTTGAGCGTTTGCCTTAGTTTGAGGTGTTGCCTTAGTTTGAGCGGTTGCCTTAGTTTCAGGGTTTGCTTTAGTTTGAGTGGTTGCCTTAGATTGAGGGGCTGCCATAGTTTGAGGGGTTGCCTTAGTTTGAGGGGTTGCCTTAGTTTGAGTGGCTGCCTTAGTTTGAGGGGTTGCCTTAGTTTGAGGGGTTGCCTTCGTTTCAGGGTTTGCCTTTCTTTGAGCGGTTGCCTTATTTTGAGGGGTTGCCTTAGCTTGAGCGCTTGCCTTAGTTTGAGGGGTTGGCTTAGCTTGAGCGGTTGCCTTAGTTTGAGGGTTTGCTTTAGTTTGAGTGGTTGCCTTAGATGGAGGGGCTGCCATAGTTTGAGGGGTTGCCTTAGTTTGAGGGGTTGCCTTAGTTTGAGCGGCTGCCTTAGTTTGAGGGGTTGCCTTAGTTTGAGAGTCTGCCTTAGTTTGAGCGTTTGCCTTAGTTTGAGGGGTTGCGTTAGTTGGAGCGGTTGCCTTAGTTTGAGCGGCCGCCTTAGTTTGAGCGGCTTCCTTTGTTTGAGGGGATGCCTTAGTATGAGCGGTTGCCTTATTTGAGTGGTTGCCTTCGTTTGATCGGTTGCCTTAGTTTGAGGGGATGCCTTAATTTGAGCGGTTGCCTTAGTTTGAGGGGATGCCTTAGTTTGAGCGGTTGCCTTATTTGAGCGGTTGCCTTCGTTTGAGCGGTTGCCTTAGTTTGAGGGGTTGCCTTAGCTTGAGTGGTTGCCTTAGTTTGAGGGGTTGCCTTCTAATGAGCGGTTGCCTTAGTTTCAGGGTTTGCTTTAGTTTGAGTGGTTGCCTTAGATTGAGGGGCTGCCATAGTTTGAGGGGTTGCCTTAGTTTGAGGGGTTGCCTTAGTTTGAGCGGCTGCCTTAGTTTGAGGGGTTGCCTTAGTTTGAGGGGTTGCCTTAGTTTCAGGGTTTGCGTTTCTTTGAGCGGTTGCCTTAGTTTGAGTGGTTGCCTTAGCTTGAGCGGTTGCCTTAGTTTGAGGGGTTGGCTTAGCTTGAGCGGTTGCCTTAGTTTGAGGGTTTGCTTTAGTTTGAGTGGTTGCCTTAGATTGAGGGACTGCCATAGTTTGAGGGGTTGCCTTAGTTTGAGGGGTTGCCTTAGTTTGAGCGGCTGCCTTATTTGAGGGGTTGCCTTAGTTTGAGAGTCTGCCTTAGTTTGAGCGTTTGCCTTAGTTTGAGGTGTTGCCTTAGTTTGAGCGGTTGCCTTAGTTTGAGGTGTTGCCTTAGTTTGAGGTGTTGCCTTAGTTTGAGCGGTTGCCTCAGTTTGAGCGGTTGCCTTAGTTTGAGCGGTTGCCTTAGTTTGAGCGGTTGCCTTTGTTTGAGGTGTTGACTTAGTTTGAGCGTTTGCCTTAGTTTGAGGTGTTGCCTTCGTTTGAGAGGTTGCCTTAGTTCGAGCGGTTGCCTTAGATTGAGGTGTTGCCTTAGTTTGAGTGGTTGCCTCAGTTTGAGCGGTTGCCTTACTTAGAGCGGTTGCCTTAGTTTGAGCGGTTGCCTTTGTTTGAGGTGTTGCCTTAGTTTGAGGGGTTGCCTTAGTTTGAGAGTCTGCCTTAGTTTGAGGTGTTGCCTTAGTTTGAGCGGTTGCCTTATTTCGAGCGGTTGCCTTAGTTTGAGGTGTTGCCTTAGTTTGAGCGGTTGCCTTAGTTTGAGCTATTGCCTTAGTTTGAGGTGTTGCCTTAGTTTGAGGGGCTGCTTTAGTTTGAGCGGTTGCCTTCGTTTGAGAATCTGCCTTATTTTGAGCGGTTGCCTTATTTTGAGCTATTGCCTTAGTTTGAGGGGATGCCTTAGTTTGAGGGGCTGCTTTAGTTTGAGCGGTTGTTTTAGTTAGAGCGGTTGTCTTACTTTGAGGTGTTGCCTTAGTTTGAGGGGTTGCCTTAGTTTGAGGGGTTGCCTTAGTTTGAGGGGCTGCCTTAGTTTGAGCGGTTTCCTTTGTTAGAGCGGTTGTCTTAGTTTGAGCTGTTGCCTTAGTTTGAGCGGTTGCCTTAGTTTGAGGGGTTGCCTTAGTTTCAGGGTTTGCCTTTCTTTGAGCTGTTGCCTTTGTTTTAGGTGTTGCCTTAGTTTGAGGGGTTGCCTTAGTTTGAGAGTCTGCCTTAGTTTGAGGTGTTGCCTTAGTTTGAGCGGTTGCCTTATTTCGAGCGGTTGCCTTAGTTTGAGGTGTTGCCTTAGTTTGAGCGGTTGCCTTAGTTTGAGGTGTTGCCTTAGTTTGAGGGGCTGCCTTAGTTTGAGCGGTTGCCTTCGTTTGAGAATCTGCCTTAATTTGAGCGGTTGCCTTATTTTGAGCTATTGCCTTAGTTTGAGGGGTTGCCTTAGTTTGAGGGGCTGCCTTAGTTTGAGCGGTTGCCTTAGTTAGAGCGGTTGTCTTACTTTGAGGTTTTGCCTTAGTTTGAGGGGTTGCCTTAGTTTGAGGGGCTGCCTTAGTTTGAGAGTCTGCCTTAGTTTGAGCGGTTTCCTTTGTTAGAGCGGTTGTCTTAGTTTGAGGTGTTGCCTTAGTTTGAGGGGCTGCTTTAGTTTGAGCTGTTGCCTTAGTTTGAGCGGTTGCCTTAGTTAGAGCGGTTGCCTTAGTTTGAGGGGTTGCCTTAGTTTGAGGGGTTGCCTTAGTTTCAGGGTTTGCCTTTCTTTGAGCTGTTGCCTTAGTTTGAGCGGTTGCCTTAGTTTGAGGGGTTGCCTTCGCTTGAGCGGTTGCCTTAGTTTCAGGATTTGCTTTAGTTTGAGTGGTTGCCTTAGATTGAGGGGCTGCCATAGTTTGAGGGGTTGCCTTAGTTTGTGGGGTTGCCTTAGTTTGAGCGGCTGCCTTAGTTTGAGGGGTTGCCTTAGTTTGAGGGGTTGCCTTAGTTTCAGGGTTTGCCTTTCTTTGAGCGGTTGCCTTAGTTTGAGGGGTTGCCTTAGCTTGAGCGCTTGCCTTAGTTTGAGGTGTTGGCTTAGCTTGAGCGGTTGCCTTAGTTAGAGGGTTTGCTTTAGTTTGAGTGGTTGCCTTAGATGGAGGGGCTGCCATAGTTTGAGGGGTTGCCTTAGTTTGAGGGGTTGCCTTAGTTTGAGGGGCTGCCTTAGTTTGAGCGGTTGCCTTCGTTTGAGAATCTGCCTTATTTTGAGCGGTTGCCTTATTTTAAGCTATTGCCTTAGTTTGAGGGGTTGCCTTAGTTTGAGGGGCTGCCATAGTTTGAGCGGTTGCCTAAGTTAGAGCGGTTGTCTTACTTTGAGGTGTTGCCTTAGTTTGAGGGGTTGCCTTACTTTGAGGGGCTGCCTTAGTTTGAGAGTCTCCCTTAGTTTGAGCGGTTTCCTTTGTTAGAGCGCTTGTCTTAGTTTGAGGTGTTGCCTTAGTTTGAGGGGCTGCTTTAGTTTGAGCTGTTGCCTTAGTTTGAGCGGTTGCCTTAGTTATAGCGGTTGCCTTAGTTTCAGGGGTTGCCTTAGTTTGAGGGGTTGCCTTAGTTTCAGGGTTTGCCTTTCTTTGAGCTGTTGCCTTAGTTTGAGCGGTTGCCTTAGTTTGAGGGGTTGCCTTCGCTTGAGCGGTTGCCTTAGTTTCAGGGTTTGCTTTAGTTTGAGTGGTTGCCTTCGATTGAGGGGCTGCCATAGTTTGAGGGGTTGCCTTAGTTTGAGGGGTTGCCTTAGTTTGAGCGGCTGCCTTTGTTTGAGGGGTTGCCTTAGTTTGAGGGGTTGCCTTAGTTTCAGGGTTTGCCTTTCTTTGAGCGGTTGCCTTAGTTTGAGGGGTTGCCTTAGCTTGAGCGCTTGCCTTAGTTTGAGGGGTTGGCTTAGCTTGAGCGGTTGCCTTAGTTTGAGGGTTTGCTTTAGTTTGAGTGGTTGCCTTAGATGGAGGGGCTGCCATAGTTTGAGGGGTTGCCTTAGTTTGAGGGGTTGCCTTAGTTTGAGCGGCTGCCTTAGTTTGAGGGGTTGCCTTAGTTTGAGAGTCTGCCTTAGTTTGAGCGTTTGCCTTAGTTTGAGGGGTTGCCTTAGTTGGAGCGGTTGCCTTAGTTTGAGCGGCCGCCTTAGTTTGAGCGGCTGCCTTTGTTTGAGGGGATGCCTTAGTATGAGCGGTTGCCTTATTTGAGCGGTTGCCTTCGTTTGAGCGGTTGCCTTAGTTTGAGGGGATGCCTTAATTTGAGCGGTTGCCTTAGTTTGAGGGGATGCCTTAGTTTGAGCGGTTGCCTTATTTGAGCGGTTGCCTTCGTTTGAGCGGTTGCCTTAGTTTGAGGGGTTGCCTTAGCTTGAGTGGTTGCCTTAGTTTGAGGGGTTGCCTTCGCTTGAGCGGTTGCCTTAGTTTCAGGGTTTGCTTTAGTTTGGGTGGTTGCCTTAGATTGAGGGGCTGCCATAGTTTGAGGGGTTGCCTTAGTTTGAGGGGTTGCCTTAGTTTGAGCGGCTGCCTTAGTTTGAGGGGTTGCCTTAGTTTGAGGGGTTGCCTTAGTTTCAGGGTTTGCGTTTCTTTGAGCGGTTGCCTTAGTTTGAGGGGTTGCCTTAGCTTGAGCGGTTGCCTTAGTTTGAGGGGTTGGCTTAGCTTGAGCGGTTGCCTTAGTTTGAGGGTTTGCTTTAGTTTGAGTGGTTGCCTTAGATTGAGGGGCTGCCATAGTTTGAGGGGTTGCCTTAGTTTGAGGGGTTGCCTTAGTTTGAGCGGCTGCCTTATTGGAGGGGTTGCCTTAGTTTGAGAGTCTGCCTTAGTTTGAGCGTTTGCCTTAGTTTGAGGTGTTGCCTTAGTTTGAGCGTTTGCCTTAGTTTGAGGTGTTGCCTTAGTTTGAGTGGTTGCCTTAGTTCGAGCGGTTGCCTTAGATTGAGGTGTTGCCTTAGTTTGAGTGGTAGCCTCAGTTTGAGCGGTTGCCTTACTTTGAGCGGTTGCCTTAGTTTGAGCGGTTGCCTTTGTTTGAGGTGTTGCCTTAGTTTGAGGGGTTGCCTTAGTTTGAGAGTCTGCCTTAGTTTGAGGTGTTGCCTTAGTTTGAGCGGTTGCCTTATTTCGAGCGGTTGCCTTAGTTTGAGGTGTTGCCTTAGTTTGAGCGGTTGCCTTAGTTTGAGCTATTGCCTTAGTTTGAGGTGTTGCCTTAGTTTGAGAGTCTGCCTTAGTTTGAGCGTTTGCCTTCGTTTGAGAATCTGCCTTATTTTGAGCGGTTGCCTTATTTTGAGCTATTGCCTTAGTTTGAGGGGATGCCTTAGTTTTAGGGGCTGCTTTAGTTTGAGCGGTTGTTTTAGTTTGAGCGGTTGTCTTACTTTGAGGTGTTGCCTTAGTTTGAGGGGTTGCCTTAGTTTGAGCGGTTGCCTTAGTTTGAGAGTCTGCCTTAGTTTGAGCGGTTTCCTTTGTTAGAGCGGTTGTCTTAGTTTGAGGTGTTGCCTTAGTTTGAGGGGCTGCTTTAGTTTGAGCTTTTGCCTTAGTTTGAGCGGTTGCCTTAGTTAGAGCGGTTGCCTTAGTTTGATGGTTTGCCTTAGTTTGAGGGGTTGCCTTAGTTTCAGGGTTTGCCTTTCTTTGAGCTGTTGCCTTAGTTTGAGCGGTTGCCTTAGTTTGAGGGGTTGCCTTCGCTTGAGCGGTTGCCTTAGTTTCAGGGTTTGCTTTAGTTTGAGTGGTTGCCTGAGATTGAGGGGCTGCCATAGTTTGAGGGGTTGCCTTAGTTTGAGGGGTTACCTTAGTTTGAGTGGCTGCCTTAGTTTGAGGGGTTGCCTTAGTTTGAGCTATTGCCTTAGTTTCAGGGTTTGCCTTTCTTTGAGCGGTTGCCTTAGTTTGAGGGGTTGCCTTAGCTTGAGCGCTTGCCTTAGTTTGAGTGGCCGCCTTAGTTTGAGCGGTTGCCGAAGTTTGAGCGGCCGCCTTAGTTTGTGCGGCTGCCTTAGTTTGAGCCGTTGCCTTAGTTTGAGCGGTTGCCTAAGTTTGAGCAGCCGCCTTAGTTTCAGCGGCTGGCTTAGTTTGAAGTGATGCCTCAGTTTGAGCGGTTGCCTTAGTTTGAGGGGATGCCTTAGTTTGAGCGGTTGCCTTATTTGAGCGGTTGCCTTCGTTTGAGCGGTTGCCTTAGTTTGAGGGGATGCCTTAATTTGAGCGGTTGCCTCAATTAGAGGGTATGCCTTAGTTTTAGCGGTTGCCTTCGTTTGAGGGGATGCCTTAGTTTGAGCGGTTGCCTTAGTTTGAGGGGATGCTTTAGTTTGAGCGGTTGCCTTAGTTTGAGCGGTTGCCTTCGTTTGAGCGGCTGCCTGAGTTTGACGGGATGCCTTAGTTTGAGCGGTTGCCTTAGTTTGAGGGGTTGCCTTATTTGGAGCGGTTGACTTAGTTTGAGTGGCCGCCTTAGTTTGAGCGGCTGCCTTAGTTTGAGGGGAAACCTCAGTTTGAGCGGTTGCCTTAGTTTGAGCGGTTGACTTACTTTGAGGGGATGCCTTAGTTTGAGCGGTTGACTTAATTTGAGCGGTTGCCTTAGTTTGAGCGGCTGCCTTTGTTTGAGTGGTTGCCTAAGTTTGAGCGGCCGCCTTAGTTTGAGCGGCTGCCTTAGTTTGAGCGGATGCCTAATTTGAGCGGTTGCCTTAGTTTGAGATGCTGCCTTAGTTTGAGCGGTTGCCTTAGTTTGAGGGGCTGCTTTAGTTCGAGGGGTTGCCTTAGTTTGAGCGGCCGCCTTAGTTTGAGCGGCTGCCTCAGTTTGAGCGGTTGCCTTATTTTGAGCGGTTGCCTTAGTTTGAGGGGTTGCCTTAGTTTGAGCGGCCGCCTTAGTTTGAGCGGCTGCCTTAGTTTGAGGGGCTGCCTCAGTTTGAGCAGTTGCCTGATTTTGAGGGGATGCCTTAGTTTGAGGGGTTGCCTTAGTTTGAGGGGTTGCCTGAGTTTGAGGGGTTGCCTTAGTTTGAGGGGTTGCCTTAGTTTGAGGGGTTGCCTTCCTTTGAGCGGTTGCTATTGTTTGAGCGGCTGCCTTAGTTTGAGGGGCTGCCTTAGTTTGAGCGGTTGCCTTAGTTGGAGGGGATGTCTTAGTTTGAGCGGTTGCCTTAGTTTGAGGAGATGCCTTAGTTAGAGGGGTTGCCTGAGTTTGAGGGGTTGCCTTAGTTTGAGTGGCTGCCTGAGTTTGAGCGGCTGCCTTAGTTTGAGGGGTTGCCTTAGTTTGAGGGGATGCCTTAGTTTGAGCGGTTGCCTTAGTTTGAGCGGTTGCCTTCGTTTGAGCGGCTGCCTGAGTTTGACGGGATGCCTTAGTTTGAGCGGTTGCCTTAGTTTGAGGGGTTGCCTTATTTGGAGCGGTTGCCTTGGTTTGAGTGGCCGCCTTAGTTTGAGCGGCTGCCTCAGTTTGAGGGGATGCCTCAGTTTGAGCGGTTGCCTTAGTTTGAGCGGTTGCCTTACTTTGAGGGGATGCCTTAGTTTGAGCGGTTGCCTTAATTTGAGCGGTTGCCTTAGTTTGAGCGGCCGCCTTAGTTTGAGTGGTTGCCTAAGTTTGAGCGGCCGCCTTAGTTTGAGCGGTTGACTTAGTTTGAGCGGTTGCCTTAATTTGAGCGGTTGCCTTAGTTTGAGCGGCCGCCTTAGTTTGAGTGGTTGCCTAAGTTTGAGCGGCCGCCTTAGTTTGAGCGGTTGCCTTAGTTTGAGCGGCTGCCTTAGTCTGAGCGGTTGCCTTAGTTTGAGATGCTGCCTTAGTTTGAGCGGTTGCCTTAGTTTGAGATGCTGCCTTAGTTTGAGCGGTTGCCTTAGTTTGAGCGGCTACCTTAGTTTGAGCGGTTGCCTAAGTTTGAGCGGCCGCCTTAGTTTGAGCGGCTGCCTTAGTTTGAGGGGATGACTTAGTTTGAGCGGTTGCCTTATTTTGAGGGGCTGCCTTAGTTTGAGGGGTTGCCTAAGTTTGAGCGGCCGCCTTAGTTTGAGCGGTTGCCTTAGTTTGAGCGGCTGCCTTAGTTTGAGGGGTTGCCTAAGTTTGAGCGGCCGCCTTAGATTGAGCGGTTGCCTTAGTTTGAGATGCTGCCTTAGTTTGAGCGGTTGCCTTAGTTTGAGCGGCTACCTTAGTTTGAGAGGTTGCCTAAGTTTGAGCGCCCGCCTTAGTTTGAGAGGCTGCCTTAGTTTGAGGGGATGACTTAGTTTGAGCGGTTGCCTTAGTTTGAGGGGCTGCCTTAGTTTGAGGGGTTGCCTCAGTTTGAGCGGCCGCCTTAGTTTGAGCGGCTGCCTTAGTTTGAGGGGATGACTTAGTTTGAGCGGTTGCCTCCGTTTCAGTGGCTGCCTTAGTTTGAGGGGATGCCTTAGTTTGAGCGGTTGCCTTAGTTTGAGGGGTTGCCTTAGTTGGAGCGGTTGCCTTAGTTTGAGCGGCCGCCTTAGTTTGAGCGGCTGCCTTTGTTTGAGGGGATGCCTTAGTTTGAGCGGTTGCCTTAGTTTGAGCGGTTGCCTTAGTTTGAGCGGTTGCCTTAGTTTGGGCGGCCGTCTTAGTTTGAGCAGTTGCCTCAGTTTGAGCGGTTGCCTTAGTTCGAGTGGAAGCCTTAGTTTGAGCGTTTGCCTTAGTTTGAGCGGCCGCCTTAGTTTGAGAGGTTGCCTTAGTTTGAGCGGTTGCCTTAGTTTGAGCGGTTGCCTGAGTTTGAGCGGCTGCCTTAGTTTGAGCGGTTGCCTTAGTTTGAGGGGATGCCTTAGTTTGAGCGGTTGCCTTATTTGAGCGGTTGCCTTCGTTTGAGCGGTTGCCTTAGTTTGAGGGGATGCCTTAATTTGAGCGGTTGCCTTAGTTTGAGGGGATGCCTTAGTTTGAGCGGTTGCCTTATTTGAGCGGTTGCCTTCGTTTGAGGGGTTGGCTTAGCTTGAGCGGTTGCCTTAGTTTGAGGGTTTGCTTTAGTTTGAGTGGTTGCCTTAGATTGAGTGGCTGCCATAGTTTGAGGGGTTGCCTTAGTTTGAGCGGATGCCTAAGCTGAGCGGTTGCCTTAGTTTGAGATGCTGCCTTAGTTTGAGCGATTGCCTTAGTTTGAGCGGCTGCCGTAGTTTGAGTGGTTGCCTAAGTTTGAGCGGCTGCCTTAGTTTGAGCGGTTGCCTTAGTTTGAGCGATTGCCTTAGTTTGAGCGGCTGCCGTAGTTTGAGGGGTTGCCTCAGTTTGAGCTGTTGCCTTAGTTTATGGGGTTCCCTTAGTTTGAGTGGCTGCCTTAGTTTGAGCGGCTGCCTTAGTTTGAGCGGCTGCCTTAGTTTGAGTGGTTGCCTTAATTTGAGCGGTTGCCTTAGTTTGAGGGGATGCCTTAGTTTGAGCGGTTGCCTTAGTTTGAGCAGTTGCCTTAGTTGTCTCGGCTGCCTTAGTTTGAGCGGTTGCCTTAGTTTGCGTGTCCGCCTTAGTTTGAGCGGTTGCCTAAGTTTGAGCGGCCGCCTTAGTTTGTGCGGCTGCCTTAGTTTGAGCGGTTGCCTTAGTTTGAGCGGTTGCCTTAGTTTGAGGGGATGCCTTAGTTTGAGCGGTTGCCTTAGTATGAGGGGATGCCTTAGTTTGAGGGGTTGCCTTAGTTTGAGCGGTTGCCTTAGTTTGAGGGGATGCCTTAGTTTGAGCGGTTGCCTTAGTTTGAGCAGTTGCCTTAGTTGTCTCGGCTGCCTTAGTTTGAGCGGTTGCCTTAGTTTGCGTGTCCGCCTTAGTTTGAGCGGTTGCCTAAGTTTGAGCGGCCGCCTTAGTTTGTGCGGCTGCCTTAGTTTGAGCGGTTGCCTTAGTTTGAGCGGTTGCCTCAGTTTGAGCGGCCGCCTTAGTTTGAGCGGCTGGCTTAGTTTGAGGGGATGCCTTAGTTTGAGCGGTTGCCTTATTTGAGCGTTTGCCTTCGTTTGAGCGGTTGCCTTAGTTTGAGGGGATGCCTTAATTTGAGCGGTTGCCTCAATTAGAGGGTATGCCTTAGTTTGAGCGGTTGCCTTAGTTTGAGGGGATGCCTTTGTTTGAGCTGTTGCCTTAGTTTGAGCGGTTGCCTTCGTTTGAGCGGCTGCCTGAGTTTGAGCGGTTGCCTTCGTTTGAGCGGTTGCCTCAGTTTGAGCGGCCGCCTTAGTTTGAGCGGCTGGCTTAGTTTGAGGGGATGCCTTAGTTTGAGCGGTTGCCTTAGTTTGAGCGGTTGCCTTAGTTTGAGGGGTTGCCTTATTTGGAGCGGTTGCCTTAGTTTGAGCGGTTGCCTTACTTTGAGGGGATGCCTTAGTTTGAGCGGTTGCCTTAATTTGAGGGGATGCCTCAGTTTGAGCGGTTGCCTTAGTTTGAGCGGTTGCCTTACTTTGAGGGGATGCCTTAGTTTGAGCGGTTGCCTTAATTTGAGCGGTTGCCTTAGTTTGAGCGGCCGCCTTAGTTTGAGTGGTTGCCTTAGTTTGAGCCGCCGCCTTAGTTTGAGCGGCTGCCTTAGTTTGAGCGGATGCCTAAGTTGAGCGGTTGCCTTAGTTTGAGATGCTGCCTTAGTTTGAGCGGTTGCCTTAGCTTGAGATGCTGCCTTAGTTTGAGCGGTTGCCTAAGTTTGAGCGGCCGCCTTAGTTTGAGCGGCTGCCTTAGTTTGAGGGGATGACTTAGTTTGAGCGGTTGCCTTAGTTTGAGATGCTGCCTTAGTTTGAGCGGTTGCCTTCGTTTGAGCGGCTGCCTTAGTTTGAGCGGTTGCCTAAGTTTGAGCGGCCGCCTTAGTTTGAGCGGCTGCCTTAGTTTGAGGGGATGACTTAGTTTGAGCGGTTGCCTTAGTTTGAGGGTCTGCCTTAGTTTGAGGGGTTGCCTAAGTTTGAGCGGCTGCCTTAGTTTGAGCGGTTGCCTTAATTTGAGCGGCTGCCTTATTTTGAGGGGTCGCCTAAGTTTGAGCGGCCGCCTTAGTTTGAGCGGTTGCCTTAGTTTGAGCGGCTTCCTTAGTCTGAGCGGTTGCCTTAGTTTGAGATGCTGCCTTAGTTTGAGCGGTTGCCTTAGTTTGAGCGGCTGCCTTAGTTTGAGCGGTTGCCTAAGTTTGAGCGGCCGCCTTAGTTTGAGCGGCTGCCTTAGGTTGAGGAGATGACTTAGTTTGAGCGGCTGCCTTAGTTTGAGGGTCTGCCATAGTTTGAGGGGTTGCCTCAGTTTGAGCGGCCGCCTTAGTTTGAGCGGCTGCCTTAGTTTGAGGGGATGACTTAGTTTGAGCGGTTGCCTTCGTTTCAGTGGCTGCCTCAGTTTGAGGGGATGCCTTAGTTTGAGTGGTTGCCTTAGTTTGAGCGGTTGCCTTAGTTTGAGCGGCGTCTTAGTTTGAGCGGTTGCCTTAGTTTGAGCGGTTGCCTTAGTTTGAGGGGAAGCCTTAGTTTGACCGGTTGCCTTAGTTTGAGCGGCCTCCTTAGTTTGAGACGTTGCCTTAGTTTGAGCGGTTGCCTTATTTTGAGCGGTTGCCTGAGTTTGAGTGGCTGCCTTAGTTTGAGCGGTTGCCTTAGTTCGAGGGGTTGCCTTAGTTTGAGCGGCCGCCTTAGTTTGAGCGGCTGCCTCAGTTTGAGCGGTTGCCTTATTATGAGCGGTTGCCTTAGTTTGAGGGGTTGCCTTAGTTTGAGCGGCCGCCTTAGTTTGAGCGGCTGCCTTAGTTTGAGGGCCTGCCTTAGTTTGAGCGGTTGCCTGATTTTGAGGGGATACCTTCGTTTGAGGGGTTGCCTTAGTTTGAGGGGTTGCCTGAGTTTGAGGGGTTGCCTTCCTTTGAGCGGTTGCCTTTGTTTGAGCGGTTGCCTTTGTTTGAGCGGTTGCCTTTGTTTGAGCGGCTGCCTTAGTTTGAGCGGTTGCCTTAGTTTGAGGAGATGCCTTTGTTTGAGGGGTTGCCTGAGCTTGAGGGGTTGCCTTAGTTTGAGCGGCTGCCTGAGTTTGAGCGGCTGCCTTGGTTTGAGGGGTTGCCTTAGTTTGAGCCGTTACCTTAGTTTGAGGGGTTGCCTTAGTTTGAGCGGTTGCCTTAGTTTGAGGGGTTGCCTTCGTTTGAGCGGTTGCCTTAGTTTGAGGGGTTGCCTCAGTTTGAGCTGTTGCCTTAGTTTATGGGGTTGCCTTAGTTTGAGTGGCTGCCTTAGTTTGAGGGGTTGCCTTAGTTTGAGGGGTTGCCTTAGTTTGAGGGGTTGCCTTAGTTTGAGCGGTTGCCTTAATTTGAGCGGTTGCCTTAGTTTGAGCGGCTGCCTTAGTTTGAGTGGTTATCTAAGTTTGAGCGGCCGCCTTAGTTTGAGCGGCGGCCTTAGTTTGAGCGGATATTTAAGTTGAGCGGTTGCCTTAGTTTGAGCGGATGCCTAAGTTGAGCGGTTGCCTTAGTTTGAGATGCTGCCTTAGTTTGAGCGATTGCCTTAGTTTGAGTGGCTGCCGTAGTTTGAGCGGTTGCCTAAGTTTGAGCGGTTGCCTTAGTTTGAGATGCTGCCTTAGTTTGAGCGGTTGCCTTCGTTTGAGCGGCCGCCTAAGTTTGAGCGGCCGCCTTAGTTTGAGCGGCTGCCTTAGTTTGAGGGGATGACTTAGTTTGAGCGGTTGCCTTAATTTGAGCGGTTGCCTTAGTTTGAGGGGTTGCCTTAGTTTGAAAGGCCGCCTTGGTTTGAGCGGCTGCCTTAGTTTGAGGGGCTGCCTTAGTTTGAGCAGTTGCCTGATTTTGAGGGGATGCCTTAGTTTGAGGGGTTGCCTCAGTTTGAGGGGCTGCCTGAGTTTGAGGGGTTGCCTTAGATTGAGGTGTTGCCTTAGTTTGAGGGGTTGCCTTCCTTTGAGCGGTTGCCTTTGTTTGAGCGGCTGCCTTAGTTTGAGGGGCTGCCTTAGTTTGAGCGGTTGCCTTAGTTTGAGGGGTTGCCTTAGTTTCAGGGTTTGCCTTCCTTTGAGCGGTTGCCTTAGTTTGATGGGTTGCCTTAGCTTGAGCGGTTGCCTTAGTTTGAGGGGTTGCCTTCGCTTGAGCGGTTGCCTTAGTTTGAGGGGTTGCTTTAGTTTGAGTGTTTGCCTTAGATTGAGGGGCTGCCATAGTTTGAGGGGTTGCCTTAGTTTGAGGGGTTGCCTTAGTTTGAGCTGCTGCCTTAGTTTGAGGGTTTGCCTCAGTTTGAGAGTCTGCCTTAGTTTGAGCGTTTGCCTTAGTTTGAGGTGTTGCCTTAGTTTGAGCAGTTGCCTTTGTTTGAGGTGTTGCCTTAGTTTGAGGGGTTGCCTTAGTTTGAGCGGTTGCCTTTGTTCGAGCAGTTGCCTTAGTTTGAGGTGTTGCCTTAGTTTGAGCGGTTGCCTCAGTTTGAGCGGTTGCCTTAGTTTGAGCGGTTGCCTTAGTTTGAGCGGTTGCCTTTGTTTGAGGTGTTGCCTTAGTTTGAGGGGTTGCCTTCGTTTGAGAGTCTGCCTTAGTTCGAGCGGTTGCCTTAGTTTGAGCGGTTGCCTTATTTTGAGCGGTTGCCTTAGTTTGAGGTGTTGCCTGAGTTTGAGCGGTTGCCTTAGTTTGAGCTATTGCCTTAGTTTGAGGTGTTGCCTTAGTTTGAGGGGCTGCCTTATTTTGAGCGGTTGCCTTATTTTGAGCGGTTGCCTTAGTTTGAGGGGTTGCCTTAGTTTGAGGGGCTGCCTTAGTGACAGCGGTTGCCTTAGTTTGAGGTGTTGCCTTAGTTTGAGAGGTTGCCTTAGTTTGAGGGGTTGCCTTAGTTTGAGGGGTTGCCTTAGTTTGAGCGGCTGCCTGAGTTTGAGCGGCTGCCTCAGTTTGAGGGGTTGCCTTAGTTTGAGCGGTTGCCTTAGTTTGAAAGGTTGCCTTAGTTTGAGCGGTTGCCTTAGTTTGAGAGGTTGCCTTAGTTTGAGCGGTTGCCTTAGTTTGAGGGGTTGCCTCAGTTTGAGCGGTTGCCTTAGTTTGAGCGGTTGCCTTTGTTTGAGGTGTTGCCTTAGTTTGACGGGTTGCCTTCGTTTGAGAGTCTGCCTTAGTTCGAGCGGTTGCCTTAGTTTGAGTGGTTGCCTTAGTTTGAGCGGTTGCCTTAGATTGAACGGTTGCCTGATATCGAACGTTTGCCTTAGTTTGGGGGTTGCCTTAGTTGGTGCGGTTGCCTTAGTTTGAGCGGCCGCCTTAGTTTGAGCGGTTGCCTTAGTTTGAGCGGTTGCCTTAGTTTGAGCGGCCGTCTTAGTTTGAGCGGTTGCCTTAGTTTGAGCGGTTGCCTTAGTTTGAGGGGAAGCCTTAGTTAGAGCGGTTGCCTTAGTTTGAGCAGCCTCCTTAGTTTGAGCGGTTGCCTTAGTTTGAGCGGTTGCCTTAGTTTGAGCGGTTGCCTGAGTTTGAGCGGCTGCCTTAGTTCGAGGGGTTGCCTTAGTTTGAGCGGCTGCCTTAGTTTGAGCGGCTGCCTCAGTTTGAGCGGTTGCCTTATTTTGAGCGGTTGCCTTAGTTTGAGGGGTTGCCTTAGTTTGAGCGGCCGCCTTAGTTTGAGCGGCTGCCTTAGTTTGAGGGGCTGCCTTAGTTTGAGCAGTTGCCTGATTTTGAGGGGATGCCTTAGTTTGAGGGGTTGCCTTAGTTTGAGGGGAAGCCTTAGTTAGAGCGGTTGCCTTAGTTTGAGCGGCCTCCTTAGTTTGAGCGGTTGCCTTAGTTTGAGCGGTTGCCTTAGTTTGAGCGGTTGCCTGAGTTTGAGCGGTTGCCTTAGTTCGAGGGGTTGCCTTAGTTTGAGCGGTTGCCTTATTTTGAGCGGCTGCCTTAGTCTGAGCGGTTGCCTTAGTTTGAGATGCTGCCTTAGTTTGAGCGGTTGCCTTAGTTTGAGCGGCTGCCTTAGTTTGAGCGGTTGCCTAAGTTTGAGCGGCCGCCTTAGTTTGAGCGGCTGCCTTAGGTTGAGGAGATGACTTAGTTAGAGCGGATGCCTTAGTTTGAGGGGCTGCCATAGTTTGAGGGGTTGCCTCAGTTTGAGCGGCCGCCTTAGTTTGAGCGGCTGCCTTAGTTTGAGGGGATGACTTAGTTTGAGCGGTTGCCTTCGTTTCAGTGGCTGCCTTAGTTTGAGGGGATGCCTGAGTTTGAGCGGTTGCCTTAGTTTGAGGGGTTGCCTTAGTTGGAGCGGTTGCCTTAGTTTGAGCGGCCGCCTTAGTTTGAGCGGCTGCCTTTGTTTGAGGTGATGCCTTAGTTTGAGCGGTTGCCTTAGTTTGAGCGGCCGTCTTAGTTTGAGCGGTTGCCTTAGTTTGAGCGGTTGCCTTAGTTTGAGGGGAAGCCTTAGTTTGAGCGGTTGCCTTAGTTTGAGCGGCCGCCTTAGTTTGAGCGGTTGACTTAGTTTGAGCGGTTGTCTTAGTTTGAGCAATTGCCATAGTTTGAGCGGCTGCCTTAGTTTGAGCGGTTGCCTTAGTTCGAGGGGTTGCCTTAGTTTGAGCGGCAGCCTTAGTTTGAGCGGCTGCCTCAGTTTGAGCGGTTGCCTTAGTTTGAGCGGTTGCCTTAGTTTGAGGGGTTGCCTTAGTTTGAGCGGCCGCCTTAGTTTGAGCGGCTGCCTAAGTTTGAGGGGCTGCCTTAGTTTGAGCAGTTGCCTGATTTTGAGGGGATGCCTTAGTTTGAGGGGTTGCCTTAGTTTGAGGGGTTGCCTGAATTTGAGGGGTTGCCTTAGTTTGAGGGGTTGCCTGAGTTTGAGGGGTTGCCTTCCTTTGAGCGGTTGCCTTTGTTTGAGCGGCTGCCTTAGTTTGAGGGGCTGCCTTAGTTTGAGCAGTTGCCTGATTTTGAGGGGATGCCTTAGTTTGAGCGGTTGCCTTAGTTTGAGGGGATCCCTTAGTTTGAGCGGTTGCCTTAGTTTGAGGAGATGCCTGAGTTGGAGGGGTTGCCTGAGTTTGAGGGGTTGCCTTAGTTTGAGCGGTTGCCTTAGTTTGAGGGGTTGCCTTCGTTTCAGGGTTTGCCTTCCTTTGAGCGGTTGCATTAGTTTGAGGGGTTGCCTTAGTTTGAGCGGTTGCCTTAGTTTGAGCGGCCGCCTTAGTTTGAGCGGTTGACTTAGTTTGAGCGGTTGTCTTAGTTTGAGCAATTGCCTTAGTTTGAACAGCTGCCTTAGTTTGAGCGGTTGCCTTAGTTCGAGGGATTGCCTCAGTTTGAGCGGCCGCCTTAGTTTGAGCGGTTGCCTTTGTTTGAGAGTCTGCCTTATTTTGAGCGGTTGCCTTATTTTGAGCGGTTGCCTTAGTTTGAGGGGTTGCCTTAGTTTGACGGGTTGCATTAGTTTGAGGGGCAGCCTTAGTTTGAGCGGTTGCCTTAGTTTGACAGGTTGCCTTTGTTTGTGCGGTTGTCTTAGTTACAGCGGTTGCCTTTGTTTGAGGTGTTGCCTTAGTTTGAGAGGTTGCCTTAGTTTGAGCGGTTGCCTTAGTTTGAGGGGTTGCCTTAGTTTGAGCGGTTGCCTTAGTTTGAGAGGTTGCCTTAGTTTGAGCGGTTGCCTTAGTTTGAGGGGTTGCCTCAGTTTGAGCGGTTGCCTTAGTTTGAGCGGTTGCCTTTGTTTGAGGTGTTGCCTTAGTTTGACGGGTTGCCTTAGTTTAAGAGTCTGCCTTAGTTCGAGCGGTTGCCTTAGTTTGAGTGGTTGCCTTAGTTTGAGCGGTTGCCTTAGTTTGAGCGGTTGCCTTAGTTTGAGGTGTTGCCTTAGTTTGAGCGGTTGCCTTAGTTTGAGGGGTTGCCTTAGTTGGAGCGGTTGCCTTAGTTTGAGCGGCCGCCTTCGTTTTAGCGGTTGCCTTATTTTGAGCGGTTGCCTTATATCGAGCGGTTGCCTTAGTTTGAGGTGTTGCCTTAGTTTGAGTGGTTGCCTTAGTTTGAGGGGTTGCCTTAGTTGGAGCGGTTGCCTTAGTTTGAGCGGCCATCTTAGTTTGAGCGGCAGCCTTTGTTTGAGGGGATGCCTTAGTTTGAGCGGTTGCCTTAGTTTGAGCGGTTGCCTTAGTTTGAGCGGTTGCCTTAGTTTTAGCGTCTGCCGTAGTTTGAGCGGTTGCCTAAGTTTGAGCGGCCGCCTTCGTTTGAGCGGTTGCCTTAGTTTGAGGGGTTGCCTCAGTTTGAGCTGTTGCCTTAGTTTATGGGGTTGCCTTAGTTTGAGTGGCTACCTTAGTTTGAGGGGTTGCCTTAGTTTGAGGGGTTGCCTTAGTTTGAGCGGTTGCCTTAGTTTGAGCGGCTGCCTTAGTTTGAGCGGTTGCCTTAATTTGAGCGGTTGCCTTAGTTTGACGGGTTGCCTTAGTTTGAGCGGTTGCCTTAGTTGGCTCGGCTGCCTTAGTTTGAGCGGTTGCCTCAGTTTGAGTGGCCGCCTTAGTTTGAGCGGTTGCCTAAGTTTGAGCGGCCGCCTTAGTTTGTGCGGTTGCCTTTGTTTGAGGTGTTGCCTTAGTTTGAGGGGTTGCCTTAGTTTGAGAGTCTGCCTTAGTTGGCTCGGCTGCCTTAGTTTGAGCGGTTGCCTGAGTTTGAGCGGCCGCCTTAGTTTGTGCGGTTGCCTTTGTTTGAGGTGTTGCCTTAGTTTGACGGGTTGCCTTAGTTTGAGCGGTTGCCTTAGTTGGCTCGGCTGCCTTAGTTTGAGCGGTTGCCTGAGTTTGAGCGGCCGCCTTAGTTTGAGCGGCTGCCTTAGTTTGAGCGATTACCTTAGTTTGAGCGGCTGCCTTAGTTTGAGCGGCCGCCTTATTTTGAGCGGCTGCCTTAGGTTGAGCGGCTGCCTTAGTTTGAGCGGTTGCTTTAGTTTGAGCGGTTGCCTTAGTTTGAGCGGTTGCCTTATTTTGAGGCACCGTCATATTTTGAGCGGTTGCCTTAGATTGAGCGGCTGCCTAAGTTTGAGCGGTTGCCTTAGTTTGAGCGGCAGCCTTAGTTTGAGCGGCTGCCTTAGTTTGAGCGGTTGCCTTAGTTTGAGATGCTGCCTTAATTCGAGCGGTTGCCTCAGTTTGAGCGGTTGCCTTAGTTTGAGCGGTTGCCTTAATGAGCGGTTGCCTTTGTTTGAGGTGTTGCCTTAGTTTGAGGGGTTGCCTTAGTTTGAGAGTCTGCCTTAGTTCGAGCGGTTGCCTTAGTTTGAGGGGTTGCCTTAGTTTGAGCGGTTGCCTTGATTTGAGCGGTTGCCTTATCACCAGCGGTTGCCTTAGTTTGAGGTGTAGCCTTAGTTTGAGCGGTTGCCTTATTTTGAGCGGCCGTCTTATTTTGAGCGGTTGCCATAGTTTGAGCGGCTGCCTTAGTTTGAGCGGCTGCCTTAGTTTGAGCGGTTGCCTTAGTTTGAGCGGTTGCCTTATTTTGAGCTGCCGTCTTATTTTGAGCGGTTGCCTTAGTTTGAGTGGCTGCCTTAGTTTGAGCGGTTGCCTTAGTTTGAGCGGTTGCCTTCGTTTGAGCGGCCGCCTTAGTTTGAGCGGTTGCCTTAGTTTGAGCGGTTGCCTTAGTTTGAGTGGCTGCCTTATTTTGAGCGGCTGCCTTAGATGAGCGGTTGCCGAAGTTTGAGCTGCCACCTTAGTTTGAGGGGTTACCTTAGTTTGAGGGGTTGCCTCAGTTTGAGCGGTTGCCTTAGTTTGAGCGGTTGCCTTAGTTTGAGTGGCTGCCTTAGTTTGAGCGGTTGCCTTAGTTTGAGCGGTTGCCTTAGTTTGAGTGGCTGCCTTATTTTGAGCGGCTGCCTTAGATGAGCGGTTGCCGAAGTTTGAGCTGCCACCTTAGTTCGAGCGGTTGCCTTAGTTTGAGCGGCTGCCTAAGTTTGAGCGGTTGCCTTAGTTTGAGCGGCTGCCTTATTTTGAGCGGCTGCCTTAGATGAGCGGTTGCCGAAGTTTGAGCTGCCACCTTAGTTTGAGCGGTTGCCTTTGTTTGAGATGCTGCCTTAGTTTGAGCGGTTGCCTTAGTTTGAGATGCTGCCTTAGTTTGAGCGGCTGCCTTAGTTTGAGGGGTTGCCTAAGTTTGAGCAGCCGCCTTAGTTTGAGCGGTTGCCTTAGTTTGAGCGGCTGCCTTAGTTTGAGCGGTTGCCTTAGTTTGAGATGCTGCCTTAATTTGAGCGGTTGCCTTAGTTTGAGCGGTTGCCTTAGTTTGAGCGGTTGCCTTAGTTTGAGCGGTTGCCTTTGTTTGAGGTGTTGCCTTAGTTTGAGGGGTTGCCTTAGTTTGAGAGTCTGCCTTAGTTCGAGCGGTTGCCTTAGTTTGAGGTGTTGCCTTAGTTTGAGCGGCCGTCTTAGTTTGAGCGGATGCCTTAGATTGAGCGGTTGCCTTTGTTTGAGCGGCTGCCTTAGTTTGAGCGGTTGCCTTCGTTTGAGCGGTTGCCTTAGTTTGAGCGGTTGCCTTAGTTTGAGCGGCCGCCTAAGTTTGAGCGGTTGCCTTAGTTTGAGCGGCTGCCTTAGTTTGAGCGGCTGCCTTAGTTTGAGCGGTTGCCTAAGTTTGAGCGGCCACCTTAGTTTGAGCGGTTGCCTCAGTTTGAGATGCTGCCTTAGTTTGAGCGGTTGCCTTACTTTGAGGGGCTGCCTTAGTTTGAGCGGCTGCCTTAGTTTGAGGGGTTGCCTAAGTTTCAGCAGCCGCCTTAGATTGAGCGGTTGCCTTAGTTTGAGCGGCTGCCTTAGTTTGAGCGGTTGCCTTAGTTTGAGATGCTGCCTTAATTCGAGCGGTTGCCTCAGTTTGAGCGGTTGCCTTAGTTTGAGCGGTTGCCTTAATGAGCGGTTGCCTTTGTTTGAGGTGTTGTCTTAGTTTGAGGGGTTGCCTTAGTTTGAGAGTCTGCCTTAGTTCGAGCGGTTGCCTTAGTTTGAGGGGTTGCCTTAGTTTGAGCGGTTGCCTTGGTTTGAGCGGTTGCCTTATCACCAGCGGTTGCCTTAGTTTGAGGTGTAGCCTTAGTTTGAGCGGTTGCCTTAGTTTGAGGTGTTGCCTTAGTTTGAGCGGTTGCCTTAGTTTAGCTATTGCCTTAGTTTGAGGTGTTGCCTTAGTTTGAGGGGCTGCCTTAGTTTGAGCGGTTGCCTTAGTTTGAGAATCTGCCTTATTTTGAGCGGTTGCCTTATTTTGAGCGGTTGCCTTATTTTGAGCTATTGCCTTAGTTTAAGGGGTTGCCTTAGTTTGAGGGGTTGCCTTAGTTTGAGGGGCTGCCTTAGTTTGAGCGGTTGCCTTAGTTAGAGCGGTTGTCTTAGTTTGAGGTGTTACCTTAGTTTGAGGGGTTGCCTTAGTTTGAGGGGCTGCCTTAGTTTGAGCGGTTGCCTTAGTTAGAGCGGTTGTCTTTGTTTGAGGTGTTGCCTGAGTTTGAGGGGCTGCTTTAGTTTGAGCTGTTGCCTTAGTTTGAGCGGTTGCCTTAGTAAGAGCGGATGCCTTAGTTTGAGGTGTTGCCTTAGTTTGAGAGGTTGCTTTAGTTAGAGGAGTTGCCTTAGTTTGAGGGGTTGCCTTAGTTTGAGCGGCTGCCTGAGTTTGAGCGGCTGCCTTAGTTTGAGGGGCTGCCTTAGTTTGAGCGGTTGCCTTAGTTTGAGGGGTTGCATTAGTTTGAGCGGTTGCCTTAGTTTGAGGGGTTGCCTTAGTTTGAGCGGTTGCTTAGTTTGAGGTGTTGCCTCAGTTTGAGCTGTTGCCTTAGTTTGTGGGGTTGCCTTAGTTTGAGTGGCTGCCTTAGTTTGAGGGGTTGCCTTAGTTTGAGGGGTTGCCTTAGTTTGAGCGGTTGCCTTAGTTTGAGCGGCTGCCTTAGTTTGAGCGGTTGCATTAATTTGAGCGGTTGCCTTAGTTTGAGGGGTTGCCTTAGTTTGAGCGGGTGCCTTAGTTTGAGCAGCTGCCTTAGTTTGAAAGGTTGCCTTAGTTTGAGGGGTTGCCTTAGTTTGAGCGGTTGCCTTAGTTTGAGCGGCTGCCTTAGTTTGAGGGGATGCCTTAGTTTGAGGGGATGCCTTAGTTTGAGCGGTTGCCTTAGTTTGAGGGGTTGCCTTAGTTTGAGCGGTTGCCCTGGTTTGAGCGGCTGCCTTAGTTTGAGGGGATGCCTTAGTTTGAGGGGATGCCTTAGTTTGAGCGGTTGCCTTAGTTTGAGCGGTTGCCTTAGTTTGAGCGGCTGGCTTAGTTTGAGGGGATGCCTTAGTTTGAGCGGTTGCCTTAGTTTGAGGGGATGCCTTAGATTGAGCGGTTGCCTCAGTTTGAGCGGTTGCCTTCGTTTGAGCGGTTGCCTTAGTTTGAGGGGATGACTTAATTTGAGCGGTTGCCTCAATTAGAGGGGATGCCTTAGTTTGAGCGGTTGCCTTAGTTTGATGGGATGCCTTAGTTTGAGCGGTTGCCTTAGTTTGAGGGGATGCCTTAGTTTGAGGGGATGTCTTAGTTTGAGCGGTTGCCTTAGTTTGAGGGGTTGCCTTATTTGGAGCGATTGCCTTACTTTGAGGGGATGCCTTAGTTTGAGCGGTTGCCTTAGTTTGAGCGGTTGCCTTAATTTGAGCGGTTGCCTTAGTTTGAGCGGCCGCCTTCGTTTGAGCGGCTGCCTTAGTTTGAGCGGATTCCTAAGTTGAGCGGCCACCTTACTTTGAGCGGCCATCTTAGTTTGAGCGGCTGCCTTAGTTTGAGCGGCTGCCTTAGTTTGAGCGGTTGCCTTAGTTTGAGATGCTGCCTTAGTTTGATCGGTTGCCTTAGTTTGAGCGGCTGCCTTAGTTTGAGGGGATGACTTAGTTTGAGCGGTTGCCTTAGTTTGAGTGGCTGCCTTAGTTTGAGGGGTTGCCTAAGTTTGAGCGGGTGCCTTAGTTTGAGGGGTTGCCATAGTTTGAGCGGTTGCCTTAGTTTGAGATGCTGCCTTAGTTTGAGCGGTTGCCTTAGTTTGAGAGTCTGCCTTAGTTTGAGCGGTTGCCTTAGTTAGAGCGGTTCTCTTAGTTTGAGGTGTTGCCTTAGATTGAGGGGCTGCTTTAGTTTGAGCTGTTGCCTTCGTTTGAGAGTCTGCCTTAGTTTGAGAGGTTGCCTTAGTTTGAGGGGTTGCCTTAGTTTGAGGGGTTGCCTTAGTTTGAGCGGCTGCCTGAGTTTGAGCGGCTGCCTTAGTTTCAGGGGTTGCCTTAGTTTGAGCGGTTGCCTTAGTTTGAGGGGTTGCATTAGTTTGAGCGGTTGACTTAGTTTGAGGGGTTGCATTAGTTTGAGCGGTTGCCTTAGTTTGAGGGGTTGCCTCAGTTTGAGCTGTTGTCTTAGTTTGTGGGGTTGCCTCAGTTTGAGCTGTTGCCTTAGTTTGTGGGGTTGCCTTAGTTTGAGGGGTTGCCTTAGTTTGAGGGCTGCCTTAGTTTGAGCGGTTGCCTTAGTTAGAGCGGTTGTCTTAGTTTGAGGTGTTGCCTTAGTTCGAGCGGTTGCCTTAGTTTGAGGGGTTGCCTTAGTTCGAGCGGTTGCCTTGGTTTGAGCGGTTGCCTTATTACGAGCGATTGCCTTAGTTTGAGCGGTTGCCTTAGTTTGAGCTATTGCCTTTGTTTGAGGTGTTGCCTTAGTTTGAGCGGTTGCCTTAGTTTGAGCGGTTGCCTTAGTTTGAGAATCTGCCTTATTTTGAGAGGTTGCCTTATTTTGAGCGGTTGCCTTATTTTGAGCTATTGCCTTAGTTTGAGGGCTGCCTTAGTTTGAGCGGTTGTCTTAGTTTGAGGTGTTGCCTTAGTTTGAGGGGTTGCCTTAGTTTGAGGGGCTGCCTTAGTTTGAGGGGCTGCCTTTGTTTGAGCATTTGCCTTAGTTTGAGAGTCTGCCTTAGTTTGAGAGGTTGCCTTAGTAAGAGCGGTTGCCTTAGTTTGAGGTGTTGCCTTCGTTTGAGGGGTTGCCTTAGTTTGAGCGGTTGCCTTAGTTTGAGCGGTTGCATTAATATGAGCGGTTGCCTTAGTTTGAGGGGTTGGCTTAGTTTGAGCGGTTGCCTTAGTTTGAGCAGCTGTCTTAGTTTGAGTGGTTGCCTTAGTTTGAGGGGTTGCCTTAGTTTGAGCGGTTGCCTTAGTTTGTGCGGCTTCCTTAGTTTGAGGGGATGCCTTAGTTTGAGGGGATGCCTTAGTTTGAGCGGTTGCCTTAGTTTGATGGGTTGCCTTAGTTTGAGCGGTTGCCCTGGTTTGAGTGGCTGCCTTAGTTTGAGGGGATGCCTTAGTTGGAGGGGATGCCTCAGTTTGAGCGGTTGCCTTAATTTGAGCGGTTGCCTTAGTTTGAGCGGTTGCCTTATTTAGAGCGGTTGCCTAAGTTTGAGCGGCCACCTTAGTTTGAGCGGTTGCCTCAGTTTGAGATGCTGCCTTAGTTTGAGCGGTTGCCTTACTTTGAGGGGCTGCCTTAGTTTGAGCGGCTGCCTTAGTTTGAGGGGTTGGCTAAGTTTCAGCAGCCGCCTTAGTTTGAGCGGTTGCCTTAGTTTGAGCGGCTGCCTTAGTTTGAGCGGTTGCCTTAGTTTGAGATGCTGCCTTAATTCGAGCGGTTGCCTCAGTTTGAGCGGTTGCCTTAGTTTGAGAGGTTGCCTTAGTTTGAGAGGTTGCCTTAGTTTGAGCGGTTGCCTTAGTTTGAGGGGTTGCCTCAGTTTGAGCGGTTGCCTTAGTTTGAGCGGTTGCCTTTGTTTGAGGTGTTGCCTTAGTTTGACGGGTTGCCTTAGTTTAAGAGTCTGCCTTAGTTCGAGCGGTTGCCTTAGTTTGAGTGGTTGCCTTAGTTTGAGCGGTTGCCTTAGTTTGAGCGGTTGCCTTAGTTTGAGGTGTTGCCTTAGTTTGAGCGGTTGCCTTAGTTTGAGGGGTTGCCTTAGTTGGAGCGGTTGCCTTAGTTTGAGCGGCCGCCTTCGTTTTAGCGGTTGCCTTATTTTGAGCGGTTGCCTTATATCGAGCGGTTGCCTTAGTTTGAGGTGTTGCCTTAGTTTGAGTGGTTGCCTTAGTTTGAGGGGTTGCCTTAGTTGGAGCGGTTGCCTTAGTTTGAGCGGCCATCTTAGTTTGAGCGGCAGCCTTTGTTTGAGGGGATGCCTTAGTTTGAGCGGTTGCCTTAGTTTGAGCGGTTGCCTTAGTTTGAGCGGTTGCCTTAGTTTTAGCGTCTGCCGTAGTTTGAGCGGTTGCCTAAGTTTGAGCGGCCGCCTTCGTTTGAGCGGTTGCCTTAGTTTGAGGGGTTGCCTCAGTTTGAGCTGTTGCCTTAGTTTATGGGGTTGCCTTAGTTTGAGTGGCTGCCTTAGTTTGAGGGGTTGCCTTAGTTTGAGGGGTTGCCTTAGTTTGAGCGGTTGCCTTAGTTTGAGCGGCTGCCTTAGTTTGAGCGGTTGCCTTAATTTGAGCGGTTGCCTTAGTTTGACGGGTTGCCTTAGTTTGAGCGGTTGCCTTAGTTGGCTCGGCTGCCTTAGTTTGAGCGGTTGCCTCAGTTTGAGTGGCCGCCTTAGTTTGAGCGGTTGCCTAAGTTTGAGCGGCCGCCTTAGTTTGTGCGGTTGCCTTTGTTTGAGGTGTTGCCTTAGTTTGAGGGGTTGCCTTAGTTTGAGAGTCTGCCTTAGTTGGCTCGGCTGCCTTAGTTTGAGCGGTTGCCTGAGTTTGAGCGGCCGCCTTAGTTTGTGCGGTTGCCTTTGTTTGAGGTGTTGCCTTAGTTTGACGGGTTGCCTTAGTTTGAGCGGTTGCCTTAGTTGGCTCGGCTGCCTTAGTTTGAGCGGTTGCCTGAGTTTGAGCGGCCGCCTTAGTTTGAGCGGCTGCCTTAGTTTGAGCGATTACCTTAGTTTGAGCGGCTGCCTTAGTTTGAGCGGCCGCCTTATTTTGAGCGGCTGCCTTAGGTTGAGCGGCTGCCTTAGTTTGAGCGGTTGCTTTAGTTTGAGCGGTTGCCTTAGTTTGAGCGGTTGCCTTATTTTGAGGCACCGTCATATTTTGAGCGGTTGCCTTAGATTGAGCGGCTGCCTAAGTTTGAGCGGTTGCCTTAGTTTGAGCGGCAGCCTTAGTTTGAGCGGCTGCCTTAGTTTGAGCGGTTGCCTTAGTTTGAGATGCTGCCTTAATTCGAGCGGTTGCCTCAGTTTGAGCGGTTGCCTTAGTTTGAGCGGTTGCCTTAATGAGCGGTTGCCTTTGTTTGAGGTGTTGCCTTAGTTTGAGGGGTTGCCTTAGTTTGAGAGTCTGCCTTAGTTCGAGCGGTTGCCTTAGTTTGAGGGGTTGCCTTAGTTTGAGCGGTTGCCTTGGTTTGAGCGGTTGCCTTATCACCAGCGGTTGCCTTAGTTTGAGGTGTAGCCTTAGTTTGAGCGGTTGCCTTATTTTGAGCGGCCGTCTTATTTTGAGCGGTTGCCATAGTTTGAGCGGCTGCCTTAGTTTGAGCGGCTGCCTTAGTTTGAGCGGTTGCCTTAGTTTGAGCGGTTGCCTTATTTTGAGCTGCCGTCTTATTTTGAGCGGTTGCCTTAGTTTGAGTGGCTGCCTTAGTTTGAGCGGTTGCCTTAGTTTGAGCGGTTGCCTTCGTTTGAGCGGCCGCCTTAGTTTGAGCGGTTGCCTTAGTTTGAGCGGTTGCCTTAGTTTGAGTGGCTGCCTTATTTTGAGCGGCTGCCTTAGATGAGCGGTTGCCGAAGTTTGAGCTGCCACCTTAGTTTGAGGGGTTACCTTAGTTTGAGGGGTTGCCTCAGTTTGAGCGGTTGCCTTAGTTTGAGCGGTTGCCTTAGTTTGAGTGGCTGCCTTAGTTTGAGCGGTTGCCTTAGTTTGAGCGGTTGCCTTAGTTTGAGTGGCTGCCTTATTTTGAGCGGCTGCCTTAGATGAGCGGTTGCCGAAGTTTGAGCTGCCACCTTAGTTCGAGCGGTTGCCTTAGTTTGAGCGGCTGCCTAAGTTTGAGCGGTTGCCTTAGTTTGAGCGGCTGCCTTATTTTGAGCGGCTGCCTTAGATGAGCGGTTGCCGAAGTTTGAGCTGCCACCTTAGTTTGAGCGGTTGCCTTTGTTTGAGATGCTGCCTTAGTTTGAGCGGTTGCCTTAGTTTGAGATGCTGCCTTAGTTTGAGCGGCTGCCTTAGTTTGAGGGGTTGCCTAAGTTTGAGCAGCCGCCTTAGTTTGAGCGGTTGCCTTAGTTTGAGCGGCTGCCTTAGTTTGAGCGGTTGCCTTAGTTTGAGATGCTGCCTTAATTTGAGCGGTTGCCTTAGTTTGAGCGGTTGCCTTAGTTTGAGCGGTTGCCTTAGTTTGAGCGGTTGCCTTTGTTTGAGGTGTTGCCTTAGTTTGAGGGGTTGCCTTAGTTTGAGAGTCTGCCTTAGTTCGAGCGGTTGCCTTAGTTTGAGGTGTTGCCTTAGTTTGAGCGGCCGTCTTAGTTTGAGCGGATGCCTTAGATTGAGCGGTTGCCTTTGTTTGAGCGGCTGCCTTAGTTTGAGCGGTTGCCTTCGTTTGAGCGGTTGCCTTAGTTTGAGCGGTTGCCTTAGTTTGAGCGGCCGCCTAAGTTTGAGCGGTTGCCTTAGTTTGAGCGGCTGCCTTAGTTTGAGCGGCTGCCTTAGTTTGAGCGGTTGCCTAAGTTTGAGCGGCCACCTTAGTTTGAGCGGTTGCCTCAGTTTGAGATGCTGCCTTAGTTTGAGCGGTTGCCTTACTTTGAGGGGCTGCCTTAGTTTGAGCGGCTGCCTTAGTTTGAGGGGTTGCCTAAGTTTCAGCAGCCGCCTTAGATTGAGCGGTTGCCTTAGTTTGAGCGGCTGCCTTAGTTTGAGCGGTTGCCTTAGTTTGAGATGCTGCCTTAATTCGAGCGGTTGCCTCAGTTTGAGCGGTTGCCTTAGTTTGAGCGGTTGCCTTAATGAGCGGTTGCCTTTGTTTGAGGTGTTGCCTTAGTTTGAGGGGTTGCCTTAGTTTGAGAGTCTGCCTTAGTTCGAGCGGTTGCCTTAGTTTGAGGGGTTGCCTTAGTTTGAGCGGTTGCCTTGGTTTGAGCGGTTGCCTTATCACCAGCGGTTGCCTTAGTTTGAGGTGTAGCCTTAGTTTGAGCGGTTGCCTTAGTTTGAGGTGTTGCCTTAGTTTGAGCGGTTGCCTTAGTTTAGCTATTGCCTTAGTTTGAGGTGTTGCCTTAGTTTGAGGGGCTGCCTTAGTTTGAGCGGTTGCCTTAGTTTGAGAATCTGCCTTATTTTGAGCGGTTGCCTTATTTTGAGCGGTTGCCTTATTTTGAGCTATTGCCTTAGTTTAAGGGGTTGCCTTAGTTTGAGGGGTTGCCTTAGTTTGAGGGGCTGCCTTAGTTTGAGCGGTTGCCTTAGTTAGAGCAGTTGTCTTAGTTTGAGGTGTTACCTTAGTTTGAGGGGTTGACTTAGTTTGAGGGGCTGCCTTAGTTTGAGCGGTTGCCTTAGTTAGAGCGGTTGTCTTTGTTTGAGGTGTTGCCTGAGTTTGAGGGGCTGCTTTAGTTTGAGCTGTTGCCTTAGTTTGAGCGGTTGCCTTAGTAAGAGTGGATGCCTTAGTTTGAGGTGTTGCCTTAGTTTGAGAGGTTGCTTTAGTTAGAGGAGTTGCCTTAGTTTGAGGGGTTGCCTTAGTTTGAGCGGCTGCCTGAGTTTGAGCGGCTGCCTTAGTTTGAGGGGCTGCCTTAGTTTGAGCGGTTGCCTTAGTTTGAGGGGTTGCATTAGTTTGAGCGGTTGCCTTAGTTTGAGGGGTTGCCTTAGTTTGAGCGGTTGCTTAGTTTGAGGTGTTGCCTCAGTTTGAGCTGTTGCCTTAGTTTGTGGGGTTGCCTTAGTTTGAGTGGCTGCCTTAGTTTGAGGGGTTGCCTTAGTTTGAGGGGTTGCCTTAGTTTGAGCGGTTGCCTTAGTTTGAGCGGCTGCCTTAGTTTGAGCGGTTGCATTAATTTGAGCGGTTGCCTTAGTTTGAGGGGTTGCCTTAGTTTGAGCGGGTGCCTTAGTTTGAGCAGCTGCCTTAGTTTGAGCGGTTGCCTTAGTTTGAGGGGTTGCCTTAGTTTGAGGGGTTGCCTTAGTTTGAGCGGCTGCCTTAGTTTGAGGGGATGCCTTAGTTTGAGGGGATGCCTTAGTTTGAGCGGTTGCCTTAGTTTGAGGGGTTGCCTTAGTTTGAGCGGTTGCCCTGGTTTGAGCGGCTGCCTTAGTTTGAGGGGATGCCTTAGTTTGAGGGGATGCCTTAGTTTGAGCGGTTGCCTTAGTTTGAGCGGTTGCCTTAGTTTGAGCGGCTGGCTTAGTTTGAGGGGATGCCTTAGTTTGAGCGGTTGCCTTAGTTTGAGGGGATGCCTTAGATTGAGCGGTTGCCTCAGTTTGAGCGGTTGCCTTCGTTTGAGCGGTTGCCTTAGTTTGAGGGGATGACTTAATTTGAGCGGTTGCCTCAATTAGAGGGGATGCCTTAGTTTGAGCGGTTGCCTTAGTTTGATGGGATGCCTTAGTTTGAGCGGTTGCCTTAGTTTGAGGGGATGCCTTAGTTTGAGTGGATGTCTTAGTTTGAGCGGTTGCCTTAGTTTGAGGGGTTGCCTTATTTGGAGCGATTGCCTTACTTTGAGGGGATGCCTTAGTTTGAGCGGTTGCCTTAGTTTGAGCGGTTGCCTTAATTTGAGCGGTTGCCTTAGTTTGAGCGGCCGCCTTCGTTTGAGCGGCTGCCTTAGTTTGAGCGGATTCCTAAGTTGAGCGGCCACCTTACTTTGAGCGGCCATCTTAGTTTGAGCGGCTGCCTTAGTTTGAGCGGCTGCCTTAGTTTGAGCGGTTGCCTTAGTTTGAGATGCTGCCTTAGTTTGATCGGTTGCCTTAGTTTGAGCGGCTGCCTTAGTTTGAGGGGATGACTTAGTTTGAGCGGTTGCCTTAGTTTGAGTGGCTGCCTTAGTTTGAGGGGTTGCCTAAGTTTGAGCGGGTGCCTTAGTTTGAGGGGTTGCCATAGTTTGAGCGGTTGCCTTAGTTTGAGATGCTGCCTTAGTTTGAGCGGTTGCCTTAGTTTGAGAGTCTGCCTTAGTTTGAGCGGTTGCCTTAGTTAGAGCGGTTGTCTTAGTTTGAGGTGTTGCCTTAGATTGAGGGGCTGCTTTAGTTTGAGCTGTTGCCTTCGTTTGAGAGTCTGCCTTAGTTTGAGAGGTTGCCTTAGTTTGAGGGGTTGCCTTAGTTTGAGGGGTTGCCTTAGTTTGAGCGGCTGCCTGAGTTTGAGCGGCTGCCTTAGTTTCAGGGGTTGCCTTAGTTTGAGCGGTTGCCTTAGTTTGAGGGGTTGCATTAGTTTGAGCGGTTGACTTAGTTTGAGGGGTTGCATTAGTTTGAGCGGTTGCCTTAGTTTGAGGGGTTGCCTCAGTTTGAGCTGTTGTCTTAGTTTGTGGGGTTGCCTCAGTTTGAGCTGTTGCCTTAGTTTGTGGGGTTGCCTTAGTTTGAGGGGTTGCCTTAGTTTGAGGGCTGCCTTAGTTTGAGCGGTTGCCTTAGTTAGAGCGGTTGTCTTAGTTTGAGGTGTTGCCTTAGTTCGAGCGGTTGCCTTAGTTTGAGGGGTTGCCTTAGTTCGAGCGGTTGCCTTGGTTTGAGCGGTTGCCTTATTACGAGCGATTGCCTTAGTTTGAGCGGTTGCCTTAGTTTGAGCTATTGCCTTTGTTTGAGGTGTTGCCTTAGTTTGAGCGGTTGCCTTAGTTTGAGCGGTTGCCTTAGTTTGAGAATCTGCCTTATTTTGAGAGGTTGCCTTATTTTGAGCGGTTGCCTTATTTTGAGCTATTGCCTTAGTTTGAGGGCTGCCTTAGTTTGAGCGGTTGTCTTAGTTTGAGGTGTTGCCTTAGTTTGAGGGGTTGCCTTAGTTTGAGGGGCTGCCTTAGTTTGAGGGGCTGCCTTTGTTTGAGCATTTGCCTTAGTTTGAGAGTCTGCCTTAGTTTGAGAGGTTGCCTTAGTAAGAGCGGTTGCCTTAGTTTGAGGTGTTGCCTTCGTTTGAGGGGTTGCCTTAGTTTGAGCGGTTGCCTTAGTTTGAGCGGTTGCATTAATATGAGCGGTTGCCTTAGTTTGAGGGGTTGGCTTAGTTTGAGCGGTTGCCTTAGTTTGAGCAGCTGTCTTAGTTTGAGTGGTTGCCTTAGTTTGAGGGGTTGCCTTAGTTTGAGCGGTTGCCTTAGTTTGTGCGGCTTCCTTAGTTTGAGGGGATGCCTTAGTTTGAGGGGATGCCTTAGTTTGAGCGGTTGCCTTAGTTTGATGGGTTGCCTTAGTTTGAGCGGTTGCCCTGGTTTGAGTGGCTGCCTTAGTTTGAGGGGATGCCTTAGTTGGAGGGGATGCCTCAGTTTGAGCGGTTGCCTTAGTTTGAGCGGTTGCCTTAGTTTGAGCGGTTGCCTTATTTAGAGCGGTTGCCTAAGTTTGAGCGGCCACCTTAGTTTGAGCGGTTGCCTCAGTTTGAGATGCTGCCTTAGTTTGAGCGGTTGCCTTACTTTGAGGGGCTGCCTTAGTTTGAGCGGCTGCCTTAGTTTGAGGGGTTGGCTAAGTTTCAGCAGCCGCCTTAGTTTGAGCGGTTGCCTTAGTTTGAGCGGCTGCCTTAGTTTGAGCGGTTGCCTTAGTTTGAGATGCTGCCTTAATTCGAGCGGTTGCCTCAGTTTGAGCGGTTGCCTTAGTTTGAGCGGTTGCCTTAATTTGAGCGGTTGCCTTTGTTTGAGGTGTTGCCTTAGTTTGATGGGTTGCCTTAGTTTGAGAGTCTGCCTTAGTTTGAGCGGTTGCCTTAGTTTGAGGGGTTGCCTTAGTTTGAGCGGTTGCCTTGGTTTGAGTGGTTGCCTTATTACCAGCGGTTGCCTTAGTTTGAGGTGTAGCCTTAGTTTGAGCGGTTGCCTTAGTTTGAGGTGTTGCCTTAGTTTGAGCGGTTGCCTTAGTTTAGCTATTGCCTTAGTTTGAGGTGTTGCCTTAGTTTGAGGGGCTGCCTTAGTTTGAGCGGTTGCCTTAGTTTGAGAATCTGCCTTATTTTGAGCGGTTGCCTTATTTTGAGCGGTTGCCTTATTTTGAGCTATTGCCTTAGTTTAAGGGGTTGCCTTAGTTTGAGGGGTTGCCTTAGTTTGAGGGGCTGCCTTAGTTTGAGCGGTTGCCTTAGTTAGAGCGGTTGTCTTAGTTTGAGGTGTTGCCTTAGTTTGAGGGGTTGCCTTAGTTTGAGGGGCTGCCTTAGTTTGAGCGGTTGCCTTAGTTAGAGCGGTTGTCTTTGTTTGAGGTGTTGCCTGAGTTTGAGGGGCTGCTTTAGTTTGAGCTGTTGCCTTAGTTTGAGCGGTTGCCTTAGTAAGAGCGGTTGCCTTAGTTTGAGGTGTTGCCTTAGTTTGAGAGGTTGCCTTAGTTAGAGGAGTTGCCTTAGTTTGAGGGGTTGCCTTAGTTTGAGCGGCTGCCTGAGTTTGAGCGGCTGCCTTAGTTTGAGGGGCTGCCTTAGTTTGAGCGGTTGCCTTAGTTTGAGGGGTTGCATTAGTTTAAGCGGTTGCCTTAGTTTGAGGCGTTGCCTAAGTTTGAGCGGTTGCCTTAGTTTGAGGTGTTGCCTCAGTTTGAGCTGTTGCCTTAGTTTGTGGGGTTGCCTTAGTTTGAGTGGCTGTTCTAGTTTGAGGGGTTGCCTTAGTTTGAGGGGTTGCCTTAGTTTGAGCGGTTGCCTTAGTTTGAGCGGCTGCCTTAGTTTGAGCGGTTGCATTAATTTGAGCGGTTGCCTTAGTTTGAGGGGTTGCCTTAGTTTGAGCGGGTGCCTTAGTTTGAGCAGCTGCCTTAGTTTGAGCGGTTGCCTTAGTTTGAGGGGTTGCCTTAGTTTGAGCGGTTGCCTTAGTTTGAGCGGCTGCCTTAGTTTGAGGGGATGCCTTAGTTTGAGGGGATGCCTTAGTTTGAGCCGTTGCCTTAGTTTGAGGGGTTGCCTTAGTTTGAGCGGTTGCCCTGGTTTGAGCGGCTGCCTTCGTTTGAGGGGATGCCTTAGTTTGAGGGGATGCCTTAGTTTGAGCGGTTGCCTTAGTTTGAGCGGTTGCCTTAGTTTGAGCGGCTGGCTTAGTTTGAGGGGATGCCTTAGTTTGAGCGGTTGCCTTAGTTTGAGGGGATGCCTTAGTTTGAGCGGTTGCCTCAGTTTGAGCGGTTGCCTTCGTTTGAGCGGTTGCCTTAGTTTGAGGGGATGACTTAATTTGAGCGGTTGCCTCAATTAGAGGGGATGCCTTAGTTTGAGCGGTTGCCTTAGTTTCAGGGGATGCCTTAGTTTGATGGGATGCCTTAGTTTGAGCGGTTGCCTTAGTTTGAGGGGATGCCTTAGTTTGAGGGGATGTCTTAGTTTGAGCGGTTGCCTTATTTTGAGTGGTTGCCTTATTTGGAGCGATTGCCTTACTTTGAGGGGATGCCTTAGTTTGAGCGGCCGCATTCGTTTGAGCGGCTGCCTTAGTTTGAGCGGATTCCTAAGTTGTGCGGCCACCTTACTTTGAGCGGCCACCTTAGTTTGAGCGGCTGCCTTAGTTTGAGCGGCTGCCTTAGTTTGAGCAGTTGCCTTAGTTTGAGATGCTGCCTTAGTTTGATCGGTTGCCTTAGTTTGAGCGGCTGCCTTAGTTTGAGGGGATGACTTAGTTTGAGCGGTTGCCTTAATTTGAGTGGCTGCCTTAGTTTGAGGGGTTGCCTAAGTTTGAGCGGCTGCCTTAGTTTGAGGGGTTGCCATAGTTTGAGCGGTTGCCTTAGTTTGAGATGCTGCCTTAGTTTGAGCGGTTGCCTTAGTTTGAGAGTCTGCCTTAGTTTGAGCGGTTGCCTTAGTTAGAGCGGTTGTCTTAGTTTGAGGTGTTGCCTTAGATTGAGGGGCTGCTTTAGTTTGAGCTGTTGCCTTCGTTTGAGAGTCTGCCTTAGTTTGAGAGGTTGCCTTAGTTTGAGGGGTTGCCTTAGTTTGAGGGGTTGCCTTAGTTTGAGCGGCTGCCTGAGTTTGAGCGGCTGCCTTAGTTTGAGGGGTTGCCTTAGTTTGAGCGGTTGCCTTAGTTTGAGGGGTTGCATTAGTTTGAGCGGTTGACTTAGTTTGAGGGGTTGCATTAGTTTGAGCGGTTGCCTTAGTTTGAGGGGTTGCCTCAGTTTGAGCTGTTGTCTTAGTTTGTAGGGTTGCCTCAGTTTGAGCTGTTGCCTTAGTTTGTGGGGTTGCCTTAGTTTGAGGGGTTGCCTTAATTTGAGCGGTTGCCTTTGTTTGAGGTGTTGCCTTAGATTGAGCGGTTGCCTTAGTTTGAGAGTCTGCCTTAGTTCGAGCGGTTGCCTTAGTTTGAGGGGTTGCCTTAGTTCGAGCGGTTGCCTTGGTTTGAGCGGTTGCCTTATTACGAGCGGTTGCCTTAGTTTGAGGTGTTGCCTTATTTCAAGCGGTTGCCTTAGTTTGAGGTGTTGCCTTAGTTTGAGTGGTTGCCTTAGTTTGAGCGGTTGCCTTAGTTTGAGCTATTGCCTTTGTTTGAGGTGTTGCCTTAGTTTGAGCGGTTGCCTTAGTTTGAGCGGTTGCCTTCGTTTGAGAATCTGCCTTATTTTGAGCGGTTGCCTTATTTTGAGCGGTTGCCTTATTTTGAGCTATTGCCTTAGTTTGAGGGGTTGCCTTAGTTTGAGGGCTGCCTTAGTTTGAGCGGTTGCCTTAGTTAGAGCGGTTGTCTTAGTTTGAGGTGTTGCCTTAGTTTGAGGGGTTGCCTTAGTTTGAGCGGTTGCCTTAGTTTGAGCGGTTGCCTTATTTAGAGCGGCTGGCTTAGTTTGAGGGGATGCCTTAGTTTGAGCGGTTGCCTCAGTTTGAGGGGATGCCTTAATTTGAGCGGTTGCCTCAATTAGAGGGGATGCCTTAGTTTGAGCGGTTGCCTTAGTTTGATGGGATGCCTTAGTTTGAGCGGTTGCCTTAGTTTGAGGGGATGCCTTAGTTTGAGCGGTTGACTTAGTTTGAGCGGTTGCCTTCGTTTGAGCGGCTGCCTTAGTTTGAGGGGATGCCTTAGTTTGAGCGTTTGTCTTAGTTTGAGGGGTTGCCTTATTTGGAGCGGTTGCCTTAGTTTGAGTCGCCGCCTGAGTTTGAGCGGCTACCTTAGTTTAAGGGGATGCCTTAGTTTGAGCGGTAGCCTTAGTTTGAGCGTTTGCCTTACTTTGAGGGGATGCCTTTGTTTGAGCGGTGGCCTTAATTTGAGCGGTTGCCTTAGTTTGAGCGGCTGCCTTAATTTGAGCGGATTCCTAAGTTGAGCGGCCACCTTAGTTTGAGCGGCTGCCTTAGTTTGAGCGGTTGCCTTAGTTTGAGATGCTGCCTTAGTTTGAGCGGTTGCCTTAGTTTGAGATGCTGCCTTAGTTTGATCGGTTGCCTTAGTTTGAGCGGCTGCCTTAGTTTGAGAGGATGACTTAGTTTGAGCGGTTGCCTTAGTTTGAGGGGCTGCCTTAGTTTGAGGTTTTGCCTAAGTTTGAGCGGCTGCCTTAGTTTGAGGGGTTGCCTTCGTTTGAGCGTTTGCCTTAGTTTGAGCGGCTGCCTTAGTTTGAGGGGCTGCCTTAGTTTGAGCGGTTGCCTTAGTTTGAGATGCTGCCTTAGATTGAGCGGTTGCCTTCGTTTGAGAGTCTGCCTTAGTTTGAGCGGGTGTCTTAGTTAGAGCGGTTGTCTTAGTTTGAGGTGTTGCCTTAGTTTGAGAGGTTGCCTTAGTTTGAGGGGTTGCCTTAGTTTGAGGGGTTGCCTTAGTTTGAGCGGCTGCCTGAGTTTGAGCGGCTGCCTTAGTTTGAGGGGTTGCATTAATTTGAGCGGTTGCCTTAGTTTGAGCGGCTGCCTGAGTTTGAGCGGTTGCCTCAGTTTGAGGGGTTGCATTAATTTGAGCGGTTGCCTTAGTTTGAGGGGTTGCCTTAGTTTGAGGGGCTGCCTGAGTTTGAGCGGTTGCCTCAGTTTGAGGGGTTGCATTAATTTGAGCGGTTGCCTTAGTTTGACGGGTTGCATTAGTTTGAGCGGTTGCCTTAGTTTGAGGGGTTGCCTCAGTTTGAGCTGTTGTCTTACTTTGTGGGATTGCCTTAGTTTGAGTGGCTGCCTTCGTTTGAGGGGTTGACTTAGTTTGAGGGGTTGCATTAGTTTGAGCGGTTGCCTTAGTTTGATGGGTTGCCTTAGTTTGAGCGGTTGCCTTAGTTTGAGGGGTTGCCTCAGTTTGACCTGTTGCCTTAGTTTGTGGGGTTGCCTTAGTTTGAGGGGTTGCCTTAGTTTGAGGTGTTGCCTTAGTTTGAGCGGTTGCATTTGTTTGAGCGGCTGCCTTAGTTTGAGCGGTTGCCTTAATTTGAGCGGCTGCCTTAGTTTGAGGGGTTGCCTTAGTTTGAGCGGTTGCCTTAGTTTGAGGGGTTGCATTAGTTTGAGCGGTTGCCTTAGTTTGAGGGGTTGCCTTAGTTTGAGCGGTTGCCTTAGTTTGAGGGGTTGCCTCAGTTTGAGCTGTTGCCTTAGTTTGTGGGGTTGCCTTAGTTTGAGTGGCTGCCTTAGTTTGAGGGGTTGCCTTAGTTTGAGCGGTTGCCTTAGTTTGAGCGGCTGCCTTAGTTTGAGCGGTTGCCTTAATTTGAGCGGTTGCCTTAGTTTGAGGGGTTGCCATAGTCTGAGCGGTTGCCTTAGTTTAAGCAGCTGCCTTCGTTTGAGCGGTTGCCTTAGTTTGAGGGGATGCCTTAGTTTGAGGGGATGCCTTAGTTTGAGCGGTTGCCTTAGTTTGAGGGGTTGCCTTAGTTTGAGCGGTTGCCCTGGTTTGAGCGGCTGCCTTAGTTTGAGGGGATCCCTTAGTTTGAGGGGATGCCTTAGTTTGAGCAGTTGCCTTAGTTTGAGCGGTTGCCTCAGTTTGAGCGGTTGCCTTAGTTTGAGCGGCTGGCTTAGTTTGAGGGGATGCCTTAGTTTGAGCGGTTGCCTTAGTTTGAGGGGATGCCTTAGTTTGAGCGGTTGCCTTAGTTTGAGCGGTTGCCTTCGTTTGAGCAGTTGACTTAGTTTGAGGGGATGCCTTAATTTGAGCGGTTGCCTCAATTAGAGGGGATGCCTTAGTTTGAGCGGTTACCTTAGTTTGAGGGGTTGCCTTATTTGGAGCGGTTGCCTTAGTTTGAGTGGCCGCCTTAGTTTGAGCGGTTGCCTTAATTTGAGCGGTTGCCTTAGTTTGAGCGGCCACATTAGTTTGAGCGGCTGCCTTAGTTTGAGCGGTAGCCTTAGTTTGAGATGCTGCCTTAGTTTGAGCGGTTGACTCAGTTTGAGATGCTGCCTTAGTTTGAGCGGTTGCCTCAGTTTGAGATGCTGCCTTAGTTTGAGCGGTTGCCTTAATTTGAGCGGCCCCCTTAGTTTGAGCGGCTGCCTTAGTTTGAGGGGATGGCTTAGTTTGAGCGGTTGCCTTAGTTTGAGGGGCTGCCTTAGTTTGAGCGGTTGCCTAAGTTTGAGCGGCTGCCTTAGTTTGAGGGGTTGCCTTAGTTTGAGCGGTTACCTTAGTTTGAGCGGTTGCCTTAGTTTGAGCGGCTGCCTTAGTTTGAGGGGCTGCCTTAGTTTGAGCGGTTGCCTTAGTTTGAGATGCTGCCTTAGTTTGAGCGGTTGCCTTAGTTTGAGAGTCTGCCTTAGTTTGAGCGGTTGCCTTAGTTAGAGCGGTTGTCTTAGTTTGAGGTGTTGCCTTAGTTTGCTGGGCTGCTTTAGTTTGAGCTGTTGCCTTAGTTTGAGCGGTTGCCTTAGTTAGAGCCGTTGCCTTAGTTTGATGTGTTGCCTCAGTTTGAGAGGTTGCCTTAGTTTGAGGGGTTGCCTTAGTTTGAGGGGTTGCCTTAGTTTGAGCGGCTGCCTGAGTTTGAGCGGCTGCCTTAGTTTGAGGGTTTGCCTTAGTTTGAGCGGTTGCCTTAGTTTGAGGGGTTGCATTAGCTTGAGCGGTTGCCTTAGTTTGAGGGGTTGCATTAGTTTGAGCGGTTGCCTTAGTTTGAGGGGTTGCCTCAGTTTGAGCTGTTGTCTTAGTTTTTGGGGTTGCCTTAGTTTGAGTGGCTGCCTTAGTTTGAGGGGATGCCTTAGTTTGAGGGGTGGCATTAGTTTGAGCGGTTGCCTTAGTTTGAGGGGTTGCCTTAGTTTGAGCGGTTGCCTTAGTTTGAGGGGTTGCCTCAGTTTGACCTGTTGCCTTAGTTTGTGGGGTTGCCTTAGTTTGAGGGGTTGCCTTAGTTTGAGGGGTTGCCTTCGTTTGAGCGGTTGCCTTAGTTTGAGCGGCTGTCTTAGTTTGAGCGGTTGCCTTAATTTGAGCGGCTGCCTTAGTTTGAGGGGTTGCCTTAGTTTGAGCGGTTGCCTTAGTTTGAGGGGTTGCATTAGTTTGAGCGGTTGCCTTAGTTTGAGGGGTTGCCTTAGTTTGAGCGGTTGCCTTAGTTTGAGGGGTTGCCTTAGTTTGAGCGGTTGCCTTAATTTGAGGGGTTGCCTCAGTTTGAGCTGTTGCCTTAGTTTGTGGGGTTGCCTTAGTTTGAGAGACTGCCTTAGTTTGAGGGGTTGCCTTAGTTTGAGGGGTTGCCTTAGTTTGAGCGGTGGCCTTAGTTTGAGCGGCTGCCTTAGTTTGAGCGGTTGCCTTAATTTGAGCGGTTGCCTTAGTTTGAGGGGTTGCCTCAGTTTGAGCGGTTGCCTTAGTTTGAGCAGCTGCCTTAGTTTGAGCGGTTGCCTTAGTTTGAGGGGTTGCCTTAGTTTGAGCGGTTGCCTTAGTTTGAGCGGCTGCCTTAGTTTGAGGGGTTGCCTTAGTTTGAGCGGTTGCCTTAGTTTGAGGGGTTGCCTCAGTTTGAGCTGTTGCCTTAGTTTGTGGGGTTGCCTTAGTTTGAGTGGCTGCCTTAGTTTGAGGGGTTGTCTTCGTTTGAGCGGTTGCCTTAGTTTGAGCGGCTGCCTTAGTTTGAGCGGTTGCCTTAATTTGAGGGGTTGCCTTAGTTTGAGGGGTTGCCTTAGTCTGAGCGGTTGCCTTAGTTTAAGCAGCTGCCTTAGTTTGAGGGGTTGCCTTAGTTTGAGGGGTTGCCTTAGTTTGAGCGGTTGCCTTAGTTTGAGCGGCTGCCTTAGTTTGAGGGGATGCCTTAGTTTGAGGGGATGCCTTAGTTTGAGCGGTTGCCTTAGTTTGAGGGGTTGCCTTAGTTTGAGCGGTTGCTCTGGTTTGAGCGGCTGACTTAGTTTGAGGGGATCCCTTAGTTTGAGGGGATGCCTTAGTTTGAGCAGTTGCCATAGTTTGAGCGGTTGCCTTCGTTTGAGCGGTTGCCTTAGTTTGAGCGGCTGGCTTAGTTTGAGGGGTTGCCTTAGTTTGAGCGGTTGCCTTAGTTTGAGGGGATGCCTTAGTTTGAGCGGTTGCCTTAGTTTGAGCGGTTGCCTTCGTTTGAGCGGTTGCCTTAGTTTGAAGGGTTGCCTTAATTTGAGCAGTTGCCTCAATTAGAGGGGATGCCTTAGTTTGAGCGGTTGCCTTAGTTTGAGGGGATGCCTTAGTTTGAGCGGTTGCCTTAGTTTGAGGGGATGCCTTAGTTTGAGCGGTTGCCTTAGTTTGAGCGGTTGCCTTCGTTTCAGCGGCTGCCTTAGTTTGAGGGGATGCCTTAGTTTGAGCGGTTGCCTTAGTTTGAGGGGTTGCCTTATTTGGAGCGGTTGCCTTAGTTTGAGTGGCCGCCTTAGTTTGAGCGGCTGCCTTAGTTTGAGGGGATGCCTTAGTTTGAGCGGTTGCCTTAGTTTGAGTGGCCGCCTTAGTTTGAGCGGCTGCCTTAGTTTGAGGGGATGCCTTAGTTTGAGGGGATGCCTTAGTTTGAGCGGTTGCCTTAGTATGAGGGGTTGCCTTATTTGGAGCGGTTGCCTTAGTTTGAGTGGCCGCCTTAGTTTGAGCGGCTGCCTTAGTTTGAGGGGATGCCTTAGTTTGAGCGGTTGCCTTAATTTGAGCGGTTGCCTTAGTTTGAGCGGCCGCCTTTGTTTGAGCGGCTGCCTTAGTTTGAGCGGTTGCCTCAGTTTGAGATGCTGCCTTAGTTTGAGCGGTTGCCTCAGTTTGCGATGCTGCCTTAGTTTGAGCGGTTGCCTTAATTTGAGCGGCCGCCTTAGTTTGAGCGGCTGCCTTAGTTTGAGGGGATGGCTTAGTTTGAGCGGTTGCCTTAGTTTGAGGGGCTGCCTTAGTTTGAGCGGTTGCCTAAGTTTGAGCGGCTGCCTGATTTTGAGGGGTTGCCTTAGTTTGAGCGGTTGCCTTAGTTTGAGCGGTTGCCTTAGTTTGAGCGGCTGCCTTAGTTTGAGGGGCTGCCTTAGTTTGAGCGCTTGCCTTAGTTTGAGCGGCTGCCTTAGTTTGAGCGGTTGCCTATGTTTGAGCGGCTGCCTGATTTTGAGGGGTTGCCTTGGTTTGAGCGGTTGCCTCAGTTTGAGATGCTGCCTTAGTTTGAGCGGTTGCCTCAGTTTGAGATGCTGCCTTAGTTTGAGCGGTTGCCTTAATTTGAGCGGCCGCCTTAGTTTGAGCGGCTGCCTTTGTTTGAGGGGATGGCTTAGTTTTAGCGGTTGCCTTAGTTTGAGGGGCTGCCTTAGTTTGAGCGGTTGCCTAAGTTTGAGCGGCTGCCTGATTTTGAGGGGTTGCCTTAGTTTGAGCGGTTGCCTTAGTTTGAGCGGTTGCCTTAGTTTGAGCGGCTGCCTTAGTTTGAGGGGCTGCCTTAGTTTGAGCGGTTGCCTTAGTTTGAGGGGTTGCCTTAGTTTGAGCGGTTGCCTTAGTTTGAGGGGTTGCCTCAATTTGAGCTGTTGCCTTAGTTTGTGGGGTTGCCTTAGTTTGAGTGGCTGCCTTAGTTTGAGGGGTTGCCTTAGTTTGAGGGGTTGCCTTAGTTTGAGCGGTGGCCTTAGTTTGAGCGGCTGCCTTAGTTTGAGCAGTTGCCTTAATTTGAGCGGTCGCCTTAGTTTGAGGGGTTGCCTCAGTTTGAGCGGTTGCCTTAGTTTGAGCAGCTGCCTTAGTTTGAGCGGTTGCCTTAGTTTGAGGGGTTGCCTTAGTTTGAGCGGTTGCCTTAGTTTGAGCGGCTGCCTTAGTTTGAGGGGATGCCTTAGTTTGAAGGGATGCCTTAGTTTGAGCGGTAGCCTTAGTTTAAGGGGTTGCCTGAGTTTGAGCGGTTGCCCTTGTTTGAGCGGCTGCCTTAGTTTGAGCGGCTGCCTTAGTTTGAGGGGATGACTTAGTTTGAGCGGTTGCCTTAGTTTGAGGGGCTGCCTTAGTTTGAGGGGTTGCCTAAGTTTGAGCGGCTGCCTTAGTTAGAGCGGTTGCCTTAGTTTGAGGGGTTGCCTTAGTTTGAGGGGCTGCCTTAGTTTGAGCGGTTGCCTTAGTTTGAGATGCTGCCTTAGTTTGAGCGGTTGCCTTAGATTGAGCGGTTGCCTTAGTTTGAGGGGTTGCCTTAGTTTGAGCGGTTGCCTTAGTTTGAGCGGTGGCCTTAGTTTGAGCGGCTGCCTTAGTTTGAGCGGTTGCCTTAATTTGAGCGGTTGCCTTAGTTTGAGGGGTTGCCTCAGTTTGAGCGGTTGCCTTAGTTTGAGCAGCTGCCTTAGTTTGAGCGGTTGCCTTAGTTTGAGGGGTTGCCTTAGTTTGAGCGGTTGCCTTAGTTTGAGCGGCTGCCTTAGTTTGAGGGGTTGCCTTAGTTTGAGCGGTTGCCTTAGTTTGAGGGGTTGCCTCAGTTTGAGCTGTTGCCTTAGTTTGTGGGGTTGCCTTAGTTTGAGTGGCTGCCTTAGTTTGAGGGGTTGTCTTCGTTTGAGCGGTTGCCTTAGTTTGAGCGGCTGCCTTAGTTTGAGCGGTTGCCTTAATTTGAGGGGTTGCCTTAGTTTGAGGGGTTGCCTTAGTCTGAGCGGTTGCCTTAGTTTAAGCAGCTGCCTTAGTTTGAGGGGTTGCCTTAGTTTGAGGGGTTGCCTTAGTTTGAGCGGTTGCCTTAGTTTGAGCAGCTGCCTTAGTTTGAGGGGATGCCTTAGTTTGAGGGGATGCCTTAGTTTGAGCGGTTGCCTTAGTTTGAGGTGTTGCCTTAGTTTGAGCGGTTGCCCTGGTTTGAGCGGCTGACTTAGTTTGAGGGGATCCCTTAGTTTGAGGGGATGCCTTAGTTTGAGCAGTTGCCATAGTTTGAGCGGTTGCCTTAGTTTGAGCGGTTGCCTTAGTTTGAGCGGCTGGCTTAGTTTGAGGGGTTGCCTTAGTTTGAGCGGTTGCCTTAGTTTGAGGGGATGCCTTAGTTTGAGCGGTTGCCTTAGTTTGAGCGGTTGCCTTCGTTTGAGCGGTTGCCTTAGTTTGAAGGGTTGCCTTAATTTGAGCAGTTGCCTCAATTAGAGGGGATGCCTTAGTTTGAGCGGTTGCCTTAGTTTGAGGGGATGCCTTAGTTTGAGCGGTTGCCTTAGTTTGAGGGGATGCCTTAGTTTGAGCGGTTGCCTTAGTTTGAGCGGTTGCCTTCGTTTCAGCGGCTGCCTTAGTTTGAGGGGATGCCTTAGTTTGAGCGGTTGCCTTAGTTTGAGGGGTTGCCTTATTTGGAGCGGTTGCCTTAGTTTGAGTGGCCGCCTTAGTTTGAGCGGCTGCCTTAGTTTGAGGGGATGCCTTAGTTTGAGCTGTTGCCTTAATTTGAGCGGTTGCCTTAGTTTGAGCGGCTGCCTTTGTTTGAGGGGTTGCCTAATTTGGAGCTGTTGCCTTAGTTTGAGTGGCCGCCTTAGTTTGAGCGGCTGCCTTAGCTTGAGGGGATGCCTCAGTTTGAGGGGATGCCTTAGTTTGAGCGGTTGCCTTAGTTTGAGGGGTTGCCTTATTTGGAGCGGTTGCCTTAGTTTGAGTGGCCGCCTTAATTTGAGCGGCTGCCTTAGTTTGAGGGGATGCCTTAGTTTGAGCGGTTGCCTTAATTTGAGCGGTTGCCTTAGTTTGAGCGGCCGCCTTTGTTTGAGCGGCTGCCTTAGTTTGAGCGGTTGCCTCAGTTTGAGATGCTGCCTTAGTTTGAGCGGTTGCCTCAGTTTGAGATGCTGCCTTAGTTTGAGCGGTTGCCTTAATTTGAGCGGCCGCCTTAATTTGAGCGGCTGCCTTAGTTTGAGGGGATGGCTTAGTTTGAGCGGTTGCCTTAGTTTGAGGGGCTGCCTTAGTTTGAGCGGTTGCCTAAGTTTGAGCGGCTGCCTGATTTTGAGGGGTTGCCTTAGTTTGAGCGGTTGCCTTAGTTTGAGCGGTTGCCTTAGTTTGAGCGGCTGCCTTAGTTTGAGGGGCTGCCTTAGTTTGAGCGGTTGCCTTAGTTTCAGCGGCTGCCTTAGTTTGAGCGGTTGCCTAAGTTTGAGCGGCTGCCTGATTTTGAGGGGTTGCCTTAGTTTGAGCGGTTGCCTCAGTTTGAGATGCTGCCTTAGTTTGAGCGGTTGCCTCAGTTTGAGATGCTGCCTTAGTTTGAGCGGTTGCCTTAATTTGAGCGGCCGCCTTAGTTTGAGCGGCTGCCTTTGTTTGAGGGGATGGCTTAGTTTTAGCGGTTGCCTTAGTTTGAGGGGCTGCCTTAGTTTGAGCGGTTGCCTAAGTTTGAGCGGCTGCCTGATTTTGAGGGGTTGCCTTAGTTTGAGCGGTTGCCTTAGTTTGAGCGGTTGCCTTAGTTTGAGCGGCTGCCTTAGTTTGAGGGGCTGCCTTAGTTTGAGCGGTTGCCTTAGTTTGAGATGCTGCCTTACTTTGAGCGGTTGCCTTAGTTCTAGCGGTTGTCTTAGTTTGCGGTGTTGCCTTAGTTTGAGAGGTTGCCTTAGTTTGAGGGGTTGCCTTAGTTTGAGGGGATGCCTTAGTTTGAGCGGCTGCCTGAGTTTGAGCGGATCCCTTAGTTTGAGGGGTTGCCTTAGTTTGAGCGGTTGCCTTAGTTTGAGGGGTTGCCTTAGTTTGAGCGGTGGCCTTAGTTTGAGCGGCTGCCTTAGTTTGAGCAGTTGCCTTAATTTGAGCGGTTGCCTTAGTTTGAGGGGTTGCCTCAGTTTGAGCGGTTGCCTTAGTTTGAGCAGCTGCCTTAGTTTGAGCGGTTGCCTTAGTTTGAGGGGTTGCCTTAGTTTGAGCGGTTGCCTTAGTTTGAGCGGCTGCCTTAGTTTGAGGGGATGCCTTAGTTTGAGGGGATGCCTTAGTTTGAGCGGTAGCCTTAGTTTAAGGGGTTGCCTGAGTTTGAGCGGTTGCCCTGGTTTGAGCGGCTGCCTTAGTTTGAGCGGCTGCCTTAGTTTGAGGGGATGACTTAGTTTGAGCGGTTGCCTTAGTTTGAGGGGCTGCCTTAGTTTGAGGGGTTGCCTAAGTTTGAGCGGCTGCCTTAGTTAGAGCGGTTGCCTTAGTTTGAGCGGTTGCCTTAGTTTGAGGGGCTGCCTTAGTTTGAGGGGTTGCCTTAGTTTGAGGGGCTGCCTTAGTTTGAGCGGTTGCCTTAGTTTGAGATGCTGCCTTAGTTTGAGCGGTTGCCTTAGATTGAGCGGCTGCCTTAGTTTGAGCGGTTGCCTAAGTTTGAGCGGCCGCCTTAGTTTGAGCGGTTGCCTTAGTTTGAGCAGCTGCCTTAGTTTGAGCGGTTGCCTTTGTTTGAGGGGTTGCCTTAGTTTGAGCGGTTGCCTTAGTTTGAGCGGCTGCCTTAGTTTGAGGGGATGCCTTAGTTTGAGGGGATGCCTTAGTTTGAGCGGTTGCCTTAGTTTGAGGGGATCCCTTAGTTTGAGGGGATGCCTTAGTTTGAGCAGTTGCCATAGTTTGAGCGGTTGCCTTAGTTTGAGCGGTTGCCTTAGTTTGAGCGGCTGGCTTAGTTTGAGGGGTTGCCTTAGTTTGAGCGGTTGCCTTAGTTTGAGGGGATGCCTTAGTTTGAGCGGTTGCCTTAGTTTGAGCGGTTGCCTTCGTTTGAGCGGTTGCCTTAGTTTGAAGGGTTGCCTTAATTTGAGCAGTTGCCTCAATTAGAGGGGATGCCTTAGTTTGAGCGGTTGCCTTAGTTTGAGGGGATGCCTTAGTTTGAGCGGTTGCCTTAGTTTGAGGGGATGCCTTAGTTTGAGCGGTTGCCTTAGTTTGAGCGGTTGCCTTCGTTTCAGCGGCTGCCTTAGTTTGAGGGGATGCCTTAGTTTGAGCGGTTGCCTTAGTTTGAGGGGTTGCCTTATTTGGAGCGGTTGCCTTAGTTTGAGTGGCCGCCTTAGTTTGAGCGGCTGCCTTAGTTTGAGGGGATGCCTTAGTTTGAGCTGTTGCCTTAATTTGAGCGGTTGCCTTAGTTTGAGCGGCTGCCTTTGTTTGAGGGGTTGCCTTATTTGGAGCTGTTGCCTTAGTTTGAGTGGCCGCCTTAGTTTGAGCGGCTGCCTTAGCTTGAGGGGATGCCTCAGTTTGAGGGGATGCCTTAGTTTGAGCGGTTGCCTTAGTTTGAGGGGTTGCCTTATTTGGAGCGGTTGCCTTAGTTTGAGTGGCCGCCTTAGTTTGAGCGGCTGCCTTAGTTTGAGGGGATGCCTTAGTTTGAGCGGTTGCCTTAATTTGAGCGGTTGCCTTAGTTTGAGCGGCCGCCTTTGTTTGAGCGGCTGCCTTAGTTTGAGCGGTTGCCTCAGTTTGAGATGCTGCCTTAGTTTGAGCGGTTGCCTCAGTTTGAGATGCTGCCTTAGTTTGTGCGGTTGCCTTAATTTGAGCGGCCGCCTTAATTTGAGCGGCTGCCTTAGTTTGAGGGGATGGCTTAGTTTGAGCGGTTGCCTTAGTTTGAGGGGCTGCCTTAGTTTGAGCGGTTGCCTAAGTTTGAGCGGCTGCCTGATTTTGAGGGGTTGCCTTAGTTTGAGCGGTTGCCTTAGTTTGAGCGGTTGCCTTAGTTTGAGCGGCTGCCTTAGTTTGAGGGGCTGCCTTAGTTTGAGCGGTTGCCTTAGTTTGAGCGGCTGCCTTAGTTTGAGCGGTTGCCTAAGTTTGAGCGGCTGCCTGATTTTGAGGGGTTGCCTTAGTTTGAGCGGTTGCCTCAGTTTGAGATGCTGCCTTAGTTTGAGCGGTTGCCTCAGTTTGAGATGCTGCCTTAGTTTGAGCGGTTGCCTTAATTTGAGCGGCCGCCTTAGTTTGAGCGGCTGCCTTTGTTTGAGGGGATGGCTTAGTTTTAGCGGTTGCCTTAGTTTGAGGGGCTGCCTTAGTTTGAGCGGTTGCCTAAGTTTGAGCGGCTGCCTGATTTTGAGGGGTTGCCTTAGTTTGAGCGGTTGCCTTAGTTTGAGCGGTTGCCTTAGTTTGAGCGGCTGCCTTAGTTTGAGGGGCTGCCTTAGTTTGAGCGGTTGCCTTAGTTTGAGATGCTGCCTTACTTTGAGCGGTTGCCTTAGTTCTAGCGGTTGTCTTAGTTTGAGGTGTTGCCTTAGTTTGAGAGGTTGCCTTAGTTTGAGGGGTTGCCTTAGTTTGAGGGGTTGCCTTAGTTTGAGCGGCTGCCTGAGTTTGAGCGGATCCCTTAGTTTGAGGGGTTGCCTTAGTTTGAGCGGTTGCCTTAGTTTGAGGGGTTGCCTTAGTTTGAGCGGTGGCCTTAGTTTGAGCGGCTGCCTTAGTTTGAGCAGTTGCCTTAATTTGAGCGGTTGCCTTAGTTTGAGGGGTTGCCTCAGTTTGAGCGGTTGCCTTAGTTTGAGCAGCTGCCTTAGTTTGAGCGGTTGCCTTAGTTTGAGGGGTTGCCTTAGTTTGAGCGGTTGCCTTAGTTTGAGCGGCTGCCTTAGTTTGAGGGGATGCCTTAGTTTGAGGGGATGCCTTAGTTTGAGCGGTAGCCTTAGTTTAAGGGGTTGCCTGAGTTTGAGCGGTTGCCCTGGTTTGAGCGGCTGCCTTAGTTTGAGCGGCTGCCTTAGTTTGAGGGGATGACTTAGTTTGAGCGGTTGCCTTAGTTTGAGGGGCTGCCTTAGTTTGAGGGGTTGCCTAAGTTTGAGCGGCTGCCTTAGTTAGAGCGGTTGCCTTAGTTTGAGCGGTTGCCTTAGTTTGAGGGGCTGCCTTAGTTTGAGGGGTTGCCTTAGTTTGAGGGGCTGCCTTAGTTTGAGCGGTTGCCTTAGTTTGAGATGCTGCCTTAGTTTGAGCGGTTGCCTTAGATTGAGCGGCTGCCTTAGTTTGAGCGGTTGCCTAAGTTTGAGCGGCCGCCTTAGTTTGAGCGGTTGCCTTAGTTTGAGCAGCTGCCTTAGTTTGAGCGGTTGCCTTTGTTTGAGGGGTTGCCTTAGTTTGAGCGGTTGCCTTAGTTTGAGCGGCTGCCTTAGTTTGAGGGGATGCCTTAGTTTGAGGGGATGCCTTAGTTTGAGCGGTTGCCTTAGTTTAAGGGGTTGCCTGAGTTTGAGCGGTTGCCCTGGTTTGAGCGGCTGCCTTAGTTTGAGCGGTTGCCTTAGTTTGAGCGGTTGCCTTCGTTTGAGCGGTTGCCTTAGTTTGAGGGGATGCCTTAATTTGAGCGGTTGCCTCAATTAGAGGGGATGCCTTAGTTTGAGCGGTTGCCTTAGTTTGAGGGGATGCCTTAGTTTGAGCGGTTGCCTCAGTTTGAAGGGATGCCTTAGTTTGAGCGGTTGCCTCAGTTTGAGCGGTTGCCTTAGTTTGAGGGGTTGCCTTAGTTTGAGCGGTTGCCTTAGTTTGAAAGGTTGCCTTAGTTTGAGCGGTTGCCTCAGTTTGAGATGCTGCCTTAGTTTGAGCGGTTGCCTCAGTTTGAGATGCTGCCTTAGTTTGAGCGGTTGCCTTAATTTGAGCGGCCGCCTTAGTTTGAGCGGCTGCCTTAGTTTGAGGGGATGGCTTAGTTTGAGCGGTTGCCTTAGTTTGAGGGGCTGCCTTAGTTTGAGCGGTTGCCTAAGTTTGAGCGGCTGCCTGATTTTGAGGGGTTGCCTTAGTTTGAGCGGTTGCCTTAGTTTGAGCGGTTGCCTTAGTTTGAGCGGCTGCCTTAGTTTGAGGGGCTGCCTTAGTTTGAGCGGTTGCCTTAGTTTGAGCGGCTGCCTTAGTTTGAGCGGTTGCCTAAGTTTGAGCGGCTGCCTGATTTTGAGGGGTTGCCTTAGTTTGAGCGGTTGCCTCAGTTTGAGATGCTGCCTTAGTTTGAGCGGTTGCCTCAGTTTGAGATGCTGCCTTAGTTTGAGCGGTTGCCTTAATTTGAGCGGCCGCCTTAGTTTGAGCGGCTGCCTTTGTTTGAGGGGATGGCTTAGTTTTAGCGGTTGCCTTAGTTTGAGGGGCTGCCTTAGTTTGAGCGGTTGCCTAAGTTTGAGCGGTTGCCTGATTTTGAGGGGTTGCCTTTGTTTGAGCGGTTGCCTTAGTTTGAGCGGTTGCCTTAGTTTGAGCGGCTGCCTTAGTTTGAGGGGCTGCCTTAGTTTGAGCGGTTGCCTTAGTTTGAGATGCTGCCTTATTTTGAGCGGTTGCCTTAGTTCGAGCGGTTGTCTTAGTTTGAGGTGTTGCCTTAGTTTGAGAGGTTGCCTTAGTTTGAGGGGTTGCCTTAGTTTGAGGGGTTGCCTTAGTTTGAGCGGCTGCCTGAGTTTGAGCGGATCCCTTAGTTTGAGGGTTTCCTTAGTTTGAGCGGTTGCCTTAGTTTGAGGGGTTGCCTTAGTTTGAGCGGTTGCCTTAGTTTGAGGGGTTGCCTCAGTTTGAGCTGTTGCCTTAGTTTGTGGGGTTGCCTTAGTTTGAGTGGCTGCCTTAGTTTGAGGGGTTGCCTTAGTTTGAGGGGTTGCCTTAGTTTGAGCGGTGGCCTTAGTTTGAGCGGCTGCCTTAGTTTGAGCAGTTGCCTTAATTTGAGCGGTTGCCTTAGTTTGAGGGGTTGCCTCAGTTTGAGCGGTTGCCTTAGTTTGAGCAGCTGCCTTAGTTTGAGCGGTTGCCTTAGTTTGAGGGGTTGCCTTAGTTTGAGCGGTTGCCTTAGTTTGAGCGGCTGCCTTAGTTTGAGGGGATGCCTTAGTTTGAGGGGATGCCTTAGTTTGAGCGGTTGCCTTAGTTTAAGGGGTTGCCTGAGTTTGAGCGGTTGCCCTGGTTTGAGCGGCTGCCTTAGTTTGAGCGGCTGCCTTAGTTTGAGGGGATGACTTAGTTTGAGCGGTTGCCTTAGTTTGAGGGGCTGCCTTAGTTTGAGGGGTTGCCTAAGTTTGAGCGGCTGCCTTAGTTAGAGCGGTTGCCTTAGTTTGAGCGGTTGCCTTAGTTTGAGGGGCTGCCTTAGTTTGAGGGGTTGCCTTAGTTTGAGGGGCTGCCTTAGTTTGAGCGGTTGCCTTAGTTTGAGATGCTGCCTTAGTTTGAGCGGTTGCCTTAGATTGAGCGGCCGCCTTAGTTTGAGCGGTTGCCTAAGTTTGAGCGGCCGCCTCAGTTTGAGCGGTTGCCTTAGTTTGAGCAGCTGCCTTAGTTTGAGCGGTTGCCTTTGTTTGAGGGGTTGCCTTAGTTTGAGCGGTTGCCTTAGTTTGAGCGGCTGCCTTAGTTTGAGGGGATGCCTTAGTTTGAGGGGATGCCTTAATTTGAGCGGTTGCCTTAGTTTAAGGGGTTGCCTGAGTTTGAGCGGTTGCCCTGGTTTGAGCGGCTGCCTTAGTTTGAGGGGATGCCTTAATTTGAGCGGTTGCCTCAATTAGAGGGGATGCCTTAGTTTGAGCGATTGCCTTAGTTTGAGGGGATGCCTTAGTTTGAGCGGTTGCCTCAGTTTGAAGGGATGCCTTAGTTTGAGCGGTTGCCTCAGTTTGAGCGGTTGCCTTAGTTTGAGGGGTTGCCTTAGTTTGAGCGGTTGCCTTAGTTTGAAAGGTTGCCTTAGTTTGAGCGGCTGCCTTAGTTTGAGGGGCTGCCTTAGTTTGAGCGGTTGCCTTAGTTTGAGATGCAGCCTTAGTTTGAGCGGTTGCCTTAGTTTGTGAGTCTGCCTTAGTTTGAGCGGTTGCCTTAGTTAGAGCGGTTGTCTTAGTTTGAGGTGTTGCCTTAGTTTGAGGGGCTGCTTTAGTTTGAGCTGTTGCCTTAGTTTGAGCGGTTGCCTTAGTTAGAGCCGTTGCCTTAGTTTGAGCGGCTGCCTGAGTTTGAGCGGCTGCCTTAGTTTGAGGGGTTGCCTTAGTTTGAGCGGTTGCCTTAGTTTGAGGGGTTGCATTAGTTAGAGCGGTTGCCTTAGTTTGAGGGTTTGCATTAGTTTGAGCGGTTGCCTTAGTTTGAGGGGTTGCCTCAGTTTGAGCTGTTGTCTTAGTTTGTGGGGTTGCCTTAGTTTGAGTGGCTGCCTTAGTTTGAGGGGTTGCCTTAGTTTGAGGGGTGGCATTAGTTTGAGCGGTTGCCTTAGTTTGAGGGGTTGCCTTAGTTTGAGCGGTTGCCTTAGTTTGAGGGGTTGCCTCAGTTTGACCTGTTGCCTTAGTTTGTGGGGTTGCCTTAGTTTGAGGGGTTGTCTTAGTTTGAGGGGTTGCCTTCGTTTGAGCGGTTGCCTTAGTTTGAGCGGATGCCTTAGTTTGAGCGGTTGCCTTAATTTGAGCGGCTGCCTTAGTTTGAGGGGTTGCCTTAGTTTGAGCGGTTGCCTTAGTTTGAGGGGTTGCATTATTTTGAGCGGTTGCCTTAGTTTGAGGGGTTGCCTTAGTTTGAGCGGTTGCCTTAGTTTGAGGGGTTGCCTTAGTTTGACCGGTTGCCTTAATTTGAGGGGTTGCCTCAGTTTGAGCTGTTGCCTTAGTTTGTGGGGTTGCCTTAGTTTGAGTGGCTGCCTTAGTTTGAGGGGTTGCCTTAGTTTGAGGGATTGCCTTAGTTTGAGCGGTGGCCTTAGTTTGAGCGGCTGCCTTAGTTTGAGCGGTTGCCTTAATTTGAGCGGTTGCCTTAGTTTGAGGGGTTACCTCAGTTTGAGCGGTTGCCTGAGTTTGAACAGCTGCCTTAGTTTGAGCGGTTCCCTTAGTTTGAGGGGTTGCCTTAGTTTGAGTGGCTGCCTTAGTTTGAGGGGTTGCCTTAGTTTGAGGGGTTGCCTTAGTTTGAGCGGTGGCCTTAGTTTGAGCGGCTGCCCTAGTTTGAGCGGTTGCCTTAATTTGAGCGGTTGCCTTAGTTTGAGGGGTTGCCTCAGTTTGAGCGGTTGCCTTAGTTTGAGCAGCTGCCTTAGTTTGAGCGGTTGCCTTAGTTTGAGGGGTTGCCTTAGTTTGAGCGGTTGCCTTAGTTTGAGCGGTTGCCTCAGTTTGAGCGGTTGCCTTAGTTTGAGCGGCTGGCTTAGTTTGAGGGGATGCCTTAGTTTGAGCGGTTGCCTTAGTTTGAGGGGATGCCTTAGTTTGAGCGGTTGCCTTAGTTTGAGCGGCTGCCTTCGTTTGAGCGGTTGACTTAGTTTGAGGGGATGCCTTAATTTTTGCGGTTGCCTCAATTAGAGGGGATGCCTTAGTTTGAGCGGTTACCTTAGTTTGAGGGGTTGCCTTATTTGGAGCGGTTGCCTTAGTTTGAGTGGCCGCCTTAGTTTGAGCGGCTGCCTTAGTTTGAGGGGATGCCTTAGTTTGAGCGGTTGCCTTAATTTGAGCGGTTGCCTTAGTTTGAGCGGCCACCTTAGTTTGAGCGGCTGCCTTAGTTTGAGCGGTAGCCTTAGTTTGAGATGCTGCCTTAGTTTGAGCGGTTGACTCAGTTTGAGATGCTGCCTTAGTTTGAGCGGTTGCCTCAGTTTGAGATGCTGCCTTAGTTTGAGCGGTTGCCTTAATTTGAGCGGCCGCCTTAGTTTGAGCGGCTGCCTTAGTTTGAGGGGATGGCTTAGTTTGAGCGGTTGCCTTAGTTTGAGGGGCTGCCTTAGTTTGAGTGGCTGCCTTAGTTTGAGGGGTTGCCTTAGTTTGAGGGGTGGCATTAGTTTGAGCGGTTGCCTTAGTTTGAGGGGTTGCCTTAGTTTGAGCGGTTGCCTTAGTTTGAGGGGTTGCCTCAGTTTGACCTGTTGCCTTAGTTTGTGGGGTTGCCTTAGTTTGAGGGGTTGTCTTAGTTTGAGGGGTTGCCTTCGTTTGAGCGGTTGCCTTAGTTTGAGCGGATGCCTTAGTTTGAGCGGTTGCCTTAATTTGAGCGGCTGCCTTAGTTTGAGGGGTTGCCTTAGTTTGAGCGGTTGCCTTAGTTTGAGGGGTTGCATTATTTTGAGCGGTTGCCTTAGTTTGAGGGGTTGCCTTAGTTTGAGCGGTTGCCTTAGTTTGAGGGGTTGCCTTAGTTTGACCGGTTGCCTTAATTTGAGGGGTTGCCTCAGTTTGAGCTGTTGCCTTAGTTTGTGGGGTTGCCTTAGTTTGAGTGGCTGCCTTAGTTTGAGGGGTTGCCTTAGTTTGAGGGATTGCCTTAGTTTGAGCGGTGGCCTTAGTTTGAGCGGCTGCCTTAGTTTGAGCGGTTGCCTTAATTTGAGCGGTTGCCTTAGTTTGAGGGGTTACCTCAGTTTGAGCGGTTGCCTGAGTTTGAACAGCTGCCTTAGTTTGAGCGGTTCCCTTAGTTTGAGGGGTTGCCTTAGTTTGAGTGGCTGCCTTAGTTTGAGGGGTTGCCTTAGTTTGAGGGGTTGCCTTAGTTTGAGCGGTGGCCTTAGTTTGAGCGGCTGCCCTAGTTTGAGCGGTTGCCTTAATTTGAGCGGTTGCCTTAGTTTGAGGGGTTGCCTCAGTTTGAGCGGTTGCCTTAGTTTGAGCAGCTGCCTTAGTTTGAGCGGTTGCCTTAGTTTGAGGGGTTGCCTTAGTTTGAGCGGTTGCCTTAGTTTGAGCGGTTGCCTCAGTTTGAGCGGTTGCCTTAGTTTGAGCGGCTGGCTTAGTTTGAGGGGATGCCTTAGTTTGAGCGGTTGCCTTAGTTTGAGGGGATGCCTTAGTTTGAGCGGTTGCCTTAGTTTGAGCGGCTGCCTTCGTTTGAGCGGTTGACTTAGTTTGAGGGGATGCCTTAATTTTTGCGGTTGCCTCAATTAGAGGGGATGCCTTAGTTTGAGCGGTTACCTTAGTTTGAGGGGTTGCCTTATTTGGAGCGGTTGCCTTAGTTTGAGTGGCCGCCTTAGTTTGAGCGGCTGCCTTAGTTTGAGGGGATGCCTTAGTTTGAGCGGTTGCCTTAATTTGAGCGGTTGCCTTAGTTTGAGCGGCCACCTTAGTTTGAGCGGCTGCCTTAGTTTGAGCGGTAGCCTTAGTTTGAGATGCTGCCTTAGTTTGAGCGGTTGACTCAGTTTGAGATGCTGCCTTAGTTTGAGCGGTTGCCTCAGTTTGAGATGCTGTCTTAGTTTGAGCGGTTGCCTTAATTTGAGCGGCCGCTTAGTTTGAGCGGCTGCCTTAGTTTGAGGGGATGGCTTAGTTTGAGCGGTTGCCTTAGTTTGAGGGGCTGCCTTAGTTTGAGCGGTTGCCTAAGTTTGAGCGGCTGCCTTAGTTTGAGGGGTTGCCTTAGTTTGAGCGGTTGCCTTAGTTTGAGGGGCTGCCTTAGTTTGAGGGGTTGCCTTAGTTTGAGATGCTGCCTTAGTTTGAGCGGTTGCCTTAGTTTGAGAGTCTGCCTTAGTTTGAGCGGTTGCCTTAGTTAGAGCGGTTGTCTTAGTTTGAGTTGTTGCCTTAGTTTGCTGGGCTGCTTTAGTTTGAGCTGTTGCCTTAGTTTGAGCGGTTGCCTTAGTTAGAGCCGTTGCCTTAGTTTGATGTGTTGCCTTAGTTTGAGAGGTTGCCTTAGTTTGAGGGTTTGCCTTAGTTTGAGGGGTTGCCTTAGTTTGAGCGGCTGCCTGAGTTTGAGCGGTTGCCTTAGTTTGAGGGGTTGCCTTAGTTTGAGCGGTTGCCTTAGTTTGAGGGGTTGCATTAGTTTGAGCGGTTGCCTTAGTTTGAGGGGTTGCATTAGTTTGAGCGGTTGCCTTAGTTTGAGGGGTTGCCTCAGTTTGAGCTGTTGTCTTAGTTTTTGGGGTTGCCTTAGTTTGAGTGGCTGCCTTAGTTTGAGGGGTTACCTTAGTTTGAGGGGTGGCATTAGTTTGAGCGGTTGCCTTAGTTTGAGGGGTTGCCTTAGTTTGAGCGGTTGCCTTAGTTTGAGGGGTTGCCTCAGTTTGACCTGTTGCCTTAGTTTGTGGGGTTGCCTTAGTTTGAGGGGTTGCCTTAGTTTGAGGGGTTGCCTTCGTTTGAGCGGTTGCCTTAGTTTGAGCTGCTGCCTTAGTTTGAGCGGTTGCCTTAATTTGAGCGGCTGCCTTAGTTTGAGGGGTTGCCTTAGCTTGAGCGGTTGCCTTAGTTTGAGGGGTTGCATTAGTTTGAGCGGTTGCCTTAGGTTGAGGGGTTGCCTTAGTTTGAGCGGTTGCCTTAGTTTGAGGGGTTGCCTTAGTTTGAGCGGTTGCCTTAATTTGAGGGGTTGCCTCAGTTTGAGCTGTTGCCTTAGTTTGTGGGGTTGCCTTAGTTTGAGAGGCTGCCTTAGTTTGAGGGGTTGCCTTAGTTTGAGGGGTTGCCTTAGTTTGAGCGGTTGCCTTAGTTTGACCGGCTGCCTTAGTTTGAGCGGTTGCCTTAATTAGAGCGGTTGCCTTAGTTTGAGGGGTTGCCTCAGTTTGAGCGGTTGCCTTAGTTTGAGCAGCTGCCTTAGTTTGAGCGGTTGCCTTAGTTTGAGGGGTTGCCTTAGTTTGAGCGGTTGCCTTAGTTTGAGCGGCTGCCTTAGTTTGAGGGGTTGCCTTAGTTTGAGCGGTTGCCTTAGTTTGAGGGGTTGCCTCAGTTTGAGCTGTTGCCTTAGTTTGTGGGGTTGCCTTAGTTTGAGTGGCTGCCTTAGTTTGAGGGGTTGTCTTCGTTTGAGCGGTTGCCTTAGTTTGAGCGGCTGCCTTAGTTTGAGCGGTTGCCTTAATTTGAGGGGTTGCCTTAGTTTGAGGGGTTGCCCTAGTCTGAGCGGTTGCCTTAGTTTAAGCAGCTGCCTTAGTTTGAGGGGTTGCCTTAGTTTGAGGGGTTGCCTTAGTTTGAGCGGTTGCCTTAGTTTGAGCGACTGCCTTAGTTTGAGGGGATGCCTTAGTTTGAGGGGATGCCTTAGTTTGAGCGGTTGCCTTAGTTTGAGGGGTTGCCTTAGTTTGAGCGGTTGCCCTGGTTTGAGCGGCTGACTTAGTTTGAGGGGATCCCTTAGTTTGAGGGGATGCCTTAGTTTGAGCAGTTGCCATAGTTTGAGCGGTTGCCTTAGTTTGAGCGGTTGCCTTAGTTTGAGCGGCTGGCTTAGTTTGAGGGGTTGCCTTAGTTTGAGCGTTTGCTTTAGTTTGAGGGGATGCCTTAGTTTGAGCGGTTGCCTTAGTTTGAGCGGTTGCCTTCGTTTGAGCGGTTGCCTTAGTTTGAAGGGTTGCCTTAATTTGAGCAGTTGCCTCAATTAGAGGGGATGCCTTAGTTTGAGCGGTTGCCTTAGTTTGAGGGGATGCCTTAGTTTGAGCGGTTGCCTTAGTTTGAGGGGATGCCTTAGTTTGAGCGGTTGCCTTAGTTTGAGCGGTTGCCTTCGTTTCAGCGGCTGCCTTAGTTTGAGGGGATGCCTTAGTTTGAGCGGTTGCCTTAGTTTGAGGGGTTGCCTTATTTGGAGCGGTTGCCTTAGTTTGAGTGGCCGCCTTAGTTTGAGCGGCTGCCTTAGTTTGAGGGGATGCCTTAGTTTGAGCGGTTGCCTTAATTTGAGCGGTTGCCTTAGTTTGAGCGGCTGCCTTTGTTTGAGGGGTTGCCCTATTTGGAGCTGTTGCCTTAGTTTGAGTGGCCGCCTTAGTTTGAGCGGCTGCCTTAGTTTGAGGGGATGCCTTAGTTTGAGGGGATGCCTTAGTTTGAGCGGTTGCCTTAGTTTGAGGGGTTGCCTTATTTGGAGCGGTTGCCTTAGTTTGAGTGGCCGCCTTAGTTTGAGCGGCTGCCTTAGTTTGAGGGGATGCCTTAGTTTGAGCGGTTGCCTTAATTTGAGCGGTTGCCTTAGTTTGAGCGGCCGCCTTTGTTTGAGCGGCTGCCTTAGTTTGAGCGGTTGCCTCAGTTTGAGATGCTGCCTTAGTTTGAGCGGTTGCCTCAGTTTGAGATGCTGCCTTAGTTTGAGCGGTTGCCTTAATTTGAGCGGCCGCCTTAGTTTGAGCGGCTGCCTTAGTTTGAGGGGATGGCTCAGTTTGAGCGGTTGCCTTAGTTTGAGGGGCTGCCTTAGTTTGAGCGGTTGCCTAAGTTTGAGCGGCTGCCTGATTTTGAGGGGTTGCCTTAGTTTGAGCGGTTGCCTTAGTTTGAGCGGTTGCCTTAGTTTGAGCGGCTGCCTTAGTTTGAGGGGCTGCCTTAGTTTGAGCGGTTGCCTTAGTTTGAGCGGCTGCCTTAGTTTGAGCGGTTGCCTAAGTTTGAGCGGCTGCCTGATTTTGAGGGGTTGCCTCAGTTTGAGCGGTTGCCTCAGTTTGAGATGCTGCCTTAGTTTGAGCGGTTGCCTCAGTTTGAGATGCTGCCTTAGTTTGAGCGGTTGCCTTAATTTGAGCGGCCGCCTTAGTTTGAGCGGCTGCCTTTGTTTGAGGGGATGGCTTAGTTTTAGCGGTTGCCTTAGTTTGAGGGGCTGCCTTAGTTTGAGCGGTTGCCTAAGTTTGAGCGGCTGCCTGATTTTGAGCGGTTGCCTTAGTTTGAGCGGTTGCCTTAGTTTGAGCGGTTGCCTTAGTTTGAGCGGCTGCCTTAGTTTGAGGGGCTGCCTTAGTTTGAGCGGTTGCCTTAGTTTGAGATGCTGCCTTATTTTGAGCGGTTGCCTTAGTTCGAGCGGTTGTCTTAGTTTGAGGTGTTGCCTTAGTTTGAGAGGTTGCCTTAGTTTGAGGGGTTGCCTTAGTTTGAGGGGTTGCCTTAGTTTGAGCGGCTGCCTGAGTTTGAGCGGATCCCTTAGTTTGAGGGGTTGCCTTAGTTTGAGCGGTTGCCTTAGTTTGAGGGGTTGCCTTAGTTTGAGCGGTTGCCTTAGTTTGAGGGGTTGCCTCAGTTTGAGCTGTTGCCTTAGTTTGTGGGGTTGCCTTAGTTTGAGTGGCTGCCTTAGTTTGAGGGGTTGCCTTCGTTTGAGGGGTTGCCTTAGTTTGAGCGGTGGCCTTAGTTTGAGCGGCTGCCTTAGTTTGAGCAGTTGCCTTAATTTGAGCGGTTGCCTTAGTTTGAGGGGTTGCCTCAGTTTGAGCGGTTGCTTTAGTTCGAGCAGCTGCCTTAGTTTGAGCGGTTGCCTTAGTTTGAGGGGTTGCCTTAGTTTGAGCGGTTGCCTTAGTTTGAGCGGCTGCCTTAGTTTGAGGGGATGCCTTAGTTTGAGCGGTTGCCCTGGTTTGAGCGGCTGCCTTAGTTTGAGCGGCTGCCTTAGTTTGAGGGGATGACTTAGTTTGAGCGGTTGCCTTAGTTTGAGGCGCTGCCTTAGTTTGAGGGGTTGCCTAAGTTTGAGCGGCTGCCTTAGTTAGAGCGGTTGCCTTAGTTTGAGCGGTTGCCTTAGTTTGAGGGGCTGCCTTAGTTTGAGGGGTTGCCTTAGTTTGAGGGGCTGCCTTAGTTTGAGCGGTTGCCTTAGTTTGAGATGCTGCCTTAGTTTGAGCGGTTGCCTGAGATTGAGCGGCTGCCTTAGTTTGAGCGGTTGCCTAAGTTTGAGCGGCCGCCTTAGTTTGAGCGGTTGCCTTAGTTTGAGCAGCTGCCTTAGTTTGAGCGGTTGCCTTTGTTTGAGGGGTTGCCTTAGTTTGAGCGGTTGCCTTAGTTTGAGCGGCTGCCTTAGTTTGAGGGGATGCCTTAGTTTGAGGGGATGCCTTAGTTTGAGCGGTTGCCTTAGTTTAAGGGGTTGCCTGAGTTTGAGCGGTTGCCTTAGTTTGAGCGGTTGCCTTCGTTTGAGCGGTTGCCTTAGTTTGAGGGGATGCCTTAATTTGAGCGGTTGCCTCAATTAGAGGGGATGCCTTAGTTTGAGCGGTTGCCTTAGTTTGAGGGGATGCCTTAGTTTGAGCGGTTTCCTCAGTTTGAAGGGATGCCTTAGTTTGAGCGGTTGCCTCAGTTTGAGCGGTTGCCTTAGTTTGAGGGGTTGCCTTAGTTTGAGCGGTTGCCTTAGTTTGAAAGGTTGCCTTAGTTTGAGCGGTTGCCTCAGTTTGAGATGCTGCCTTAGTTTGAGCGGTTGCCTCAGTTTGAGATGCTGCCTTAGTTTGAGCGGTTGCCTTAATTTGAGCGGCCGCCTTAGTTTGAGCGGCTGCCTTAGTTTGAGGGGATGGCTTAGTTTGAGCGGTTGCCTTAGTTTGAGGGGCTGCCTTAGTTTGAGCGGTTGCCTAAGTTTGAGCGGCTGCCTGATTTTGAGGGGTTGCCTTAGTTTGAGCGGTTGCCTTAGTTTGAGCGGCTGCCTTAGTTTGAGGGGCTGCCTTAGTTTGAGCGGTTGCCTTAGTTTGAGCGGCTGCCTTAGTTTGAGCGGTTGCCTAAGTTTGAGCGGCTGCCTGATTTTGAGGGGTTGCCTTAGTTTGAGCGGTTGCCTCAGTTTGAGATGCTGCCTTAGTTTGAGCGGTTGCCTCAGTTTGAGATGCTGCCTTAGTTTGAGCGGTTGCCTTAATTTGAGCGGCCGCCTTAGTTTGAGCGGCTGCCTTTGTTTGAGGGGATGGCTTAGTTTTAGCGGTTGCCTTAGTTTGAGGGGCTGCCTTAGTTTGAGCGGTTGCCTAAGTTTGAGCGGCTGCCTGATTTTGAGGGGTTGCCTTAGTTTGAGCGGTTGCCTTAGTTTGAGCGGTTGCCTTAGTTTGAGCGGCTGCCTTAGTTTGAGGGGCTGCCTTAGTTTGAGCGGTTGCCTTAGTTTGAGATGCTGCCTTATTTTGAGCGGTTGCCTTAGTTCGAGCGGTTGTCTTAGTTTGAGGTGTTGCCTTAGTTTGAGAGGTTGCCTAAGTTTGAGGGGTTGCCTTAGTTTGAGGGGTTGCCTTAGTTTGAGCGGCTGCCTGAGTTTGAGCGGATCCCTTAGTTTGAGGGGTTGCCTTAGTTTGAGCGGTTGCCTTAGTTTGAGGGGTTGCCTTAGTTTGAGCGGTTGCCTTAGTTTGAGGGGTTGCCTCAGTTTGAGCTGTTGCCTTAGTTTGTGGGGTTGCCTTAGTTTGAGTGGCTGCCTTAGTTTGAGGGGTTGCCTTAGTTTTAGGGGTTGCCTTAGTTTGAGCGGTGGCCTTAGTTTGAGCGGCTGCCTTAGTTTGAGCAGTTGCCTTAATTTGAGCGGTTGCCTTAGTTTGAGGGGTTGCCTCAGTTTGAGCAGTTGCCTTAGTTTGAGCAGCTGCCTTAGTTTGAGCGGTTGCCTTAGTTTGAGGGGTTGCCTTAGTTTGAGCGGTTGCCTTAGTTTGAGCGGCTGCCTTAGTTTGAGGGGATGCCTTAGTTTGAGGGGATGCCTTAGTTTGAGCGGTTGCCTTAGTTTAAGGGGTTGCCTGAGTTTGAGCGGTTGCCCTGGTTTGAGCGGCTGCCTTAGTTTGAGCGGCTGCCTTAGTTTGAGGGGATGACTTAGTTTGAGCGGTTGCCTTAGTTTGAGGGGCTGCCTTAGTTTGAGGGGTTGCCTAAGTTTGAGCGGCTGCCTTAGTTAGAGCGGTTGCCTGAGTTTGAGCGGTTGCCTTAGTTTGAGGGGCTGCCTTAGTTTGAGGGGTTGCCTTAGTTTGAGGGGCTGCCTTAGTTTGAGCGGTTGCCTTAGCTTGAGATGCTGCCTTAGTTTGAGCGGTTGCCTTAGATTGAGCGGCTGCCTTAGTTTGAGCGGTTGCCTAAGTTTGAGCGGCCGCCTCAGTTTGAGCGGTTGCCTTAGTTTGAGCAGCTGCCTTAGTTTGAGCGGTTGCCTTTGTTTGAGGGGTTGCCTTAGTTTGAGCGGTTGCCTTAGTTTGAGCGGCTGCCTTAGTTTGAGGGGATGCCTTAGTTTGAGGGGATGCCTTAGTTTGAGCGGTTGCCTTAGTTTAAGGGGTTGCCTGAGTTTGAGCGGTTGCCCTGGTTTGAGCGGCTGCCTTAGTTTGAGCGGTTGCCTTAGTTTGAGCGGTTGCCTTCGTTTGAGCGGTTGCCTTAGTTTGAGGGGATGCCTTAATTTGAGCGGTTGCCTCAATTAGAGGGGATGCCTTAGTTTGAGCGGTTGCCTTAGTTTGAGGGGATGCCTTAGTTTGAGCGGTTGCCTCAGTTTGAAGGGATGCCTTAGTTTGAGCGGTTGCCTCAGTTTGAGCGGTTGCCTTAGTTTGAGGGGTTGCCTTAGTTTGAGCGGTTGCCTTAGTTTGAAAGGTTGCCTTAGTTTGAGCGGCTGCCTTAGTTTGAGGGGCTGCCTTAGTTTGAGCGGTTGCCTTAGTTTGAGATGCAGCCTTAGTTTGAGCGGTTGCCTTAGTTTGAGAGTCTGCCTTAGTTTGAGCGGTTGCCTTAGTTAGAGCGGTTGTCTTAGTTTGAGGTGTTGCCTTAGTTTGAGGGGCTGCTTAAGTTTGAGCTGTTGCCTTAGTTTGAGCGGTTGCCTTAGTTAGAGCCGTTGCCTTAGTTTGAGGTGTTGCCTTAGTTTGAGAGGTTGCCTTAGTTTGAGGGGTTGCCTTAGTTTGAGGGGTAGCCTTAGTTTGAGCGGCTGCCTGAGTTTGAGCGGCTGCCTTAGTTTGAGGGGTTGCCTTAGTTTGAGCGGTTGCCTTAGTTTGAGGGGTTGCATTAGTTTGAGCGGTTGCCTTAGTTTGAGGGTTTGCATTAGTTTGAGCGTTTGCCTTAGTTTGAGGGGTTGCCTCAGTTTGAGCTGTTGTCTTAGTTTGAGGGGTTGCCTTAGTTTGAGTGGCTGCCTTAGTTTGAGGGGTTGCCTTAGTTTGAGGGGTGGCATTAGTTTGAGCGGTTGCCTTAGTTTGAGGGGTTGCCTTAGTTTGAGCGGTTGCCTTAGTTTGAGGGGTTGCCTCAGTTTGACCTGTTGCCTTAGTTTGTGGGGTTGCCTTAGTTTGAGGGGTTGTCTTAGTTTGAGGGGTTGCCTTCGTTTGAGCGGTTGCCTTAGTTTGAGCGTATGCATTAGTTTGAGCGGTTGCCTTAATTTGAGCGGCTGCCTTAGTTTGAGGGGTTGCCTTAGTTTGAGCGGTTGCCTTAGTTTGAGGGGTTGCATTATTTTGAGCGGTTGCCTTAGTTTGAGGGGTTGCCTTAGTTTGAGCGGTTGTCTTAGTTTGAGGGTTTGCCTTAGTTTGACCGGTTGCCTTAATTTGAAGGGTTGCCTCAGTTTGAGCTGTTGCCTTAGTTTGTGGGGTTGCCTTAGTTTGAGTGGCTGCCTTAGTTTGAGGGGTTGCCTTAGTTTGAGGGGTTGCCTTAGTTTGAGCGGTGGCCTTAGTTTGAGCGGCTGCCTTAGTTTGAGCGGTTGCCTTAATTTGAGCGGTTGCCTTAGTTTGAGGGGTTACCTCAGTTTGAGCGGTTGCCTGAGTTTGAGCAGCTGCCTTAGTTTGAGCGGTTGCCTTAGTTTGAGGGGTTGCCTTAGTTTGAGTGGCTGCCTTAGTTTGAGGGGTTGCCTTAGTTTGAGGGGTTGCCTTAGTTTGAGCGGTGGCCTTAGTTTGAGCGGCTGCCCTAGTTTGAGCGGTTGCCTTAATTTGAGCGGTTGCCTTAGTTTGAGGGGTTGCCTCAGTTTGAGCGGTTGCCTTAGTTTGAGCAGCTGCCTTAGTTTGAGCGGTTGCCTTAGTTTGAGGGGTTGCCTTAGTTTGAGCGGTTGCCTTAGTTTGAGTGGCTGCCTTAGTTTGAGGGGTTGCCTTAGTTTGAGCGGTTGCCTTAGTTTGAGGGGTTGCCTCAGTTTGAGCTGTTGCCTTAGTTTGTGGGGTTGCCTTAGTTTGAGTGGCTGCCTTAGTTTGAGGGGTTGCCTTCGTTTGAGCGGTTGCCTTAGTTTGAGCGGCTGCCTTAGTTTGAGCGGTTGCCTTAATTTGAGGGGTTGCCTTAGTTTGAGGGGTTGCCTTAGTCTGAGAGGTTGCCTTAGTTTAAGCAGCTGCCTTAGTTTAAGGGGTTGCCTGAGTTTGAGCGGTTGCCCTGGTTTGAGCGGCTGCCTTAGTTTGAGCGGCTGCCTTAGTTTGAGGGGATGACTTAGTTTGAGCGGTTGCCTTAGTTTGAGGGGCTGCCTTAGTTTGAGGGGTTGCCTAAGTTTGAGCGGCTGCCTTAGTTAGAGCGGTTGCCTTAGTTTGAGCGGTTGCCTTAGTTTGAGGGGCTGCCTTAGTTTGGGGGGTTGCCTTAGTTTGAGGGGCTGCCTTAGTTTGAGCGGTTGCCTTAGTTTGAGAGGCTGCCTTAGTTTGAGCGGTTGCCTTAGATTGAGCGGCTGCCTTTAGTTTGAGCGGTTGCCTAAGTTTGAGCGGCCGCCTCAGTTTGAGCGGTTGCCTTAGTTTGAGCAGCTGCCTTAGTTTGAGCGGTTGCCTTTGTTTGAGGGGTTGCCTTAGTTTGAGCGGTTGCCTTAGTTTGAGCGGCTGCCTTAGTTTGAGGGGATGCCTTAGTTTGAGGGGATGCCTTAGTTTGAGCGGTTGCCTTAGTTTAAGGGGTTGCCTGAGTTTGAGCGGTTGCCCTGGTTTGAGCGGCTGCCTTAGTTTGAGCGGCTGCCTTAGTTTGAGCGGTTGCCTAAGTTTGAGCGGCCGCCTCAGTTTGAGCGGTTGCCTTAGTTTGAGCAGCTGCCTTAGTTTGAGCGGTTGCCTTTGTTTGAGGGGTTGCCTTAGTTTGAGCGGTTGCCTTAGTTTGAGCGGCTGCCTTAGTTTGAGCGGTTGCCTTAATTTGAGCGGTTGCCTTAGTTTGAGGGGTTACCTCAGTTTGAGCGGTTGCCTGAGTTTGAGCAGCTGCCTTAGTTTGAGCGGTTGCCTTAGTTTGAGGGGTTGCCTTAGTTTGAGTGGCTGCCTTAGTTTGAGGGGTTGCCTTAGTTTGAGGGGTTGCCTTAGTTTGAGCGGTGGCCTTAGTTTGAGCGGCTGCCCTAGTTTGAGCGGTTGCCTTAATTTGAGCGGTTGCCTTAGTTTGAGGGGTTGCCTCAGTTTGAGCGGTTGCCTTAGTTTGAGCAGCTGCCTTAGTTTGAGCGGTTGCCTTAGTTTGAGGGGTTGCCTTAGTTTGAGCGGTTGCCTTAGTTTGAGTGGCTGCCTTAGTTTGAGGGGTTGCCTTAGTTTGAGCGGTTGCCTTAGTTTGAGGGGTTGCCTCAGTTTGAGCTGTTGCCTTAGTTTGTGGGGTTGCCTTAGTTTGAGTGGCTGCCTTAGTTTGAGGGGTTGCCTTCGTTTGAGCGGTTGCCTTAGTTTGAGCGGCTGCCTTAGTTTGAGCGGTTGCCTTAATTTGAGGGGTTGCCTTAGTTTGAGGGGTTGCCTTAGTCTGAGAGGTTGCCTTAGTTTAAGCAGCTGCCTTAGTTTAAGGGGTTGCCTGAGTTTGAGCGGTTGCCCTGGTTTGAGCGGCTGCCTTAGTTTGAGCGGCTGCCTTAGTTTGAGGGGATGACTTAGTTTGAGCGGTTGCCTTAGTTTGAGGGGCTGCCTTAGTTTGAGGGGTTGCCTAAGTTTGAGCGGCTGCCTTAGTTAGAGCGGTTGCCTTAGTTTGAGCGGTTGCCTTAGTTTGAGGGGCTGCCTTAGTTTGAGGGGTTGCCTTAGTTTGAGGGGCTGCCTTAGTTTGAGCGGTTGCCTTAGTTTGAGATGCTGCCTTAGTTTGAGCGGTTGCCTTAGATTGAGCGGCTGCCTTAGTTTGAGCGGTTGCCTAAGTTTGAGCGGCCGCCTCAGTTTGAGCGGTTGCCTTAGTTTGAGCAGCTGCCTTAGTTTGAGCGGTTGCCTTTGTTTGAGGGGTTGCCTTAGTTTGAGCGGTTGCCTTAGTTTGAGCGGCTGCCTTAGTTTGAGGGGATGCCTTAGTTTGAGGGGATGCCTTAGTTTGAGCGGTTGCCTTAGTTTAAGGGGTTGCCTGAGTTTGAGCGGTTGCCCTGGTTTGAGCGGCTGCCTTAGTTTGAGCGGTTGCCTTAGTTTGAGCGGTTGCCTTCGTTTGAGCGGTTGCCTTAGTTTGAGGGGATGCCTTAATTTGAGCGGTTGCCTCAATTAGAGGGGATGCCTTAGTTTGAGCGGTTGCCTTAGTTTGAGGGGATGCCTTAGTTTGAGCGGTTGCCTCAGTTTGAAGGGATGCCTTAGTTTGAGCGGTTGCCTCAGTTTGAGCGGTTGCCTTAGTTTGAGGGGTTGCCTTAGTTTGAGCGGTTGCCTTAGTTTGAAAGGTTGCCTTAGTTTGAGCGGCTGCCTTAGTTTGAGGGGCTGCCTTAGTTTGAGCGGTTGCCTTAGTTTGAGATGCAGCCTTAGTTTGAGCGGTTGCCTTAGTTTGAGAGTCTGCCTTAGTTTGAGCGGTTGCCTTAGTTAGAGCGGTTGTCTTAGTTTGAGGTGTTGCCTTAGTTTGAGGGGCTGCTTAAGTTTGAGCTGTTGCCTTAGTTTGAGCGGTTGCCTTAGTTAGAGCCGTTGCCTTAGTTTGAGGTGTTGCCTTAGTTTGAGAGGTTGCCTTAGTTTGAGGGGTTGCCTTAGTTTGAGGGGTTGCCTTAGTTTGAGCGGCTGCCTGAGTTTGAGCGGCTGCCTTAGTTTGAGGGGTTGCCTTAGTTTGAGCGGTTGCCTTAGTTTGAGGGGTTGCATTAGTTTGAGCGGTTGCCTTAGTTTGAGGGTTTGCATTAGTTTGAGCGGTTGCCTTAGTTTGAGGGGTTGCCTCAGTTTGAGCTGTTGTCTTAGTTTGTGGGGTTGCCTTAGTTTGAGTGGCTGCCTTAGTTTGAGGGGTTGCCTTAGTTTGAGGGGTGGCATTAGTTTGAGCGGTTGCCTTAGTTTGAGGGGTTGCCTTAGTTTGAGCGGTTGCCTTAGTTTGAGGGGTTGCCTCAGTTTGACCTGTTGCCTTAGTTTGTGGGGTTGCCTTAGTTTGAGGGGTTGTCTTAGTTTGAGGGGTTGCCTTCGTTTGAGCGGTTGCCTTAGTTTGAGCGGATGCATTAGTTTGAGCGGTTGCCTTAATTTGAGCGGCTGCCTTAGTTTGAGGGGTTGCCTTAGTTTGAGCGGTTGCCTTAGTTTGAGGGGTTGCATTATTTTGAGCGGTTGCCTTAGTTTGAGGGGTTGCCTTAGTTTGAGCGGTTGCCTTAGTTTGAGGTGTTGCCTTAGTTTGACCGGTTGCCTTAATTTGAAGGGGTGCCTCAGTTTGAGCTGTTGCCTTAGTTTGTGGGGTTGCCTTAGTTTGAGTGGCTGCCTTAGTTTGAGGGGTTGCCTTAGTTTGAGGGGTTGCCTTAGTTTGAGCGGTGGCCTTAGTTTGAGCGGCTGCCTTAGTTTGAGCGGTTGCCTTAATTTGAGCGGTTGCCTTAGTTTGAGGGGTTACCTCAGTTTGAGCGGTTGCCTGAGTTTGAGCAGCTGCCTTAGTTTGAGCGGTTGCCTTAGTTTGAGGGGTTGCCTTAGTTTGAGTGGCTGCCTTAGTTTGAGGGGTTGCCTTAGTTTGAGGGGTTGCCTTAGTTTGAGCGGTGGCCTTAGTTTGAGCGGCTGCCCTAGTTTGAGCGGTTGCCTTAATTTGAGCGGTTGCCTTAGTTTGAGGGGTTGCCTCAGTTTGAGCGGTTGCCTTAGTTTGAGCAGCTGCCTTAGTTTGAGCGGTTGCCTTAGTTTGAGGGGTTGCCTTAGTTTGAGCGGTTGCCTTAGTTTGAGCGGCTGCCTTAGTTTGAGGGGTTGCCTTAGTTTGAGCGGTTGCCTTAGTTTGAGGGGTTGCCTCAGTTTGAGCTGTTGCCTTAGTTTGTGGGGTTGCCTTAGTTTGAGTGGCTGCCTTAGTTTGAGGGGTTGCCTTCGTTTGAGCGGTTGCCTTAGTTTGAGCGGCTGCCTTAGTTTGAGCGGTTGCCTTAATTTGAGGGGTTGCCTTAGTTTGAGGGGTTGCCTTAGTCTGAGAGGTTGCCTTAGTTTAAGCAGCTGCCTTATTTTGAGCGGTTGCCTTAGTTTGAGGGGTTGCCTTAGTTTGAGCGGTTGCCTTAGTTTGAGCGGCTGCCTTAGTTTGAGGGGATGCCTTAGTTTGAGGGGATGCCTTAGTTTGTGTGGTTGCCTTAGTTTGAGGGGTTGCCTTAGTTTGAGCGGTTGCCCTGGTTTGAGCGGCTGACTTAGTTTGAGGGGATCCCTTAGTTTGAGGGGATGCCTTAGTTTGAGCAGTTGCCATAGTTTGAGCGGTTGCCTTAGTTTGAGCGGTTGCCTTAGTTTGAGCGGCTGGCTTAGTTTGAGGGGTTGCCTTAGTTTGAGCGGTTGCCTTAGTTTGAGGGGATGCCTTAGTTTGAGCGGTTGCCTTCGTTTGAGCGGTTGCCTTCGTTTGAGCGGTTGCCTTAGTTTGAGGAGTTGCCTTAATTTGAGCGGTTGCCTCAATTAGAGGGGATGCCTTAGTTTGAGCGGTTGCCTTAGTTTGAGGAGATGCCTTAGTTTGAGCGGTTGCCTTAGTTTGAGGGGATGCCTTAGTTTGAGCGGTTGCCTTAGTTTGAGCGGTTGCCTTCGTTTCAGCGGCTGCCTTAGTTTGAGGGGATGCCTTAGTTTGAGCGGTTGCCTTAGTTTGAGGGGTTGCCTTATTTGGAGCGGTTGCCTTAGTTTGAGTGGCCGCCTTAGTTTGAGCGGCTGCCTTAGTTTGAGGGGATGCCTTAGTTTGAGCGGTTGCCTTAATTTGAGCGGTTGTCTTAGTTTGAGCGGCTGCCTTTGTTTGAGGGGTTGCCTTATTTGGAGCGGTTGCCTTAGTTTGAGTGGCCGCCTTAGTTTGAGTGGCTGCCTTAGTTTGAGGGGATGCCTTAGTTTGACCGGTTGCCTTAATTTGAGCGGTTGCCTTAGTTTGAGCGGCCGCCTTTGTTTGAGCGGCTGCCTTAGTTTGAGCGGTTGCCTCAGTTTGAGATGCTGCCTTAGTTTGAGCGGTTGCCTCAGTTTGAGATGCTGCCTTAGTTTGAGCGGTTGCCTTAATTTGAGCGGCCGCCTTAGTTTGAGCGGCTGCCTTAGTTTGAGGGGATGGCTTAGTTTGAGCGGTTGCCTTAGTTTGAGGGGCTGCCTTAGTTTGAGCGGTTGCCTAAGTTTGAGCGGCTGCCTGATTTTGAGGGGTTGCCTTAGTTTGAGCGGTTGCCTTAGTTTGAGCGGTTGCCTTAGTTTGAGCGGCTGCCTTAGTTTGAGGGGCTGCCTTAGTTTGAGCGGTTGCCTTAGTTTGAGCGGCTGCCTTAGTTTGAGCGGTTGCCTAAGTTTGAGCGGCTGCCTGATTTTGAGGGGTTGCCTTAGTTTGAGCGGTTGCCTCAGTTTGAGATGCTGCCTTAGTTTGAGCGGTTGCCTCAGTTTGAGATGCTGCCTTAGTTTGAGCGGTTGCCTTAATTTGAGCGGCCGCCTTAGTTTGAGCGGCTGCCTTAGTTTGAGGGGATTGCTTAGTTTGAGCGGTTGCCTTAGTTTGAGGGGCTGCCTTAGTTTGAGCGGTTGCCTAAGTTTGAGCGGCTGCCTGATTTTGAGGGGTTGCCTCAGTTTGAGCGGTTGCCTTATTTTGAGCGGTTGCCTTAGTTTGAGCGGCTGCCTTAGTTTGAGGGGCTGCCTTAGTTTGAGCGGTTGCCTTAGTTTGAGATGCTGCCTTATTTTGAGCGGTTGCCTTAGTTCGAGCGGTTGTCTTAGTTTGAGGGGTTGCCTTAGTTTGAGGGGTTGCCTTAGTTTGAGCGGCTGCCTGAGTTTGAGCGGATCCCTTAGTTTGAGGGGTTGCCTTAGTTTGAGAGGTTGCCTTAGTTTGAGGGGTTGCCTTAGTTTGAGGGGTTGCCTTAGTTTGAGCGGCTGCCTGAGTTTGAGCGGATCCCTTAGTTTGAGGGGTTGCCTTAGTTTGAGCGGTTGCCTTAGTTTGAGGGGTTGCCTTAGTTTGAGCGGTTGCCTTAGTTTGAGGGGTTGCCTCAGTTTGAGCTGTTGCCTTAGTTTGTGGGGTTGCCTTAGTTTGAGTGGCTGCCTTAGTTTGAGGGGTTGCCTTAGTTTGAGGGGTTGCCTTAGTTTGAGCGGTGGCCTTAGTTTGAGCGGCTGCCTTAGTTTGAGCGGTTGCCTTAATTTGAGCGGTTGCCTTAGTTTGAGGGGTTGCCTCAGTTTGAGCGGTTGCCTTAGTTTGAGCAACTGCCTTAGTTTGAGAGGTTGACTTAGTTTGAGGGGTTGCCTTAGTTTGAGCGGTTGCCTTAGTTTGAGCGGCTGCCTTAGTTTGAGGGGATGCCTTAGTTTGAGGGGATGCCTTAGTTTGAGCAATTGCCTTAGTTTAAGGGGTTGCCTGAGTTTGACCGGTTGCCCTGGTTTGAGCGGCTGCCTTAGTTTGAGCGGCTGCCTTAGTTTGAAGGGATGACTTAGTTTGAGCGGTTGCCTTAGTTTAAGGGGCTGCCTTAGTTTGAGGGGTTGCCTAAGTTTGAGCGGCTGCCTTAGTTAGAGCGGTTGCCTTAGTTTGAGCGGTTGCCTTAGTTTGAGGGGCTGCCTTAGTTTGAGGGGTTGCCTCAGTTTGAGGGGCTGCCTTAGTTTGAGCGGTTGCCTTAGTTTGAGATGCTGCCTTAGTTTGAGCGGTTGCCTTAGATTGAGCGGCTGCCTTAGTTTGAGCGGTTGCCTAAGTTTGAGCGGCCGCCTTAGTTTGAGCGGTTGCCTTAGTTTGAGCAGCTGCCTTAGTTTGAGCGGTTGCCTTTGTTTGAGGGGTTGCCTTAGTTTGAGCGGTTGCCTTAGTTTGAGCGGCTGCCTTAGTTTGAGGGGATGCCTTAGTTTGAGGGGATGCCTCAGTTTGAGCGGTTGCCTTAGTTTAAGGGGTTGCCTGAGTTTGAGCGGTTGCCCTGGTTTGAGCGGCTGCCTTAGTTTGAGCGGTTGCCTTAGTTTGAGCGGTTGCCTTCGTTTGAGCGGTTGCCTTAGTTTGAGGGGATGCCTTAGTTTGAGGGGTTGCCTTAGTTTGAGCGGCTGCCTGAGTTTGAGCGGATCCCTTAGTTTGAGGGGTTGCCTTAGTTTGAGCGGCCGCCTTAGTTTGAGCGGCTGCCTTAGTTTGAGCGGCTGCCTTAGTTTGAGGGGATGACTTAGTTTGAGCGGTTGCCTTAGTTTGAGGGGCTGCCTTAGTTTGAGGGGTTGCCTAAGTTTGAGCGGCTGCCTTAGTTTGAGGGGTTGCCTTAGTTTGAGCGGTTGCCTTAGTTTGAGCGGTTGCCTTAGTTTGAGCGGCTGCCTTAGTTTGAGGGGCTGCCTTAGTTTGAGCGGTTGCCTTAGTTTGAGATGCTGCCTTAGTTTGAGCGGTTGCCTTAGATTGAGCGGCTGCCTTAGTTTGAGCGGTTGCCTAAGTTTGAGCGGCCTCCTTAGTTTGAGCGGCTGCCTTAGTTTGAGGGGATGACTTAGTTTGAGCGGTTGCCTTTGTTTGAGGGGTTGCTTTAGCTTGAGCGGTTGCCTTAGTTTGAGGGGTTGCCTTAGCTAAAGCGGTTGCCTTAGTTTGAGGGGTTGCTTTAGTTTGAGTGGTTGCCTTAGATTGAGGGGTTGCCTTAGTTTGACCGGCTGCCTTAGTTTGAGGGGTTGCCTTATTTTGAGAGTCTGCCTTAGTTTGAGCGTTTGCCTCAGTTTGAGGTGTTGCCTTAGTTTGAGCGGTTGCCTTAGTTCGATAGGTTGCCTTACTTTGAGCGGTTACCTTAGTTTGAGCGGTTGCCTATGTTTGAGGTGTTGCCTTAGTTTGAGGGGTTGCCTTTGTTTGAGAGTCTGCCTTAGTTTGAGCGGTTGCCGTAGTTAGAGCAGTTTCTTAGTTTGAGGTGTTGCCTTAGTTTGAGCGGTTGCCTCAGTTTGAGAGTCCTCCTGAGGTTGAGCGGTTGCCTTAGTTAGAGCGGTTGTCTTAGTTTGAGGTGTTGCCTTAGTTTGAGGGGCTGCTTTAGTTTGAGCTGTTGCCTTAGTCTGAGCGGCTGTCTCAGTCAGAGCGGTTGCCTTAGTTTGAGGTGTTGCCTTCGTTTGAGGGGTTGCCTTAGTTTGAGGGGTTGCCTTAGTTTGAGGGGTTGCCTTAGTTTGAGCGGCTGCCTGAGTTTGAGCAGCTGCCTTTGTTTGAGCGGCTGCCTTAGTTTGAGGGATTGCCTTCCTTTGAGCAGTTGCCTTTCATTTGAGCGGCTGCCTTTGTTTGAGGGGCTGCCTTAGTTTGAGCGGTTGCCTTAGTTTGAGCGGAAGCCTTAGTTTGAGGGGTTGCCTGAGTTTGAGGGGTTGCCTTAGTTTGAGCGGTTGCCTTAATTTGAGCGGCCGCCTTAGTTTGAGCGGCTGCCTTAGTTTGAGGGGATTGCTTAGTTTGAGCGGTTGCCTTAGTTTGAGGGGCTGCCTTAGTTTGAGCGGTTGCCTAAGTTTGAGCGGCTGCCTGATTTTGAGGGGTTGCCTTAGTTTGAGCGGTTGCCTTAGTTTGAGCGGTTGCCTTAGTTTGAGCGGCTGCCTTAGTTTGAGGGGCTGCCTTAGTTTGAGCGGTTGCCTTAGTTTGAGATGCTGCCTTATTTTGAGCGGTTGCCTTAGTTCGAGCGGTTGTCTTAGTTTGAGGTGTTGCCTTAGTTTGAGAGGTTGCCTGAGTTTGAGCGGATCCCTTAGTTTGAGGGGTTGCCTTAGTTTGAGATGCTGCCTTATTTTGAGCGGTTGCCTTAGTTCGAGCGGTTGTCTTAGTTTGAGGTGTTGCCTTAGTTTGAGCGGCTGCCTGAGTTTGAGCGGATCCCTTAGTTTGAGGGGTTGCCTTAGTTTGAGGGGTTGCCTTAGTTTGAGCGGTTGCCTTAGTTTGAGGGGTTGCCTCAGTTTGAGCTGTTGCCTTAGTTTGTGGGGTTGCCTTAGTTTGAGTGGCTGCCTTAGTTTGAGGGGTTGCCTTAGTTTGAGGGGTTGCCTTAGTTTGAGCGGTGGCCTTAGTTTGAGCGGCTGCCTTAGTTTGAGCGGTTGCCTTAATTTGAGCGGTTGCCTTAGTTTGAGGGGTTGCCTCAGTTTGAGCGGTTGCCTTAGTTTGAGCAACTGCCTTAGTTTGAGCGGTTGCCTTAGTTTGAGGGGTTGCCTTAGTTTGAGCGGTTGCCTTAGTTTGAGCGGCTGCCTTAGTTTGAGGGGATGCCTTAGTTTGAGGGGATGCCTTAGTTTGAGCGATTGCCTTAGTTTAAGGGGTTGCCTGAGTTTGAGCGGTTGCCCTGGTTTGAGCGGCTGCCTTAGTTTGAGCGGCTGCCTTAGTTTGAGGGGATGATTTAGTTTGAGCGGTTGCCTTAGTTAGAGCGGTTGCCTTAGTTTGAGCGGTTGCCTTAGTTTGAGGGGCTGCCTTAGTTTGAGGGGTTGCCTCAGTTTGAGGGGCTGCCTTAGTTTGAGCGGTTGCCTTAGTTTGAGATGCTGCCTTAGTTTGAGCGGTTGCCTTAGATTGAGCGGCTGCCTTAGTTTGAGCAGTTGCCTTAGTTTGAGCGGCCGCCTTAGTTTGAGCGGTTGCCTTAGTTTGAGCAGCTGCCTTAGTTTGAGCGGTTGCCTTTGTTTGAGGGGTTGCCTTAGTTTGAGCGGTTGCCTTAGTTTGAGCGGCTCCCTTAGTTTGAGGGGATGCCTTAGTTTGAGGGGATGCCTTAGTTTGAGCGGTTGCCTTAGTTTAAGGGGTTGCCTGAGTTTGAGCGGTTGCCCAGGTTTGAGCGGCTGCCTTAGTTTGAGCGGTTGCCTTAGTTTGAGCGGTTGCCTTCGTTTGAGCGGTTGCCTTAGTTTGAGGGGATGCCTTAGTTTGAGCGGTTGCCTTAGTTTAAGGGGTTGCCTGAGTTTGAGCGGTTGCCCTGGTTTGAGCGGCTGCCTTAGTTTGAGCGGTTGCCTCAGTTTGAGCGGTTGCCTTCGTTTGAGCGGTTGCCTTAGTTTGAGGGGATGCCTTAGTTTGAGCGGTTGCCTCAGTTTGAAGGGATGCCTTAGTTTGAGCGGTTGCCTCAGTTTGAGCGGTTGCCTTAGTTTGAGTGGCCGCCTTAGTTTGAACGGCTGCCTTAGTTTGAGGGGATGCCTTAGTTTGAGCGGTTGCCTTAGTTTGAGCAGTTGCCTTAGTTTGAGTGGCCGCCTTAGTTTGAGCGGCTGCCTTAGTTTGAGGGGTTGCCTAAGTTTGAGCGGCTGCCTTAGTTTGAGGGGTTGCCTTAGTTTGAGCGGTTGCCTTAGTTTGAGCGGCTGCCTTAGTTTGAGGGGCTGCCTTAGTTTGAGCGGTTGCCTTAGTTTGAGATGCTGCCTTAGTTTGAGCGGTTGCCTTAGATTGAGCGGCTGCCTTAGTTTGAGCGGTTGCCTAAGTTTGAGCGGCCGCCTTAGTTTGAGCGGCTGCCTTAGTTTGAGGGGCTGCCTTAGTTTGAGCGGTTGCCTTAGTTTGAGATGCTGCCTTAGTTTGAGCGGTTGCCTTAGATTGAGCGGCTGCCTTAGTTTGAGCGGTTGCCTAAGTTTGAGCGGCCGCCTTAGTTTGAGCGGCTGCCTTAGTTTGAGGGGATGACTTAGTTTGAGCGGTTGCCTTTGTTTGAGGGGTTGCTTTAGCTTGAGCGGTTGCCTTAGTTTGAGGGGTTGCCTTAGCTAAAGCGGTTGCCTTAGTTTGAGGGGTTACTTTAGTTTGAGTGGTTGCCTTAGATTGAGGGGTTGCCTTAGTTTGACCGGCTGCCTTAGTTTGAGGGGTTGCCTTATTTTGAGAGTCTGCCTTAGTTTGAGCGTTTGCCTCAGTTTGAGGTGTTGCCTTAGTTTTAGTGGTTGCCTTAGTTCGATAGGTTGCCTTACTTTGAGCGGTTACCTTAGTTTGAGCGGTTGCCTATGTTTGAGGTGTTGCCTTAGTTTGAGGGGTTGCCTTTGTTTGAGAGTCTGCCTTAGTTTGAGCGGTTGCCGTAGTTAGAGCAGTTTCTTAGTTTGAGGTGTTGCCTTAGTTTGAGGGGTTGCCTTAGTTTGAGAGGCTGCCTTAGTTTGAGCGGTTGCCTCAGTTTGAGAGTCCTCCTGAGGTTGAGCGGTTGTCTTAGTTTGAGGTGTTGCCTTAGTTTGAGGGGCTGCTTTAGTTTGAGCTGTTGCCTTAGTCTGAGCGGCTGTCTCAGTCAGAGCGGTTGCCTTAGTTTGAGGTGTTGCCTTCGTTTGAGGGGTTGCCTTAGTTTGAGGGGTTGCATTAGTTTGAGGGGTTGCCTTAGTTTGAGCGGCTGCCTGAGTTTGAGCAGCTGCCTTTGTTTGAGCGGCTGCCTTAGTTTGAGGGATTGCCTTCCTTTGAGCATTTGCCTTTCATTTGAGCGGCTGCCTTTGTTTGAGGGGCTGCCTTAGTTTGAGCGGTTGCCTTAGTTTGAGGGGAAGCCTTAGTTTGAGGGGTTGCCTGAGTTTGAGGGGTTGCCTTAGTTTGAGGGGTTGCCTTAGTTTGAGTGGTTTCCTGAGTTTCAGGGGTTGCCTTCCTTTGAGCGGTTGCCTTAGTTTGAGGGATTGCCTTAGTTTGAGGGCTTGCTTTAGTTTGAGTGGTTGCCTTAGATTGAGGGGCTGCCATAGTTTGAGGGGTTCCCTTAGTTTGAGGGGTTGCCTTAGTTTGAGCGGCTGCCTTAGTTCGAGGGGTTGCCTTAGTTTGAGAGTCTGCCTAAGTTTGAGCGGCTGCCTTAGTTTGAGGGGTTGCCTTAGTTTGAGTGTTTGCCTTAGTTTGAGCGATTGCCTAAGTTTGAGTGGCTGCCTTAGTTTGAGGGGTTGCCTTAGTTTGAGCGGCTGCCTTATTTTGAGCGGTTGCCTTATTTTGATCTATTGCCTTAGTTTGAGATGCTGCCTTAGTTTGAGGGGTTGCCTTAGTTTGAGGAGTTGCCTTAGTTTGAGGGGTTGCCTTAGTTTGAGGGGCTGCCTTAGTTTGAGCGGTTGCCTTAGTTTGAGAGTCTGCCTTAGGTTGAGCGGTTGCCTTACTTAGAGCGGTTGTCTTAGTTTGAGGTGTTGCCTTAGTTTGAGGGGCTGATTTAGTTTGAGCTGTTGCCTTAGTTTGAGCGGTTGCCTTAGTTAGAGCGTTTGCCTTAGTTAGAGCGGTTGCCTTAGTTTGAGGGGTTGCCTTAGTTTGACGGGTTGCCTTAGTTTGACGGGTTGCCTTAGTTTGAGCGGCTGCCTGAGTTTGAGCGGCTGCCTAAGGTTGAGCGGCTGCCTTAGTTTGAGGGGTTGCCTTCCTTTGAGCAGTTGCCTTTGTTTGAGCGGCTGCCTTTGTTTGAGGGGCTGCCTTAATTTGAGCGGTTGCCTTAGTTTGAGGGGATGCCTTATTTTGAGGGGTTGCCTGAGTTTGAGGGGTTGCCTTAGTTTGAGCGGTTGCGTTAGTTTGAGGGGGTGCCTGAGTTTCAGGGGTTGCCTTCCTTTGAGCGGTTGCCTTAATTTGAGGGATTGCCTTAGCTTGAGCGGTTGCCTTAGTTTGAGGGGTTGCCTTTGCTTGAGCGCTTGCCTTAGTTTGAGGGGTTGCTTTAGTTTGAGTGGTTGCCTTAGATTGAGGGGCTGCCATAGTTTGAGGGGTTCCCTTAGTTTGAGGGGTTGCCTTAGTTTGAGCGGCTGCCTTAGTTTGAGGGGTTGCCTTAGTTTGAGAATCTGCCTTAGTTTGAGCGTTTGCCTCAGTATGAGGTGTTGCCTTAGTTTGAGCGGTTGCCTTAGTTCGAGCGGTTGCCTTAGTTTGAGGTGTTGCCTTAGTTTGAGCTGTTGCCACAATTTGAGCGGTTGCCTTAGTTTGAGCGGTTGCCTTAGTTTGAGCGGTTGCCTTTGTTTGAGGTGTTGCCTTAGTTTGAGGGGTTGCCTTAGTTTGAGAGTCTGCCTTATTTCGAGCGGTTGCCTTAGTTTGAGTGGTTGCCTTTGTTTGAGCGGTTGCCTTTGTTTGAGGTGTTGCCCTTGTTTGAGGTGTTGCCTTAGTTTGAGGGGTTGCCTTAGTTTGAGCGGTTGCCTTATTTTGAGCGGTTGCCTTATTTCGAGCGGTTGCCTTAGTTTGAGGTGTTGCCTTAGTTGGAGCGGTTGTCTTAGTTTGAGCTATTGCCTTAGTTTGAGGTGTTGCCTTATTTCGAGCAGTTGCCTTAGTTTGAGGGGTTGCCTTAGTTTGAGCTATTGCCTCAGTTTGAGGTGTTGCGTTAGTGTGAGGGGCTGTCTTAGTTTGAGCGGTTGCCTTAGTTTGAGAGTCTGCCTTAGTTTGAGCGGTTGCCTTATTTTGAGCGTTTGCCTTATTTTGAGCTATTGCCTTAGTTTGAGGGGTTGCCTTAGTTAGAGGGGCTGCTTTAGTTTGAGCGGTTGCATTCGTTTGAGAGTCTGCCTTAGTTTGAGCGGTTGCCTCAGTTGGAGCGGTTTCTTAGTTTGAGGTGTTGCCTTAGTTTGAGGGGTTGCCTTAGTTTGAGGGGCTGCCTTAGTTTGAGCGGTTGCCTTAGTTTGAGAGTCTGCCTTAGTTTGAGCGGTTGCCTTAGTTAGAGCGGTTGTCTTAGTGTGAGGTGTTGCCTTAGTTTGAGGGGCTGCTTTAGTTTGAGCTGTTGCCTTAGTTTGAGCGGTTGCCTTAGTTTGAGCGGTTGCCTTAGTTTGAGGTGTTGCCTTAGATTGAGCGGTTGCCTTAGTTTGAGGGGTTGCCTTAGTTTGAGGGGTTGCCTTAGTTTGAGCGGCTGCCTGAGTTTGAGCGGCTGCCTAAGTTTGAGCGGCTGCCTTAGTTTGAGCGGCTGCCTTAGTTTGAGCGATTGCCGAAGTTTGAGCTGCCGCCTTAGTTTGAGCGGTTGCCTTAGTTTGAGCGGTTGCCTAAGTTTGAGCGGCTGCCTTAGTTTGAGGGGTTGCCTTAGTTTGAGCGGCTGCCTTAGTTTGAGCGGTTGCCTTTGTTTGAGCGGCTGCCTTAGTTTGAGCGGTTGCCTAAGTTTGAGTGGCCGCCATAGTTTGAGGGGATGCCTTAGTTTGAGGGGATGCCTTAGTTTGAGCGGTTGCCTTAGTTTAAGGGGTTGCCTGAGTTTGAGCGGTTGCCCAGGTTTGAGCGGCTGCCTTAGTTTGAGCGGTTGCCTTAGTTTGAGCGGTTGCCTTCGTTTGAGCGGTCGCCTTAGTTTGAGGGGATGCCTTAGTTTGAGCGGTTGCCTTAGTTTAAGGGGTTGCCTGAGTTTGAGCGGTTGCCCTGGTTTGAGCGGCTGCCTTAGTTTGAGCGGTTGCCTCAGTTTGAGCGGTTGCCTTCGTTTGAGCGGTTGCCTTAGTTTGAGGGGATGCCTTAGTTTGAGCGGTTGCCTCAGTTTGAAGGGATGCCTTAGTTTGAGCGGTTGCCTCAGTTTGAGCGGTTGCCTTAGTTTGAGTGGCCGCCTTAGTTTGAACGGCTGCCTTAGTTTGAGGGGATGCCTTAGTTTGAGCGGTTGCCTTAGTTTGAGCAGTTGCCTTAGTTTGAGTGGCCGCCTTAGTTTGAGCGGCTGCCTTAGTTTGAGGGGTTGCCTAAGTTTGAGCGGCTGCCTTAGTTTGAGGGGTTGCCTTAGTTTGAGCGGTTGCCTTAGTTTGAGCGGCTGCCTTAGTTTGAGGGGCTGCCTTAGTTTGAGCGGTTGCCTTAGTTTGAGATGCTGCCTTAGTTTGAGCGGTTGCCTTAGATTGAGCGGCTGCCTTAGTTTGAGCGGTTGCCTAAGTTTGAGCGGCCGCCTTAGTTTGAGCGGCTGCCTTAGTTTGAGGGGCTGCCTTAGTTTGAGCGGTTGCCTTAGTTTGAGATGCTGCCTTAGTTTGAGCGGTTGCCTTAGATTGAGCGGCTGCCTTAGTTTGAGCGGTTGCCTAAGTTTGAGCGGCCGCCTTAGTTTGAGCGGCTGCCTTAGTTTGAGGGGATGACTTAGTTTGAGCGGTTGCCTTTGTTTGAGGGGTTGCTTTAGCTTGAGCGGTTGCCTTAGTTTGAGGGGTTGCCTTAGCTAAAGCGGTTGCCTTAGTTTGAGGGGTTACTTTAGTTTGAGTGGTTGCCTTAGATTGAGGGGTTGCCTTAGTTTGACCGGCTGCCTTAGTTTGAGGGGTTGCCTTATTTTGAGAGTCTGCCTTAGTTTGAGCGTTTGCCTCAGTTTGAGGTGTTGCCTTAGTTTTAGTGGTTGCCTTAGTTCGATAGGTTGCCTTACTTTGAGCGGTTACCTTAGTTTGAGCGGTTGCCTATGTTTGAGGTGTTGCCTTAGTTTGAGGGGTTGCCTTTGTTTGAGAGTCTGCCTTAGTTTGAGCGGTTGCCGTAGTTAGAGCAGTTTCTTAGTTTGAGGTGTTGCCTTAGTTTGAGGGGTTGCCTTAGTTTGAGAGGCTGCCTTAGTTTGAGCGGTTGCCTCAGTTTGAGAGTCCTCCTGAGGTTGAGCGGTTGTCTTAGTTTGAGGTGTTGCCTTAGTTTGAGGGGCTGCTTTAGTTTGAGCTGTTGCCTTAGTCTGAGCGGCTGTCTCAGTCAGAGCGGTTGCCTTAGTTTGAGGTGTTGCCTTCGTTTGAGGGGTTGCCTTAGTTTGAGGGGTTGCATTAGTTTGAGGGGTTGCCTTAGTTTGAGCGGCTGCCTGAGTTTGAGCAGCTGCCTTTGTTTGAGCGGCTGCCTTAGTTTGAGGGATTGCCTTCCTTTGAGCATTTGCCTTTCATTTGAGCGGCTGCCTTTGTTTGAGGGGCTGCCTTAGTTTGAGCGGTTGCCTTAGTTTGAGGGGAAGCCTTAGTTTGAGGGGTTGCCTGAGTTTGAGGGGTTGCCTTAGTTTGAGGGGTTGCCTTAGTTTGAGTGGTTTCCTGAGTTTCAGGGGTTGCCTTCCTTTGAGCGGTTGCCTTAGTTTGAGGGATTGCCTTAGTTTGAGGGCTTGCTTTAGTTTGAGTGGTTGCCTTAGATTGAGGGGCTGCCATAGTTTGAGGGGTTCCCTTAGTTTGAGGGGTTGCCTTAGTTTGAGCGGCTGCCTTAGTTCGAGGGGTTGCCTTAGTTTGAGAGTCTGCCTAAGTTTGAGCGGCTGCCTTAGTTTGAGGGGTTGCCTTAGTTTGAGTGTTTGCCTTAGTTTGAGCGATTGCCTAAGTTTGAGTGGCTGCCTTAGTTTGAGGGGTTGCCTTAGTTTGAGCGGCTGCCTTATTTTGAGCGGTTGCCTTATTTTGAGCTATTGCCTTAGTTTGAGATGCTGCCTTAGTTTGAGGGGTTGCCTTAGTTTGAGGAGTTGCCTTAGTTTGAGGGGTTGCCTTAGTTTGAGGGGCTGCCTTAGTTTGAGCGGTTGCCTTAGTTTGAGAGTCTGCCTTAGGTTGAGCGGTTGCCTTACTTAGAGCGGTTGTCTTAGTTTGAGGTGTTGCCTTAGTTTGAGGGGCTGATTTAGTTTGAGCTGTTGCCTTAGTTTGAGCGGTTGCCTTAGTTAGAGCGTTTGCCTTAGTTAGAGCGGTTGCCTTAGTTTGAGGGGTTGCCTTAGTTTGACGGGTTGCCTTAGTTTGACGGGTTGCCTTAGTTTGAGCGGCTGCCTGAGTTTGAGCGGCTGCCTAAGGTTGAGCGGCTGCCTTAGTTTGAGGGGTTGCCTTCCTTTGAGCAGTTGCCTTTGTTTGAGCGGCTGCCTTTGTTTGAGGGGCTGCCTTAATTTGAGCGGTTGCCTTAGTTTGAGGGGATGCCTTATTTTGAGGGGTTGCCTGAGTTTGAGGGGTTGCCTTAGTTTGAGCGGTTGCGTTAGTTTGAGGGGGTGCCTGAGTTTCAGGGGTTGCCTTCCTTTGAGCGGTTGCCTTAATTTGAGGGATTGCCTTAGCTTGAGCGGTTGCCTTAGTTTGAGGGGTTGCCTTTGCTTGAGCGCTTGCCTTAGTTTGAGGGGTTGCTTTAGTTTGAGTGGTTGCCTTAGATTGAGGGGCTGCCATAGTTTGAGGGGTTCCCTTAGTTTGAGGGGTTGCCTTAGTTTGAGCGGCTGCCTTAGTTTGAGGGGTTGCCTTAGTTTGAGAATCTGCCTTAGTTTGAGCGTTTGCCTCAGTATGAGGTGTTGCCTTAGTTTGAGCGGTTGCCTTAGTTCGAGCGGTTGCCTTAGTTTGAGGTGTTGCCTTAGTTTGAGCTGTTGCCACAATTTGAGCGGTTGCCTTAGTTTGAGCGGTTGCCTTAGTTTGAGCGGTTGCCTTTGTTTGAGGTGTTGCCTTAGTTTGAGGGGTTGCCTTAGTTTGAGAGTCTGCCTTATTTCGAGCGGTTGCCTTAGTTTGAGTGGTTGCCTTTGTTTGAGCGGTTGCCTTTGTTTGAGGTGTTGCCCTTGTTTGAGGTGTTGCCTTAGTTTGAGGGGTTGCCTTAGTTTGAGCGGTTGCCTTATTTTGAGCGGTTGCCTTATTTCGAGCGGTTGCCTTAGTTTGAGGTGTTGCCTTAGTTGGAGCGGTTGTCTTAGTTTGAGCTATTGCCTTAGTTTGAGGTGTTGCCTTATTTCGAGCAGTTGCCTTAGTTTGAGGGGTTGCCTTAGTTTGAGCTATTGCCTCAGTTTGAGGTGTTGCGTTAGTGTGAGGGGCTGTCTTAGTTTGAGCGGTTGCCTTAGTTTGAGAGTCTGCCTTAGTTTGAGCGGTTGCCTTATTTTGAGCGTTTGCCTTATTTTGAGCTATTGCCTTAGTTTGAGGGGTTGCCTTAGTTAGAGGGGCTGCTTTAGTTTGAGCGGTTGCATTCGTTTGAGAGTCTGCCTTAGTTTGAGCGGTTGCCTCAGTTGGAGCGGTTTCTTAGTTTGAGGTGTTGCCTTAGTTTGAGGGGTTGCCTTAGTTTGAGGGGCTGCCTTAGTTTGAGCGGTTGCCTTAGTTTGAGAGTCTGCCTTAGTTTGAGCGGTTGCCTTAGTTAGAGCGGTTGTCTTAGTGTGAGGTGTTGCCTTAGTTTGAGGGGCTGCTTTAGTTTGAGCTGTTGCCTTAGTTTGAGCGGTTGCCTTAGTTTGAGCGGTTGCCTTAGTTTGAGGTGTTGCCTTAGATTGAGCGGTTGCCTTAGTTTGAGGGGTTGCCTTAGTTTGAGGGGTTGCCTTAGTTTGAGCGGCTGCCTGAGTTTGAGCGGCTGCCTAAGTTTGAGCGGCTGCCTTAGTTTGAGCGGCTGCCTTAGTTTGAGCGATTGCCGAAGTTTGAGCTGCCGCCTTAGTTTGAGCGGTTGCCTTAGTTTGAGCGGTTGCCTAAGTTTGAGCGGCTGCCTTAGTTTGAGGGGTTGCCTTAGTTTGAGCGGCTGCCTTAGTTTGAGCGGTTGCCTTTGTTTGAGCGGCTGCCTTAGTTTGAGCGGTTGCCTAAGTTTGAGTGGCCGCCATAGTTTGAGGGGATGCCTTAATTTGAGGGGATGCCTTAGTTTGAGGGGATGCCTTAGTTTGAGCGGTTGCCTTAGTTTGAGCTGTTGCCTTAGTTTGAGGGGCTGCCTTAGTTTGAGGATTCCTTAGTTTGAGGGGTTGCTTGAGTTTGAGGGGTTGCCTTAGTTTGAGGGGTTGCCTTAGTTTGAGGGGTTGCCTTCCTTTGAGCAGTTGCCTTTGTTTGAGCGGCTGCCTTTGTTTGACGGGCTGCCTTACTTTGAGTGGTTACCTTAGTTTGAGGGGATGCCTTAGTTTAAGGGGTTGCGTGAGTTTGAGGGGTTGCCTTAGTTTGAGCGGTTGCCTAAGTTTGAGGGGTTGCCTTCGTTTCAGGGGTTGCCTTGCTTTGAGCGGTTGCCTTAGTTTGAGGGGTTGCCTTAGCTTGAGCGGTTGCCTTAGTTTGAGGGGTTGCCTTAGCTTGAGCGGTTGCCTTAGTTTGAGGGGTTGCTTTAGTTTGAGTGGTTGCCATAGATTGAGGGGCTGCCATAGTTTGAGGGGTTCCCTTAGTTTGAGGTGTTGCCTTATTTTGAGGGGTTGCCTTAGTTTGAGGGGTTGCCTTAGTTTGAGCGGCTGCCTGAGTTTGAGCAGCTGCCTAAGTTTGAGCGGCTGCCTTAGTTTGAGGGATTGCCTTCCTTTGAGCAGTTGCCTTTGTTTGAGCGGCTGCCTTTGTTTGAGCGGTTGCCTTAGTTTGAGCGGTTGCCTTTGTTTGAGGTGTTGCCTTAGTTTGAGGGGTTGCCTTAGTTTGAGAGTCTGCCTTAGTTCGAGCGGTTGTCTTAGTTTGAGGGGTTGCCTTCGTTTGAGCGGTTGCCTTAGTTTGAGTGGTTGCCTTATTTCGAGCGGTTGCCTTAGTTTGAGGTGTTGCCTTAGGTGGAGCGTTTGCCTTAGTTTGAGCTATTGCCTTAGTTTGAGCGGTTGCCTTTGTTTGAGCGGTTGCCTTTGTTTGAGGTGTTGCCCTTGTTTGAGGTGTTGCCTTAGTTTGAGGGGTTGCCTTAGTTTGAGCGGTTGCCTTATTTTGAGCGGTTGCCTTATTTCGAGCGGTTGCCTTAGTTTGAGGTGTTGCCTTAGTTGGAGCGGTTGTCTTAGTTTGAGCTATTGCCTTAGTTTGAGGTGTTGCCTTATTTCGAGCAGTTGCCTTAGTTTGAGCGTTTGCCTTAGTTTGAGCTATTGCCTTAGTTTGAGGTGTTGCCTTATTTCGAGCAGTTGCCTTAGTTTGAGCTTTTGCCTTAGTTTGAGCGGTTTCTTAGTTTGAGGTGTTGCCTTAGTTTGAGGGGTTGCCTTAGTTTGAGGGTCTGCCTTAGTTTGAGCGGTTGCCTTAGTTTAAGAGTCTGCCTTAGTTTGAGCGGTTGCCATATTTAGAGCGGTTGTCTTAGTTTGAGGTGTTGCCTTAATTTGAGGGTCTGCCTTAGTTTGAGCGGTTGCCTTAGTTTGAGAGTCTGCCTTAGTTTGAGCGGTTGCCTTAGTTTGAGCGGTTTCTTAGTTTGAGGTGTTGCCTTAGTTTGAGGGGTTGTCTTAGTTTGAGAGTCTGCCTTAGTTTGAGCGGTTGCCATATTTAGAGCGGTTGTCTTAGTTTGAGGTGTTGCCTTAGTTTGAGGGGCTGCTTTAGTTTGAGAAGTTGCCTTAGTTTGAGCGGTTGCCTGAGTTAGAGCGGTTGCCTTAGTTTGAGGTGTTGCCTTAGTTTGAGCGTTTGCCTTAGTTTGAGGGGTTGCCTTAGTTTGAGGGGTTGCCTAAGTTTGAGCGGCTGCCTGTGTTTGAGCGGCTGCCTAAGTTTGAGCGGCTGCCTTAGTTTGAGCGGCTGCCTTAGTTTGAGTGGTTGCCTTAGTTTGAGCGGTTGCCTTATTTTGAGCGGTTGCCTTATTTTGAGCTATTGCCTTAGTTTGAGGGGTTGCTTTAGTTTGAGGGGCTGCCTTAGTTTGAGCGGTTGCCTTAGTTTGAGAGTCTGCCTTAGTTTGAGCGGTTGCCTTAGTTTGAGCGGTTGCCTTAGTTAGAGCGGTTTCTTAGTTTGAGGAGTTGCCTTAGTTTGAGGGGTTGCCTTAGTTTGAGGGGCTGCCTTAGTTTGACCGGTTGCCTTAGTTTGAGAGTCTGCCTTAGTTTGAGGAGCTGCTTTAGTTTGAGCTGTTGCCTTAGTTTGAGCGGTTGCCTTAGTTAGAGCGGTTGCCTGAGTTTGAGGTGTTGCCTTAGTTTGAGCGATTGCCTTAGTTTGAGGGGTTGCCTTAGTTTGAGCGGCTGCCTGAGTTTGAGCGGCTGCCTAAGTTTGAGCGGCTGCCTTAGTTCGAGCGGCTGCCTTAGTTTGAGGGGTTGCCTTAGTTTGAGCGGCTGCTTTAGTTTGAGCGGTTGCCTAAGTTTGAGCGGCCGCCTTAGTTTGAGCGGCTGCCTTAGTTTGAGCGGTTGCCTAAGTTTGAGCGGCTGCCTTAGTTTGAGGGGTTGCCTTAGTTTGAGCGGCTGCCTTAATTTGAGCGGTTGCCTTAGTTTGAGCGGCTGCCTTAGTTTGAGCGGGTGCCTAAGTTTGAGTGGTCGCCATAGTTTGAGGGGATGCCTTAGTTTGAGGGGATGCCATAGTTTGAGGGGATGCCTTAGTTTGAGCGGTTGCCTTAGTTTGAGCGGTTGCCTCAGTTTGAGGGGCTGCCTTAGTTTGAGGGGTTCCTTAGTTTGAGGGGTTGCCTGAGTTTGAGGGGTTTCCCTTAGTTTGAGGAGTTGCCTTAGTTTGAGGGGCTGCCAGAGTTTGAGCGGTTGCCATAGTTTGAGAGTCTGCCTTAGTTTGAGCGGTTGCCTTAGTTTGAGCGGTTTCTTAGTTTGAGGTGTTGCCTTAGTTTGAGGGGTTGCCTTACTTTGAGGGGCTGCCTTAGTTTGAGCGGTTGCCTTAGTTTGAGAGTCTGCCTTAGTTTGAGCGGTTGCCATATTTAGAGCGGTTGTCTTAGTTTGAGGTGTTGCCTTAGTTTGAGGGGCTGCTTTAGTTTGAGCAGTTGCCTTAGTTTGAGCGGTTGCCTGAGTTAGAGCGGTTGCCTTAGTTTGAGGTGTTGCCTTAGTTTGAGCGTTTGCCTTAGTTTGAGGGGTTGCCTTAGTTTGAGGGGTTGCCTAAGTATCAGCGGCTGCCTGTGTTTGAGCGGCTGCCTAAGTTTGAGCGGCTGCCTTTGTTTGAGCGGCTGCCTTAGTTTGAGGGGTTGCCTTAGTTTGAGCGGCCGCCTTAATTTGAGCGGCTGCCTTCGTTTGAGCGGTTGCCTAAGTTTGGGCGGCTGCCTTAGTTTGAGGGGTTGCCTTAGTTTGAGCGGCTGCCTTAGTTTGAGCGGTTGCCTTATTTTGAGCGGTTGCCTTATTTTGAGCTATTGCCTTAGTTTGAGGGGTTGCCTTAGTGTGAGGGGCTGCCTTAGTTTGAGCGGTTGCCTTAGTTTGAGAGTCTGCCTTAGTTTGAGGGGCTGCTTAAGTTTGAGCTGTTGCCTTAGTTTGAGCGGTTGCCTTAGTTAGAGCGGTTGCCTGAGTTTGAGGTGTTGCCTTAGTTTGATCGCTTGCCTTAGTTTGAGCGGTTGCCTTAGTTAGAGCGGGTTCTTAGTTTGAGGTGTTGCCTTAGTTTGAGGGGTTGCCTTAGTTTGAGGGGCTGCCTTAGTTTGACCGGTTGCCTTAGTTTGAGAGTCTGCCTTAGTTTGAGGGGCTGCTTAAGTTTGAGCTGTTGCCTTAGTTTGAGCGGTTGCCTTAGTTAGAGCGGTTGCCTGAGTTTGAGGTGTTGCCTTAGTTTGAGCGCTTGCCTTAGTTTGAGGGGTTGCCTTAGTTTGAGCGGTTGCCTGAGTTTGAGCGGCTGCCTAAGTTTGAGCGGCTGCCTTAGTTCGAGCGGCTGCCTTAGTTTGAGGGGTTGCCTTAGTTTGAGCGGCTGCCTTAGTTTGAGCGGTTGCCTAAGTTTGCGCGGCCGCATTAGTTTGAGAGGCTGCCTTAGTTTGAGCGGTTGCCTAAGTTTGAGCGGCTGCCTTAGTTTGAGGGGTTGCCTTAGCTTGAGCGGCTGCCTTAGTTTGCGCGGTTGCCTGAGTTTGAGCGGCTGCCTTAGTTTGAGCGGTTGCCTTATTTTGAGCTATTGCCTTAGTTTGAGCGGCTGCCTCAGTTTGAGCGGTTGACTTCGTTTGAGAGTCTGCCTTAGTTTGAGCGGTTGCCTTAGTTAGAGCGGTTTCTTAGTTTGATGTGTTGCCTTAGTTTGAGGGGTTGCCTTAGTTTGAGGGGCTGCCTTAGTTTGAGCGGTTGCCTTAGTTTGAGGGGTTGCCTTAGTTTGACGGGTTGCCTTCGTTTGACGAGTTGCCTTAGTTTGAGCGGCTGCCTGAGTTTGAGCGGCTGCCTAAGGTTGTGCGGCTGCCTTAGTTTGAGGGGTTGCCTTCCTTTGAGCAGTTGCCTTTGTTTGAGCGGCTGCCTTTGTTTGAGGGGCTGCCTTAGTTTGAGCGGTTGCCTTAGTTTGAGGGGATGCCTTAGTTTGAGGGGTTGCCTGAGATTGAGGGGTTGCCTTAGTTTGAGCGGTTGCGTTAGTTTGAGGGGGTGCCTGAGTTTCAGGGATTGCCTTCCTTTGAGCGGTTGCCTTAGTTTGAGGGATTGCCTTAGCTTGAGCGGTTGCCTTAGTTTGAGGGGTTGCCTTTGCTTGAGCGGTTGCCTTAGTTTGAGGGGTTGCTTTAGTTTGAGTGGTTGCCTTAGATTGAGGGGCTGCCATAGTTTGAGGGGTTCCCTTAGTTTGAGGGGTTGCCTTAGGTCGAGCGGTTGCCTTAGTTTGAGGTGTTGCCTTAGTTTGAGCGGCTGCCTGAGTTTGAGCAGCTGCCTATGTTTGAGCGGCTGCCTTAGTTTGAGGGATTGCCTTCCTTTGAGCAGTTGCCTTTCTTTGAGCGGCTGCATTTGTTTGAGGGGCTGCCTTAGTTTGAGCGGTTGCCTTAGTTTGAGGGGATGCCTTAGTTTGAGGGGTTGCCTGGATTTGAGGGGTTGCCTTAGTTTGAGGGGTTGCCTTAGTTTGAGGGGTTTCCTGAGTTTCAGGGGTTGCCTTCCTTTGAGCGGTTGCCTTAGTTTGAGGGATTGCCTTAGTTTGAGGGGTTGCTTTAGTTTGAGTGGTTGCCTTAGATTGAGGGGCTGCCTTAGTTTGAGAGTCTGCCTAAGTTTGAGCGACTGCCTTCGTTTGAGGGGTTGCCTTAGTTTGAGGGGTTGCCTTAGTTCGAGGGGTTGCCTTAGTTTGAGTGTCTGCCTAAGTTTGAGCGACTGCCTTAGTTTGAGGGGTTGCCTTAGTTTGAGGGGTTGCCTTAGTTTGAGTGGTTGCCTAAGTTTGAGTGGCTGCCTTAGTTTGAGGGGTTGCCTTACTTTGAGCGGCTGCCTTATTTTGAGCGGTTGCCTTATTTTGAGCTATTGCCTTAGTTTGAGATGCTGCCTTAGTTTGAGCGGTTGCCTTAGTTTGAGGGGTTGCCTTAGTTTGAGGGGTTGCCTTAGTTTGAGCGGTTGCCTGAGTTTGAGCGGCTGCCAAAGTTTGAGCGGCTGCCTTAGTTAGAGCGGCTGCCTTAGTTTGAGGGGTTGCCTTAGTTTGAGCGGCTGCCTTAGTTTGAGCGGTTGCCTTATTTTGAGCTATTGCCTTAGTTTGAGCGGCTGCCTCAGTTTGAGCGGTTGCCTTCGTTTGAGAGTCTGCCTTAGTTTGAGCGGTTGCCTTAGTTAGAGCGGTTTCTTAGTTTGATGGGTTGCCTTAGTTTGAGGGGTTGCCTTAGTTTGAGCGGTTGCCTTAGTTTGAGAGTCTGCCTTAGGTTGAGCGGTTGCCTTACTTAGAGCGGTTGTCTTAGTTTGAGGTGTTGCCTTAGTTTGAGGGGCTGATTTAGTTTGAGCTGTTGCCTTAGTTTGAGCGGTTGCCTTAGTTAGAGCGGTTGCCTTAGTTTGAGGGGTTGCTTTAGTTTGAGTGGTTGCCTTAGATTGAGGGGCTGCCATAGTTTGAGGGGTTCCCTTAGTTTGAGGGGTTGCCTTAGGTCGAGCGGTTGCCTTAGTTTGAGGTGTTGCCTTAGTTTGAGCGGCTGCCTGAGTTTGAGCAGCTGCCTATGTTTGAGCGGCTGCCTTAGTTTGAGGGATTGCCTTAGTTTGAGCGGTTGCCTTAGTTTGAGGGGATGCCTTAGTTTGAGGGGTTGCCTGGATTTGAGGGGTTGCCTTAGTTTGAGGGGTTGCCTTAGTTTGAGGGGTTTCCTGAGTTTCAGGGGTTGCCTTCCTTTGAGCGGTTGCCTTAGTTTGAGGGATTGCCTTAGTTTGAGGGGTTGCTTTAGTTTGAGTGGTTGCCTTAGATTGAGGGGCTGCCTTAGTTTGAGAGTCTGCCTAAGTTTGAGCGACTGCCTTCGTTTGAGGGGTTGCCTTAGTTTGAGGGGTTGCCTTAGTTCGAGGGGTTGCCTTAGTTTGAGTGTCTGCCTAAGTTTGAGCGACTGCCTTAGTTTGAGGGGTTGCCTTAGTTTGAGGGGTTGCCTTAGTTTGAGTGGTTGCCTAAGTTTGAGTGGCTGCCTTAGTTTGAGGGGTTGCCTTAGTTTGAGCGGCTGCCTTATTTTGAGCGGTTGCCTTATTTTGAGCTATTGCCTTAGTTTGAGATGCTGCCTTAGTTTGAGCGGTTGCCTTAGTTTGAGGGGTTGCCTTAGTTTGAGGGGTTGCCTTAGTTTGAGCGGTTGCCTGAGTTTGAGCGGCTGCCAAAGTTTGAGCGGCTGCCTTAGTTAGAGCGGCTGCCTTAGTTTGAGGGGTTGCCTTAGTTTGAGCGGCTGCCTTAGTTTGAGCGGTTGCCTTATTTTGAGCTATTGCCTTAGTTTGAGCGGCTGCCTCAGTTTGAGCGGTTGCCTTATTTTGAGCTATTGCCTTAGTTTGAGCGGTTGCCTTCGTTTGAGAGTCTGCCTTAGTTTGAGCGGTTGCCTTAGTTAGAGCGGTTTCTTAGTTTGATGGGTTGCCTTAGTTTGAGGGGTTGCCTTAGTTTGAGGGGCTGCCTTAGTTTGAGCGGTTGCCTTAGTTTGAGAGTCTGCCTTAGGTTGAGCGGTTGCCTTACTTAGAGCGGTTGTCTTAGTTTGAGGTGTTGCCTTAGTTTGAGGGGCTGATTTAGTTTGAGCTGTTGCCTTAGTTTGAGCGGTTGCCTTAGTTAGAGCGGTTGCCTTAGTTAGAGCGGTTGCCTTAGTTTGAGGGGTTGCCTTAGTTTGACGGGTTGCCTTAGTTTGACGGGTGGCCTTAGTTTGAGCGGCTGCCTGAGTTTGAGCTGCTGCCTAAGGTTGAGCGGCTGCCTTAGTTTGAGGGGTTGCCTTCCTTTGAGCAGTTGCCTTTGTTTGAGCGGCTGCCTTTGTTTGAGGGAATGCCTTAATTTGAGCGGTTGCCTTAGTTTGAGGGGATGCCTTAGTTTGAGGGGTTGCCTGAGTTTGAGGGGTTGCCTTAGTTTGAGCGGTTGCATTAGTTTGAGGGGGTGCCTGAGTTTCAGGGGTTGCCTTCCTTTGAGCGGTTCCCTTAATTTGAGGGATTGCCTTAGCTTGAGCGGTTGCCTTAGTTTGAGGGGTTTCCTTTGCTTGAGCGGTTGCCTTAGTTTGAGGGGTTGCTTTAGTTTGAGTGGTTGCCTTAGATTGAGGGGCTGCCATAGTTTGAGGGGTTCCCTTAGTTTGAGGGGTTGCCTTAGTTTGAGCGGCTGCCTTAGTTTGAGGGGTTGCCTTAGTTTGAGAATCTGCCTTAGTTTGAGCGTTTGCCTTAGTATGAGGTGTTGCCTTAGTTTGAGCGGTTGCCTTAGTTCGAGCGGTTGCCTTAGTTTGAGGTGTTGCCTTAGTTTGAGCGGTTGCCACAGTTTGAGCGGTTGCCTTAGTTTGAGCGGTTGCCTTAGTTTGAGCGGTTGCCTTTGTTTGAGGTGTTGCCTTAGTTTGAGGGGTTGCCTTAGTTTGAGAGTCTGCCTTAGTTCGAGCGGTTGCCTTAGTTTGAGCGGTTGCCTTTGTTTGAGCGGTTGCCTTTGTTTGAGGTGTTGCCTTTGTTTGAGGTGTTGCCTTAGTTTGAGGGGTTGCCTTAGTTTGTGCGGTTGCCTTATTTTGAGCGGTTGCCTTATTTCGAGCGGTTGCCTTAGTTTGAGGTGTTGCCTTAGTTGGAGCGGTTGTCTTAGTTTGAGCTATTGCCTTAGTTTGAGGTGTTGCCTTATTTCGAGCAGTTGCCTTAGTTTGAGGGGTTGCCTTAGTTTGAGCTATTGCCTCAGTTTGAGGTGTTGTGTTAGTTTGAGGGGCTGTCTTAGTTTGAGCGGTTGCCTTAGTTTGAGAGTCTGCCTTAGTTTGAGCGGTTGCCTTATTTTGAGCGTTTGCCTTATTTTGAGCTATTGCCTTAGTTTGAGGGGTTGCCTTAGTTAGAGGGGCTGCCTTAGTTTGAGCGGTTGCCTTCGTTTGAGAGTCTGCCTTAGTTTGAGCGGTTGCCTTAGTTGGAGCGGTTTCTTAGTTTGAGGTGTTGCCTTAGTTTGAGGGGTTGCCTTAGTTTGAGGGGCTGCCTTAGTTTTAGCGGTTGCCTTAGTTTGAGAGTCTGCCTTAGTTTGAGCGGTTGCCTTAGTTAGAGCGGTTGTCTTCGTGTGAGGTGTTGCCTTAGTTTGAGGGGCTGCTTTAGTTTGAGCTGTTGCCTTAGTTTGAGCGGTTGCCTTAGTTTGAGCGGTTGCCTTAGTTTGAGGTGTTGCCTGAGATTGAGCGGTTGCCTTAGTTTGAGGGGTTGCCTTAGTTTGAGCGGCTGCCTGAGTTTGAGCGGCTGCCTAAGTTTGAGCGGCTGCCTTAGTTTGAGCGGCTGCCTTAGTTTGAGCGATTGCCTAAGTTTGAGCGGCCGCCTTAGTTTGAGCGGTTGCCTTAGTTTGAGCGGTTGCCTAAGTTTGAGCGGCTGCCTTAGTTTGAGGGGTTGCCTTAGTTTGAGCGGCTGCCTTAGTTTGAGCGGTTGCCTTTGTTTGAGCGAGTGCCTTAGTTTGAGCGGTTGCCTAAGTTTGAGTGGCCGCCATAGTTGGAGGGGATGCCTTAATTTGAGGGGATGCCTTAGTTTGAGGGGATGCCTTAGTTTGAGCGGTTGCCTTAGTTTGAGCTGTTGCCTTAGTTTGAGGGGCTGCCTTAGTTTGAGAATTCCTTAGTTTGAGGGGTTGCCTGAGTTTGAGGGGTTGCCTTAGTTTGAGGGGTTGCCTTAGTTTGAGGGGTTGCCTTCCTTTGAGCAGTTGCCTTTGTTTGTGCGGCTGCCTTTGTTTGACAGGCTGCCTTACTTTGAGTGGTTGCCTTAGTTTGAGGGGATGCCTTAGTTTGAGGGGTTGCGTGAGTTTGAGGGGTTGCCTGAGTTTGAGCGGTTGCCTAAGTTTGAGGGGTTGCCTTCGTTTCAGGGGTTGCCTTCCTTTGAGCGGTTGCCTTAGTTTGAGGGGTTGCCTTAGCTTGAGCGGTTGCCTTAGTTTGAGGGGTTGCTTTAGTTTGAGTGGTTGCCATAGATTGAGGGGCTGCCATAGTTTGAGGGGTTCCCTTAGTTTGAGGTGTTGCCTTATTTTGAGGGGTTGCCTTAGTTTGAGGGGTTGCTTTAGTTTGAGTGGTTGCCATAGATTGAGGGGCTGCCATAGTTTGAGGGGTTCCCTTAGTTTGAGGTGTTGCCTTATTTTGAGGGGTTGCCTTAGTTTGAGCGGCTGCCTGAGTTTGAGCAGCTGCCTAAGTTTGAGCGGCTGCCTTAGTTTGAGGGATTGCCTTCCTTTGAGCAGTTGCCTTTGTTTGAGCGGCTGCCTTTGTTTGAGGGGCTGCCTTAGTTTGAGCGGTTGCCTTAGTTTGAGGGGATGCCTTAGTTTGAGCGGTTGCCTTAGTTTGAGGGGGTTCCTCAGTTTCAGGGGTTGCCTTCCTTTGAGCGGTTGCCTTAGTTTGAGGGATTGCCTTAGCTTGAGCGGTTGCCTTAGTTTGAGGGGTTGACTTAGCTTGAGCGGTTGCCTTAGTTTGAGGTGTTGCTTTAGTTTGAGTGGTTGCCTTAGATTGAGGGGCTGCCAGAGTTTGAGGGGTTCCCTTAGTTTGAGGGGTTGCCTTAGTTTGAGCGGCTGCCTTATTTTGAGGGGTTGCCTTAGTTTGAGAGTCTGCCTTAGTTTGAGCGTTTGCCTTAGTTTGAGGTGTTGCCTTAGTTTGAGCGGTTGCCTCAGTTTGAGCGGTTGCCTTAGTTTGAGCGGTTGCCTTAGTTTGAGCGGTTGCCTTTGTTTGAGGTGTTGCCTTAGTTTGAGGGGTTGCCTTAGTTTGAGAGTCTGCCTTAGTTCGAGCGGTTGTCTTAGTTTGAGGGGTTGCCTTCGTTTGAGCGGTTGCCTTAGTTTGAGTGGTTGCCTTATTTCGAGCGGTTGCCTTAGTTTGAGGTGTTGCCTTAGTTGGAGCGTTTGCCTTAGTTTGAGCTATTGCCTCAGTTTGAGGAGTTGCCTTAGTTTGAGGGGCTGCCATAGTTTGAGCGGTTGCCTTACTTTGAGAGTCTGCCTTAGTTTGAGCGGTTGCCTTAGTTTGAGCGGTTTCTTAGTTTGAGGTGTTGCCTTAGTTTGAGGGTTTGCCTTAGTTTGAGGGGCTGATTTAGTTTGAGCTGTTGCCTTAGTTTGAGCGGTTGCCTTAGTTAGAGCGGTTGCCTTAGTTAGAGCGGTTGCCTTAGTTTGAGGGGTTGCCTTAGTTTGACGGGTTGCCTTAGTTTGACGGGTTGCCTTAGTTTGAGCGGCTGCCTGAGTTTGAGCGGCTGCCTAAGGTTGAGCGGCTGCCTTAGTTTGAGGGGTTGCCTTCCTTTGAGCAGTTGCCTTTGTTTGAGCGGCTGCCTTTGTTTGAGGGGCTGCCTTAATTTGAGCGGTTGCCTTAGTTTGAGGGGATGCCTTAGTTTGAGGGGTTGCCTGAGTTTGAGGGGTTGCCTTAGTTTGAGCGGTTGCATTAGTTTGAGGGGGTGCCTGAGTTTCAGGGGTTGCCTTCCTTTGAGCGGTTCCCTTAATTTGAGGGATTGCCTTAGCTTGAGCGGTTGCCTTAGTTTGAGGGGTTGCCTTTGCTTGAGCGGTTGCCTTAGTTTGAGGGGTTGCTTTAGTTTGAGTGGTTGCCTTAGATTGAGGGGCTGCCATAGTTTGAGGGGTTCCCTTAGTTTGAGGGGTTGCCTTAGTTTGAGCGGCTGCCTTAGTTTGAGGGGTTGCCTTAGTTTGAGAATCTGCCTTAGTTTGAGCGTTTGCCTTAGTATGAGGTGTTGCCTTAGTTTGAGCGGTTGCCTTAGTTGGAGCGGTTGCCTCAGTTTGAGGTGTTGCCTTAGTTTGAGCGGTTGCCACAGTTTTAGCGGTTGCCTTAGTTTGAGCGGTTGCCTTAGTTTGAGCGGTTGCCTTTGTTTGAGGTGTTGCCTTAGTTTGAGGGGTTGCCTTAGTTTGAGAGTCTGCCTTAGTTCGAGCGGTTGCCTTAGTTTGAGCGGTTGCCTTTGTTTGAGCGGTTGCCTTTGTTTGAGTTGTTGCCTTTGTTTGAGGGGTTGCCTTAGTTTGAGGGGTTGCCTTAGTTTGAGCGGTTGCCTTATTTTGAGCGGTTGCCTTATTTCGAGCGGTTGCCTTAGTTTGAGGTGTTGCCTTAGTTGGAGCGGTTGTCTTAGTTTGAGCTATTGCCTTAGTTTGAGGTGTTGCCTTATTTCGAGCAGTTGCCTTAGTTTGAGGGGTTGCCTTAGTTTGAGCTATTGCCTCAGTTTGAAGTGTTGCGTTAGTTTGAGGGGCTGTCTTAGTTTGAGCGGTTGCCTTCGTTTGAGAGTCTGCCTTAGTTTGAGCGGTTGCCTTATTTTGAGCGTTTGCCTTATTTTGAGCTATTGCCTTAGTTTGAGGGGTTGCCTTAGTTAGAGGGGCTGCCTTATTTTGAGCGGTTGCCTTCGTTTGAGAGTCTGCCTTAGTTTGAGCGGTTGCCTCAGTTGGAGCGGTTTCTTAGTTTGAGGTGTTGCCTTAGTTTGAGGGGTTGCCTTAGTTTGAGGGGCTGCCTTAGTTTTAGCGGTTGCCTTAGTTTGAGAGTCTGCCTTAGTTTGAGCGGTTGCCTTAGTTAGAGCGGTTGTCTTCGTGTGAGGTGTTGCCTTAGTTTGAGGGGCTGCTTTAGTTTGAGCTGTTGCCTTAGTTTGAGCGGTTGCCTTAGTTTGAGCGGTTGCCTTAGTTTGAGGTGTTGCCTTAGATTGAGCGGTTGCCTTAGTTTGAGGGGTTGCCTTAGTTTGAGGGGTTGCCTTAGTTTGAGCGGCTGCCTGAGTTTGAGCGGCTGCCTAAGTTTGAGCGGCTGCCTTAGTTTGAGCGGCTGCCTTAGTTTGAGCGATTGCCTAAGTTTGAGCGGCCGCCTTAGTTTGAGCGGTTGCCTTAGTTTGAGCGGTTGCCTAAGTTTGAGCGGCTGCCTTAGTTTGAGGGGTTGCCTTAGTTTGAGCGGCTGCCTTAGTTTGAGCGGTTGCCTTTGTTTGAGCGGCTGCCTTAGTTTGAGCGTTTGCCTAAGTTTGAGTGGCCGCCATAGTTGGAGGGGATGCCTTAATTTGAGGGGATGCCTTAGTTTGAGGGGATGCCTTAGTTTGAGCGGTTGCCTTAGTTTGAGCTGTTGCCTTAGTTTGAGGGGCTGCCTTATTTCGAGCAGTTGCCTTAGTTTGAGCTATTGCCTTAGTTTGAGGAGTTGCCTTAGTTTGAGGGGCTGCCATAGTTTGAGCGGTTGCCTTACTTTGAGAGTCTGCCTTAGTTTGAGCGGTTGCCTTAGTTTGAGCGGTTTCTTAGTTTGAGGTGTTGCCTTAGTTTGAGGGTTTGCCTTAGTTTGAGGGGCTGCCATAGTTTGAGCGGTTGCCTTACTTTGAGAGTCTGCCTTAGTTTGAGCGGTTGCCTTAGTTTGAGCGGTTTCTTAGTTTGAGGTGTTGCCTTAGTTTGAGCGGTTGCCTTAGTTTGAGCTGTTGCCTTAGTTTGAGGGGCTGCCTTATTTCGAGCAGTTGCCTTAGTTTGAGCTATTGCCTTAGTTTGAGGAGTTGCCTTAGTTTGAGGGGCTGCCATAGTTTGAGCGGTTGCCTTACTTTGAGAGTCTGCCTTAGTTTGAGCGGTTGCCTTAGTTTGAGCGGTTTCTTAGTTTGAGGTGTTGCCTTAGTTTGAGGGGTTGCCTTAGTTTGACGGGTTGCCTTAGTTTGACGGGTTGCCTTAGTTTGAGCGGCTGCCTGAGTTTGAGCGGCTGCCTAAGGTTGAGCGGCTGCCTTAGTTTGAGGGGTTGCCTTCCTTTGAGCAGTTGCCTTTGTTTGAGCGGCTGCCTTTGTTTGAGGGGCTGCCTTTGTTTGAGCGGTTCCCTTAATTTGAGGGATTGCCTTAGCGTGAGCGGTTGCCTTAGTTTGAGGGGTTGCCTTTGCTTGAGCGGTTGCCTTAGTTTGAGGGGTTGCTTTAGTTTGAGTGGTTGCCTTAGATTGAGGGGCTGCCATAGTTTGAGGGGTTGCCTTAGTTTGAGGGGTTGCCTTAGTTTGAGCGGCTGCCTTAGTTTGAGGGGTTGCCTTAGTTTGAGAATCTGCCTTAGTTTGAGCGTTTGCCTTAGTATGAGGTGTTGCCTTAGTTTGAGCGGTTGCCTTAGTTGGAGCGGTTGCCTCAGTTTGAGGTGTTGCCTTAGTTTGAGCGGTTGCCACAGTTTGAGCGGTTGCCTTAGTTTGAGCGGTTGCCTTAGTTTGAGCGGTTGCCTTTGTTTGAGGTGTTGCCTTAGTTTGAGGGGTTGCCTTAGTTTGAGAGTCTGCCTTAGTTCGAGCGGTTGCCTTCGTTTGAGCGGTTGCCTTTGTTTGAGCGGTTGCCTTTGTTTGAGTTGTTGCCTTTGTTTGAGGGGTTGCCTTAGTTTGAGGGGTTGCCTTAGTTTGAGCGGTTGCCTTATTTTGAGCGGTTGCCTTATTTCGAGCGGTTGCCTTAGTTTGAGGTGTTGCCTTAGTTGGAGCGGTTGTCTTAGTTTGAGCTATTGCCTTAGTTTGAGGTGTTGCCTTATTTCGAGCAGTTGCCTTAGTTTGAGGGGTTGCCTTAGTTTGAGCTATTGCCTCAGTTTGAGGTGTTGCGTTAGTTTGAGGGGCTGTCTTAGTTTGAGCGGTTGCCTTAGTTTGAGAGTCTGCCTTAGTTTGAGCGGTTGCCTTATTTTGAGCGTTTGCCTTATTTTGAGCTATTGCCTTAGTTTGAGGGGTTGCCTTAGTTAGAGGGGCTGCCTTAGTTTGAGCGGTTGCCTTCGTTTGAGAGTCTGCCTTAGTTTGAGCGGTTGCCTCAGTTGGAGCGGTTTCTTAGTTTGAGGTGATGCCTTAGTTTGAGGGGTTGCCTTAGTTTGAGGGGCTGCCTTAGTTTTAGCGGTTGCCTTAGTTTGAGAGTCTGCCTTAGTTTGAGCGGTTGCCTTAGTTAGAGCGGTTGTCTTCGTGTGAGGTGTTGCCTTAGTTTGAGGGGCTGCTTTAGTTTGAGCTGTTGCCTTAGTTTGAGCGGTTGCCTTAGTTTGAGCGGTTGCCTTAGTTTGAGGTGTTGCCTTAGATTGAGCGGTTGCCTTAGTTTGAGGGGTTGCCTTAGTTTGAGGGGTTGCCTTAGTTTGAGCGGCTGCCTGAGTTTGAGCAGCTGCCTAAGTTTGAGCGGCTGCCTTAGTTTGAGCGGCTGCCTTAGTTTGAGCGATTGCCTAAGTTTGAGCTGCCGCCTTAGTTTGAGCGGTTGCCTTAGTTTGAGCGGTTGCCTAAGTTTGAGCGGCTGCCTTAGTTTGAGGGGTTGCCTTAGTTTGAGCGGCTGCCTTAGTTTGAGCGGTCGCCTTTGTTTGAGCGGCTGCCTTAGTTTGAGCGGTTGCCTAAGTTTGAGTGGCCGCCATAGTTGGAGGGGATGCCTTAATTTGAGGGGATGCCTTAGTTTGAGGGGATGCCTTAGTTTGAGCGGTTGCCTTAGTTTGAGCTGTTGCCTTAGTTTGAGGGGCTGCCTTAGTTTGAGGATTCCTTAGTTTGAGGGGTTGCCTGAGTTTGAGGCGTTGCCTTAGTTTGAGGGGTTGCCTTAGTTTGAGGGGTTGCCTTCCTTTGAGCAGTTGCCTTTGTTTGTGCGGCTGCCTTTGTTTGACAGGCTGCCTTACTTTGAGTGGTTGCCTTAGTTTGAGGGGATGCCTTAGTTTGAGGGGTTGCGTGAGTTTGAGGGGTTGACTGAGTTTGAGCGGTTGCCTAAGTTTGAGGGGTTGCCTTCGTTTCAGGGGTTGCCTTCCTTTGAGCGGTTGCCTTAGTTTGAGGGGTTGCCTTAGCTTGAGCGGTTGCCTTAGTTTGAGGGGTTGCCTTAGCTTGAGCGGTTGCCTTAGTTTGAGGGGTTGCTTTAGTTTGAGTGGTTGCCATAGATTGAGGGGCTGCCATAGTTTGAGGGGTTCCCTTAGTTTGAGGTGTTGCCTTATTTTGAGGGGTTGCCTTAGTTTGAGCAGCTGCCTAAGTTTGAGCGGCTGCCTTAGTTTGAGGGATTGCCTTCCTTTGAGCAGTTGCCTTTGTTTGAGCGGTTGCCTTTGTTTGAGGGGCTGCCTTAGTTTGAGCGGTTGCCTTAGTTTGAGGGGATGCCTTAGATTGAGGGGCTGCCAGAGTTTGAGGGGTTGCCTTAGTTTGAGCGGTTGCCTTAGTTTGAGGGGGTTCCTCAGTTTCAGGGGTTGCCTTCCTTTGAGCGGTTCCCTTAGTTTGAGGGGTTGCCTTAGTTTGAGCGGCTGCCTTATTTTGAGGGGTTGCCTTAGTTTGAGAGTCTGCCTTAGTTTGAGCGTTTGCCTTAGTTTGAGGTGTTGCCTTAGTTTGAGCGGTTGCCTCAGTTTGAGCGGTTGCCTTAGTTTGAGCGGTTGCCTTAGTTTGAGCGGTTGCCTTTGTTTGAGTTGTTGCCTTAGTTTGAGGGGTAGCCTTAGTTTGAGAGTCTGCCTTAGTTCGAGCGGTTGTCTTAGTTTGAGGGGTTGCCTTCGTTTGAGCGGTTGCCTTAGTTTGAGTGCTTGCCTTATTTCGAGCTGTTGCCTTAGTTTGAGGTGTTGCCTTAGTTGGAGCGTTTGCCTTAGTTTGAGCTATTGCCTTAGTTTGAGGAGTTGCCTTAGTTTGAGGGGCTGCCATAGTTTGAGCGGTTGCCTTACTTTGAGAGTCTGCCTTAGTTTGATCGGTTGCCTTAGTTTGAGCGGTTTCTTAGTTTGAGGTGTTGCCTTAGTTTGAGGGGTTGCCTTAGTTTGAGGGGCTGCCTTAGTTTGAGCGTTTGCCTTAGTTAGAGAATCTGCCTTAGTTTGAGCGGTTGCCATATTTAGAGCGGTTGTCTTAGTTTGAGGTGTTGCCTTAGTTTGAGGGGCTGCTTTAGTTTGATCAGTTGCCTTAGTTTGAGCGGTTGCCTGACTTCGAGCGGTTGCCTTAGTTTGAGGTGTTGCCTTAGTTTGAGCGTTTGCCTTAGTTTGAGGTGTTGCCTTAGTTTGAGGGGTTGCCTAAGTTTGAGCGGCTGCCTGTGTTTGAGCGGCTGCCTAAGTTTGAGCGGCTGCCTTAGTTTGAGCAGCTGTCTTAGTTTGAGTGGTTGCCTTAGTTTGAGCGGCCGCCTTAATTTGAGCGGCTGCCTTCGTTTGAGCGGTTGCCTAAGTTTGAGCGGCTGCCTTAGTTTGAGTGGTTGCCTTAGTTTAAGCGGCTGCCTTAGTTTGAGCGGTTGCCTTATTTTGAGCGGTTGCCTTATTTTGAGCTATTGCCTTAGTTTGAGGGGTTGCTTTAGTTTGAGGGGCTGCCTTAGTTTGAGCGGTTGCCTTAGTTTGAGCGGTTGCCTTAGTTAGAGCGGTTTCTTAGTTTGAGGTGTTGCCTTAGTTTGAGGGGTTGCCTTAGTTTGAGGGGCTGCCTTAGTTTGACCGGTTGCCTTAGTTTGAGAGTCTGCCTTAGTTTGAGGGGCTGCTTTAGTTTGAGCTGTTGCCTTAGTTTGAGCGGTTGCCTTAGTTAGAGCGGTTGCCTGAGTTTGAGGTGTTGCCTTAGTTTGAGCGGTTGCCTCAGTTTGAGGGGTTGCCTTAGTTTGAGCGGCTGCCTGAGTTTGAGCGGCTGCCTAAGTTTGAGCGGCTCCCTTAGTTCGAGCGGCTGCCTTAGTTTGAGGGGTTGCCTTAGTTTGAGCGGCTGCCTTAGTTTGAGCGGTTGCCTAAGTTTGAGCGGTTGCCTTATTTTGAGCGGTTGCCTTATTTTGAGCTATTGCCTTAGTTTGAGGGGTTGCTTTAGTTTGAGAGTCTGCCTTAGTTTGAGCGGTTGCCTTAGTTTGAGCGGTTGCCTTAGTTAGAGCGGTTTCTTAGTTTGAGGTGTTGCCTTAGTTTGAGGGGTTGCCTTAGTTTGAGGGGCTGCCTTAGTTTGACCGGTTGCCTTAGTTTGAGAGTCTGCCTTAGTTTGAGGGGCTGCTTTAGTTTGAGCTGTTGCCTTAGTTTGAGCGGTTGCCTTAGTTAGAGCGGTTGCCTGAGTTTGAGGTGTTGCCTTAGTTTGAGCGGTTGCCTCAGTTTGAGGGGTTGCCTTAGTTTGAGCGGCTGCCTGAGTTTGAGCGGCTGCCTAAGTTTGAGCGGCTCCCTTAGTTCGAGCGGCTGCCTTAGTTTGAGGGGTTGCCTTAGTTTGAGCGGCTGCCTTAGTTTGAGCGGTTGCCTAAGTTTGAGCGGCCGCCTTAGTTTGAGCGGCTGCCTTAGTTTGAGCGGTTGCCTAAGTTTGAGCGGCTGCCTTAGTTTGAGGGGTTGCCTTAGTTTGAGCGGCTGCCTTAGTTTGAGCGGTTGCCTTAGTTTGAGCGGCTGCCTTAGTTTGAGCGGGTGACGAAGTTTGAGCGGCCGCCATAGTTTGAGGGGATGCCTTAGTTTGAGGGGTTGCCTTAGTTTGAGGGGATGCCTTAGTTTGAGCGGTTGCCTTAGTTTGAGCGGTTGCCTTAGTTTGAGGGGCTGCCTTAGTTTGAGGGGTTCCTTAGTTTGAGGGGTTGCCTGAGTTTGAGGGGTTGCCTTAGTTTGAGGAGTTGCCTAAGTTTGAGGGGCTGCCATAGTTTGAGCGGTTGCCTTAGTTTGAGAGTCTGCCTTAGTTTGAGCGGTTGCCTTAGTTTGAGCGGTTTCTTAGTTTGAGGTGTTGCCTTAGTTTGAGGGGTTGCCTTAGTTTGAGGGGCTGTCTTAGTTTGAGCGGTTGCCTTAGTTTGAGAGTCTGCCTTAGTTTGAGCGGTTGCCATATTTAGAGCGGTTGTCTTAGTTTGAGGTGTTGCCTTAGTTTGAGGGGCTGCTTTAGTTTGAGCAGTTGCCTTAGTTTGAGCGGTTGCCTGAGTAAGAGCGGGTGCCTTAGTTTGAGGGGTTGCCTTAGTTTGAGGGGTTGCCTAAGTTTGAGCGGCTGCCTGTGTTTGAGCGGCTGCCTAAGTTTGAGCGGCTGCCTTAGTTTGAGCGGCTGCCTTAGTTTGAGGGGTTGCCTTAGTTTGAGCGGCCGCCTTAATTTGAGCGGCTGCCTTCGTTTGAGCGGTTGCCTAAGTTTGAGCGGCTGCCTTAGTTTGAGGGGTTGCCTTAGTTTGAGCGGCTGCCTTAGATTGAGCGGTTGCCTTATTTTGAGCGGTTGCCTTATTTTGAGCTATTGCCTTAGTTTGAGGGGTTGCCTTAGTTTGAGGGGCTGCCTTAGTTTGAGCGGTTGCCTTAGTTTGAGAGTCTGCCTTAGTTTGAGCGGTTGCCTTAGTTTGAGCGGTTGCCTTAGTTAGAGCGGTTTCTTAGTTTGAGGTGTTGCCTTAGTTTGAGGGGTTGCCTTAGTTTGAGGGGCTGCCTTAGTTTGACAGGTTGCCTTAGTTTGAGAGTCTGCCTTAGTTTGAGGGGCTGCTTTAGTTTGAGCTGTTGCCTTAGTTTGAGCGGTTGCCTTAGTTAGAGCGGTTGCCTGAGTTTGAGGTGTTGCTTAGTTTGAGCGCTTGCCTTAGTTTGAGGTGTTGCCTTAGTTTGAGCGGCTGCCTGAGTTTGAGCGGCTGCCTAAGTTTGAGCGGCTGCCTTAGTTCGAGCGGCTGCCTTAGTTTGAGGGGTTGCCTTAGTTTGAGCGGCTGCCTTAGTTTGAGCGGTTGCCTAAGTTTGAGCGGCCGCATTAGTTTGAGCGGCTGCCTTAGTTTGAGCGGTTGCCTAAGTTTGAGCGGCTGCCTTAGTTTGAGGGGTTGCCTTAGTTTGAGCGGCTGCCTTAGTTTGAGCGGTTGCCTTAGTTTGAGCGGCTGCCTTAGTTTGAGCGGTTGCCTTATTTTGAGCTATTGCCTTAGTTTGAGCGGCTGCCTCAGTTTGAGCGGTTGCCTTAGTTTGACGGGTTGCCTTAGTTTGACGGGTTGCCTTAGTTTGAGCGGCTGCCTGAGTTTGAGCGGCTGCCTAAGGTTAAGCGGCTGCCTTAGTTTGAGGGGTTGCCTTCCTTTGAGCAGTTGCCTTTGTTTGAGCGGCTGCCTTTGTTTGAGCGGCTGCCTTAGTTTGAGCTGTTGCCTTAGTTTGAGGGGATGCCTTTGTTTGAGGGGTTGCCTGAGTTTGAGGGGTTGCCTTAGTTTGAGCGGTTGCGTTAGTTTGAGGGTGTGCCTGAGTTTCAGGGATTGCCTTCCTTTGAGCGGTTGCCTTAGTTTGAGGGATTGCCTTAGCTTGAGCGGTTGCCTTAGTTTGAGGGGTTGCCTTTGCTTGAGCGGTTGCCTTAGTTTGAGGGATTGCTTTAGTTTGAGTGGTTGCCTTAGATTGAGGGGCTGCCATAGTTTGAGGGGTTCCCTTAGTTTGAGGGGTTGCCTTAGTTTGAGCGGCTGCCTTAGTTTGAAGGGTTGCCTTAGTTTGAGAATCTGCCTTAGTTTGAGCGTTTGCCTTAGTATGAGGTGTTGCCTTAGTTTGAGCGGTTGCCTTAGTTCGAGCGGTTGCCTTAGTTTGAGGTGTTGCCTTAGTTTGAGCGGTTGCCACAGTTTGAGCGGTTGCCTTAGTTTGAGGGGTTGCCTTAGTTTGAGCGGTTGCCTTTGTTTGAGGTGTTGCCTTAGTTTGAGGGGTTGCCTTAGTTTGAGAGTCTGCCTTAGTTCGAGCGGATGCCTTAGTTTGAGCGGTTGCCTTTGTTTGAGCGGTTGCCTTTGTTTGAGGTATTGCCTTTGTTTGAAGTGTTGCCTTAGTTTGAGGGGTTGCCTTAGTTTGAGAGGTTGCCTTTTTTTGAGCGGTTGCCTTATTTCGAGCGGTTGCCTTAGTTTGAGGTGTTGCCTTAGTTGGAGCGGTTGTCTTAGTTTGAGCTATTGCCTTAGTTTGAGGTGTTGCCTTATTTCGAGCAGTTGCCTTAGTTTGAGGGGTTGCCTTAGTTTGAGCTATTGCCTCAGTTTGAGGTGTTGCGTTAGTTTGAGGGGCTGTCTTAGTTTGAGCGGTTGCCTTAGTTTGAGAGTCTGCCTGAGTTTGAGCGGTTGCCTTATTTTGAGCCTTTGCCTTATTTTGAGCTATTGCCTTTGTTTGAGGGGTTGCCTTAGTTAGAGGGGCTGCCTTAGTTTGAGCGGTTGCCTTCGTTTGAGAGTCTGCCTTAGTTTGAGCGGTTGCCTCAGTTGGAGCGGTTTCTTAGTTTGAGGTGTTGTCTTAGTTTGAGGGGTTGCCTTAGTTTGAGGGGCTGCCTTAGTTTGAGCGGTTGCCTTAGTTTGAGAGTCTGCCTTCGTTTGAGCGGTTGCCTTAGTTAGATCGGTTGTCTTAGTGTGAGGTGTTGCCTTAGTTTGAGGGGCTGCTTTAGTTTGAGCTGTTGCCTTAGTTTCAGCGGTTGCCTTAGTTTGAGCGGTTGCCTTAGTTTGAGGTGTTGCCTTAGTTTGAGCGGTTGCCTTAGTTTGAGGGGTTGCCTTAGTTTGATGGGTTGCCTTAGTTTGAGCGGCTGCCTGTGTTTGAGCGGCTGCCTAAGTTTGAGCGGCTGCCTTAGTTTGAGCGGCTGCCTTAGTTTGAGCGATTGCCTAAGTTTGAGCGGCCGCCTTAGTTTGAGCGGTTGCCTTAGTTTGAGCGGTTGCCTAAGTTTGAGCGGCTGCCTTAGTTTGAGGGGTTGCCTTAGTTTGAGCGGCTGCCTTAGTTTGAGAGTCTGCCTTAGTTTGAGCGGTTGCCATATTTAGAGCGGTTGTCTTAGTTTGAGGTGTTGCCTTAGTTTGAGGGGCTGCTTTAGTTTGAGCAGTTGCCTTAGTTTGAGCGGTTGCCTGAGTAAGAGCGGGTGCCTTAGTTTGAGGGGTTGCCTTAGTTTGAGGGGTTGCCTAAGTTTGAGCGGCTGCCTGTGTTTGAGCGGCTGCCTAAGTTTGAGCGGCTGCCTTAGTTTGAGCGGCTGCCTTAGTTTGAGGGGTTGCCTTAGTTTGAGCGGCCGCCTTAATTTGAGCGGCTGCCTTCGTTTGAGCGGTTGCCTAAGTTTGAGCGGCTGCCTTAGTTTGAGGGGTTGCCTTAGTTTGAGCGGCTGCCTTAGATTGAGCGGTTGCCTTATTTTGAGCGGTTGCCTTATTTTGAGCTATTGCCTTAGTTTGAGGGGTTGCCTTAGTTTGAGGGGCTGCCTTAGTTTGAGCGGTTGCCTTAGTTTGAGAGTCTGCCTTAGTTTGAGCGGTTGCCTTAGTTTGAGCAGTTGCCTTAGTTAGAGCGGTTTCTTAGTTTGAGGTGTTGCCTTAGTTTGAGGGGTTGCCTTAGTTTGAGGGGCTGCCTTAGTTTGACAGGTTGCCTTAGTTTGAGAGTCTGCCTTAGTTTGAGGGGCTGCTTTAGTTTGAGCTGTTGCCTTAGTTTGAGCGGTTGCCTTAGTTAGAGCGGTTGCCTGAGTTTGAGGTGTTGCTTAGTTTGAGCGCTTGCCTTAGTTTGAGGTGTTGCCTTAGTTTGAGCGGCTGCCTGAGTTTGAGCGGCTGCCTAACTTTGAGCGGCTGCCTTAGTTCGAGCGGCTGCCTTAGTTTGAGGGGTTGCCTTAGTTTGAGCGGCTGCCTTAGTTTGAGCGGTTGCCTAAGTTTGAGCGGCCGCATTAGTTTGAGCGGCTGCCTTAGTTTGAGCGGTTGCCTAAGTTTGAGCGGCTGCCTTAGTTTGAGGGGTTGCCTTAGTTTGAGCGGCTGCCTTAGTTTGAGCGGTTGCCTTAGTTTGAGCGGCTGCCTTACTTTGAGCGGTTGCCTTATTTTGAGCTATTGCCTTAGTTTGAGCGGCTGCCTCAGTTTGAGCGGTTGCCTTAGTTTGACGGGTTGCCTTAGTTTGACGGGTTGCCTTAGTTTGAGCGGCTGCCTGAGTTTGAGCGGCTGCCTAAGGTTAAGCGGCTGCCTTAGTTTGAGGGGTTGCCTTCCTTTGAGCAGTTGCCTTTGTTTGAGCGGCTGCCTTTGTTTGAGCGGCTGCCTTAGTTTGAGCTGTTGCCTTAGTTTGAGGGGATGCCTTTGTTTGAGGGGTTGCCTGAGTTTGAGGGGTTGCCTTAGTTTGAGCGGTTGCGTTAGTTTGAGGGTGTGCCTGAGTTTCAGGGATTGCCTTCCTTTGAGCGGTTGCCTTAGTTTGAGGGATTGCCTTAGCTTGAGCGGTTGCCTTAGTTTGAGGGGTTGCCTTTGCTTGAGCGGTTGCCTTAGTTTGAGGGATTGCTTTAGTTTGAGTGGTTGCCTTAGATTGAGGGGCTGCCATAGTTTGAGGGGTTCCCTTAGTTTGAGGGGTTGCCTTAGTTTGAGCGGCTGCCTTAGTTTGAAGGGTTGCCTTAGTTTGAGAATCTGCCTTAGTTTGAGCGTTTGCCTTAGTATGAGGTGTTGCCTTAGTTTGAGCGGTTGCCTTAGTTCGAGCGGTTGCCTTAGTTTGAGGTGTTGCCTTAGTTTGAGCGGTTGCCACAGTTTGAGCGGTTGCCTTAGTTTGAGGGGTTGCCTTAGTTTGAGCGGTTGCCTTTGTTTGAGGTGTTGCCTTAGTTTGAGGGGTTGCCTTAGTTTGAGAGTCTGCCTTAGTTCGAGCGGATGCCTTAGTTTGAGCGGTTGCCTTTGTTTGAGCGGTTGCCTTTGTTTGAGGTATTGCCTTTGTTTGAAGTGTTGCCTTAGTTTGAGGGGTTGCCTTAGTTTGAGAGGTTGCCTTTTTTTGAGCGGTTGCCTTATTTCGAGCGGTTGCCTTAGTTTGAGGTGTTGCCTTAGTTGGAGCGGTTGTCTTAGTTTGAGCTATTGCCTTAGTTTGAGGTGTTGCCTTATTTCGAGCAGTTGCCTTAGTTTGAGGGGTTGCCTTAGTTTGAGCTATTGCCTCAGTTTGAGGTGTTGCGTTAGTTTGAGGGGCTGTCTTAGTTTGAGCGGTTGCCTTAGTTTGAGAATCTGCCTGAGTTTGAGCGGTTGCCTTATTTTGAGCCTTTGCCTTATTTTGAGCTATTGCCTTTGTTTGAGGGGTTGCCTTAGTTAGAGGGGCTGCCTTAGTTTGAGCGGTTGCCTTCGTTTGAGAGTCTGCCTTAGTTTGAGCGGTTGCCTCAGTTGGAGCGGTTTCTTAGTTTGAGGTGTTGTCTTAGTTTGAGGGGTTGCCTTAGTTTGAGGGGCTGCCTTAGTTTGAGCGGTTGCCTTAGTTTGAGAGTCTGCCTTCGTTTGAGCGGTTGCCTTAGTTAGATCGGTTGTCTTAGTGTGAGGTGTTGCCTTAGTTTGAGGGGCTGCTTTAGTTTGAGCTGTTGCCTTAGTTTCAGCGGTTGCCTTAGTTTGAGCGGTTGCCTTAGTTTGAGGTGTTGCCTTAGTTTGAGCGGTTGCCTTAGTTTGAGGGGTTGCCTTAGTTTGATGGGTTGCCTTAGTTTGAGCGGCTGCCTGTGTTTGAGCGGCTGCCTAAGTTTGAGCGGCTGCCTTAGTTTGAGCGGCTGCCTTAGTTTGAGCGATTGCCTAAGTTTGAGCGGCCGCCTTAGTTTGAGCGGTTGCCTTAGTTTGAGCGGTTGCCTAAGTTTGAGCGGCTGCCTTAGTTTGAGGGGTTGCCTTAGTTTGAGCGGCTGCCTTAGTTTGAGCGGTTCCCTTAGTTTGAGCGGCTGCCTTAGTTTGAGCGGTTGCCTAAGTTTGAGTGGCCGCCATAGTTTGAGGGGATGCCATAATTTGAGGGGATGCCTTAGTTTGAGGGGATGCCTTAGTTTGAGCGGTTGCCTTAGTTTGAGCTGTTGCCTTAGTTTGAGGGGCTGCCTTAGTTTGAGGATTCCTTAGTTTGAGGGGTTGCCTGAGTTTGAGGGGTTGCCTTAGTTTGAGGGGTTGCCTTCCTTTTGAGCAGTTGCCTTTGTTTGAGCGGCTGCCTATGTTTGACGGGCTGCCTTACTTTGAGTGGTTGCCTTAGTTTGAGGGGATGCCTTAGTTTGAGGGGTTGCGTGAGCTTGAGGGGTTGCCTTAGTTTGAGCGGTTGCCTAAGTTTGAGGGGTTGCCTTCGTTTCAGGGGTTGCCTTCCTTTGAGCGGTTGCCTTAGTTTGAGGGGTTGCCTTAGCTTGAGCGGTTGCCTTAGTTTGAGGGGTTGCCTTAGCTTGAGCGGTTGCCTTAGTTTGAGGGGTTGCTTTAGTTTGAGTGGTTGCCATAGATTGAGGGGCTGCCATAGTTTGAGGGGTTCCCTTAGTTTGAGGTGTTGCCTTATTTTGAGGGGTTGCCTTAGTTTGAGGGGTTGCCTTAGTTTGAGCGGCTGCCTGAGTTTGAGCAGCTGCCTAAGTTTGAGCGGCTGCCTTAGTTTGAGGGATTGCCTTCCTTTGAGCAGTTGCCTTTGTTTGAGCGGCTGCCTTTGTTTGAAGGGCTGCCTTAGTTTGAGCGGTTGCCTTAGTTTGAGGGGATGCCTTAGTTTGAGGGGTTGCCTGAGTTTGAGGGGTTGCCTTAGTTTGAGCGGTTGCCTTAGTTTGAGGGGTTTCCTGAGTTTCAGGGGTTCCCTTCCTTTGAGCGGTTGCCTTAGTTTGAGGGATTGCCTTAGCTTGAGCGGTTGCTTTAGTTTGAGGAGTTGACTTAGCTTGAGCGGTTGCCTTAGTTTGAGGTGTTGCTTTAGTTTGAGTGGTAGCCTTAGATTGAGGGGCTGCCAGAGTTTGAGGGGTTCCCTTAGTTTGAGGCGTTGCCTTAGTTTGAGCGGCTGCCTTATTTTGAGGGGTTGCCTTAGTTTGAGAGTCTGCCTTAGTTTGAGCGTTTGCCTTAGTTTGAGGTGTTGCCTTAGTCTGAGCGGTTGCCTCAGTTTGAGCGGTTGCCTTAGTTTGAGCGGTTGCCTTAGTTTGAGCGGTTGCCTTTGTTTGAGGTGTTGCCTTAGTTTGAGGGGTTGCCTTAGTTTGAGAGTCTGCCTTAGTTCGAGTGGTTGCCTTAGTTTGAGGGGTTGCCTTCGTTTGAGTGGTTGCCTGAGTTTGAGTGGTTGCCTTATTTCGAGCGGTTGCCTTAGTTTGAGGTGTTGCCTTAGTTTGAGGAGTTGCCTTAGTTTGAGGGGCTGCCATAGTTTGAGCGGTTGCCTTAGTTTGAGAGTCTGCCTTAGTTTGAGCGGTTGCCTTAGTTTGAGCGGTTTCTTAGTTTGCGGTGTTGCCTTAGTTTGAGGGGTTGCCTTAGTTTGAGGGTCTGCCTTAGTTTGAGCGGTTGCCTTAGTTTGAGAGTCTGCCTTAGTTTGAGCGGTTGCCATATTTAGAGCGGTTGTCTTAGTTTGAGGTGTTGCCTTAGTTTGAGGGGCTGCTTTAGTTTGAGCAGTTGCCTTAGTTTGAGCGGTTGCCTGAGTTAGAGCGGTTGCCTTAGTTTGAGGTGTTTCCTTTAGTTTGAGCGTTTGCCTTAGTTTGAGGGGTTGCCTTAGTTTGAGGGGTTGCCTAAGTTTGAGCGGTTGCCTGTGTTTGAGCGGCTGCCTAAGTTTGAGCGGCTGCCTTAGTTTGAGCGGCTGCCTTAGTTTGAGGGGTTGCCTTAGTTTGAGCGGCCGCCTTAATTTGAGCGGCTGCCTTCGTTTGAGCGGTTGCCTAAGTTTGAGCGGCTGCCTTAGTTTGAGGGGTTGCCTTAGTTTGAGCGGCTGCCTTAGTTTGAGCAGTTGCCTTATTTTGAGCGGTTGCCTTATTTTGAGCTATTGCCTTAGTTTGAGGGGTTGCCTTAGTTTGAGGGGCTGCCTTAGTTTGAGCGGTTGCCTTATTTTGAGAGTCTGCCTTAGTTTGAGCGGTTGCCTTAGTTTGAGCGGTTGCCTTAGTTAGAGCGGTTTCTTAGTTTGAGGTGTTGCCTTAGTTTGAGGGGTTGCCTTAGTTTGAGGGGCTGCCTTAGTTTGACCGGTTGCCTTAGTTTGAGAGTCTGCCTTAGTTTGAGGGGCTGCTTTAGTTTGAGCTGTTGCCTTAGTTTGAGCGGTTGCGTTAGTTAGAGCGGTTGCCTTAGTTTGAGGGGTTGCCTTAGTTTGAGCGGCTGCCTGAGTTTGAGCGGCTACCTAAGTTTGAGCGGCTGCCTTAGTTCGAGCGGCTGCCTTAGTTTGAGGGGTTGCCTTAGTTTGAGCGGCTGCCTTAGTTTGAGCGGTTGCCTAAGTTTGAGCGGCCGCCTTAGTTTGAGCGGCTGCCTTAGTTTGAGCGGTTGCCTAAGTTTTAGCGGCTGCCTTAGTTTGAGGGGTTGCCTTAGTTTGAGCGGCTGCCTTAGTTTGAGCGGTTGCCTTAGTTTGAGCGGCTGCCTTAGTTTGAGCGGTTGCCTAAGTTTGAGCGGCCGCCATAGTTTGAGGGGATGCCTTAGTTTGAGGGGATGCCTTAGTTTCAGGGGATGCCTTAGTTTGAGCGGTTGCCTTAGTTTGAGCGGTTGCGTTAGTTTGAGGGGCTGCCTTATTTCGAGGGGTTGCCTTAGTTTGAGGGGTTGCCTTAGTTTGAGCGGCTTCCTGAGTTTGAGCAGCTGCCTAAGTTTGAGCGGCTGCCTTAGTTTGAGGGATTGCCTTCCTTTGAGCAGTTGCCTTTGTTTGAGCGGCTGCCTTTGTTTGAGGGGCTGCCTTAGTTTGAGCGGTTGCCTTAGTTTGAGGGGATGCCTTAGTTTGAGGGGTTGCCTGAGTTTGAGGGGTTGCCTTAGTTTTAGCGGTTGCCTTAGTTTGAGGGGTTTCCTGAGTTTCAGGGGTTCCCTTACTTTGAGCGGTTGCCTTAGTTTGAGGGATTGCCTTAGCTTGAGCGGTTGCTTTAGTTTGAGGAGTTGACTTAGCTTGAGCGGTTGCCTTAGTTTGAGGTGTTGCTTTAGTTTGAGTGGTAGCCTTAGATTGAGGGGCTGCCAGAGTTTGAGGGGTTCCCTTAGTTTGAGGGGTTGCCTTAGTTTGAGCGGCTGCCTTATTTTGAGGGGTTGCCTTAGTTTGAGAGTCTGCCTTAGTTTGAGCGTTTGCCTTAGTTTGAGGTGTTGCCTTAGTCTGAGCGGTTGCCTCAGTTTGAGCGGTTGCCTTAGTTTGAGCGGTTGCCTTAGTTTGAGCGGTTGCCTTTGCTTGAGGTGTTGCCTTAGTTTGAGGGGTTGCCTTAGTTTGAGATTCTGCCTTAGTTCGAGTGGTTGCCTTAGTTTGAGGGGTTGCCTTCGTTTGAGCGGTTGCCTTAGTTTGAGTGGTTGCCTTATTTCGAGCGGTTGCCTTAGTTTGAGGTGTTGCCTTAGTTTGAGGAGTTGCCTTAGTTTGAGGGGCTGCCATAGTTTGAGCGGTTGCCTTAGTTTGAGAGTCTGCCTTAGTTTGAGCGGTTGCCTTAGTTTGAGCGGTTTCTTAGTTTGAGGTGTTGCCTTAGTTTGAGGGGTTGCCTTAATTTGAGGGTCTGCCTTAGTTTGAGCGGTTGCCTTAGTTTGAGAGTCTGCCTTAGTTTGAGCGGTTGCCATATTTAGAGCGGTTGTCTTAGTTTGAGGTGTTGCCTTATTTTGAGGGGCTGCTTTAGTTTGAGCAGTTGCCTTAGTTTGAGCGGTTGCCTGAGTTAGAGCGGTTGCCTTAGTTTGAGGTGTTTCCTTTAGTTTGAGCGTTTGCCTTAGTTTGAGGGGTTGCCTTAGTTTGAGGGGTTGCCTAAGTTTGAGCGGTTGCCTGTGTTTGAGCGGCTGCCTAAGTTTGAGCGGCTGCCTTAGTTTGAGCGGCTGCCTTAGTTTGAGGGGTTGCCTTAGTTTGAGCGGCCGCCTTAATTTGAGCGGCTGCCTTCGTTTGAGCGGTTGCCTAAGTTTGAGCGGCTGCCTTAGTTTGAGGGGTTGCCTTAGTTTGAGCGGCTGCCTTAGTTTGAGCGGTTGCCTTAATTTGAGCGGTTGCCTTATTTTGAGCTATTGCCTTAGTTTGAGGGGTTTCCTGAGTTTCAGGGGTTCCCTTCCTTTGAGCGGTTGCCTTAGTTTGAGGGATTGCCTTAGCTTGAGCGGTTGCTTTAGTTTGAGGAGTTGACTTAGCTTGAGCGGTTCCCTTAGTTTGAGGTGTTGCTTTAGTTTGAGTGGTAGCCTTAGATTGAGGGGCTGCCAGAGTTTGAGGGGTACCCTTAGTTTGAGGGGTTGCCTTAGTTTGAGCGGCTGCCTTATTTTGAGGGGTTGCCTTAGTTTGAGAGTCTGCCTTAGTTTGAGCGTTTGCCTTAGTTTGAGGTGTTGCCTTAGTCTGAGCGGTTGCCTCAGTTTGAGCGGTTGCCTTAGTTTGAGCGGTTGCCTTAGTTTGAGCGGTTGCCTTTGTTTGAGGTGTTGCCTTAGTTTGAGGGGTTGCCTTAGTTTGAGAGTCTGCCTTAGTTCGAGTGGTTGCCTTAGTTTGAGGGGTTGCCTTCGTTTGAGCGGTTGCCTTAGTTTGAGTGGTTGCCTTATTTCGAGCGGTTGCCTTAGTTTGAGGTGTTGCCTTAGTTTGAGGAGTTGCCTTAGTTTGAGGGGCTGCCATAGTTTGAGCGGTTGCCTTAGTTTGAGAGTCTGCCTTAGTTTGAGCGGTTGCCTTAGTTTGAGCGGTTTCTTAGTTTGAGGTGTTGCCTTAGTTTGAGGGGTTGCCTTAGTTTGAGGGTCTGCCTTAGTTTGAGCGGTTGCCTTAGTTTGAGAGTCTGCCTTAGTTTGAGCGGTTGCCATATTTAGAGCGGTTGTCTTAGTTTGAGGTGTTGCCTTAGTTTGAGGGGTTGCTTTAGTTTGAGCAGTTGCCTTAGTTTGAGCGGTTGCCTGAGTTAGAGCGGTTGCCTTAGTTTGAGGTGTTTCCTTTAGTTTGAGCGTTTGCCTTAGTTTGAGGGGTTGCCTTAGTTTGAGGGGTTGCCTAAGTTTGAGCGGTTGCCTGTGTTTGAGCGGCTGCCTAAGTTTGAGCGGCTGCCTTAGTTTGAGCGGCTGCCTTAGTTTGAGGGGTTGCCTTAGTTTGAGCGGCCGCCTTAATTTGAGCGGCTGCCTTCGTTTGAGCGGTTGCCTAAGTTTGAGCGGCTGCCTAAGTTTGAGGGGTTGCCTTAGTTTGAGCGGCTGCCTTAGTTTGAGCGGTTGCCTTAATTTGAGCGGTTGCCTTATTTTGAGCTATTGCCTTAGTTTGAGGGGTTGCCTTAGTTTGAGGGGCTGCCTTAGTTTGAGCGGTTGCCTTTGTTTGAGGTGTTGCCTTAGTTTGAGGGGTTGCCTTAGTTTGAGAGTCTGCCTTAGTTCGAGTGGTTGCCTTAGTTTGAGGGGTTGCCTTCGTTTGAGCGGTTGCCTTAGTTTGAGTGGTTGCCTTATTTCGAGCGGTTGCCTTAGTTTGAGGTGTTGCCTTAGTTTGAGGAGTTGCCTTAGTTTGAGGGGCTGCCATAGTTTGAGCGGTTGCCTTAGTTTGAGAGTCTGCCTTAGTTTGAGCGGTTGCCTTAGTTTGAGCGGTTTCTTAGTTTGAGGTGTTGCCTTAGTTTGAGGGGTTGCCTTAGTTTGAGGGTCTGCCTTAGTTTGAGCGGTTGCCTTAGTTTGAGAGTCTGCCTTAGTTTGAGCGGTTGCCATATTTAGAGCGGTTGTCTTAGTTTGAGGTGTTGCCTTAGTTTGAGGGGCTGCTTTAGTTTGAGCAGTTGCCTTAGTTTGAGCGGTTGCCTGAGTTAGAGCGGTTGCCTTAGTTTGAGGTGTTTCCTTTAGTTTGAGCGTTTGCCTTAGTTTGAGGGGTTGCCTTAGTTTGAGGGGTTGCCTAAGTTTGAGCGGTTGCCTGTGTTTGAGCGGCTGCCTAAGTTTGAGCGGCTGCCTTAGTTTGAGCGGCTGCCTTAGTTTGAGGGGTTGCCTTAGTTTGAGCGGCCGCCTTAATTTGAGCGGCTGCCTTCGTTTGAGCGGTTGCCTAAGTTTGAGCGGCTGCCTTAGTTTGAGGGGTTGCCTTAGTTTGAGCGGCTGCCTTAGTTTGAGCGGTTGCCTTATTTTGAGCGGTTGCCTTATTTTGAGCTATTGCCTTAGTTTGAGGGGTTGCCTTAGTTTGAGGGGCTGCCTTAGTTTGAGCGGTTGCCTTATTTTGAGAGTCTGCCTTAGTTTGAGCGGTTGCCTTAGTTTGAGCGGTTGCCTTAGTTAGAGCGGTTTCTTAGTTTGAGGTGTTGCCTTAGTTTGAGGGGTTGCCTTAGTTAGAGCGGATGCCTGAGTTTGAGGTGTTGCCTTAGTTTGAGCGCTTGCCTTAGTTTGAGGGGTTGCCTTAGTTTGAGGGGTTGCCTTAGTTTGAGCGGCTGCCTGAGTTTGAGCGGCTACCTAAGTTTGAGCGGCTGCCTTAGTTCGAGCGGCTGCCTTAGTTTGAGCGGTTGCCTTAGTTTGAGCGGCTGCCTTAGTTTGAGCGGTTGCCTAAGTTTTAGCGGCTGCCTTAGTTTGAGGGGTTGCCTTAGTTTGAGCGGCTGCCTTAGTTTGAGCGTTTGCCTTAGTTTGAGCGGCTGCCTTAGTTTGAGCGGTTGCCTAAGTTTGAGCGGCCGCCATAGTTTGAGGGGATGCCTTAGTTTGAGGGGATGCCTTAGTTTGAGGGGATGCCTTAGTTTGAGCGGTTGCCTTAGTTTGAGCGGTTGCCTTAGTTTGAGGGGCTGCCTTATTTTGAGGGGTTGCCTTAGTTTGAGGGGTTGCCTTAGTTTGAGCGGCTGCCTGAGTTTGAGCAGCTGCCTAAGTTTGAGCGGCTGCCTTCGTTTGAGGGATTGCCTTCCTTTGAGCAGTTGCCTTTGTTTGAGCGGCTGCCTTTGTTTGAGGGGCTGCCTTAGTTTGAGCGGTTGCCTTAGTTTGAGGGGATGCCTTAGTTTGAGGGGTTGCCTGAGTTTGAGGGGTTGCCTTAGTTTGAGCGGTTGCCATAGTTTGAGGGGTTTCCTGAGTTTCAGGGGTTCCCTTCCTTTGAGCGGTTGCCTTAGTTTGAGGGATTGCCTTAGCTTGAGCGGTTGCTTTAGTTTGAGGAGTTGACTTAGCTTGAGCGGTTGCCTTAGTTTGAGGTGTTGCTTTAGTTTGAGTGGTAGCCTTAGATTGAGGGGCTGCCAGAGTTTGAGGGGTTCCCTTAGTTTGAGGGGTTGCCTTAGTTTGAGCGGTTGCCTTAGTTTGAGGTGTTGCCTTAGTCTGAGCGGTTGCCTCAGTTTGAGCGGTTGCCTTAGTTTGAGCGGTTGCCTTAGTTTGAGCGGTTGCCTTTGTTTGAGGTGTTGCCTTAGTTTGAGGGGTTGCCTTAGTTTGAGAGTCTGCCTTAGTTCGAGTGGTTGCCTTAGTTTGAGGGGTTGCCTTCGTTTGAGCGGTTGCCTTAGTTTGAGTGGTTGCCTTATTTCGAGCGGTTGCCTTAGTTTGAGGTGTTGCCTTAGTTTGAGGAGTTGCCTTAGTTTGAGGGGCTGCCATAGTTTGAGCGGTTGCCTTAGTTTGAGAGTCTGCCTTAGTTTGAGCGGTTGCCTTACTTTGAGCGGTTTCTTAGTTTGAGGTGTTGCCTTAGTTTGAGGGGTTGCCTTAATTTGAGGGTCTGCCTTAGTTTGAGCGGTTGCCTTAGTTTGAGAGTCTGCCTTAGTTTGAGCGGTTGCCATATTTAGAGCGGTTGTCTTAGTTTGAGGTGTTGCCTTAGTTTGAGGGGCTGCTTTAGTTTGAGCAGTTGCCTTAGTTTGAGCGGTTGCCTGAGTTAGAGCGGTTGCCTTAGTTTGAGGTGTTTCCTTTAGTTTGAGCGTTTGCCTTAGTTTGAGGGGTTGCCTTAGTTTGAGGGGTTGCCTAAGTTTGAGCGGTTGCCTGTGTTTGAGCGGCTGCCTAAGTTTGAGCGGCTGCCTTAGTTTGAGCGGCTGCCTTAGTTTGAGGGGTTGCCTTAGTTTGAGCGGCCGCCTTAATTTGAGCGGCTGCCTTAGTTTGAGCGGTTGCCTAAGTTTTAGCGGCTGCCTTAGTTTGAGGGGTTGCCTTAGTTTGAGCGGCTGCCTTAGTTTGAGCGGTTGCCTTAGTTTGAGAGTCTGCCTTAGTTTGAGCGGTTGCCTTCGTTTGAGCGGTTGCCTTAGTTAGAGCGGTTTCTTAGTTTGAGGTGTTGCCTTAGTTTGAGGGGTTGCCTTAGTTTGAGGGGCTGCCTTAGTTTGACCGGTTGCCTTAGTTTGAGAGTCTGCCTTAGTTTGAGGGGCTGCTTTAGTTTGAGCTGTTGCCTTAGTTTGAGCGGTTGCCTTAGTTACAGCGGTTGCCTGAGTTTGAGGTTTTGCCTTAGTTTGAGCGCTTGCCTTAGTTTGAGGGGTTGCCTTAGTTTGAGCGGCTGCCTGAGTTTGAGCGGCTGCCTCAGTTTGAGGGGTTGCCTTAGTTTGAGTGGCTGCCTTAGTTTGAGCGGTTGCCTAAGTTTGAGCGGCCGCCTTAGTTTGAGCGTCTGCCTTAGTTTGAGCGGTTGTCTAAGTTTGAGCGGCTGCCTTAGTTTGAGGGGTTGCCTTAGTTTGAGCGGCTGCCTTAGTTTGAGCGGTTTCTTAGTTTGAGGTGTTTCCTTAGTTTGAGGGGTTGCCTTAGTTTGAGGGGCTGCCTTAGTTTGAGCGGTTGCCATATTTAGAGCGGTTGTCTTAGTTTGAGGTGTTGCCTTAGTTTGAGGGGCTGCTTTAGTTTGAGCAGTTGCCTTAGTTTGAGCGGTTGCCTGAGTTCGAGCGGTTGCCTTAGTTTGAGGTGTTGCCTTAGTTTGAGCGTTTGCCTTAGTTTGAGGGGTTGCCTTAGTTTGAGGGGTTGCCTAAGTTTGAGCAGCTGCCTGTGTTTGAGCGGCTGCCTAAGTTTGAGCGGCTGCCTTAGTTTGAGCGGCTGCCTTAGTTTGAGGGGTTGCCTTAGTTTGAGCGGCCGCCTTAATTTGATCGGCTGCCTTCGTTTGAGCGGTTGCCTAAGTTTGAGCGGCTGCCTTAGTTTGAGAGGTTGCCTTAGTTTGAGCGGCTGCCTTAGTTTGAGCGGTTGCCTTATTTTGAGCGGTTGCCTTATTTTGAGCTATTGCCTTAGTTTGAGGGGTTGCCTGAGTTTGAGGGGCTGCCTTAGTTTGAGCGGTTGCCTTAGTTTGAGAGTCTGCCTTAGTTTGAGCGGTTGCCTTAGTTTGAGCGGTTGCCTTAGTTAGAGCGGTTTCTTAGTTTGAGGTGTTGCCTTAGTTTGAGGGGTTGCCTTAGTTTGAGGGGCTGCCTTAGTTTGACCGGTTGCCTCAGTTTGAGAGTCTGCCTTAGTTTGAGGGGCTGCTTTAGTTTGAGCTGTTGCCTTAGTTTGAGCGGTTGCCTTAGTTAGAGCGGTTGCCTCAGTTTGAGGTTTTGCCTTAGTTTGAGCGCTTGCCTTAGTTTGAGGGGTTGCCTTAGTTTGAGCGGCTGCCTGAGTTTGAGCGGCTGCCTAAGTTTGAGGGGTTGCCTTAGTTTGAGCGGCTGCCTTAGTTTGAGCGGTTGCCTAAGTTTGAGCGGCCGCCTTAGTTTGAGCGGCTGCCTTAGTTTGAGCGGTTGTCTAAGTTTGAGCGGCTGCCTTAGTTTGAGGGGTTGCCTTAGTTTGAGCGGCTGCCTTAGTTTGAGCGGTTGCCTTAGTTTGAGCGGCTGCCTTAGTTTGAGCGGTTGCCTAAGTTTGAGCGGCCGCCATAGTTTGAGGGGATGCCTTAGTCTGAGGGGATGCCTTGGTTTGAGGGGATGCCTTAGTTTGAGCGGTTGCCTTAGTTTGAGCGGTTGCCTTAGTTTGAAGGGCTGCCTTAGTTTGAGGGGTTCCTTAGTTTGAGGGGTTGCCTGAGTTTGAGGGGTTGCCTTGGTTTGAGGGGTTGCCTTAGTTTGAGGGGTTGCCTTAGTTTGAGCGGTTGCCTTAGTTTGAGCGGATGCCTTAGTTTGAGGGGTTGCGTGAGTTTGAGGGGTTGCCTTAGTTTGAGCGGTTGCCTTAGTTTGAGGGGTTGCCTTCTTTTCAGGGGTTGCCTTCCTTTGAGCGGTTGTCTTAGTTTGAGGGGTTGCCTTAGCTTAAGCGGTTGCCTTGGTTTGAGGGGTTGCCTTAGCTTGAGCGGTTGCCTTAGTTTGAGGGGTTGCTTTAGTTTGAGTGGTTGCCATAGTTTGAGGGGCTGCCATAGTTTGAGGGGCTCCCTTAGTTTGAGGGGTTGCCTTACTTTGAGCGGCTACCTTAGTTTGAGGGGTTGCCTTAGTTTGAGAGTCTGCCTTAGTTTGAGCGTTTGCCTTAGTTTGAGGTGTTGCCTTAGTTTGAGCGGTTGCCTTAGTTCGAGCGGTTGCCTTAGTTTGAGCGGTTGCCTTAGTTTGAGCGGTTGCCTTAGTTTGAGCGGTTGCCTTTGTTTGAGGTGTTGCCTTAGTTTGAGGGGTTGCCTTAGTTTGAGAGTCTGCCTTAGTTCGAGCGGTTGCCTTAGTTTGAGGGTTGCCTTAGTTTGAGCGGTTGCCTTATTTCGAGCGGTTGCCTTAGTTTGAGGTGTTGCCTTAGTTGGAGCGGTTGCCTTTGTTTGAGCTATTGCCTTAGTTTGAGGTGTTGCCTTATTTCGAGCAGTTGCCTTAGCTTGAGCGGTTGCCTTAGTTTGAGGGATTGCCTTAGTTTGAGGTGCTGCCTTAGTTTGCGGGGCTGCCTTAGTTTAAGCGGTTGCCTTAGTTTGAGAGTCTGCCTTAGTTTGAGTGGTTGCGTTAGTTTGAGCGGCTGCCTTAGTTCGAGCGGCTGCCTTAGTTTGAGGGGTTGCCTTAGTTTGAGCGGCTGCCTTAGTTTGAGCGGTTGCCTAAGTTTGAGCGGCCGCCTTAGTTTGAGCGGCTGCCTTAGTTTGAGCGGTTGCCTAAGTTTGAGCGGCTGCCTTAGTTTGAGGGGTTGCCTTAGTTTGAGCGGCTGCCTTAGTTTGAGCGGTTGCCTTAGTTTGAGCGGCTGCCTTAGTTTGAGTGGTTGCCTAAGTTTGAGCGGCCGCCATAGTTTGAGGGGATGCCTTAGTTTGAGGGGATGCCTTAGTTTGAGGGGATGCCTTAATTTGAGCGGTTGCCTTATTTTGAGCAGTTGCCTTAGTTTGAGGGGCTGCCTTAGTTTGAGGGGTTCCTTATTTTGAGGGGTTGCCTGAGTTTGAGGGGTTGCCTTCCTTTTACAGTTGCCTTTGTTTGAGCGGCTGCCTTTGTTTGAGGGGCTGCCTTAGTTTGAGCGGTTGCCTTAGTTTGAGCGGATGCCTTAGTTTGAGGGGTTGCGTGAGTTTGAGGGGTTGCCTTAGTTTGAGCGGTTGCCTTAGTTTGAGTAGTTGCCTTCTTTTCAGGGGTTGCCTTCCTTTGAGCGGTTGCCTTAGTTTGAGGGGTTGCCTTAGCTTGAGCGTTTGCCTTAGTTTGAGGGGTTGCCTTAGCTTGAGCGGTTGCCTTAGTTTGAGGGGTTGCTTTAGTTTGAGGGGTTGCGTGAGTTTGAGCGGTTGCCTTAGTTTGAGTGGTTGCCTTATTTCGAGCGGTTGCCTTAGTTTGAGGTGTTGCCTTAGTTTGAGGAGTTGCCTTAGTTTGAGGGGCTGCCATAGTTTGAGCGGTTGCCTTAGTTTGAGAGTCTGCCTTAGTTTGAGCGGTTGCCTTAGTTTGAGCGGTTTCTTAGTTTGAGGTGTTGCCTTAGTTTGAGGGGTTGCCTTAGTTTGAGGGTCTGCCTTAGTTTGAGCGGTTGCCTTAGTTTGAGAGTCTGCCTTAGTTTGAGCGGTTGCCATATTTAGAGCGGTTGTCTTAGTTTGAGGTGTTGCCTTAGTTTGAGGGGCTGCTTTAGTTTGAGCAGTTGCCTTAGTTTGAGCGGTTGCCTGAGTTAGAGCGGTTGCCTTAGTTTGAGGTGTTTCCTTTAGTTTGAGCGTTTGCCTTAGTTTGAGGGGTTGCCTTAGTTTGAGGGGTTGCCTAAGTTTGAGCGGTTGCCTGTGTTTGAGCGGCTGCCTAAGTTTGAGCGGCTGCCTTAGTTTGAGCGGCTGCCTTAGTTTGAGGGGTTGCCTTAGTTTGAGCGGCCGCCTTAATTTGAGCGGCTGCCTTCGTTTGAGCGGTTGCCTAAGTTTGAGCGGCTGCCTTAGTTTGAGGGGTTGCCTTAGTTTGAGCGGCTGCCTTAGTTTGAGCGGTTGCCTTATTTTGAGCGGTTGCCTTATTTTGAGCTATTGCCTTAGTTTGAGGGGTTGCCTTAGTTTGAGGGGCTGCCTTAGTTTGAGCGGTTGCCTTATTTTGAGAGTCTGCCTTAGTTTGAGCGGTTGCCTTAGTTTGAGCGGTTGCCTTAGTTAGAGCGGTTTCTTAGTTTGAGGTGTTGCCTTAGTTTGAGGGGTTGCCTTAGTTAGAGCGGATGCCTGAGTTTGAGGTGTTGCCTTAGTTTGAGCGCTTGCCTTAGTTTGAGGGGTTGCCTTAGTTTGAGGGGTTGCCTTAGTTTGAGCGGCTGCCTGAGTTTGAGCGGCTACCTAAGTTTGAGCGGCTGCCTTAGTTCGAGCGGCTGCCTTAGTTTGAGCGGTTGCCTTAGTTTGAGCGGCTGCCTTAGTTTGAGCGGTTGCCTAAGTTTTAGCGGCTGCCTTAGTTTGAGGGGTTGCCTTAGTTTGAGCGGCTGCCTTAGTTTGAGCGTTTGCCTTAGTTTGAGCGGCTGCCTTAGTTTGAGCGGTTGCCTAAGTTTGAGCGGCCGCCATAGTTTGAGGGGATGCCTTAGTTTGAGGGGATGCCTTAGTTTGAGGGGATGCCTTAGTTTGAGCGGTTGCCTTAGTTTGAGCGGTTGCCTTAGTTTGAGGGGCTGCCTTATTTTGAGGGGTTGCCTTAGTTTGAGGGGTTGCCTTAGTTTGAGCGGCTGCCTGAGTTTGAGCAGCTGCCTAAGTTTGAGCGGCTGCCTTCGTTTGAGGGATTGCCTTCCTTTGAGCAGTTGCCTTTGTTTGAGCGGCTGCCTTTGTTTGAGGGGCTGCCTTAGTTTGAGCGGTTGCCTTAGTTTGAGGGGATGCCTTAGTTTGAGGGGTTGCCTGAGTTTGAGGGGTTGCCTTAGTTTGAGCGGTTGCCATAGTTTGAGGGGTTTCCTGAGTTTCAGGGGTTCCCTTCCTTTGAGCGGTTGCCTTAGTTTGAGGGATTGCCTTAGCTTGAGCGGTTGCTTTAGTTTGAGGAGTTGACTTAGCTTGAGCGGTTGCCTTAGTTTGAGGTGTTGCTTTAGTTTGAGTGGTAGCCTTAGATTGAGGGGCTGCCAGAGTTTGAGGGGTTCCCTTAGTTTGAGGGGTTGCCTTAGTTTGAGCGGTTGCCTTAGTTTGAGGTGTTGCCTTAGTCTGAGCGGTTGCCTCAGTTTGAGCGGTTGCCTTAGTTTGAGCGGTTGCCTTAGTTTGAGCGGTTGCCTTTGTTTGAGGTGTTGCCTTAGTTTGAGGGGTTGCCTTAGTTTGAGAGTCTGCCTTAGTTCGAGTGGTTGCCTTAGTTTGAGGGGTTGCCTTCGTTTGAGCGGTTGCCTTAGTTTGAGTGGTTGCCTTATTTCGAGCGGTTGCCTTAGTTTGAGGTGTTGCCTTAGTTTGAGGAGTTGCCTTAGTTTGAGGGGCTGCCATAGTTTGAGCGGTTGCCTTAGTTTGAGAGTCTGCCTTAGTTTGAGCGGTTGCCTTACTTTGAGCGGTTTCTTAGTTTGAGGTGTTGCCTTAGTTTGAGGGGTTGCCTTAATTTGAGGGTCTGCCTTAGTTTGAGCGGTTGCCTTAGTTTGAGAGTCTGCCTTAGTTTGAGCGGTTGCCATATTTAGAGCGGTTGTCTTAGTTTGAGGTGTTGCCTTAGTTTGAGGGGCTGCTTTAGTTTGAGCAGTTGCCTTAGTTTGAGCGGTTGCCTGAGTTAGAGCGGTTGCCTTAGTTTGAGGTGTTTCCTTTAGTTTGAGCGTTTGCCTTAGTTTGAGGGGTTGCCTTAGTTTGAGGGGTTGCCTAAGTTTGAGCGGTTGCCTGTGTTTGAGCGGCTGCCTAAGTTTGAGCGGCTGCCTTAGTTTGAGCGGCTGCCTTAGTTTGAGGGGTTGCCTTAGTTTGAGCGGCCGCCTTAATTTGAGCGGCTGCCTTAGTTTGAGCGGTTGCCTAAGTTTTAGCGGCTGCCTTAGTTTGAGGGGTTGCCTTAGTTTGAGCGGCTGCCTTAGTTTGAGCGGTTGCCTTAGTTTGAGAGTCTGCCTTAGTTTGAGCGGTTGCCTTCGTTTGAGCGGTTGCCTTAGTTAGAGCGGTTTCTTAGTTTGAGGTGTTGCCTTAGTTTGAGGGGTTGCCTTAGTTTGAGGGGCTGCCTTAGTTTGACCGGTTGCCTTAGTTTGAGAGTCTGCCTTAGTTTGAGGGGCTGCTTTAGTTTGAGCTGTTGCCTTAGTTTGAGCGGTTGCCTTAGTTACAGCGGTTGCCTGAGTTTGAGGTTTTGCCTTAGTTTGAGCGCTTGCCTTAGTTTGAGGGGTTGCCTTAGTTTGAGCGGCTGCCTGAGTTTGAGCGGCTGCCTCAGTTTGAGGGGTTGCCTTAGTTTGAGTGGCTGCCTTAGTTTGAGCGGTTGCCTAAGTTTGAGCGGCCGCCTTAGTTTGAGCGTCTGCCTTAGTTTGAGCGGTTGTCTAAGTTTGAGCGGCTGCCTTAGTTTGAGGGGTTGCCTTAGTTTGAGCGGCTGCCTTAGTTTGAGCGGTTTCTTAGTTTGAGGTGTTTCCTTAGTTTGAGGGGTTGCCTTAGTTTGAGGGGCTGCCTTAGTTTGAGCGGTTGCCATATTTAGAGCGGTTGTCTTAGTTTGAGGTGTTGCCTTAGTTTGAGGGGCTGCTTTAGTTTGAGCAGTTGCCTTAGTTTGAGCGGTTGCCTGAGTTCGAGCGGTTGCCTTAGTTTGAGGTGTTGCCTTAGTTTGAGCGTTTGCCTTAGTTTGAGGGGTTGCCTTAGTTTGAGGGGTTGCCTAAGTTTGAGCAGCTGCCTGTGTTTGAGCGGCTGCCTAAGTTTGAGCGGCTGCCTTAGTTTGAGCGGCTGCCTTAGTTTGAGGGGTTGCCTTAGTTTGAGCGGCCGCCTTAATTTGATCGGCTGCCTTCGTTTGAGCGGTTGCCTAAGTTTGAGCGGCTGCCTTAGTTTGAGAGGTTGCCTTAGTTTGAGCGGCTGCCTTAGTTTGAGCGGTTGCCTTATTTTGAGCGGTTGCCTTATTTTGAGCTATTGCCTTAGTTTGAGGGGTTGCCTGAGTTTGAGGGGCTGCCTTAGTTTGAGCGGTTGCCTTAGTTTGAGAGTCTGCCTTAGTTTGAGCGGTTGCCTTAGTTTGAGCGGTTGCCTTAGTTAGAGCGGTTTCTTAGTTTGAGGTGTTGCCTTAGTTTGAGGGGTTGCCTTAGTTTGAGGGGCTGCCTTAGTTTGACCGGTTGCCTCAGTTTGAGAGTCTGCCTTAGTTTGAGGGGCTGCTTTAGTTTGAGCTGTTGCCTTAGTTTGAGCGGTTGCCTTAGTTAGAGCGGTTGCCTCAGTTTGAGGTTTTGCCTTAGTTTGAGCGCTTGCCTTAGTTTGAGGGGTTGCCTTAGTTTGAGCGGCTGCCTGAGTTTGAGCGGCTGCCTAAGTTTGAGGGGTTGCCTTAGTTTGAGCGGCTGCCTTAGTTTGAGCGGTTGCCTAAGTTTGAGCGGCCGCCTTAGTTTGAGCGGCTGCCTTAGTTTGAGCGGTTGTCTAAGTTTGAGCGGCTGCCTTAGTTTGAGGGGTTGCCTTAGTTTGAGCGGCTGCCTTAGTTTGAGCGGTTGCCTTAGTTTGAGCGGCTGCCTTAGTTTGAGCGGTTGCCTAAGTTTGAGCGGCCGCCATAGTTTGAGGGGATGCCTTAGTCTGAGGGGATGCCTTGGTTTGAGGGGATGCCTTAGTTTGAGCGGTTGCCTTAGTTTGAGCGGTTGCCTTAGTTTGAAGGGCTGCCTTAGTTTGAGGGGTTCCTTAGTTTGAGGGGTTGCCTGAGTTTGAGGGGTTGCCTTGGTTTGAGGGGTTGCCTTAGTTTGAGGGGTTGCCTTAGTTTGAGCGGTTGCCTTAGTTTGAGCGGATGCCTTAGTTTGAGGGGTTGCGTGAGTTTGAGGGGTTGCCTTAGTTTGAGCGGTTGCCTTAGTTTGAGGGGTTGCCTTCTTTTCAGGGGTTGCCTTCCTTTGAGCGGTTGTCTTAGTTTGAGGGGTTGCCTTAGCTTAAGCGGTTGCCTTGGTTTGAGGGGTTGCCTTAGCTTGAGCGGTTGCCTTAGTTTGAGGGGTTGCTTTAGTTTGAGTGGTTGCCATAGTTTGAGGGGCTGCCATAGTTTGAGGGGCTCCCTTAGTTTGAGGGGTTGCCTTACTTTGAGCGGCTACCTTAGTTTGAGGGGTTGCCTTAGTTTGAGAGTCTGCCTTAGTTTGAGCGTTTGCCTTAGTTTGAGGTGTTGCCTTAGTTTGAGCGGTTGCCTTAGTTCGAGCGGTTGCCTTAGTTTGAGCGGTTGCCTTAGTTTGAGCGGTTGCCTTAGTTTGAGCGGTTGCCTTTGTTTGAGGTGTTGCCTTAGTTTGAGGGGTTGCCTTAGTTTGAGAGTCTGCCTTAGTTCGAGCGGTTGCCTTAGTTTGAGGGTTGCCTTAGTTTGAGCGGTTGCCTTATTTCGAGCGGTTGCCTTAGTTTGAGGTGTTGCCTTAGTTGGAGCGGTTGCCTTTGTTTGAGCTATTGCCTTAGTTTGAGGTGTTGCCTTATTTCGAGCAGTTGCCTTAGCTTGAGCGGTTGCCTTAGTTTGAGGGATTGCCTTAGTTTGAGGTGCTGCCTTAGTTTGCGGGGCTGCCTTAGTTTAAGCGGTTGCCTTAGTTTGAGAGTCTGCCTTAGTTTGAGTGGTTGCGTTAGTTTGAGCGGCTGCCTTAGTTCGAGCGGCTGCCTTAGTTTGAGGGGTTGCCTTAGTTTGAGCGGCTGCCTTAGTTTGAGCGGTTGCCTAAGTTTGAGCGGCCGCCTTAGTTTGAGCGGCTGCCTTAGTTTGAGCGGTTGCCTAAGTTTGAGCGGCTGCCTTAGTTTGAGGGGTTGCCTTAGTTTGAGCGGCTGCCTTAGTTTGAGCGGTTGCCTTAGTTTGAGCGGCTGCCTTAGTTTGAGTGGTTGCCTAAGTTTGAGCGGCCGCCATAGTTTGAGGGGATGCCTTAGTTTGAGGGGATGCCTTAGTTTGAGGGGATGCCTTAATTTGAGCGGTTGCCTTATTTTGAGCAGTTGCCTTAGTTTGAGGGGCTGCCTTAGTTTGAGGGGTTCCTTATTTTGAGGGGTTGCCTGAGTTTGAGGGGTTGCCTTCCTTTTACAGTTGCCTTTGTTTGAGCGGCTGCCTTTGTTTGAGGGGCTGCCTTAGTTTGAGCGGTTGCCTTAGTTTGAGCGGATGCCTTAGTTTGAGGGGTTGCGTGAGTTTGAGGGGTTGCCTTAGTTTGAGCGGTTGCCTTAGTTTGAGTAGTTGCCTTCTTTTCAGGGGTTGCCTTCCTTTGAGCGGTTGCCTTAGTTTGAGGGGTTGCCTTAGCTTGAGCGTTTGCCTTAGTTTGAGGGGTTGCCTTAGCTTGAGCGGTTGCCTTAGTTTGAGGGGTTGCTTTAGTTTGAGTGGTTGCCATAGTTTGAGGGGCTGCCATAGTTTGAGGGGTTCTCTTAGTTTGAGGGTTTGCCTTACTTTGAGCGGCTGCCTTAGTTTGAGGGGTTGCCTTAGTTTGAGAGTCTGCCTTAGTTTGAGCGTTTGCCTTAGTTTGAGGTGTTGCCTTAGTTTGAGCGGTTGCCTTAGTTCGAGCGGCCTCCTTAGTTTGAGCGGTTGCCTTAGTTTGAGCGGTTGCCTTAGTTTGAGCGGTTGCCTTTGTTTGAGGTGTTGCCTTAGTTTGAGGGGTTGCCTTAGTTTGAGAGTCTGCCTTAGTTCGAGCGGTTGCCTTAGTTTGAGGGGTTGCCTTCGTTTGAGCGGTTGCCTCAGTTTGAGCGGTTGCCTTAGATTGAGCGGTTGCCTTATTTCGAGCGGTTGCATTAGTTTGAGGTGTTGCCTTAGTTGCAGCGGTTGCCTTAGTTTGAGGTGTTGCCTTATTTCGAGCAGTTGCCTTAGCTTGAACGGTTGCCTCAGTTTGAGGTATTGCCTTAGTTTGAGGTGCTGCCTTAGTTTGCGGGGCTGCCTTAGTTTAAGCGGTTGCCTTAGTTTGAGCGGTTGCCTTATTTTGAGAGGTTGCCTTATTTTGAGCTATTGCCTTCGTTTGAATGGTTGCCTTAGTTTGAGGGGCAGCCTTAGTTTGAGCGGTTGCCTTCGTTAGAGTGGTTGTCTTAGTTTGAGGTGTTGCCTAAGTTTGAGGGGTTGCCTTAGTTTGAGGGGCTGCCTTAGTTTGAGCGGTTGCCTTAGTTAGAGCGGTTGCCTTAGTTTGAGGTGTTGCCTTAGTTTGAGGGGTTGCCTTAGTTTGAGAGGTTGCCTAAGTTTGAGCGGCCGCCTTAGTTTGAGCGGCTGCCTTAGTTTGAGCGGTTGCCTAAGTTTGAGCGGCTGCCTTAGTTTGAGGGGTTGCCTTAGTTTGAGCGGCTGCCTTAGTTTGAGCGGTTGCCTTAGATTGAGCGGCTGCCTTAGTTTGAGCGGTTGCCTAAGTTTGAGCGGCCGCCATAGTTTGAGGGGATGCCTTAGTTTGAGGGGATGCCTTAGTTTGAGGGGATGCCTTAATTTGAGCGGTTGCCTTAGTTTGAGCGGTTGCCTTAGTTTGAGGGGCTGCCTTAGTTTGAGGGGTTCCTTAGTTTGAGGGGTTGCCTGAGTTTGATGGGTTGCCTTAGTTTGAGGGGTTGCCTTAGTTTGAGGGGTTGCCTTCCTTTTACAGTTGCCTTTGTTTGAGCGACTGCCTTTGTTTGAGGGGCTGCCTTAGTTTGAGCGGTTGCCTTAGTTTGAGCGGATGCCTTAGTTAGAGGGGTTGCGTGAGTTTGAGGGGTTGCCTTAGTTTGAGCGGTTGCCTTAGTTTGAGGGGTTGCCTTCTTTTCAGGGGTTGCCTTCCTTTGAGCGGCTGCCTTAGTTTGAGGGGTTGCCTTAGTTTGAGAGTCTGCCTTAGTTTGAGCGTTTGCCTTAGTTTGAGGTGTTGCCTTAGTTTGAGCGGTTGCCTTAGTTCGAGCGGTTGCCTTAGTTTGAGCGGTTGCCTTAGTTTGAGCGGTTGCCTTAGTTTGAGCGGTTGCCTTTGTTTGAGGTGTTGCCTTAGTTTGAGGTGTTGCCTTAGTTGGAGCGATTGCCTCAGTTTGAGGTATTGCCTTAGTTTGAGGTGCTGCCTCAGTTTGCGGGGCTGCCTTAGTTTAAGCGGTTGCCTTAGTTTGAGAGTCTGCCTTAGTTTGAGCGGTTGCCTTATTTTGAGCGGTTGCCTTATTTTGAGCTATTGCCTTAGTTTGAGGGGTTGCCTTAGTTTGAGGGGCAGCCTTAGTTTGAGCGGTTGCCTTAGTTTGAGAGTCTGCCTTAGTTTGAGCGGTTACCTTCGTTAGAGTGCTTGTCTTCGTTTGAGGTGTTGCCTTAGTTTGAGGTGTTGCCTTAGTTTGAGGGGCTGCCTTAGTTTGAGGGGTTGCCTTAGTTTGAGCGGATGCCTTAGTTTGAGGGGTTGCCTTAGTTTGTGCGGCTGCCTTAGTTTGAGGGGTTGCTTTAGTTTGAGCGGTTGCCTTAGTTTGAGGGGTTGCCTTAGTTTGAGCGGTTGCCTTATTTTGAGGTGTTGCCTTAGTTTGAGCGGCTGCCTTGGCTTGAGGGGTTGCCTCAGTTTGAGCGGTGGACTTAAATTGAGGGGTTGCATCAGTTTGAGCGGTTGCCTTTGTTTGTGATGTTGCCTCAGTTTGAGTGGCTGGCTTAGTTTGAGGTGTTGCCTTAGTTTGAGGGGTTGCCTTAGTTTGAGCGGCTGCCTTAGTTTGAGCGGTTGCCTGATTTTGTGCGGTTGCCTTCGTTTGAGGGGTTGCCTTAGTTTGAGCGGTCGCCTTAGTTTGATTGGCTGCCTTAGTTTGAGGGAATGTCTTAGTTTGAGGGGATGCCTTAGTTTGAGGGGTTGCCTTAGTTTGAGCGGATGCATTAGTTTGAGCGGTTGCCTTAGTTTGAGATGCTGCCTTAGTTTGAGGGCTTGCCTGAGTTTGAGATTCTGCGTTAGTTTGAGCGGTTGCCTTAGTTTGAGCGGCTGCCTTAGTTTGAGCGGTTGCCAAAGTTTGAGCAGTCGCCTTAGTTTGAGCGGCTGCCTTAGTTTGAGGGTATGACTTAGTTTGAGCGGTTGCCTTAGTTTGAGGGGCTGCCTTAGTTTGAGGGGTTGCCTTAGTTTGAGCGGTTGCCTTAGTTTGAGCGGTTGCCTTAGTTTAAGCGGTTGCCTTAGTTTGAGCAGCTGCCTTAGTTTGAGCGGTTGCCTTAGTTTGAGCGGTTGCCTTAGTTTGAGGGGTTGCCTAAGTTTGAGCGGTTGCCTTAGTTTGAGCGGCTGACTTAGTTTGAGGGGTTGCCTAAGTTTGAGCGGCCGCATTAGTTTGAGCGGCTGCCTTAGTTTGAGCGGCTGACATAGTTTGAGGGGTTGCCTAAGTTTGAGCGGCCGCCTTAGTTTGAGCGGTTGCCTTAGTTTGAGCGGCTGACTTAGTTTGAGGGGTTGCCTAAGTTTGAGCGGCCGCCTTAGTTTGAGCGGTTGCCTTAGTTTGAGCGGCTGCCTTAGATTGAGGGGCTGACTTAGTTTGAGCGGTTGCCTTCGTTTCAGTGGCTGCCTTAGTTTGAGGGGATGCCTTAGTTTGAGCGGTTGCCTTAGTTTGAGGGGTTGCCTTAGTTTGAGCGGTTGCCTTAGTTTGAGCGGCCGCCTTAGTTTGAGCGGCTGCCTTCGTTTGAGGGGATGCCTTAGTTTGAGCGGTTGCCTTAATTTGAGCGGTTGCCTTAGTGTGTGCGGTTGCGTTAGTTTGAGCGGATGCCTTAGTTTGAGCGGTTGCCTTAGTTTGAGCGGTTGCCTTAGTTTGAGATGCTGCCTTAGTTTGAGGGGTTGCCTGAGTTTGAGATGCTGCGTTAGTTTGAGCGGTTGCCTTAGTTTGAGCGGCTGCCTTAGTTTGAGCGGTTGCCAAAGTTTGAGCGGCCGCCTTAGTTTGAGCGGCTGCCTAAGTTTGAGGGGATGACTTAGTTTGAGCGGTTGCCTTAGTTTGAGGGGCTGCCTTAGTTTGAGGGGTTGCCTAAGTTTGAGCGGGTGCCTTAGTTTGAGGGGTTGCCTTAGTTTGAGCGGTTGCCTTAGTTTGAGCGGTTGCCTTAGTTTGAGCGGCTGCTTTAGTTTGAGCGGTTGCCTAAGTTTGAGCGGCTGCCTTAGTATGAGCGGCTGCCTTAGTTTGAGGGGATGACTTAGTTTGAGCGGTTGCCTTAGTTTGAGGGGCTGCCTCAGTTTGAGGGGTTGCCTAAGTTTGTGCGGCCGCCTTAGTTTGAGCGGCTGCCTTAGTTTGAGGGGCTGACTTAGTTTGAGCGGTTGCCTTCGTTTCAGTGGCTGCCTTAGTTTGAGGGGATGCCTTAGTTTGAGCGGTTGCCTTAGTTTGAGGGGTTGCCTTAGTTTGAGCGGTTGCCTTAGTTTGAGCGGCCGCCTTCGTTGGAGGGGATGCCTTAGTTTGAGCGGTTGCCTTAATTTGAGCGGTTGCCTTAGTGTGTGCGGTTGCGTTAGTTTGAGCGGATGCCTTAGTTTGAGCGGTTGCCTTAGTTTGAGCGGCCGTCTTAGTTTGAGCGTTTGACTTAGTTTGAGCGGTTGCCTTAGTTTGAGCGGATGCCTTAGTTTGAGCGGTTGCCTTAGTTTGAGCGGCCGTCTTAGTTTGATCGGATGCCTTAGTTTGAGCGGTTGCCTTAGTTTGAGCGGATGCCTTAGTTTGAGCGGTTGCCTTAGTTTGAGCGGCCGTCTTAGTTTGAGCGGTTGCCTTAGTTTGAGCAGTTGCCTTAGTTTGAGGGGAAGCCTTAGTTTTTGCGGTTGCGTCAGTTTGAGCGGCCGCCTTAGTTTGAGCGGTTGCCTCAGTTTGAGCGGTTGCCCTGGTTTGAGCGGCCGTCTTAGTTTGAGCGGTTGCCATAGTTTGAGCGGCTGCCTTAGTTTGAGCGGATGCCTTAATTTGAGCGTTTGCCTTAGTTTGAGCGGCCGTCTTAGTTTGAGCGGTTGCCTTAGTTTGAGCGGTTGCCTTAGTTTGAGCGGATGCCTTAGTTTGAGCGGTTGCCTTAGTTTGAGCGGCTGTCTTAGTTTGAGCGGTTGCCTTAGTTTGAGCGGTTGCCTTAGTTTGAAGGGGAAGCCTTAGTTTGAGCGGTTGCGTCAGTTTGAGCGGCCGCCTTAGTTTGAGCGGCTGCCTTAGTTTGAGCGGTTGCCTTAGTTTGAGGGGTTGCCTTAGTTTGAGCGGCCGCCTTAGTTTGAGCGGCTGCCTTAGTTTGAGCGGTTGCCTTAGTTGAGCGGATGCCTTAGTTTGAGGGGTTGCCTTAGTTTGAGCGGCCGCCTTAGTTTGAGCGGCTGCCTTAGTTTGAGCGGCCGCCTTAGTTTGAGCGGCTGCCTTAGTTTGAGCGGTTGCCTTTGTTTGAGCGGTTACCTTAGTTTGAGCGGCTGCCTTAGTTTGAGCGGCCGCCTTATTTTGAGCGGTTGCCTTACTTTGAGGTGTTGCCTAAGTTTGAGCCGCCGCCTTAGTTTGAGCGGTTGCTTGAGTTTGAGCGGTTGCCTTAGTTTGAGCGGTTGCCTTATTTTGAGAGGACATCATATTTTGAGCGGCTGCCTTAGTTTGAGCGGCTGCCTTAGTTTGAGCGGTTGCCTTAGTTTGAGAGTCTGCCTTAGTTTCTGCGGCTGCCTTAGTTTGAGCGGTTGCCGTAGTTTGAGCGGCTGCCTTAGTTTGAGGGGTTGCCTCAGTATGAGCGGTTGCCTTAGTTTGAGCGGTTGCCTTAGTTTGAGCGGCTGCCTAAGTTTGAGAGGTTGCCTTAGTTTGAGCGGCTGCCTTAGTTTGAGCGGTTGCCTTAGTTTGAGCGGCCGCCTTATTTTGAGCGGCTGCCTTAGTTTGAGCGGTTGCCTAAGTTTGAGCGGCCACCTAAGTTTGAGCGGTTGCCTTAGTTTGAGCGGCTGCCTTAGTTTGAGCGGTTGCCTTAGTTTGAGATGCTGCCTTAGTTTGAGCGGTTGCCTTCGTTTGAGATGCTGCCTTAGTTTGAGCGTTTGCCTTACTTTGAGTGGTTGCCTAAGTTTGAGCGGCTGCCTTAGTTTGAGGGGTTGCCTTAGTTTGAGCGGTTGCCTTAGTTTGAGCGGTTGCCTTAGTTTGAGCAGCTGCCTTAGTTTGAGGGGCTGCCTTAGTTTGAGCGGTTGCCTTAGTTTGAGCGGCTGCCTTAGTTTGAGCTGTTGCCTTAGTTTGAGCGGCCGCCTTAGTTTGAGCGGCTGCCTTAGTTTGAGGGGATGAGTTAGTTTGAGCGGTTGCCTTAGTTTGAGAGTCTGCCTTAGTTTGAGCGTTTGCCTTAGTTTGAGGTGTTGCCTTAGTTTGAGCGGTTGCCTTAGTTCGAGGGGTTGCCTTAGTTTGAGCGGTTGCCTTAGTTTGAGCGGTTGCCTTAGTTTGAGCGGTTGCCTTTGTTTGAGGTGTTGCCTTAGTTTGAGGGGTTGCCTTAGTTTGAGAGTCTGCCTTAGTTCGAGCGGTTGCCTTAGTTTGAGGGGTTGCCTTAGTTTGAGCGGTTGCCTCAGTTTGAGCGGTTGCCTTAGATTGAGCGGTTGCCTTATTTCAAGCGGTTGCCTTAGTTTGAGGTGTTGCCTTAGTTTGAGGGGTTGCCTTAGTTTGAGAGTCTGCCTTAGTTTGAGCGGTTGCCTTAGTTTGAGGGGTTGCCTTAGTTTGTGCGGCTGCCTTAGTTTGAGGGGTTGCCTTAGTTTGAGCGGTTGCCTTAGTTTGAGGGGTTGCCTTAGTTTGAGCGGTTGCCTTATTTTGAGGGGTTGCCTTAGTTTGAGCGGCTGCCTTAGTTTGAGGTGTTGCCTCAGTTTGAGCGGTTGCCTTAGTTTGAGGGGTTGCATCAGTTTGAGCGGTTGCCTTAGTTTGTAATGTTGCCTCAGTTTGAGTGGCTGCCTTAGTTTGAGGGGTTGCCTTAGTTTGAGGGGTTGCCTTAGTTAGAGCGGCTGCCTTAGTTTGAGCGGTTGCCTTAGTTTGTGCGGTTGCCTTAGTTTGAGCGGTTGCCTTAGTTAGAGCGGTTGCCTTAGTTTGAGAGACTGCCTTAGTTTGAGCGGTTGCCATATTTAGAGCGGTTGTCTTAGTTTGAGGTGTTGCCTTAGTTTGAGGGGCTGCTTTAGTTTGAGCAGTTGCCTTAGTTTGAGCGGTTGCCTGAGTTAGAGCGGTTGCCTTAGTTTGAGGTGTTGCCTTAGTTTGAGCGTTTGCCTCAGTTTGAGGGGTTGCCTTAGTTTGAGGGGTTGCCTAAGTTAGAGCGGTTGCCTTAGTTTGAGGAGTTGCCTTAGTTTGAGGGGCTGCCTTAGTTTGAGCGTTTGCCTTAGTTTGAGGGGTTGCCTTAGTTTGAGGGGTTGCCTAAGTTAGAGCGGTTGCCTTAGTTTGAGGTGTTCCCTTAGTTTGAGCGTTTGCCTTAGTTTGAGCGGTTGCCTTAGTTTGAGGGGCTGCCTTAGTTTGAGCGGTTGCCTTAGCTTAAGAGACTGCCTTAGTTTGAGCGGTTGCCATATTTAGAGCGGTTGTCTTAGTTTGAGGAGTTGCCTTAGTTTGAGGGGCTGCCATAGTTTGAGCGGTTGCCTTAGTTTGAGAGTCTGCCTTAGTTTGAGCGGTTGCCTTAGTTTGAGGGGCTGCCTTAGTTTGAGCGGTTGCCTTAGTTTGAGAGACTGCCTTAGTTTGAGCGGTTGCCATATTTAGAGCGGTTGTCTTAGTTTGAGGTGTTGCCTTAGTTTGAGGGGCTGCTTTAGTTTGAGCAGTTGCCTTAGTTTGAGCGGTTGCCTGAGTTAGAGCGGTTTCCTTAGTTTGAGGTGTTGCCTTAGTTTGAGCGTTTGCCTTAGTTTGAGGGGTTGCCTTAGTTTGAGGGGTTGCCTAAGTTTGAGCGGTTGCCTGTGTTTGAGCGGCTGCCTAAGTTTGAGCGGCTGCCTTAGTTTGAGCGGCTGCCTTAGTTTGAGGAGTTGCCTTAGTTTGAGGGGCTGCCATAGTTTGAGCGGTTGCCTTAGTTTGAGAGTCTGCCTTAGTTTGAGCGGTTGCCTTAGTTTGAGGGGCCGAAATAGTTTGAGCTATTGCCTTAGTTTGAGGAGTTGCCTTAGTTTGAGGGGCTGGCATAGTTTGAGCGGTTGCCTTAGTTTGAGAGTCTGCCTTAGTTTGAGCGGTTGCCTTAGTTTGAGAGGTTTCTTAGTTTGAGGTGTTGCCTTAGTTTGAGGTGTTGCCTTAGTTTGAGGGGCTGCCTTAGTTTGAGCGGTTGCCTTAGTTTGAGAGTCTGCCTTAGTTTGAGCGGTTGCCATATTTAGAGCGGTTGTCTTAGTTTGAGGTGTTGCCTTAGTTTGAGGGGCTGCTTTAGTTTGAGCAGTTGCCTTAGTTTGAGCGGTTGCCTGAGTTAGAGCGGTTGCCTTAGTTTGAGGTGTTGCCTTAGTTTGAGCGTTTGCCTTAGTTTGAGGGGTTGCCTAAGTTTGAGCGGTTGCCTGTGATTGAGCGGCTGCCTAAGTTTGAGCGGTTGCCTTAGTTTGAGCGGCTGCCTTAGTTTGAGGGGTTGCCTTAGTTTGAGCGGCCGCCTTAATTTGAGCGGCTGCCTTCGTTTGAGCGGTTGCCTAAGTTTGAGCGGCTGCCTTAGTTTGAGGGGTTGCCTTAGTTTGAGCGGCTGCCTTAGTTTGAGTGGTTGCCTTATTTTGAGCGGTTGCCTTATTTTGAGCTATTGCCTTATTTTGAGGGGTTGCCTTAGTTTGAGGGGCTGCCTTAGTTTGAGCGGTTGCCTTAGTTTGAGAGTCTGCCTTAGCTTGAGCGGTTGCCTTAGTTTGAGCGGTTGCCTTAGTTAGAGCGGTTTCTTAGTTTGAGGTGTTGCCTTAGTTTGAGGGGTTCCCTTAGTTTGAGGGGCTGCCTTAGTTTGACCGGTTGCCTTAGTTTGAGAGTCTGCCTTAGTTTGAGGGGCTGCTTTAGTTTGAGCTGTTGCCTTAGTTTGAGCGGTTGCCTTAGTTACAGCGGTTGCCTGAGTTTGAGGTTTTGCCTTAGTTTGAGCGCTTGCCTTAGTTTGAGGGGTTGCCTTTGTTTGAGCGGCTGCCTGAGTTTGAGCGGCTGCCTAAGTTTGAGGGGTTGCCTTAGTTTGAGCGGCTGCCTTAGTTTGAGCGGTTGCCTAAGTTTGAGCGGCCGCCTTAGTTTGAGCGTCTGCCTTAGTTTGAGCGGTTGTCTAAGTTTGAGCGGCTGCCTTAGTTTGAGGGGTTGCCTTAGTTTGAGCGGCTGCCTTAGTTTGAGCGGTTTCTTAGTTTGAGGTGTTGCCTTAGTTTGAGGGGTTGCCTTAGTTTGAGGGGCTGCCTTAGTTTGTGCGGTTGCCTTAGTTTGAGAGTCTGCCTAAGTTTGAGCGGTTGCCATATTTAGAGCGGTTGTCTTAGTTTGAGGTGTTGCCTTAGTTTGAGGGGCTGCTTTAGTTTGAGCAGTTGCCTTAGTTTGAGCGGTTGCCTGAGTTCGTGCGGTTGCCTTAGTTTGAGGTGTTGCCTTAGTTTGAGCGTTTGCCTTAGTTTGAGGGGTTGCCTTAGTTTGAGGGGTTGCCTAAGTTTGAGCGGCTGCCTGTGTTTGAGCGGCTGCCTAAGTTTGAGCGGCTGCCTTAGTTTGAGCGGCTGCCTTAGTTTGAGGGGTTGCCTTAGTTTGAGCGGCCGCCTTAATTTGATCAGCTGCCTTCGTTTGAGCGGTTGCCTAAGTTTGAGCGGCCACCTAAGTTTGAGCGGTTGCCTTAGTTTGAGCGGCTGCCTTAGTTTGAGCGGTTGCCTTAGTTTGAGATGCTGCCTTAGTTTGAGCGGTTGCCTTCGTTTGAGATGCTGCCTTAGTTTGAGCGGTTGCCTTACTTTGAGTGGTTGCCTAAGTTTGAGCGGCTGCCTTAGTTTGAGGGGTTGCCTTAGTTTGAGCGGTTGCCTTAGTTTGAGCGGTTGCCTTAGTTTGAGCAGCTGCCTTAGTTTGAGGGGCTGCCTTAGTTTGAGCGGTTGCCTTAGTTTGAGCGGCTGCCTTAGTTTGAGCTGTTGCCTTAGTTTGAGCGGCCGCCTTAGTTTGAGCGGCTGCCTTATTTTGAGGGGATGAGTTAGTTTGAGCGGTTGCCTTAGTTTGAGAGTCTGCCTTAGTTTGAGCGTTTGCCTTAGTTTGAGGTGTTGCCTTAGTTTGAGCGGTTGCCTTAGTTCGAGGGGTTGCCTTAGTTTGAGCGGTTGCCTTAGTTTGAGCGGTTGCCTTAGTTTGAGCGGTTGCCTTTGTTTGAGGTGTTGCCTTAGTTTGAGGGGTTGCCTTAGTTTGAGAGTCTGCCTTAGTTCGAGCGGTTGCCTTAGTTTGAGGGGTTGCCTTAGTTTGAGCGGTTGCCTCAGTTTGAGCGGTTGCCTTAGATTGAGCGGTTGCCTTATTTCAAGCGGTTGCCTTAGTTTGAGGTGTTGCCTTAGTTTGAGGGGTTGCCTTAGTTTGAGAGTCTGCCTTAGTTTGAGCGGTTGCCTTAGTTTGAGGGGTTGCCTTAGTTTGTGCGGCTGCCTTAGTTTGAGGGGTTGCCTTAGTTTGAGCGGTTGCCTTAGTTTGAGGGGTTGCCTTAGTTTGAGCGGTTGCCTTATTTTGAGGGGTTGCCTTAGTTTGAGCGGCTGCCTTAGTTTGAGGTGTTGCCTCAGTTTGAGCGGTTGCCTTAGTTTGAGGGGTTGCATCAGTTTGAGCGGTTGCCTTAGTTTGTAATGTTGCCTCAGTTTGAGTGGCTGCCTTAGTTTGAGGGGTTGCCTTAGTTTGAGGGGTTGCCTTAGTTAGAGCGGCTGCCTTAGTTTGAGCGGTTGCCTTAGTTTGTGCGGTTGCCTTAGTTTGAGCGGTTGGCTTAGTTAGAGCGGTTGCCTTAGTTTGAGAGACTGCCTTAGTTTGAGCGGTTGCCATATTTAGAGCGGTTGTCTTAGTTTGAGGTGTTGCCTTAGTTTGAGGGGCTGCTTTAGTTTGAGCAGTTGCCTGAGTTAGAGCGGTTGCCTTAGTTTGAGGTGTTGCCTTAGTTTGAGCGTTTGCGTTAGTTTGAGGGGTTGCCTTAGTTTGAGGGGTTGCCTAAGTTAGAGCGGTTGCCTTAGTTTGAGGAGTTGCCTTAGTTTGAGGGGCTGCCTTAGTTTGAGCGTTTGCCTTAGTTTGAGGGGTTGCCTTAGTTTGAGGGGTTGCCTAAGTTAGAGCGGTTGCCTTAGTTTGAGGTGTTCCCTTAGTTTGAGCGTTTGCCTTAGTTTGAGCGGTTGCCTTAGTTTGAAGGGCTGCCTTAGTTTGAGCGGTTGCCTTAGTTTGAGAGACTGCCTTAGTTTGAGCGGTTGCCATATTTAGAGCGGTTGTCTTAGTTTGAGGAGTTGCCTTAGTTTGAGGGGCTGCCATAGTTTGAGCGGTTGCCTTAGTTTGAGAGTCTGCCTTAGTTTGAGCGGTTGCCTTAGTTTGAGGGGCTGCCTTAGTTTGAGCGGTTGCCTCAGTTTGAGAGACTGCCTTAGTTTGAGCGGTTGCCATATTTAGAGCGGTTGTCTTAGTTTGAGGTGTTGCCTTAGTTTGAGGGGCTGCTTTAGTTTGAGCAGTTGCCTTAGTTTGAGCGGTTGCCTGAGTTAGAGCGTTTTCCTTAGTTTGAGGTGTTGCCTTAGTTTGAGCGTTTGCCTTAGTTTGAGGGGTTGCCTTAGTTTGAGGGGTTGCCTAAGTTTGAGCGGTTGCCTGTGTTTGAGCGGCTGCCTAAGTTTGAGCGGCTGCCTTAGTTTGAGCGGCTGCCTTAGTTTGAGGAGTTGCCTTAGTTTGAGGGGCTGCCATAGTTTGAGCGGTTGCCTTAGTTTGAGAGTCTGCCTTAGTTTGAGCGGTTGCCTTAGTTTGAGGGGCCGAAATAGTTTGAGCTATTGCCTTAGTTTGAGGAGTTGCCTTAGTTTGAGGGGCTGGCATAGTTTGAGCGGTTGCCTTAGTTTGAGAGTCTGCCTTAGTTTGAGCGGTTGCCTTAGTTTGAGCGGTTTCTTAGTTTGAGGTGTTGCCTTAGTTTGAGGGGTTGCCTTAGTTTGAGGGGCTGCCTTAGTTTGAGCGGTTGCCTTAGTTTGAGAGTCTGCCTTAGTTTGAGCGGTTGCCATATTTAGAGCGGTTGTCTTAGTTTGAGGTGTTGCCTTAGTTTGAGGGGCTGCTTTAGTTTGAGCAGTTGCCTTAGTTTGAGCGGTTGCCTGAGTTAGAGCGGTTGCCTTAGTTTGAGGTGTTGCCTTAGTTTGAGCGTTTGCCTTAGTTTGAGGGGTTGCCTAAGTTTGAGCGGTTGCCTGTGTTTGAGCGGCTGCCTAAGTTTGAGCGGTTGCCTTAGTTTGAGCGGCTGCCTTAGTTTGAGGGGTTGCCTTAGTTTGAGCGGCCGCCTTAATTTGAGCGGCTGCCTTCGTTTGAGCGGTTGCCTAAGTTTGAGCGGTTGCCTTACTTTGAGTGGTTGCCTAAGTTTGAGCGGCTGCCTTAGTTTGAGGGGTTGCCTTAGTTTGAGCGGTTGCCTTAGTTTGATCGGTTGCCTTAGTTTGAGCAGCTGCCTTAGTTTGAGGGGCTGCCTTAGTTTGAGCGGTTGCCTTAGTTTGAGCGGCTGCCTTAGTTTGAGCTGTTGCCTTAGTTTGAGCGGCCGCCTTAGTTTGAGCGGCTGCCTTAGTTTGAGGGGATGAGTTAGTTTGAGCGGTTGCCTTAGTTTGAGAGTCTGCCTTAGTTTGAGCGTTTGCCTTAGTTTGAGGTGTTGCCTTAGTTTGAGCGGTTGCCTTAGTTCGAGGGGTTGCCTTAGTTTGAGCGGTTGCCTTTGTTTGAGGTGTTGCCTTAGTTTGAGGGGTTGCCTTAGTTTGAGAGTCTGCCTTAGTTCGAGCGGTTGCCTTAGTTTGAGGGGTCGCCTTAGTTTGAGCGGTTGCCTCAGTTTGAGCGGTTGCCTTAGATTGAGCGGTTGCCTTATTTCAAGCGGTTGCCTTAGTTTGAGCTATTGCCTTAGTTTGAGGAGTTGCCTTAGTTTGAGGGGCTGGCATAGTTTGAGCGGTTGCCTTAGTTTGAGAGTCTGCCTTAGTTTGAGCGGTTGCCTTAGTTTGAGCGGTTTCTTAGTTTGAGGTGTTGCCTTAGTTTGAGGGGTTGCCTTAGTTTGAGGGGCTGCCTTAGTTTGAGCGGTTGCCTTAGTTTGAGAGTCTGCCTTAGTTTGAGCGGTTGCCATATTTAGAGCGGTTGTCTTAGTTTGAGGTGTTGCCTTAGTTTGAGGGGCTGCTTTAGTTTGAGCAGTTGCCTTAGTTTGAGCGGTTGCCTGAGTTAGAGCGGTTGCCTTAGTTTGAGGTGTTGCCTTAGTTTGAGCGTTTGCCTTAGTTTGAGGGGTTGCCTAAGTTTGAGCGGTTGCCTGTGTTTGAGCGGCTGCCTAAGTTTGAGCGGTTGCCTTAGTTTGAGCGGCTGCCTTAGTTAGAGGGGTTGCCTTAGTTTGAGCGGCCGCCTTAATTTGAGCGGCTGCCTTCGTTTGAGCGGTTGCCTAAGTTTGAGCGGTTGCCTTACTTTGAGTGGTTGCCTAAGTTTGAGCGGCTGCCTTAGTTTGAGGGGTTGCCTTAGTTTGAGCGATTGCCTTAGTTTGAGCGGTTGCCTTAGTTTGAGCAGCTGCCTTAGTTTGAGGGGCTGCCTTAGTTTGAGCGGTTGCCTTAGTTTGAGCGGCTGCCTTAGTTTGAGCTGTTGCCTTAGTTTGAGCGGCCGCCTTAGTTTGAGCGGCTGCCTTAGTTTGAGGGGATGAGTTAGTTTGAGCGGTTGCCTTAGTTTGAGAGTCTGCCTTAGTTTGAGCGTTTGCCTTAGTTTGAGGTGTTGCCTTAGTTTGAGCGGTTGCCTTAGTTCGAGGGGTTGCCTTAGTTTGAGCGGTTGCCTTTGTTTGAGGTGTTGCCTTAGTTTGAGGGGTTGCCTTAGTTTGAGAGTCTGCCTTAGTTCGAGCGGTTGCCTTAGTTTGAGGGGTCGCCTTAGTTTGAGCGGTTGCCTCAGTTTGAGCGGTTGCCTTAGATTGAGCGGTTGCCTTATTTCAAGCGGTTGCCTTAGTTTGAGGTGTTGCCTTAGTTTGAGGGGTTGCCTTAGTTTGAGAGTCTGCCTTAGTTTGAGCGGTTGCCTTAGTTTGAGGGGTTGCCTTAGTTTGTGCGGCTGCCTTAGTTTGAGGGGTTGCCTTAGTTTGAGCGGTTGCCTTAGTTTGAGGGGTTGCCTTAGTTTGAGCGGTTGCCTTATTTTGAGGGGTTGCCTTAGTTTGAGCGGCTGCCTTAGTTTGAGGTGTTGCCTCAGTTTGAGCGGTTGCCTTAGTTTGAGGGGTTGCATCAGTTTGAGCGGTTGCCTTAGTTTGTAATGTTGCCTCAGTTTGAGTGGCTGCCTTAGTTTGAGGGGTTGCCTTAGTTTGAGGGGTTGCCTTAGTTAGAGCGGCTGCCTTAGTTTGAGCGGTTGCCTTAGTTTGTGCGGTTGCCTTAGTTTGAGCGGTTGCCTTAGTTAGAGCGGTTGCCTTAGTTTGAGAGACTGCCTTAGTTTGAGCGGTTGCCATATTTAGAGCGGTTGTCTTAGTTTGAGGTGTTGCCTTAGTTTGAGGGGCTGCTTTAGTTTGAGGGGTTGCATCAGTTTGAGCGGTTGCCTTAGTTTGTAATGTTGCCTCAGTTTGAGTGGCTGCCTTAGTTTGAGGGGTTGCCTTAGTTTGAGGGGTTGCCTTAGTTAGAGCGGCTGCCTTAGTTTGAGCGGTTGCCTTAGTTTGTGCGGATGCCTTAGTTTGAGCGGTTGGCTTAGTTAGAGCGGTTGCCTTAGTTTGAGAGACTGCCTTAGTTTGAGCGGTTGCCATATTTAGAGCGGTTGTCTTAGTTTGAGGTGTTGCCTTAGTTTGAGGGGCTGCTTTAGTTTGAGCAGTTGTCTGAGTTAGAGCGGTTGCCTTAGTTTGAGGTGTTGCCTTAGTTTGAGCGTTTGCGTTAGTTTGAGGGGTTGCCTTAGTTTGAGGGGTTGCCTAAGTTAGAGCGGTTGCCTTAGTTTGAGGAGTTGCCTTAGTTTGAGGGGCTGCCTTAGTTTGAGCGTTTGCCTTAGTTTGAGGGGTTGCCTTAGTTTGAGGGGTTGCCTAAGTTAGAGCGGTTGCCTTAGTTTGAGGTGTTCCCTTAGTTTGAGCGTTTGCCTTAGTTTGAGCGGTTGCCTTAGTTTGAGGGGCTGCCTTAGTTTGAGCGGTTGCCTTAGTTTGAGAGACTGCCTTAGTTTGAGCGGTTGCCATATTTAGAGCGGTTGTCTTAGTTTGAGGAGTTGCCTTAGTTTGAGGGGCTGCCATAGTTTGAGCGGTTGCCTTAGTTTGAGAGTCTGCCTTAGTTTGAGCGGTTGCCTTAGTTTGAGGGGCTGCCTTAGTTTGAGCGGTTGCCTCAGTTTGAGAGACTGCCTTAGTTTGAGCGGTTGCCATATTTAGAGCGGTTGTCTTAGTTTGAGGTGTTGCCTTAGTTTGAGGGGCTGCTTTAGTTTGAGCAGTTGCCTTAGTTTGAGCGGTTGCCTGAGTTAGAGCGGTTTCCTTAGTTTGAGGTGTTGCCTTAGTTTGAGCGTTTGCCTTAGTTTGAGGGGTTGCCTTAGTTTGAGGGGTTGCCTAAGTTTGAGCGGTTGCCTGTGTTTGAGCGGCTGCCTAAGTTTGAGCGGCTGCCTTAGTTTGAGCGGCTGCCTTAGTTTGAGGAGTTGCCTTAGTTTGAGGGGCTGCCATAGTTTGAGCGGTTGCCTTAGTTTGAGAGTCTGCCTTAGTTTGAGCGGTTGCCTTAGTTTGAGGGGCCGAAATAGTTTGAGCTATTGCCTTAGTTTGAGGAGTTGCCTTAGTTTGAGGGGCTGGCATAGTTTGAGCGGTTGCCTTAGTTTGAGAGTCTGCCTTAGTTTGAGCGGTTGCCTTAGTTTGAGCGGTTTCTTAGTTTGAGGTGTTGCCTTAGTTTGAGGGGTTGCCTTAGTTTGAGGGGCTGCCTTAGTTTGAGCGGTTGCCTTAGTTTGAGAGTCTGCCTTAGTTTGAGCGGTTGCCATATTTAGAGCGGTTGTCTTAGTTTGAGGTGTTGCCTTAGTTTGAGGGGCTGCTTTAGTTTGAGCAGTTGCCTTAGTTTGAGCGGTTGCCTGAGTTAGAGCGGTTGCCTTAGTTTGAGGTGTTGCCTTAGTTTGAGCGTTTGCCTTAGTTTGAGGGGTTGCCTAAGTTTGAGCGGTTGCCTGTGTTTGAGCGGCTGCCTAAGTTTGAGCGGTTGCCTTAGTTTGAGCGGCTGCCTTAGTTTGAGGGGTTGCCTTAGTTTGAGCGGCCGCCTTAATTTGAGCGGCTGCCTTCGTTTGAGCGGTTGCCTAAGTTTGATCGGTTGCCTTACTTTGAGTGGTTGCCTAAGTTTGAGCGGCTGCCTTAGTTTGAGGGGTTGCCTTAGTTTGAGCGGTTGCCTTAGTTTGAGCGGTTGCCTTAGTTTGAGCAGCTGCCTTAGTTTGAGGGGCTGCCTTAGTTTGAGCGGTTGCCTTAGTTTGAGCGGCTGCCTTAGTTTGAGCTGTTGCCTTAGTTTGAGCGTCCGCCTTAGTTTGAGCGGCTGCCTTAGTTTGAGGGGATGAGTTAGTTTGAGCGGTTGCCTTAGTTTGAGAGTCTGCCTTAGTTTGAGCGTTTGCCTTAGTTTGAGGTGTTGCCTTAGTTTGAGCGGTTGCCTTAGTTCGAGGGGTTGCCTTAGTTTGAGCGGTTGCCTTAGTTTGAGCGGTTGCCTTAGTTTGAGCGGTTGCCTTTGTTTGAGGTGTTGCCTTAGTTTGAGGGGTTGCCTTAGTTTGAGAGTCTGCCTTAGTTCGAGCGGTTGCCTTAGTTTGAGGGGTTGCCTTAGTTTGAGCGGTTGCCTCAGTTTGAGCGGTTGCCTTAGATTGAGCGGTTGCCTTATTTCAAGCGGTTGCCTTAGTTTGAGGTGTTGCCTTAGTTTGAGGGGTTGCCTTAGTTTGAGAGTCTGCCTTAGTTTGAGCGGTTGCCTTAGTTTGAGGGGTTGCCTTAGTTTGTGCGGCTGCCTTAGTTTGAGGGGTTGCCTTAGTTTGAGCGGTTGCCTTAGTTTGAGGGGTTGCCTTAGTTTGAGCGGTTGCCTTATTTTGAGGGGTTGCCTCAGTTTGAGCGGTTGCCTTAGTTTGAGGGGTTGCATCAGTTTGAGCGGTTGCCTTAGTTTGTAATGTTGCCTCAGTTTGAGTGGCTGCCTTAGTTTGAGGGGTTGCCTTAGTTTGAGGGGTTGCCTTAGTTAGAGCGGCTGCCTTAGTTTGAGCGGTTGCCTTAGTTTGTGCGGTTGCCTTAGTTTGAGCGGTTGCCTTAGTTAGAGCGGTTGCCTTAGTTTGAGAGACTGCCTTAGTTTGAGCGGTTGCCATATTTAGAGCGGTTGTCTTAGTTTGAGGTGTTGCCTTAGTTTGAGGGGCTGCTTTAGTTTGAGCAGTTGCCTTAGTTTGAGCGGTTGCCTGAGTTAGAGCGGTTGCCTTAGTTTGAGGTGTTGCCTTAGTTTGAGCGTTTGCGTTAGTTTGAGGGGTTGCCTTAGTTTGAGGGGTTGCCTAAGTTAGAGCGGTTGCCTTAGTTTGAGGAGTTGCCTTAGTTTGAGGGGCTGCCTTAGTTTGAGCGTTTGCCTTAGTTTGAGGGGTTGCCTTAGTTTGAGGGGTTGCCTAAGTTAGAGCGGTTGCCTTAGTTTGAGGTGTTCCCTTAGTTTGAGCGTTTGCCTTAGTTTGAGCGGTTGCCTTAGTTTGAGGGGCTGCCTTAGTTTGAGCGGTTGCCTTAGTTTGAGAGACTGCCTTAGTTTGAGCGGTTGCCATATTTAGAGCGGTTGTCTTAGTTTGAGGAGTTGCCTTAGTTTGAGGGGCTGCCATAGTTTGAGCGGTTGCCTTAGTTTGAGAGTCTGCCTTAGTTTGAGCGGTTGCCTTAGTTTGAGGGGCTGCCTTAGTTTGAGCGGTTGCCTTAGTTTGAGAGACTGCCTTAGTTTGAGCGGTTGCCATATTTAGAGCGGTTGTCTTAGTTTGAGGTGTTGCCTTAGTTTGAGGGGCTGCTTTAGTTTGAGCAGTTGCCTTAGTTTGAGCGGTTGCCTGAGTTAGAGCGGTTTCCTTAGTTTGAGGTGTTGCCTTAGTTTGAGCGTTTGCCTTAGTTTGAGGGGTTGCCTTAGTTTGAGGGGTTGCCTAAGTTTGAGGGGTTGCCTAAGTTTGAGCGGTTGCCTGTGTTTGAGCGGCTGCCTAAGTTTGAGCGGCTGCCTTAGTTTGAGCGGCTGCCTTAGTTTGAGGAGTTGCCTTAGTTTGAGGGGCTGCCACAGTTTGAGCGGTTGCCTTAGTTTGAGAGTCTGCCTTAGTTTGAGCGGTTGCCTTAGTTTGAGGGGCCGAAATAGTTTGAGCTATTGCCTTAGTTTGAGGAGTTGCCTTAGTTTGAGGGGCTGGCATAGTTTGAGCGGTTGCCTTAGTTTGAGAGTCTGCCTTAGTTTGAGCGGTTGCCTTAGTTTGAGCGGTTTCTTAGTTTGAGGTGTTGCCTTAGTTTGAGGGGTTGCCTTAGTTTGAGGGGCTGCCTTAGTTTGAGCGGTTGCCTTAGTTTGAGAGTCTGCCTTAGTTTGAGCGGTTGCCATATTTAGAGCGGTTGTCTTAGTTTGAGGTGTTGCCTTAGTTTGAGGGGCTGCTTTAGTTTGAGCAGTTGCCTTAGTTTGAGCGGTTGCCTGAGTTAGAGCGGTTGCCTTAGTTTGAGGTGTTGCCTTAGTTTGAGCGTTTGCCTTAGTTTGAGGGGTTGCCTAAGTTTGAGCGGTTGCCTGTGTTTGAGCGGCTGCCTAAGTTTGAGCGGTTGCCTTAGTTTGAGCGGCTGCCTTAGTTTGAGGGGTTGCCTTAGTTTGAGCGGCCGCCTTAATTTGAGCGGCTGCCTTCGTTTGAGCGGTTGCCTAAGTTTGAGCGGCTGCCTTAGTTTGAGGCGTTGCCTTAGTTTGAGCGGCTGCCTTAGTTTGAGTGGTTGCCTTATTTTGAGCGGTTGCCTTATTTTGAGCTATTGCCTTATTTTGAGGGGTTGCCTTAGTTTGAGGGGCTGCCTTAGTTTGAGCGGTTGCCTTAGTTTGAGAGTCTGCCTTAGTTTGAGCGGTTGCCTTAGTTTGAGCGGTTGCCTTAGTTAGAGCGGTTTCTTAGTTTGAGGTGTTGCCTTAGTTTGAGGGGTTGCCTTAGTTTGAGGGGCTGCCTTAGTTTGACCGGTTGCCTTAGTTTGAGAGTCTGCCTTAGTTTGAGGGGCTGCTTTAGTTTGAGCTGTTGCCTTAGTTTGAGCGGTTGCCTTAGTTACAGCGGTTGCCTGAGTTTGAGGTTTTGCCTTAGTTTGAGCGCTTGCCTTAGTTTGAGGGGTTGCCTTAGTTTGAGCGGCTGCCTGAGTTTGAGCGGCTGCCTAAGTTTGAGGGGTTGCCTTAGTTTGAGCGGCTGCCTTAGTTTGAGCGGTTGCCTAAGTTTGAGCGGCCGCCTTAGTTTGAGCGTCTGCCTTAGTTTGAGCGGTTGTCTAAGTTTGAGCGGCTGCCTTAGTTTGAGGGGTTGCCTTAGTTTGAGCGGCTGCCTTAGTTTGAGCGGTTTCTTAGTTTGAGGTGTTGCCTTAGTTTGAGGGGTTGCCTTAGTTTGAGGGGCTGCCTTAGTTTGAGCGGTTGCCTTAGTTTGAGAGTCTGCCTAAGTTTGAGCGGTTGCCATATTTAGAGCGGTTGTCTTAGTTTGAGGTGTTGCCTTAGTTTGAGGGGCTGCTTTAGTTTGAGCAGTTGCCTTAGTTTGAGCGGTTGCCTGAGTTCGAGCGGTTGCCTTAGTTTGAGGTGTTGCCTTAGTTTGAGCGTTTGCCTTAGTTTGAGGGGTTGCCTTAGTTTGAGGGGTTGCCTAAGTTTGAGCGGCTGCCTGTGTTTGAGCGGCTGCCTAAGTTTGAGCGGCTGCCTTAGTTTGAGCGGCTGCCTTAGTTTGAGGGGTTGCCTTAGTTTGAGCGGCCGCCTTAATTTGATCGGCTGCCTTCGTTTGAGCGGTTGCCTAAGTTTGAGCGGCTGCCTTAGTTTGAGAGGTTGCCTTAGTTTGAGCGGCTGCCTTAGTTTGAGCGGTTGCCTTATTTTGAGCGGTTGCCTTATTTTGAGCTATTGCCTTAGTTTGAGGGGTTGCCTGAGTTTGAGGGGCTGCCTTAGTTTGAGCGGTTGCCTTAGTTTGAGAGTCTGCCTTAGTTTGAGCGGTTGCCTTAGTTTGAGCGGTTGCCTTAGTTAGAGCGGTTTCTTAGTTTGAGGTGTTGCCTTAGTTTGAGGGGTTGCCTTAGTTTGAGGGGCTGCCTTAGTTTGACCGGTTGCCTTAGTTTGAGAGTCTGCCTTAGTTTGAGGGGCTGCTTTAGTTTGAGCTGTTGCCTTAGTTTGAGCGGTTGCCTTAGTTAGAGCGGTTGCCTGAGTTTGAGGTTTTGCCTTAGTTTGAGCGCTTGCCTTAGTTTGAGGGGTTGCCTTAGTTTGAGCGGCTGCCTGAGTTTGAGCGGCTGCCTAAGTTTGAGGGGTTGCCTTAGTTTGAGCGGCTGCCTTAGTTTGAGCGGTTGCCTAAGTTTGAGCGGCCGCCTTAGTTTGAGCGGCTGCCTTAGTTTGAGCGGTTGTCTAAGTTTGAGCGGCTGCCTTAGTTTGAGGGGTTGCCTTAGTTTGAGCGGCTGCCTTAGTTTGAGCGGTTGCCTTAGTTTGAGCGGCTGCCTTAGTTTGAGCGGTTGCCTAAGTTTGAGCGGCCACCATAGTTGGAGGGGATGCCTTAGTCTGAGGGGATGCCTTGGTTTGAGGGGATGCCTTAGTTTGAGCGGTTGCCTTAGTTTGAGCGGTTGCCTTAGTTTGAAGGGCTGCCTTAGTTTGAGGGGTTCCTTAGTTTGAGGGGTTGCCTGAGTTTGAGGGGTTGCCTTGGTTTGAGGGGTTGCCTTAGTTTGAGGGGTTGCCTTCCTTTTACAGTTGCCTTAGTTTGAGGGGTTGCGTGAGTTTGAGGTGTTGCCTTAGTTTGAGCGGTTGCCTTAGTTTGAGGGGTTGCCTTCTTTACAGGGGTTACCTTCCTTTGAGCGGTTGCCTTAGTTTGAGGGGTTGCCTTAGCTTAAGCGGTTGCCTTGGTTTGAGGGGTTGCCTTAGCTTGAGCGGTTGCCTTAGTTTGAGAGTCTGCCTTAGTTTGAGCGGTTGCCTTAGTTTGAGGGGCCGAAATAGTTTGAGCTATTGCCTTAGTTTGAGGAGTTGCCTTAGTTTGAGGGGCTGGCATAGTTTGAGCGGTTGCCTTAGTTTGAGAGTCTGCCTTAGTTTGAGCGGTTGCCTTAGTTTGAGCGGTTTCTTAGTTTGAGGTGTTGCCTTAGTTTGAGGGGTTGCCTTAGTTTGAGGGGCTGCCTTAGTTTGAGCGGTTGCCTTAGTTTGAGAGTCTGCCTTAGTTTGAGCGGTTGCCATATTTAGAGCGGTTGTCTTAGTTTGAGGTGTTGCCTTAGTTTGAGGGGCTGCTTTAGTTTGAGCAGTTGCCTTAGTTTGAGCGGTTGCCTGAGTTAGAGCGGTTGCCTTAGTTTGAGGTGTTGCCTTAGTTTGAGCGTTTGCCTTAGTTTGAGGGGTTGCCTAAGTTTGAGCGGTTGCCTGTGTTTGAGCGGCTGCCTAAGTTTGAGCGGTTGCCTTAGTTTGAGCGGCTGCCTTAGTTTGAGGGGTTGCCTTAGTTTGAGCGGCCGCCTTAATTTGAGCGGCTGCCTTCGTTTGAGCGGTTGCCTAAGTTTGAGCGGCTGCCTTAGTTTGAGGGGTTGCCTTAGTTTGAGCGGCTGCCTTAGTTTGAGTGGTTGCCTTATTTTGAGCGGTTGCCTTATTTTGAGCTATTGCCTTATTTTGAGGGGTTGCCTTAGTTTGAGGGGCTGCCTTAGTTTGAGCGGTTGCCTTAGTTTGAGAGTCTGCCTTAGTTTGAGCGGTTGCCTTAGTTTGAGCGGTTGCCTTAGTTAGAGCGGTTTCTTAGTTTGAGGTGTTGCCTTAGTTTGAGGGGTTGCCTTAGTTTGAGGGGCTGCCTTAGTTTGACCGGTTGCCTTAGTTTGAGAGTCTGCCTTAGTTTGAGGGGCTGCTTTAGTTTGAGCTGTTGCCTTAGTTTGAGCGGTTGCCTTAGTTACAGCGGTTGCCTGAGTTTGAGGTTTTGCCTTAGTTTGAGCGCTTGCCTTAGTTTGAGGGGTTGCCTTAGTTTGAGCGGCTGCCTGAGTTTGAGCGGCTGCCTAAGTTTGAGGGGTTGCCTTAGTTTGAGCGGCTGCCTTAGTTTGAGCGGTTGCCTAAGTTTGAGCGGCCGCCTTAGTTTGAGCGTCTGCCTTAGTTTGAGCGGTTGTCTAAGTTTGAGCGGCTGCCTTAGTTTGAGGGGTTGCCTTAGTTTGAGCGGCTGCCTTAGTTTGAGCGGTTTCTTAGTTTGAGGTGTTGCCTTAGTTTGAGGGGTTGCCTTAGTTTGAGGGGCTGCCTTAGTTTGAGCGGTTGCCTTAGTTTGAGAGTCTGCTTAAGTTTGAGCGGTTGCCATATTTAGAGCGGTTGTCTTAGTTTGAGGTGTTGCCTTAGTTTGAGGGGCTGCTTTAGTTTGAGCAGTTGCCTTAGTTTGAGCGGTTGCCTGAGTTCGAGCGGTTGCCTTAGTTTGAGGTGTTGCCTTAGTTTGAGCGTTTGCCTTAGTTTGAGGGGTTGCCTTAGTTTGAGGGGTTGCCTAAGTTTGAGCGGCTGCCTGTGTTTGAGCGGCTGCCTAAGTTTGAGCGGCTGCCTTAGTTTGAGCGGCTGCCTTAGTTTGAGGGGTTGCCTTAGTTTGAGCGGCCGCCTTAATTTGATCGGCTGCCTTCGTTTGAGCGGTTGCCTAAGTTTGAGCGGCTGCCTTAGTTTGAGAGGTTGCCTTAGTTTGAGCGGCTGCCTTAGTTTGAGCGGTTGCCTTATTTTGAGCGGTTGCCTTATTTTGAGCTATTGCCTTAGTTTGAGGGGTTGCCTGAGTTTGAGGGGCTGCCTTAGTTTGAGCGGTTGCCTTAGTTTGAGAGTCTGCCTTAGTTTGAGCGGTTGCCTTAGTTTGAGCGGTTGCCTTAGTTAGAGCGGTTTCTTAGTTTGAGGTGTTGCCTTAGTTTGAGGGGTTGCCTTAGTTTGAGGGGCTGCCTTAGTTTGACCGGTTGCCTTAGTTTGAGAGTCTGCCTTAGTTTGAGGGGCTGCTTTAGTTTGAGCTGTTGCCTTAGTTTGAGCGGTTGCCTTAGTTAGAGCGGTTGCCTGAGTTTGAGGTTTTGCCTTAGTTTGAGCGCTTGCCTTAGTTTGAGGGGTTGCCTTAGTTTGAGCGGCTGCCTGAGTTTGAGCGGCTGCCTAAGTTTGAGGGGTTGCCTTAGTTTGAGCGGCTGCCTTAGTTTGAGCGGTTGCCTAAGTTTGAGCGGCCGCCTTAGTTTGAGCGGCTGCCTTAGTTTGAGCGGTTGTCTAAGTTTGAGCGGCTGCCTTAGTTTGAGGGGTTGCCTTAGTTTGAGCGGCTGCCTTAGTTTGAGCGGTTGCCTTAGTTTGAGCGGCTGCCTTAGTTTGAGCGGTTGCCTAAGTTTGAGCGGCCACCATAGTTGGAGGGGATGCCTTAGTCTGAGGGGATGCCTTGGTTTGAGGGGATGCCTTAGTTTGAGCGGTTGCCTTAGTTTGAGCGGTTGCCTTAGTTTGAAGGGCTGCCTTAGTTTGAGGGGTTCCTTAGTTTGAGGGGTTGCCTGAGTTTGAGGGGTTGCCTTGGTTTGAGGGGTTGCCTTAGTTTGAGGGGTTGCCTTCCTTTTACAGTTGCCTTAGTTTGAGGGGTTGCGTGAGTTTGAGGTGTTGCCTTAGTTTGAGCGGTTGCCTTAGTTTGAGGGGTTGCCTTCCTTTGAGCGGTTGCCTTAGTTTGAGGGGTTGCCTTAGCTTAAGCGGTTGCCTTGGTTTGAGGGGTTGCCTTAGCTTGAGCGGTTGCCTTAGTTTGAGGGGTTGCTTTAGTTTGAGTGGTTGCCATAGTTTGAGGGGCTGCCATAGTTTGAGGGGCTCCCTTAGTTTGAGGGGTTGCCTTACTTTGAGCGGCTACCTTAGTTTGAGGGGTTGCCTTAGTTTGAGAGTCTGCCTTAGTTTGAGCGTTTGCCTTAGTTTGAGGTGTTGCCTTAGTTTGAGCGGTTGCCTTAGTTCGAGCGGTTGCCTTAGTTTGAGCGGTTGCCTTAGTTTGAGCGGTTGCCTTAGTTTGAGCGGTTGCCTTTGTTTGAGGTGTTGCCTTAGTTTGAGGGGTTGCCTTAGTTTGAGAGTCTGCCTTAGTTCGAGCGGTTGCCTTAGTTTGAGGGGTTGCCTTAGTTTGAGCGGTTGCCTTATTTCGAGCGGTTGCCTTAGTTTGAGGGGTTGCATCAGTTTGAGCGGTTGCCTTAGTTTGTGATGTTGCCTTAGTTTGAGTGGCTGCCTTAGTTTGAGGGGTTGCCTTAGTTTGAGGGGTTGCCTTAGTTTGAGGGTTTGCCTTAGTTTGAGCGGCTGCCTTATTTTGAGCGGTTGACTTAGTTTGTGCGGTTGCCTTCGTTTGAGGGGTTGCCTTAGTTTGAGCGGTTGCCTTAGTTTGATTGGCTGCCTTAGTTTGAGGGAATGCCTTAGTTTGAGGGGATGCCTTAGTTTGAGCGGCTGCCTTAGTTTGAGCGGCTGCCTTAGTTTGAGCGGTTGCCTTAGTTTGAGATGCTGCCTTTGTTTGAGCGGTTGCCTTAGTTTGAGATGCTGCGTTAGTTTGAGCGATTGCCTTAGTTAGAGCGGCTGCCTTTGTTTGAGCGGTTGCCAAAGTTTGAGCGGCCGCCTTAGTTTGAGCGGCTGCCTTAGTTTGAGGTGATGACTTAGTTTGAGCGGTTGCCTTAGTTTGAGGGGCTGCTTTAGTTTGAGGGGTTGCCTAAGTTTGAGCGGCTGCCTTAGTTTGAGGGGCTGCCTTAGTTTGAGCGGTTGCCTTAGTTTGAGCGGTTGCCTTAGTTTGAGCAGCTGCCTTAGTTTGAGGGGCTGCCTTAGTTTGAGCGGTTGCCTTAGTTTGAGCGGCTGCCTTAGTTTGAGGGGTTGCCTTAGTTTGAGGGGTTGCCTTAGTTTGAGCGGCTGCCTTAGTTTGAGCGGTTGCCTAAGTTTGAGCGGCCGCCTTAGTTTGATCGGCTGCCTTAGTTTGAGCGTTTGCCTAAGTTTGAGCGGCTGCCTTAGTTTGAGGGGTTGCCTTAGTTTGAGCGGCTGCCTTAGTTTGAGCGGTTGCCTTAGTTTGAGCGGCTGCCTTAGTTTGAGTGGTTGCCTAAGTTTGAGCGGCCGCCATAGTTTGAGGGGATGCCTTAGTTTGAGGGGATGCCTTAGTTTGAGGGGATGCCTTAATATGAGCGGTTGCCTTAGTTTGAGCAGTTGCCTTAGTTTGAGGGGCTGCCTTAGTTTGAGGGGATCCTTAGTTTGAGGGGTTGCCTGAGTTTGAGGGGTTGCCTTCCTTTTACAGTTGCCTTTGTTTGAGCGGCTGCCTTTGTTTGAGGGGCTGCCTTAGTTTGAGCGGTTGCCTTAGTTTGAGCGGCCGCCTTAATTTGAGCGGCTGCCTTCGTTTGAGCGGTTGCCTAAGTTTGAGCGGCTGCCTTAGTTTGAGGGGTTGCCTTAGTTTGAGCGGCTGCCTTAGTTTGAGTGGTTGCCTTATTTTGAGCGGTTGCCTTATTTTGAGCTATTGCCTTATTTTGAGGGGTTGCCTTAGTTTGAGGGGCTGCCTTAGTTTGAGCGGTTGCCTTAGTTTGAGAGTCTGCCTTAGTTTGAGCGGTTGCCTTAGTTTGAGCGGTTGCCTTAGTTAGAGCGGTTTCTTAGTTTGAGGTGTTGCCTTAGTTTGAGGGGTTGCCTTAGTTTGAGGGGCTGCCTTAGTTTGACCGGTTGCCTTAGTTTGAGAGTCTGCCTTAGTTTGAGGGGCTGCTTTAGTTTGAGCTGTTGCCTTAGTTTGAGCGGTTGCCTTAGTTACAGCGGTTGCCTGAGTTTGAGGTTTTGCCTTAGTTTGAGCGCTTGCCTTAGTTTGAGGGGTTGCCTTAGTTTGAGCGGCTGCCTGAGTTTGAGCGGCTGCCTAAGTTTGAGGGGTTGCCTTAGTTTGAGCGGCTGCCTTATTTTGAGCGGTTGCCTAAGTTTGAGCGGCCGCCTTAGTTTGAGCGTCTGCCTTAGTTTGAGCGGTTGTCTAAGTTTGAGCGGCTGCCTTAGTTTGAGGGGTTGCCTTAGTTTGAGCGGCTGCCTTAGTTTGAGCGGTTTCTTAGTTTGAGGTGTTGCCTTAGTTTGAGGGGTTGCCTTAGTTTGAGGGGCTGCCTTAGTTTGAGCGGTTGCCTTAGTTTGAGAGTCTGCCTAAGTTTGAGCGGTTGCCATATTTAGAGCGGTTGTCTTAGTTTGAGGTGTTGCCTTAGTTTGAGGGGCTGCTTTAGTTTGAGCAGTTGCCTTAGTTTGAGCGGTTGCCTGAGTTCGAGCGGTTGCCTTAGTTTGAGGTGTTGCCTTAGTTTGAGCGTTTGCCTTAGTTTGAGGGGTTGCCTTAGTTTGAGGGGTTGCCTAAGTTTGAGCGGCTGCCTGTGTTTGAGCGGCTGCCTAAGTTTGAGCGGCTGCCTTAGTTTGAGCGGCTGCCTTAGTTTGAGGGGTTGCCTTAGTTTGAGCGGCCGCCTTAATTTGATCGGCTGCCTTCGTTTGAGCGGTTGCCTAAGTTTGAGCGGCTGCCTTAGTTTGAGCGGTTGCCTTATTTTGAGCGGTTGCCTTATTTTGAGCTATTGCCTTAGTTTGAGGGGTTGCCTGAGTTTGAGGGGCTGCCTTAGTTTGAGCGGTTGCCTTAGTTTGAGAGTCTGCCTTAGTTTGAGCGGTTGCCTTAGTTTGAGCGGTTGCCTTAGTTAGAGCGGTTTCTTAGTTTGAGGTGTTGCCTTAGTTTGAGGGGTTGCCTTAGTTTGAGGGGCTGCCTTAGTTTGACCGGTTGCCTATGTTTGAGGTGTTGCCTTAGTTTGAGGGGCTGCTTTAGTTTGAGCTGTTGCCTTAGTTTGAGCGGTTGCCTTAGTTAGAGCGGTTGCCTGAGTTTGAGGTTTTGCCTTAGTTTGAGCGCTTGCCTTAGTTTGAGGGGTTGCCTTAGTTTGAGCGGCTGCCTGAGTTTGAGCGGCTGCCTAAGTTTGAGGGGTTGCCTTAGTTTGAGCGGCTGCCTTAGTTTGAGCGGTTGCCTAAGTTTGAGCGGCCGCCTTAGTTTGAGCGGCTGCCTTAGTTTGAGCGGTTGTCTAAGTTTGAGCGGCTGCCTTAGTTTGAGGGGTTGCCTTAGTTTGAGCGGCTGCCTTAGTTTGAGCGGTTGCCTTAGTTTGAGCGGCTGCCTTAGTTTGAGCGGTTGCCTAAGTTTGAGCGGCCGCCATAGTTGGAGGGGATGCCTTAGTCTGAGGGGATGCCTTGGTTTGAGGGGATGCCTTAGTTTGAGCGGTTGCCTTAGTTTGAGCGGTTGCCTTAGTTTGAAGGGCTGCCTTAGTTTGAGGGGTTCCTTAGTTTGAGGGGTTGCCTGAGTTTGAGGGGTTGCCTTGGTTTGAGGGGTTGCCTTAGTTTGAGGGGTTGCCTTCCTTTTACAGTTGCCTTTGTTTGAGCGGCTGCCTTTGTTTGAGGGGCTGCCTTAGTTTGAGCGGTTGCCTTAGTTTGAGCGGATGCCTTAGTTTGAGGGGTTGCGTGAGTTTGAGGGGTTGCCTTAGTTTGAGCGGTTGCCTTAGTTTGAGGGGTTGCCTTCTTTTCAGGGGTTGCCTTCCTTTGAGCGGTTGCCTTAGTTTGAGGGGTTGCCTTAGCTTAAGCGGTTGCCTTGGTTTGAGGGGTTGCCTTAGCTTGAGCGGTTGCCTTAGTTTGAGGGGTTGCCTTAGTTTGAGCGGATGCCTTAGTTTGAGGGGTTGCGTGAGTTTGAGGGGTTGCCTTAGTTTGAGCGGTTGCCTTAGTTTGAGGGGTTGCCTTCTTTTCAGGGGTTGCCTTCCTTTGAGCGGTTGCCTTAGTTTGAGGGGTTGCCTTAGCTTAAGCGGTTGCCTTGGTTTGAGGGGTTGCCTTAGCTTGAGCGGTTGCCTTAGTTTGAGGGGTTGCTTTAGTTTGAGTGGTTGCCATAGTTTGAGGGGCTGCCATAGTTTGAGGGGCTCCCTTAGTTTGAGGGGTTGCCTTACTTTGAGCGGCTACCTTAGTTTGAGGGGTTGCCTTAGTTTGAGAGTCTGCCTTAGTTTGAGCGTTAGCCTTAGTTTGAGGTGTTGCCTTAGTTTGAGCGGTTGCCTTAGTTCGAGCGGTTGCCTTAGTTTGAGCGGTTGCCTTAGTTTGAGCGGTTGCCTTAGTTTGAGCGGTTGACTTTGTTTGAGGTGTTGCCTTAGTTTGAGGGGTTGCCTTAGTTTGAGAGTCTGCCTTAGTTCGAGCGGTTGCCTTAGTTTGAGGGGTTGCCTTAGTTTGAGCGGTTGCCTTATTTCGAGCGGTTGCCTTAGTTTAAGGTGTTGCCTTAGTTGGAGCGGTTGCCTTATTTCGAGCGGTTGCCTTTGTTTGAGCTATTGCCTTAGTTTGAGGTGTTGCCTTATTTCGAGCAGTTGCCTTAGCTTGAGCGGTTGCCTTAGTTTGAGGGATTGCCTTAGTTTGAGGTGCTGCCTTAGTTTGCGGGGCTGCCTTAGTTTAAGCGGTTGCCTTAGTTTGAGAGTCTGCCTTAGTTTGAGCGGTTGCCTTATTTTGAGCGGTTGCCTTATTTTGAGCTATTGCCTTAGTTTGAGGGGTTGCCTTAGTTTGAGGGGCTGCCTTAGTTTGAGCGGTTGCCTTAGTTTGAGAGTCTGCCTTAGTTTGAGCGGTTGCCTTAGTTAGAGCGGTTGCCTTAGTTAGAGCGGTTGCCTTAGTTTGAGGTGTTGCCTTAGTTTGAGGGGTTGCCTTAGTTTGAGGGGTTGCCTTAGTTTGAGCGGCTGCCTGAGTTTGAGCGGCTGCCTTAGTTTGAGGGGTTGCCTTAGTTTGAGCGGATGCCTTAGTTTGAGGGGTTGCCTTAGTTTGTGCGGCTGCCTTAGTTTGAGGGGTTGCCTTAGTTTGAGCGGTTGCCTTAGTTTGAGGGGTTGCCTTAGTTTGAGCGGTTGCCTTATTTTGAGGGGTTGCCTTAGTTTGAGCGGCTGCCTTAGTTTGAGGGGTTGCCTCAGTTTGAGCGGTTGCCTTAGTTTGAGGGGTTGCATCAGTTTGAGCGGTTGCCTTAGTTTGTGATGTTGCCTTAGTTTGAGTGGCTGCCTTAGTTTGAGGGGTTGCCTTAGTTTGAGGGGTTGCCTTAGTTTGAGGGTTTGCCTTAGTTTGAGCGGCTGCCTTATTTTGAGCGGTTGACTTAGTTTGTGCGGTTGCCTTCGTTTGAGGGGTTGCCTTAGTTTGAGCGGTTGCCTTAGTTTGATTGGCTGCCTTAGTTTGAGGGAATGCCTTAGTTTGAGGGGATGCCTTAGTTTGAGCGGCTGCCTTAGTTTGAGCGGCTGCCTTAGTTTGAGTGGTTGCCTTAGTTTGAGATGCTGCCTTTGTTTGAGGGGTTGCCTTAGTTTGAGATGCTGCGTTAGTTTGAGCGATTGCCTTAGTTAGAGCGGCTGCCTTTGTTTGAGCGGTTGCCAAAGTTTGAGCGGCCGCCTTAGTTTGAGCGGCTGCCTTAGTTTGAGGTGATGACTTAGTTTGAGCGGTTGCCTTAGTTTGAGGGGCTGCCTTAGTTTGAGGGGTTGCCTAAGTTTGAGCGGCTGCCTTAGTTTGAGGGGCTGCCTTAGTTTGAGCGGTTGCCTTAGTTTGAGCGGTTGCCTTAGTTTGAGCAGCTGCCTTAGTTTGAGGGGCTGCCTTAGTTTGAGCGGTTGCCTTAGTTTGAGCGGCTGCCTTAGTTCGAGCAGCTGCCTTAGTTTGAGGGGTTGCCTTAGTTTGAGCGGCTGCCTTAGTTTGAGCGGTTGCCTAAGTTTGAGCGGCCGCCTTAGTTGGATCGGCTGCCTTAGTTTGAGCGGTTGCCTAAGTTTGAGCGGCTGCCTTAGTTTGAGGGGTTGCCTTAGTTTGAGCGGCTGCCTTAGTTTGAGCGGTTGCCTTAGTTTGAGCGGCTGCCTTAGTTTGAGTGGTTGCCTAAGTTTGAGCGGCCGCCATAGTTTGAGGGGATGCCTTAGTTTGAGGGGATGCCTTAGTTTGAGGGGATGCCTTAATATGAGCGGTTGCCTTAGTTTGAGCAGTTGCCTTAGTTTGAGGGGCTGCCTTAGTTTGAGGGGTTCCTTAGTTTGAGGGGTTGCCTGAGTTTGAGGGGTTGCCTTCCTTTTACAGTTGCCTTTGTTTGAGCGGCTGCCTTTGTTTGAGGGGCTGCCTTAGTTTGAGCGGTTGCCTTAGTTTGAGCGGATGCCTTAGTTTGAGGGGTTGCGTGAGTTTGAGGGGTTGCCTTAGTTTGAGCGGTTGCCTTAGTTTGAGGGGTTGCCTTCTTTTCAGGGGTTGCCTTCCTTTGAGCGGTTGCCTTAGTTTGAGGGGTTGCCTTAGCTTGAGCGTTTGCCTTAGTTTGAGGGGTTGCCTTAGCTTGAGCGGTTGCCTTAGTTTGAGGGGTTGCTTTAGTTTGAGTGGTTGCCATAGTTTGAGGGGCTGCCATAGTTTGAGGGGTTCCCTTAGTTTGATGGGTTGCCTTACTTTGAGCGGCTGCCTTAGTTTGAGGGGTTGCCTTAGTTTGAGAGTCTGCCTTAGTTTGAGCGTTTGCCTTAGTTTGAGGTGTTGCCTTAGTTTGAGCGGTTGCCTTTGTTCGAGCTGTTGCCTCAGTTTGAGCGGTTGCCTTAGTTTGAGCGGTTGCCTTAGTTTGAGCGGTTGCCTTTGTTTGAGGTGTTGCCTTAGTTTGAGGGGTTGCCTTAGTTTGAGAGTCTGCCTTAGTTCGAGCGGTTGCCTTAGTTTGAGGGGTTGCCTTCGTTTGAGCGGTTGCCTCAGTTTGAGCGGTTGCCTTAGATTGAGCGGTTGCCTTATTTCGAGCGGTTGCCTTAGTTTGAGGTGTTGCCTTAGTTGGAGCGGTTGCCTTAGTTTGAGGTGTTGCCTTATTTCGAGCAGTTGCCTTAGCTTGAACGGTTGCCTCAGTTTGAGGTATTGCCTTAGTTTGAGGTGCTGCCTTAGTTTGCGGGGCTGCCTTAGTTTAAGCGGTTGCCTTAGTTTGAGCGGTTGCCTTATTTTGAGCGGTTGCCTTATTTTGAGCTATTGCCTTCGTTTGAGGGGTTGCCTTAGTTTGAGGGGCAGCCTTAGTTTGAGCGGTTGCCTTCGTTAGAGTGGTTGTCTTAGTTTGAGGTGTTGCCTAAGTTTGAGGGGTTGCCTTAGTTTGAGGGGCTGCCTTAGTTTGAGCGGTTGCCTTAGTTAGAGCGGTTGCCTTAGTTTGAGGTGTTGCCTTAGTTTGAGGGGTTGCCTTAGTTTGAGCGGTTGCCTAAGTTTGAGCGGCCGCCTTAGTTTGAGCGGCTGCCTTAGTTTGAGCGGTTGCCTAAGTTTGAGCGGCTGCCTTAGATTGAGGGGTTGCCTTAGTTTGAGCGGCTGCCTTAGTTTGAGCGGTTGCCTTAGATTGAGCGGCTGCCTTAGTTTGAGCGGTTGCCTAAGTTTGAGCGGCCGCCATAGTTTGAGGGGATGCCTTAGTTTGAGGGGATGCCTTAGTTTGAGGGGATGCCTTAATTTGAGCGGTTGCCTTAGTTTGAGCGGTTGCCTTAGTTTGAGGGGCTGCCTTAGTTTGAGGGGTTCCTTAGTTTGAGGGGTTGCCTGAGTTTGATGGGTTGCCTTAGTTTGAGGGGTTGCCTTAGTTTGAGGCGTTGCCTTCCTTTTACAGTTGCCTTTGTTTGAGCGACTGCCTTTGTTTGAGGGGCTGCCTTAGTTTGAGCGGTTGCCTTAGTTTGAGCGGATGCCTTAGTTAGAGGGGTTGCGTGAGTTTGAGGGGTTGCCTTATTTGAGCGGTTGCCTTAGTTTGAGGTGTTGCCTTCTTTTCAGGGGTTGCCTTCCTTTGAGCGGTTGCCTTAGTTTGAGGGGTTGCCTTAGCTTGAGCGGTTGCCTTAGTTTGAGGGGTTGCCTTAGCTTGAGCGGTTGCCTTAGTTTGAGGGGTTGCTTTAGTTTGAGTGGTTGCCATAGTTTGAGTGGCTGCCATAGTTTGAGGGGTTCCCTTAGTTTGAGGGGTTGCCTTACTTTGAGCGTCTGCCTTAGTTTGAGGTGTTGCCTTAGTTTGAGAGTCTGCCTTAGTTTGAGCGTTTGCCTTAGTTTGAGGTGTTGCCTTAGTTTGAGCGGTTGCCTTAGTTCGAGCGGTTGCCTTAGTTTGAGCGGTTGCCTTAGTTTGAGCGGTTGCCTTAGTTTGAGCGGTTGCCTTTGTTTGAGGTGTTGCCTTAGTTTGAGGTGCTGCCTCAGTTTGCGGGGCTGCCTTAGTTTAAGCGGTTGCCTTAGTTTGAGAGTCTGCCTTAGTTTGAGCGGTTGCCTTATTTTGAGCGGTTGCCTTATTTTGAGCTATTGCCTTAGTTTGAGGGGTTGCCTTAGATTGAGGGGCAGCCTTAGTTTGAGCGGTTGCCTTAGTTTGAGAGTCTGCCTTAGTTTGAGCGGTTGCCTTCGTTAGAGTTGTTGTCTTCGTTTGAGGTGTTGCCTTAGTTTGAGGGGTTGCCTTAGTTTGAGGGGCTGCCATAGTTTGAGCGGTTGCCTTAGTTTGAGAGTCTGCCTTAGTTTGAGCGGTTGCCTTAGTTAGAGCGGTTGCCTTAGTTTGAGGTGTTGCCTTAGTTTGAGGTGTTGCCTTAGTTTGAGGGGCTGCCTTAGTTTGAGGGGTTGCCTTAGTTTGAGCGGATGCCTTAGTTTGAGGGGTTGCCTTAGTTTGTGCGGCTGCCTTAGTTTGAGGGGTTGCTTTAGTTTGAGCGGTTGCCTTAGTTTGAGGGGTTGCCTTAGTTTGAGCGGTTGCCTTATTTTGAGGTGTTGCCTTAGTTTGAGCGGTTGCCTTAAATTGAGGGGTTGCATCAGTTTGAGCGGTTGCCTTTGTTTGTGATGTTGCCTCAGTTTGAGTGGCTGCCTTAGTTTGAGGGGTTGCCTTAGTTTGAGGGGTTGCCTTAGTTTGAGCGGCTGCCTTAGTTTGAGCGGTTGCCTTATTTTGTGCGGTTGCCTTCGTTTGAGGGGTTGCCTTAGTTTGAGCGGCTGCCTTAGTTCGAGCAGCTGCCTTAGTTTGAGGGGTTGCCTTAGTTTGAGCGGCTGCCTTAGTTTGAGCGGTTGCCTAAGTTTGAGCGGCCGCCTTAGTTGGATCGGCTGCCTTAGTTTGAGCGGTTGCCTAAGTTTGAGCGGCTGCCTTAGTTTGAGGGGTTGCCTTAGTTTGAGCGGCTGCCTTAGTTTGAGCGGTTGCCTTAGTTTGAGCGGCTGCCTTAGTTTGAGTGGTTGCCTAAGTTTGAGCGGCCGCCATAGTTTGAGGGGATGCCTTAGTTTGAGGGGATGCCTTAGTTTGAGGGGATGCCTTAATATGAGCGGTTGCCTTAGTTTGAGCAGTTGCCTTAGTTTGAGGGGCTGCCTTAGTTTGAGGGGTTCCTTAGTTTGAGGGGTTGCCTGAGTTTGAGGGGTTGCCTTCCTTTTACAGTTGCCTTTGTTTGAGCGGCTGCCTTTGTTTGAGGGGCTGCCTTAGTTTGAGCGGTTGCCTTAGTTTGAGCGGATGCCTTAGTTTGAGGGGTTGCGTGAGTTTGAGGGGTTGCCTTAGTTTGAGCGGTTGCCTTAGTTTGAGGGGTTGCCTTCTTTTCAGGGGTTGCCTTCCTTTGAGCGGTTGCCTTAGTTTGAGGGGTTGCCTTAGCTTGAGCGTTTGCCTTAGTTTGAGGGGTTGCCTTAGCTTGAGCGGTTGCCTTAGTTTGAGGGGTTGCTTTAGTTTGAGTGGTTGCCATAGTTTGAGGGGCTGCCATAGTTTGAGGGGTTCCCTTAGTTTGATGGGTTGCCTTACTTTGAGCGGCTGCCTTAGTTTGAGGGGTTGCCTTAGTTTGAGAGTCTGCCTTAGTTTGAGCGTTTGCCTTAGTTTGAGGTGTTGCCTTAGTTTGAGCGGTTGCCTTTGTTCGAGCTGTTGCCTCAGTTTGAGCGGTTGCCTTAGTTTGAGCGGTTGCCTTAGTTTGAGCGGTTGCCTTTGTTTGAGGTGTTGCCTTAGTTTGAGGGGTTGCCTTAGTTTGAGAGTCTGCCTTAGTTCGAGCGGTTGCCTTAGTTTGAGGGGTTGCCTTCGTTTGAGCGGTTGCCTCAGTTTGAGCGGTTGCCTTAGATTGAGCGGTTGCCTTATTTCGAGCGGTTGCCTTAGTTTGAGGTGTTGCCTTAGTTGGAGCGGTTGCCTTAGTTTGAGGTGTTGCCTTATTTCGAGCAGTTGCCTTAGCTTGAACGGTTGCCTCAGTTTGAGGTATTGCCTTAGTTTGAGGTGCTGCCTTAGTTTGCGGGGCTGCCTTAGTTTAAGCGGTTGCCTTAGTTTGAGCGGTTGCCTTATTTTGAGCGGTTGCCTTATTTTGAGCTATTGCCTTCGTTTGAGGGGTTGCCTTAGTTTGAGGGGCAGCCTTAGTTTGAGCGGTTGCCTTCGTTAGAGTGGTTGTCTTAGTTTGAGGTGTTGCCTAAGTTTGAGGGGTTGCCTTAGTTTGAGGGGCTGCCTTAGTTTGAGCGGTTGCCTTAGTTAGAGCGGTTGCCTTAGTTTGAGGTGTTGCCTTAGTTTGAGGGGTTGCCTTAGTTTGAGCGGTTGCCTAAGTTTGAGCGGCCGCCTTAGTTTGAGCGGCTGCCTTAGTTTGAGCGGTTGCCTAAGTTTGAGCGGCTGCCTTAGTTTGAGGGGTTGCCTTAGTTTGAGCGGCTGCCTTAGTTTGAGCGGTTGCCTTAGATTGAGCGGCTGCCTTAGTTTGAGCGGTTGCCTAAGTTTGAGCGGCCACCATAGTTTGAGGGGATGCCTTAGTTTGAGGGGATGCCTTAGTTTGAGGGGATGCCTTAATTTGAGCGGTTGCCTTAGTTTGAGCGGTTGCCTTAGTTTGAGGGGCTGCCTTAGTTTGAGGGGTTCCTTAGTTTGAGGGGTTGCCTGAGTTTGATGGGTTGCCTTAGTTTGAGGGGTTGCCTTAGTTTGAGGCGTTGCCTTCCTTTTACAGTTGCCTTTGTTTGAGCGACTGCCTTTGTTTGAGGGGCTGCCTTAGTTTGAGCGGTTGCCTTAGTTTGAGCGGATGCCTTAGTTAGAGGGGTTGCGTGAGTTTGAGGGGTTGCCTTATTTGAGCGGTTGCCTTAGTTTGAGGTGTTTCCTTCTTTTCAGGGGTTGCCTTCCTTTGAGCGGTTGCCTTAGTTTGAGGGGTTGCCTTAGCTTGAGCGGTTGCCTTAGTTTGAGGGGTTGCCTTAGCTTGAGCGGTTGCCTTAGTTTGAGGGGTTGCTTTAGTTTGAGTGGTTGCCATAGTTTGAGTGGCTGCCATAGTTTGAGGGGTTCCCTTAGTTTGAGGGGTTGCCTTACTTTGAGCGGCTGCCTTAGTTTGAGGTGTTGCCTTAGTTTGAGAGTCTGCCTTAGTTTGAGCGTTTGCCTTAGTTTGAGGTGTTGCCTTAGTTTGAGCGGTTGCCTTAGTTCGAGCGGTTGCCTTAGTTTGAGCGGTTGCCTTAGTTTGAGCGGTTGCCTTAGTTTGAGCGGTTGCCTTTGTTTGAGGTGTTGCCTTAGTTTGAGGTGCTGCCTCAGTTTGCGGGGCTGCCTTAGTTTAAGCGGTTGCCTTAGTTTGAGAGTCTGCCTTAGTTTGAGCGGTTGCCTTATTTTGAGCGGTTGCCTTATTTTGAGCTATTGCCTTAGTTTGAGGGGTTGCCTTAGATTGAGGGGCAGCCTTAGTTTGAGCGGTTGCCTTAGTTTGAGAGTCTGCCTTAGTTTGAGCGGTTGCCTTCGTTAGAGTTGTTGTCTTCGTTTGAGGTGTTGCCTTAGTTTGAGGGGTTGCCTTAGTTTGAGGGGCTGCCATAGTTTGAGCGGTTGCCTTAGTTTGAGAGTCTGCCTTAGTTTGAGCGGTTGCCTTAGTTAGAGCGGTTGCCTTAGTTTGAGGTGTTGCCTTAGTTTGAGGTGTTGCCTTAGTTTGAGGGGCTGCCTTAGTTTGAGGGGTTGCCTTAGTTTGAGCGGATGCCTTAGTTTGAGGGGTTGCCTTAGTTTGTGCGGCTGCCTTAGTTTGAGGGGTTGCTTTAGTTTGAGCGGTTGCCTTAGTTTGAGGGGTTGCCTTAGTTTGAGCGGTTGCCTTATTTTGAGGTGTTGCCTTAGTTTGAGCGGTTGCCTTAAATTGAGGGGTTGCATCAGTTTGAGCGGTTGCCTTTGTTTGTGATGTTGCCTCAGTTTGAGTGGCTGCCTTAGTTTGAGGGGTTGCCTTAGTTTGAGGGGTTGCCTTAGTTTGAGCGGGTGCCTTAGTTTGAGCGGTTGCCTTATTTTGTGCGGTTGCCTTCGTTTGAGGGGTTGCCTTAGTTTGAGCGGTTGCCTTAGTTTGATTGGCTGCCTTAGTTTGAGGGAATGTCTTAGTTTGAGGGGATGCCTTAGTTTGAGCGGCTGCCTTAGTTTGAGCGGCTGCATTAGTTTGAGCGGTTGCCTTAGTTTGAGATGCTGCCTTAGTTTGAGGGGTTGCCTGAGTTTGAGATGCTGCGTTAGTTTGAGCGGTTGCCTTAGTTTGAGAGGCTGCCTTAGTTTGAGCGGTTGCCAAAGTTTGAGCGGCCGCCTTAGTTTGAGCGGCTGCCTTAGTTTGAGGGTATGACTTAGTTTGAGCGGTTGCCTTAGTTTGAGGGGCTGCCTTAGTTTGAGGGGTTGCCTAAGTTTGAGCGGGTGCCTTAGTTTGAGGGGTTGCCTTAGTTTGAGCGGTTGCCTTAGTTTAAGCGGTTGCCTTAGTTTGAGCAGCTGCCTTAGTTTGAGGGGCTGCCTTAGTTTGAGCGGTTGCCTTAGTTTGAGCGGTTGCCTTAGTTTGAGGGGTTGCCTAAGTTTGAGCGGCTGCCTTAGTTTGAGCGGTTGACTTAGTTTGAGGGGTTGCCTAAGTTTGAGCGGCCGCCTTAGTTTGAGCGGTTGCCTTAGTTTGAGCGGCTGACTTAGTTTGAGGGGTTGCCTAAGTTTGAGCGGCCGCCTTAGTTTGAGCGGTTGCCTTAGTTTGAGCGGCTGACTTAGTTTGAGGGGTTGCCTAAGTTTGAGCGGCCGCCTTAGTTTGAGCGGCCGCCTTAGTTTGAGGGGCTGACTTAGTTTGAGCGGTTGCCTTCGTTTCAGTGGCTGCCTTAGTTTGAGGGGATGCCTTAGTTTGAGCGGTTGCCTTAGTTTGAGGGGTTGCCTTAGTTTGAGCGGTTGCCTTAGTTTGAGCGGCCGCCTTAGTTTGAGCGGCTGCCTTCGTTTGAGGGGATGCCTTAGTTTGAGCGGTTGCCTTAATTTGAGCGGTTGCCTTAGTGTGTGCGGTTGCGTTAGTTTGAGCGGATGCCTTAGTTTGAGCGGTTGCCTTAGTTTGAGCGGTTGCCTTAGTTTGAGATGCTGCCTTAGTTTGAGGGGTTGCCTGAGTTTGAGATGCTGCGTTAGTTTGAGCGGTTGCCTTAGTTTGAGCGGCTGCATTAGTTTGAGCGGTTGCCAAAGTTTGAGCGGCCGCCTTAGTTTGAGCGGCTGCCTTAGTTTGAGGGGATGACTTAGTTTGAGCGGTTGCCTTAGTTTGAGGGGCTGCCTTAGTTTGAGGGGTTGCCTAAGTTTGAGCGGGTGCCTTAGTTTGAGGGGTTGCCTTAGTTTGAGCGGTTGCCTTAGTTTGAGCGGTTGCCTTAGTTTGAGCAGCTGCCTTAGTTTGAGGGGCTGCCTTAGTTTGAGCGGTTGCCTTAGTTTGAGCGGCTGCCTTAGTTTGAGCGGTTGCCTAAGTTTGAGCGGCCGCCTTAGTATGAGCGGCTGCCTTAGTTTGAGGGGATGACTTAGTTTGAGCGGTTGCCTTAGTTTGAGGGGCTGCCTCAGTTTGAGGGGTTGCCTAAGTTTGAGCGGCCGCCTTAGCTTGAGCGGCTGCCTTAGTTTGAGGGGCTGACTTAGTTTGAGCGGTTGCCTTCGTTTCAGTGGCTGCCTTAGTTTGAGGGGATGCCTTAGTTTGAGCGGTTGCCTTAGTTTGAGGGGTTGCCTTAGTTTGAGCGGTTGCCTTAGTTTGAGCGGCCGCCTTCGTTTGTGGGGATGCCTTAGTTTGAGCGGTTGCCTTAATTTGAGCGGTTGCCTTAGTGTGTGCGGTTGCGTTAGTTTGAGCGGATGCCTTAGTTTGAGCGGTTGCCTTAGTTTGAGCGGCCGTCTTAGTTTGAGCGGTTGACTTAGTTTGAGCGGTTGCCTTAGTTTGAGCGGATGCCTTAGTTTGAGCGGTTGCCTTAGTTTGAGCGGCCGTCTTAGTTTGAGCGGATGCCTTAGTTTGAGCGGTTGCCTTATTTTGAGCGGATGCCTTAGTTTGAGCGGTTGCCTTAGTTTGAGCGGCCGTCTTAGTTTGAGCGGTTGCCTTAGTTTGAGCGGTTGACTTAGGTTGAGGGGAAGCCTTAGTTTGAGCGGTTGCGTCAGTTTGAGCGGCCGCCTTAGTTTGAGCTGTTGCCTCAGTTTGAGCGGTTGCCTTAGTTTGAGCGGCCGTCTTAGTTTGAGCGGTTGCCTTAGTTTGAGCGGTTGCCTTAGTTTGAGGGATGCCTTAGTTTGAGCGGTTGCCTTAGTTTGAGCGGATGCCTTAGTTTGAGCGGTTGCCTTAGTTTGAGCGGCTGTCTTAGTTTGAGCGGTTGCCTTAGTTTGAGCGGTTGCCTTAGTTTGAGGGGAAGCCTTAGTTTGAGCGGTTGCGTCAGTTTGAGCGGCCGCCTTAGTTTGAGCTGTTGCCTCAGTTTGAGCGGTTGCCTTAGTTTGAGCGGCCGTCTTAGTTTGAGCGGTTGCCTTAGTTTGAGCGGTTGCCTTAGTTTGTGTGGTTGCCTTAGTTTGAGCGGCTGCCTTAGTTTGAGCGGTTGCCTTAGTTTGAGGGGTTCCCTTAGTTTGAGCGGCCGCCTTAGTTTGAGCGGCTGCCTTAGTTTGAGCGGTTGCCTTAGTTTGAGCGGATGCCTTAGTTTGAGGGGTTGCCTTAGTTTGAGCGGCCGCCTTAGTTTGAGCGGCTGCCTTAGTTTGAGCGGTTGCCTCAGTTTGAGCGGTTGCCTTAGTTTGAGCGGCCGTCTTAGTATGAGCGGTTGCCTTAGTTTGAGCGGTTGCCTTAGTTTGAGCGGATGCCTTAGTTTGAGCGGTTGCCTTAGTTTGAGCGGATGCCTTAGTTTGAGCGGTTGCCTTAGTTTGAGCGGCTGTCTTAGTTTGAGCGGTTGCCTTAGTTTGAGCGGTTGCCTTAGTTTGAGGGGAAGCCTTAGTTTGAGCGGTTGCGTCAGTTTGAGCGGCTGCCTTAGTTTGAGCGGTTGCCTTAGTTTGAGCGGTTGCCTTAGTTTGTGTGGTTGCCTTAGTTTGAGCGGCTGCCTTAGTTTGAGCGGTTGCCTTAGTTTGAGTGGTTGCCTTAGTTTGAGCGGCCGCCTTAGTTTGAGCGGCTGCCTTAGTTTGAGCGGTTGCCTTTGTTTGAGCGGATGCCTTAGTTTGAGGGGTTGCCTTAGTTTGAGCGGCCGCCTTAGTTTGAGCGGCTGCCTTAGTTTGAGCGGCCGCCTTAGTTTGAGCGGCTGCCTTAGTTTGAGCGGTTGCCTTTGTTTGAGCGGTTACCTTAGTTTGAGCGGCTGCCTGAGTTTGAGCGGCCGCCTTATTTTGAGCGGTTGCCTTACTTTGAGGTGTTGCCTAAGTTTGAGCCGCCGCCTTACTTTGAGCGGTTGCTTGAGTTTGAGCGGTTGCCTTAGTTTGAGCGGTTGCCTTATTTTGAGTGGCCGTCATATTTTGAGCGGCTGCCTTAGTTTGAGCGGCTGCCTTAGTTTGAGCGGTTGCCTTAGTTTGAGCGGCTGCCTTAGTTTCTGCGGCTGCCTTAGTTTGAGCGGTTGCCGTAGTTTGAGCGGCTGCCTTAGTTTGAGGGTTTGCCTCAGTATGAGCGGTTGCCTTAGTTTGAGCGGTTGCCTTAGTTTGAGCGGCTGCCTAAGTTTGAGAGGTTGCCTTAGTTTGAGCGGCTGCCTTAGTTTGAGCGGTTGCCTTAGTTTGAGCGGCCGCCTTATTTTGAGCGGCTGCCTTAGTTTGAGCGGTTGCCTAAGTTTGAGCGGCCACCTAAGTTTGAGCGGTTGCCTTAGTTTGAGCGGCTGCCTTAGTTTGAGCGGTTGCCTTAGTTTGAGATGCTGCCTTAGTTTGAGCGGTTGCCTTCGTTTGAGATGCTGCCTTAGTTTGAGCGGTTGCCTTACTTTGAGGGGTTGCCTAAGTTTGAGCGGCTGCCTTAGTATGAGGGGTTGCCTTAGTTTGAGCGGTTGCCTTAGTTTGAGCGGTTGCCTTAGTTTGAGCAGCTGCCTTAGTTTGAGGGGCTGCCTTAGTTTGAGCGGTTGCCTTAGTTTGAGCGGCTGCCTTAGTTTGAGCTGTTGCCTTAGTTTGAGCGGCCGCCTTAGTTTGAGCGGCTGCCTTAGTTTGAGGGGATGAGTTAGTTTGAGCGGTTGCCTTAGTTTGAGAGTCTGCCTTAGTTTGAGCGTTTGCCTTAGTTTGAGGTGTTGCCTTAGTTTGAGCGGTTGCCTTAGTTCGAGGGGTTGCCTTAGTTTGAGCGGTTGCCTTAGTTTGAGCGGTTGCCTTAGTTTGAGCGGTTGCCTTTGTTTGAGGTGTTGCCTTAGTTTGAGGGGTTGCCTTAGTTTGAGAGTCTGCCTTAGTTCGAGCGGTTGCCTTAGTTTGAGGGGTTGCCTTAGTTTGAGCGGTTGCCTCAGTTTGAGCGGTTGCCTTAGATTGAGCGGTTGCCTTATTTCGAGCGGTTGCCTTAGTTTGAGGTGTTGCCTTAGTTGGAGCGGTTGCCTTAGTTTGAGCTATTGCCTTAGTTTGAGGTGTTGCCTTATTTCGAGCAGTTGCCTTAGCTTGAGCGGTTGCCTCAGTTTGAGGTATTGCCTTAGTTTGAGGTGCTGCCTTAGTTTGCGGGGCTGCCTTAGTTTAAGCGTTTGCCTTAGTTTGAGAGTCTGCCTTAGTTTGAGCGGTTGCCTTCGTTAGAGTGGTTGTCTTAGTTTGAGGTGTTGCCTTAGTTTGAGGGGTTGCATTAGTTTGAGAGTCTGCCTTAGTTTGAGCGGTTGCCTTATTTTGAGCGGTTGCCTTATTTTGAGCTATTGCCTTAGTTTGAGGGGTTGCCTTAGTTTGAGAGTCTGCCTTAGTTTGAGCGGTTGCCTTATTTTGAGCGGTTGCCTTATTTTGAGCTATTGCCTTAGTTTGAGAGTCTGCCTTAGTTTGAGCGGTTGCCTTCGTTAGAGTGGTTGTCTTAGTTTGTGGTGTTGCCTTAGTTTGAGGGGTTGCCTTAGTTTGAGGGGCTGCCTTAGTTTGAGCGGTTGCCTTAGTTTGAGAGTCTGCCTTAGTTTGAGCGGTTGCCTTAGTTAGAGCGGATGCCTTAGTTTGAGGGGTTGCCTTAGTTTGAGCGGTTGCCTTTGTTTGAGGGGTTGCCTTAGTTTGTGCGGCTGCCTTAGTTTGAGGGGTTGCCTTAGTTTGAGCGGTTGCCTTAGTTTGAGGGGTTGCCTTAGTTTGAGCGGTTGCCTTATTTTGAGGGGTTGCCTTAGTTTGAGCGGCTGCCTTAGTTTGAGGGGTTGCCTCAGTTTGAGCGGTTGCCTTAGTTTGAGGGGTTGCATATGTTTGAGCGGTTGCCTTAGTTTGTAATGTTGCCTCAGTTTGAGTGGCTGCCTTAGTTTGAGGGGTTGCCTTAGTTTGAGCGGATGCCTTAGTTTGAGCGGTTGCCTTAGTTTGAGCGGCTGTCTTAGTTTGAGCGGTTGCCTTAGTTTGAGCGGTTGCCTTAGTTTGAGGGGAAGCCTTAGTTTGAGCGGTTGCGTCAGTTTGAGCGGCTGCCTTAGTTTGAGCGGTTGCCTTAGTTTGAGCGGTTGCCTTAGTTTGTGTGGTTGCCTTAGTTTGAGCGGCTGCCTTAGTTTGAGCGGTTGCCTTAGTTTGAGGGGTTGCCTTAGTTTGAGCGGCCGCCTTAGTTTGAGCGGCTGCCTTAGTTTGAGCGGTTGCCTTAGTTTGAGCGGATGCCTTAGTTTGAGGGGTTGCCTTAGTTTGAGCGGCCGCCTTAGTTTGAGCGGCTGCCTTAGTTTGAGCGGCCGCCTTAGTTTGAGCGGCTGCCTTAGTTTGAGCGGTTGCCTTTGTTTGAGCGGTTACCTTAGTTTGAGCGGCTGCCTTAGTTTGAGCGGCCGCCTTATTTTGAGCGGTTGCCTTACTTTGAGGTGTTGCCTAAGTTTGAGCCGCCGCCTTAGTTTGAGCGGTTGCTTGAGTTTGAGCGGTTGCCTTAGTTTGAGCGGTTGCCTTATTTTGAGTGGCCGTCATATTTTGAGCGGCTGCCTTAGTTTGAGCGGCTGCCTTAGTTTGAGCGGTTGCCTTAGTTTGAGCGGCTGCCTTAGTTTCTGCGGCTGCCTTAGTTTGAGCGGTTGCCGTAGTTTGAGCGGCTGCCTTAGTTTGAGGGTTTGCCTCAGTATGAGCGGCTGCCTTAGTTTGAGCGGTTGCCTAAGTTTGAGCGGCCGCCTTAGTATGAGCGGCTGCCTTAGTTTGAGGGGATGACTTAGTTTGAGCGGTTGCCTTAGTTTGAGGGGCTGCCTCAGTTTGAGGGGTTGCCTAAGTTTGAGCGGCCGCCTTAGCTTGAGCGGCTGCCTTAGTTTGAGGGGCTGACTTAGTTTGAGCGGTTGCCTTCGTTTCAGTGGCTGCCTTAGTTTGTGGGGATGCCTTAGTTTGAGCGGTTGCCTTAGTTTGAGGGGTTGCCTTAGTTTGAGCGGTTGCCTTAGTTTGAGCGGCCGCCTTCGTTTGAGGGGATGCCTTAGTTTGAGCGGTTGCCTTAATTTGAGCGGTTGCCTTAGTGTGTGCGGTTGCGTTAGTTTGAGCGGATGCCTTAGTTTGAGCGGTTGCCTTAGTTTGAGCGGCCGTCTTAGTTTGAGCGGTTGACTTAGTTTGAGCGGTTGCCTTAGTTTGAGCGGATGCCTTAGTTTGAGCGGTTGCCTTAGTTTGAGCGGCCGTCTTAGTTTGAGCGGATGCCTTAGTTTGAGCGGTTGCCTTATTTTGAGCGGATGCCTTAGTTTGAGCGGTTGCCTTAGTTTGAGCGGCCGTCTTAGTTTGAGCGGTTGCCTTAGTTTGAGCGGTTGCCTTAGGTTGAGGGGAAGCCTTAGTTTGAGCGGTTGCGTCAGTTTGAGCGGCCGCCTTAGTTTGAGCTGTTGCCTCAGTTTGAGCGATTGCCTTAGTTTGAGCGGCCGTCTTAGTTTGAGCGGTTGCCTTAGTTTGAGCGGTTGCCTTAGTTTGAGGGATGCCTTAGTTTGAGCGGTTGCCTTAGTTTGAGCGGATGCCTTAGTTTGAGCGGTTGCCTTAGTTTGAGCGGCTGTCTTAGTTTGAGCGGTTGCCTTAGTTTGAGCGGTTGCCTTAGTTTGAGGGGAAGCCTTAGTTTGAGCGGTAGCGTCAGTTTGAGAGGCCGCCTTAGCTTGAGCGGTTGCCTTAGTTTGAGCGGTTGCCTTAGTTTGTGTGGTTGCCTTAGTTTGAGCGGCTGCCTTAGTTTGAGCGGTTGCCTTAGTTTGAGGGGTTCCCTTAGTTTGAGCGGCCGCCTTAGTTTGAGCGGCTGCCTTAGTTTGAGCGGTTGCCTTAGTTTGAGCGGATGCCTTAGTTTGAGGGGTTGCCTTAGTTTGAGCGGCCGCCTTAGTTTGAGCGGCTGCCTTAGTTTGAGCGGTTGCCTCAGTTTGAGCGGTTGCCTTAGTTTGAGCGGCCGTCTTAGTTTGAGCGGTTGCCTTAGTTTGAGCGGTTGCCTTAGTTTGAGCGGATGCCTTAGTTTGAGCGGTTGCCTTAGTTTGAGCGGATGCCTTAGTTTGAGCGGTTGCCTTAGTTTGAGCGGCTGTCTTAGTTTGAGCGGTTGCCTTAGTTTGAGCGGTTGCCTTAGTTTGAGGGGAAGCCTTAGTTTGAGCGGTTGCGTCAGTTTGAGCGGCTGCCTTAGTTTGAGCGGTTGCCTTAGTTTGAGCGGTTGCCTTAGTTTGTGTGGTTGCCTTAGTTTGAGCGGCTGCCTTAGTTTGAGCGGTTGCCTTAGTTTGAGTGGTTGCCTTAGTTTGAGCGGCCGCCTTAGTTTGAGCGGCTGCCTTAGTTTGAGCGGTTGCCTTTGTTTGAGCGGATGCCTTAGTTTGAGGGGTTGCCTTAGTTTGAGCGGCCGCCTTAGTTTGAGCGGCTGCCTTAGTTTGAGCGGCCGCCTTAGTTTGAGCGGCTGCCTTAGTTTGAGCGGTTGCCTTTGTTTGAGCGGTTACCTTAGTTTGAGCGGCTGCCTGAGTTTGAGCGGCCGCCTTATTTTGAGCGGTTGCCTTACTTTGAGGTGTTGCCTAAGTTTGAGCCGCCGCCTTAGTTTGAGCGGTTGCTTGAGTTTGAGCGGTTGCCTTAGTTTGAGCGGTTGCCTTATTTTGAGTGGCCGTCATATTTTGAGCGGCTGCCTTAGTTTGAGCGGCTGCCTTAGTTTGAGCGGTTGCCTTAGTTTGAGCGGCTGCCTTAGTTTCTGCGGCTGCCTTAGTTTGAGCGGTTGCCGTAGTTTGAGCGGCTGCCTTAGTTTGAGGGTTTGCCTCAGTATGAGCGGTTGCCTTAGTTTGAGCGGTTGCCTTAGTTTGAGCGGCTGCCTAAGTTTGAGACGTTGCCTTAGTTTGAGCGGCTGCCTTAGTTTGAGCGGTTGCCTTAGTTTGAGCGGCCGCCTTATTTTGAGCGGCTGCCTTAGTTTGAGCGGTTGCCTAAGTTTGAGCGGCCACCTAAGTTTGAGCGGTTGCCTTAGTTTGAGCGGCTGCCTTAGTTTGAGCGGTTGCCTTAGTTTGAGATGCTGCCTTAGTTTGAGCGGTTGCCTTCGTTTGAGATGCTGCCTTAGTTTGAGCGGTTGCCTTACTTTGAGGGGTTGCCTAAGTTTGAGCGGCTGCCTTAGTATGAGGGGTTGCCTTAGTTTGAGCGGTTGCCTTAGTTTGAGCGGTTGCCTTAGTTTGAGCAGCTGCCTTAGTTTGAGGGGCTGCCTTAGTTTGAGCGGTTGCCTTAGTTTGAGCGGCTGCCTTAGTTTGAGCTGTTGCCTTAGTTTGAGCGGCCGCCTTAGTTTGAGCGGCTGCCTTAGTTTGAGGGGATGAGTTAGTTTGAGCGGTTGCCTTAGTTTGAGAGTCTGCCTTAGTTTGAGCGTTTGCCTTAGTTTGAGGTGTTGCCTTAGTTTGAGCGGTTGCCTTAGTTCGAGGGGTTGCCTTAGTTTGAGCGGTTGCCTTAGTTTGAGCGGTTGCCTTAGTTTGAGCGGTTGCCTTTGTTTGAGGTGTTGCCTTAGTTTGAGGGGTTGCCTTAGTTTGAGAGTCTGCCTTAGTTCGAGCGGTTGCCTTAGTTTGAGGGGTTGCCTTAGTTTGAGCGGTTGCCTCAGTTTGAGCGGTTGCCTTAGATTGAGCGGTTGCCTTATTTCGAGCGGTTGCCTTAGTTTGAGGTGTTGCCTTAGTTGGAGCGGTTGCCTTAGTTTGAGCTATTGCCTTAGTTTGAGGTGTTGCCTTATTTCGAGCAGTTGCCTTAGCTTGAGCGGTTGCCTCAGTTTGAGGTATTGCCTTAGTTTGAGGTGCTGCCTTAGTTTGCGGGGCTGCCTTAGTTTAAGCGTTTGCCTTAGTTTGAGAGTCTGCCTTAGTTTGAGCGGTTGCCTTCGTTAGAGTGGTTGTCTTAGTTTGAGGTGTTGCCTTAGTTTGAGGGGTTGCATTAGTTTGAGAGTCTGCCTTAGTTTGAGCGGTTGCCTTATTTTGAGCGGTTGCCTTATTTTGAGCTATTGCCTTAGTTTGAGGGGTTGCCTTAGTTTGAGAGTCTGCCTTAGTTTGAGCGGTTGCCTTATTTTGAGCGGTTGCCTTATTTTGAGCTATTGCCTTAGTTTGAGAGTCTGCCTTAGTTTGAGCGGTTGCCTTCGTTAGAGTGGTTGTCTTAGTTTGTGGTGTTGCCTTAGTTTGAGGGGTTGCCTTAGTTTGAGGGGCTGCCTTAGTTTGAGCGGTTGCCTTAGTTTGAGAGTCTGCCTTAGTTTGAGCGGTTGCCTTAGTTAGAGCGGATGCCTTAGTTTGAGGGGTTGCCTTAGTTTGAGCGGTTGCCTTTGTTTGAGGGGTTGCCTTAGTTTGTGCGGCTGCCTTAGTTTGAGGGGTTGCCTTAGTTTGAGCGGTTGCCTTAGTTTGAGGGGTTGCCTTAGTTTGAGCGGTTGCCTTATTTTGAGGGGTTGCCTTAGTTTGAGCGGCTGCCTTAGTTTGAGGGGTTGCCTCAGTTTGAGCGGTTGCCTTAGTTTGAGGGGTTGCATATGTTTGAGCGGTTGCCTTAGTTTGTAATGTTGCCTCAGTTTGAGTGGCTGCCTTAGTTTGAGGGGTTGCCTTAGTTTGAGCGGATGCCTTAGTTTGAGCGGTTGCCTTAGTTTGAGCGGCTGTCTTAGTTTGAGCGGTTGCCTTAGTTTGAGCGGTTGCCTTAGTTTGAGGGGAAGCCTTAGTTTGAGCGGTTGCGTCAGTTTGAGCGGCTGCCTTAGTTTGAGCGGTTGCCTTAGTTTGAGCGGTTGCCTTAGTTTGTGTGGTTGCCTTAGTTTGAGCGGCTGCCTTAGTTTGAGCGGTTGCCTTAGTTTGAGGGGTTGCCTTAGTTTGAGCGGCCGCCTTAGTTTGAGCGGCTGCCTTAGTTTGAGCGGTTGCCTTAGTTTGAGCGGATGCCTTAGTTTGAGGGGTTGCCTTAGTTTGAGCGGCCGCCTTAGTTTGAGCGGCTGCCTTAGTTTGAGCGGCCGCCTTAGTTTGAGCGGCTGCCTTAGTTTGAGCGGTTGCCTTTGTTTGAGCGGTTACCTTAGTTTGAGCGGCTGCCTTAGTTTGAGCGGCCGCCTTATTTTGAGCGGTTGCCTTACTTTGAGGTGTTGCCTAAGTTTGAGCCGCCGCCTTAGTTTGAGCGGTTGCTTGAGTTTGAGCGGTTGCCTTAGTTTGAGCGGTTGCCTTATTTTGAGTGGCCGTCATATTTTGAGCGGCTGCCTTAGTTTGAGCGGCTGCCTTAGTTTGAGCGGTTGCCTTAGTTTGAGCGGCTGCCTTAGTTTCTGCGGCTGCCTTAGTTTGAGCGGTTGCCGTAGTTTGAGCGGCTGCCTTAGTTTGAGGGGTTGCCTCAGTATGAGCGGTTGCCTTAGTTTGAGCGGTTGCCTTAGTTTGAGCGGCTGCCTAAGTTTGAGAGGTTGCCTTAGTTTGAGCGGCTGCCTTAGTTTGAGCGGTTGCCTTAGTTTGAGCGGCCGCCTTATTTTGAGCGGCTGACTTAGTTTGAGCGGTTGCCTAAGTTTGAGCGGCCACCTAAGTTTGAGCGGTTGCCTTAGTTTGAGCGGCTGCCTTAGTTTGAGCGGTTGCCTTAGTTTGAGATGCTGCCTTAGTTTGAGCGGTTGCCTTCGTTTGAGATGCTGCCTTAGTTTGAGCGGTTGCCTTACTTTGAGGGGTTGCCTAAGTTTGAGCGGCTGCCTTAGTTTGAGGGGTTGCCTTAGTTTGAGCGGTTGCCTTAGTTTGAGCGGTTGCCTTAGTTTGAGCAGCTGCCTTAGTTTGAGGGGCTGCCTTAGTTTGAGCGGTTGCCTTAGTTTGAGCGGCTGCCTTAGTTTGAGCTGTTGCCTTAGTTTGAGCGGCCTCCTTAGTTTGAGCGGCTGCCTTAGTTTGAGGGGATGAGTTAGTTTGAGCGGTTGCCTTAGTTTGAGAGTCTGCCTTAGTTTGAGCGTTTGCCTTAGTTTGAGGTGTTGCCTTAGTTGGAGCGGTTGCCTTAGTTCGAGGGGTTGCCTTAGTTTGAGCGGTTGCCTTAGTTTGAGCGGTTGCCTTTGGTTGAGCGGTTGCCTTTGTTTGAGGTGTTGCCTTAGTTTGAGGGGTTGCCTTAGTTTGAGAGTCTGCCTTAGTTCGAGCGGTTGCCTTAGTTTGAGGGATTGCCTTAGTTTGAGCGGTTGCCTCAGTTTGAGCGGTTGCCTTAGATTGAGCGGTTGCCTTATTTCGAGCGGTTGCCTTAGTTTGAGGTGTTGCCTTAGTTGGAGCGTTTGCCTTAGATTGAGCGGTTGCCTTATTTCGAGCGGTTGCCTTAGTTTGAGGTGTTGCCTCAGTTTGAGCGGTTGCCTTAGATTGAGCGGTTGCCTTATTTCGAGCGGTTGCCTTAGTTTGAGCTATTGCCTTAGTTTGAGGGGCTGCCTTAGTTTAAGCGTTTGCCTTAGTTTGAGAGTCTGCCTTAGTTTGAGCGGTTGCCTTCGTTAGAGTGGTTGTCTTAGTTTGAGGTGTAGCCTTAGTTTGAGGGGTTGCATTAGTTTGAGAGTCTGCCTTAGTTTGAGGGGCCGCCTTAGTTTGAGCGGTTGCCTTCGTTAGAGTGGTTGTCTTAGTTTGTGGTGTTGCCTTAGTTTGAGGGGTTGCCTTAGTTTGAGGGGCTGCCTTAGTTTGAGCGGTTGCCTTAGTTTGAGAGTCTGCCTTAGTTTGAGCGCTTGCCTTAGTTAGAGCGGATGCCTTAGTTTGAGGGGTTGCCTTAGTTTGAGCGGATGCCTTAGTTTGAGGGGTTGCCTTAGTTTGTGCGGCTGCCTTAGTTTGAGGGGTTGCCTTAGTTTGAGCGGTTGCCTTAGTTTGAGGGGTTGCCTTAGTTTGAGCGGTTGCCTTATTTTGAGGGGTTGCCTTAGTTTGAGCGGCTGCCTTAGTTTGAGGGGTTGCCTCAGTTTGAGCGGTTGCCTTAGTTTGAGGGGTTGCATCAGTTTGAGCGGTTGCCTTAGTTTGTAATGTTGCCTCAGTTTGAGTGGCTGCCTTAGTTTGAGGGGTTGCCTTAGTTTGAGCGGTTGCCTTAGTTTGAGCGGCTGCCTTAGTTTGAGCGGTTGCCTTAGTTTGTGCGGTTGCCTTCGTTTGAGGGGTTGCCTTAGTTTGAGCGGTTGCCTTAGTTTGATTGGCTGCCTTAGTTTGAGGGAATGTCTTAGTTTGAGGGGATGCCTTAGTTTGAGCGGCTGCCTTAGTTTGAGCGGCAGCATTAGTTTGAGCGGTTGCCTTAGTTTGAGATGCTGCCTTAGTTTGAGGGGTTGCCTGAGTTTGAGATGCTGCCTTAGTTTGAGCGGTTGCCTTAGTTTGAGGGGATGACTTAGTTTGAGCGGTTGCCTTAGTTTGAGGGGCTGCCTCAGTTTGAGGGGTTGCCTAAGTTTGAGCGGCCGCCTTAGTTTGAGGGGCTGCCTTAGTTTGAGGGGCTGACTTAGTTTGAGCGGTTGCCTTCGTTTCAGTGGCTGCCTTAGTTTGAGGGGATGCCTTAGTTTGAGCGGTTGACTTAGTTTGAGGGGTTGCCTTAGTTTGAGCGGTTGCCTTAGTTTGAGCGGCCGCCTTAGTTTGAGCGGCTGCCTTCGTTTGAGGGGATGCCTTAGTTTGAGCGGTTGCCTTAATTTGAGCGGTTGCCTTAGTGTGTGCGGTTGCGTTAGTTTGAGCGGAAGCCTTAGTTTGAGCGGTTGCCTGAGTTTGAGCGGCCGTCTTAGTTTGAGCGGTTGACTTAGTTTGAGCGGTTGCCTTAGTTTGAGCGGATGCCTTAGTTTGAGCGGTTGCCTTAGTTTGAGCGGCCGTCTTAGTTTGAGCGGATGCCTTAGTTTGAGCGGTTGCCTTAGTTTGAGCGGATGCCTTAGTTTGAGCGGTTGCCTTAGTTTGAGCGGCCGTCTTAGTTTGAGCGGTTGCCTTAGTTTGAGCGGTTGCCTTATTTTGAGCTATTGCCTTAGTTTGAGAGTCTGCCTTAGTTTGAGCGGTTGCCTTATTTTGAGCGGTTGCCTTATTTTGAGCTATTGCCTTAGTTTGAGAGTCTGCCTTAGTTTGAGCGGTTGCCTTCGTTAGAGTGGTTGTCTTAGTTTGTGGTGTTGCCTTAGTTTGAGGGGTTGCCTTAGTTTGAGGGGCTGCCTTAGTTTGAGCGGTTGCCTTAGTTTGAGAGTCTGCCTTAGTTTGAGCGGTTGCCTTAGTTAGAGCGGATGCCTTAGTTTGAGGGGTTGCCTTAGTTTGAGCGGTTGCCTTTGTTTGAGGGGTTGCCTTAGTTTGTGCGGCTGCCTTAGTTTGAGGGGTTGCCTTAGTTTGAGCGGTTGCCTTAGTTTGAGGGGTTGCCTTAGTTTGAGCGGTTGCCTTATTTTGAGGGGTTGCCTTAGTTTGAGCGGCTGCCTTAGTTTGAGGGGTTGCCTCAGTTTGAGCGGTTGCCTTAGTTTGAGGGGTTGCATATGTTTGAGCGGTTGCCTTAGTTTGTAATGTTGCCTCAGTTTGAGTGGCTGCCTTAGTTTGAGGGGTTGCCTTAGTTTGAGCGGATGCCTTAGTTTGAGCGGTTGCCTTAGTTTGAGCGGCTGTCTTAGTTTGAGCGGTTGCCTTAGTTTGAGCGGTTGCCTTAGTTTGAGGGGAAGCCTTAGTTTGAGCGGTTGCGTCAGTTTGAGCGGCTGCCTTAGTTTGAGCGGTTGCCTTAGTTTGAGCGGTTGCCTTAGTTTGTGTGGTTGCCTTAGTTTGAGCGGCTGCCTTAGTTTGAGCGGTTGCCTTAGTTTGAGGGGTTGCCTTAGTTTGAGCGGCCGCCTTAGTTTGAGCGGCTGCCTTAGTTTGAGCGGTTGCCTTAGTTTGAGCGGATGCCTTAGTTTGAGGGGTTGCCTTAGTTTGAGCGGCCGCCTTAGTTTGAGCGGCTGCCTTAGTTTGAGCGGCCGCCTTAGTTTGAGCGGCTGCCTTAGTTTGAGCGGTTGCCTTTGTTTGAGCGGTTACCTTAGTTTGAGCGGCTGCCTTAGTTTGAGCGGCCGCCTTATTTTGAGCGGTTGCCTTACTTTGAGGTGTTGCCTAAGTTTGAGCCGCCGCCTTAGTTTGAGCGGTTGCTTGAGTTTGAGCGGTTGCCTTAGTTTGAGCGGTTGCCTTATTTTGAGTGGCCGTCATATTTTGAGCGGCTGCCTTAGTTTGAGCGGCTGCCTTAGTTTGAGCGGTTGCCTTAGTTTGAGCGGCTGCCTTAGTTTCTGCGGCTGCCTTAGTTTGAGCGGTTGCCGTAGTTTGAGCGGCTGCCTTAGTTTGAGGGGTTGCCTCAGTATGAGCGGTTGCCTTAGTTTGAGCGGTTGCCTTAGTTTGAGCGGCTGCCTAAGTTTGAGAGGTTGCCTTAGTTTGAGCGGCTGCCTTAGTTTGAGCGGTTGCCTTAGTTTGAGCGGCCGCCTTATTTTGAGCGGCTGACTTAGTTTGAGCGGTTGCCTAAGTTTGAGCGGCCACCTAAGTTTGAGCGGTTGCCTTAGTTTGAGCGGCTGCCTTAGTTTGAGCGGTTGCCTTAGTTTGAGATGCTGCCTTAGTTTGAGCGGTTGCCTTCGTTTGAGATGCTGCCTTAGTTTGAGCGGTTGCCTTACTTTGAGGGGTTGCCTAAGTTTGAGCGGCTGCCTTAGTTTGAGGGGTTGCCTTAGTTTGAGCGGTTGCCTTAGTTTGAGCGGTTGCCTTAGTTTGAGCAGCTGCCTTAGTTTGAGGGGCTGCCTTAGTTTGAGCGGTTGCCTTAGTTTGAGCGGCTGCCTTAGTTTGAGCTGTTGCCTTAGTTTGAGCGGCCTCCTTAGTTTGAGCGGCTGCCTTAGTTTGAGGGGATGAGTTAGTTTGAGCGGTTGCCTTAGTTTGAGAGTCTGCCTTAGTTTGAGCGTTTGCCTTAGTTTGAGGTGTTGCCTTAGTTGGAGCGGTTGCCTTAGTTCGAGGGGTTGCCTTAGTTTGAGCGGTTGCCTTAGTTTGAGCGGTTGCCTTTGGTTGAGCGGTTGCCTTTGTTTGAGGTGTTGCCTTAGTTTGAGGGGTTGCCTGAGTTTGAGATGCTGCCTTAGTTTGAGCGGTTGCCTTAGTTTGAGGGGATGACTTAGTTTGAGCGGTTGCCTTAGTTTGAGGGGCTGCCTCAGTTTGAGGGGTTGCCTAAGTTTGAGCGGCCGCCTTAGTTTGAGGGGCTGCCTTAGTTTGAGGGGCTGACTTAGTTTGAGCGGTTGCCTTCGTTTCAGTGGCTGCCTTAGTTTGAGGGGATGCCTTAGTTTGAGCGGTTGACTTAGTTTGAGGGGTTGCCTTAGTTTGAGCGGTTGCCTTAGTTTGAGCGGCCGCCTTAGTTTGAGCGGCTGCCTTCGTTTGAGGGGATGCCTTAGTTTGAGCGGTTGCCTTAATTTGAGCGGTTGCCTTAGTGTGTGCGGTTGCGTTAGTTTGAGCGGAAGCCTTAGTTTGAGCGGTTGCCTGAGTTTGAGCGGCCGTCTTAGTTTGAGCGGTTGACTTAGTTTGAGCGGTTGCCTTAGTTTGAGCGGATGCCTTAGTTTGAGCGGTTGCCTTAGTTTGAGCGGCCGTCTTAGTTTGAGCGGATGCCTTAGTTTGAGCGGTTGCCTTAGTTTGAGCGGATGCCTTAGTTTGAGCGGTTGCCTTAGTTTGAGCGGCCGTCTTAGTTTGAGCGGTTGCCTTAGTTTGAGCGGTTGCCTTATTTTGAGCTATTGCCTTAGTTTGAGAGTCTGCCTTAGTTTGAGCGGTTGCCTTATTTTGAGCGGTTGCCTTATTTTGAGCTATTGCCTTAGTTTGAGAGTCTGCCTTAGTTTGAGCGGTTGCCTTCGTTAGAGTGGTTGTCTTAGTTTGTGGTGTTGCCTTAGTTTGAGGGGTTGCCTTAGTTTGAGGGGCTGCCTTAGTTTGAGCGGTTGCCTTAGTTTGAGAGTCTGCCTTAGTTTGAGCGGTTGCCTTAGTTAGAGCGGATGCCTTAGTTTGAGGGGTTGCCTTAGTTTGAGCGGTTGCCTTTGTTTGAGGGGTTGCCTTAGTTTGTGCGGCTGCCTTAGTTTGAGGGGTTGCCTTAGTTTGAGCGGTTGCCTTAGTTTGAGGGGTTGCCTTAGTTTGAGCGGTTGCCTTATTTTGAGGAGTTGCCTTAGTTTGAGCGGCTGCCTTAGTTTGAGGGGTTGCCTCAGTTTGAGCGGTTGCCTTAGTTTGAGGGGTTGCATATGTTTGAGCGGTTGCCTTAGTTTGTAATGTTGCCTCAGTTTGAGTGGCTGCCTTAGTTTGAGGGGTTGCCTTAGTTTGAGCGGATGCCTTAGTTTGAGCGGTTGCCTTAGTTTGAGCGGCTGTCTTAGTTTGAGCGGTTGCCTTAGTTTGAGCGGTTGCCTTAGTTTGAGGGGAAGCCTTAGTTTGAGCGGTTGCGTCAGTTTGAGCGGCTGCCTTAGTTTGAGCGGTTGCCTTAGTTTGAGCGGTTGCCTTAGTTTGTGTGGTTGCCTTAGTTTGAGCGGCTGCCTTAGTTTGAGCGGTTGCCTTAGTTTGAGGGGTTGCCTTAGTTTGAGCGGCCGCCTTAGTTTGAGCGGCTGCCTTAGTTTGAGCGGTTGCCTTAGTTTGAGCGGATGCCTTAGTTTGAGGGGTTGCCTTAGTTTGAGCGGCCGCCTTAGTTTGAGCGGCTGCCTTAGTTTGAGCGGCCGCCTTAGTTTGAGCGGCTGCCTTAGTTTGAGCGGTTGCCTTTGTTTGAGCGGTTACCTTAGTTTGAGCGGCTGCCTTAGTTTGAGCGGCCGCCTTATTTTGAGCGGTTGCCTTACTTTGAGGTGTTGCCTAAGTTTGAGCCGCCGCCTTAGTTTGAGCGGTTGCTTGAGTTTGAGCGGTTGCCTTAGTTTGAGCGGTTGCCTTATTTTGAGTGGCCGTCATATTTTGAGCGGCTGCCTTAGTTTGAGCGGCTGCCTTAGTTTGAGCGGTTGCCTTAGTTTGAGCGGCTGCCTTAGTTTCTGCGGCTGCCTTAGTTTGAGCGGTTGCCGTAGTTTGAGCGGCTGCCTTAGTTTGAGGGGTTGCCTCAGTATGAGCGGTTGCCTTAGTTTGAGCGGTTGCCTTAGTTTGAGCGGCTGCCTAAGTTTGAGAGGTTGCCTTAGTTTGAGCGGCTGCCTTAGTTTGAGCGGTTGCCTTAGTTTGAGCGGCCGCCTTATTTTGAGCGGCTGACTTAGTTTGAGCGGTTGCCTAAGTTTGAGCGGCCACCTAAGTTTGAGCGGTTGCCTTAGTTTGAGCGGCTGCCTTAGTTTGAGCGGTTGCCTTAGTTTGAGATGCTGCCTTAGTTTGAGCGGTTGCCTTCGTTTGAGATGCTGCCTTAGTTTGAGCGGTTGCCTTACTTTGAGGGGTTGCCTAAGTTTGAGCGGCTGCCTTAGTTTGAGGGGTTGCCTTAGTTTGAGCGGTTGCCTTAGTTTGAGCAGTTGCCTTAGTTTGAGCAGCTGCCTTAGTTTGAGGGGCTGCCTTAGTTTGAGCGGTTGCCTTAGTTTGAGCGGCTGCCTTAGTTTGAGCTGTTGCCTTAGTTTGAGCGGCCTCCTTAGTTTGAGCGGCTGCCTTAGTTTGAGGGGATGAGTTAGTTTGAGCGGTTGCCTTAGTTTGAGAGTCTGCCTTAGTTTGAGCGTTTGCCTTAGTTTGAGGTGTTGCCTTAGTTGGAGCGGTTGCCTTAGTTCGAGGGGTTGCCTTAGTTTGAGCGGTTGCCTTAGTTTGAGCGGTTGCCTTTGGTTGAGCGGTTGCCTTTGTTTGAGGTGTTGCCTTAGTTTGAGGGGTTGCCTTAGTTTGAGAGTCTGCCTTAGTTCGAGTGGTTGCCTTAGTTTGAGGGGTTGCCTTAGTTTGAGCGGTTGCCTCAGTTTGAGCGGTTGCCTTAGATTGAGCGGTTGCCTTATTTCGAGCGGTTGCCTTAGTTTGAGGTGTTGCCTTAGTTGGAGCGTTTGCCTTAGATTGAGCGGTTGCCTTATTTCGAGCGGTTGCCTTAGTTTGAGGTGTTGCCTCAGTTTGAGCGGTTGCCTTAGATTGAGCGGTTGCCTTATTTCGAGCGGTTGCCTTAGTTTGAGCTATTGCCTTAGTTTGAGGGGCTGCCTTAGTTTAAGCGTTTGCCTTAGTTTGAGAGTCTGCCTTAGTTTGAGCGGTTGCCTTCGTTAGAGTGGTTGTCTTAGTTTGAGGTGTAGCCTTAGTTTGAGGGGTTGCATTAGTTTGAGAGTCTGCCTTAGTTTGAGGGGCCGCCTTAGTTTGAGCGGTTGCCTTCGTTAGAGTGGTTGTCTTAGTTTGTGGTGTTGCCTTAGTTTGAGGGGTTGCCTTAGTTTGAGGGGCTGCCTTAGTTTGAGCGGTTGCCTTAGTTTGAGAGTCTGCCTTAGTTTGAGCGCTTGCCTTAGTTAGAGCGGATGCCTTAGTTTGAGGGGTTGCCTCAGTTTGAGCGGATGCCTTAGTTTGAGGGGTTGCCTTAGTTTGTGTGGCTGCCTTAGTTTGAGGGGTTGCCTTAGTTTGAGCGGTTGCCTTAGTTTGAGGGGTTGCCTTAGTTTGAGCGGTTGCCTTATTTTGAGGGGTTGCCTTAGTTTGAGCGGCTGCCTTAGTTTGAGGGGTTGCCTCAGTTTGAGCGGTTGCCTTAGTTTGAGGGGTTGCATCAGTTTGAGCGGTTGCCTTAGTTTGTAATGTTGCCTCAGTTTGAGTGGCTGCCTTAGTTTGAGGGGTTGCCTTAGTTTGAGCGGTTGCCTTAGTTTGAGCGGCTGCCTTAGTTTGAGCGGTTGCCTTAGTTTGTGCGGTTGCCTTCGTTTGAGGGGTTGCCTTAGTTTGAGCGGTTGCCTTAGTTTGATTGGCTGCCTTAGTTTGAGGGAATGTCTTAGTTTGAGGGGATGCCTTAGTTTGAGCGGCTGCCTTAGTTTGAGCGGCAGCATTAGTTTGAGCGGTTGCCTTAGTTTGAGATGCTGCCTTAGTTTGAGGGGTTGCCTGAGTTTGAGATGCTGCCTTAGTTTGAGCGGTTGCCTTAGTTTGAGGGGATGACTTAGTTTGAGCGGTTGCCTTAGTTTGAGGGGCTGCCTCAGTTTGAGGGGTTGCCTAAGTTTGAGCGGCCGCCTTAGTTTGAGGGGCTGCCTTAGTTTGAGGGGCTGACTTAGTTTGAGCGGTTGCCTTCGTTTCAGTGGCTGCCTTAGTTTGAGGGGATGCCTTAGTTTGAGCGGTTGACTTAGTTTGAGGGGTTGCCTTAGTTTGAGCGGTTGCCTTAGTTTGAGCGGCCGCCTTAGTTTGAGCGGCTGCCTTCGTTTGAGGGGATGCCTTAGTTTGAGCGGTTGCCTTAATTTGAGCGGTTGCCTTAGTGTGTGCGGTTGCGTTAGTTTGAGCGGAAGCCTTAGTTTGAGCGGTTGCCTGAGTTTGAGCGGCCGTCTTAGTTTGAGCGGTTGACTTAGTTTGAGCGGTTGCCTTAGTTTGAGCGGATGCCTTAGTTTGAGCGGTTGCCTTAGTTTGAGCGGCCGTCTTAGTTTGAGCGGATGCCTTAGTTTGAGCGGTTGCCTTAGTTTGAGCGGATGCCTTAGTTTGAGCGGTTGCCTTAGTTTGAGCGGCCGTCTTAGTTTGAGCGGTTGCCTTAGTTTGAGCGGTTGCCTTAGTTTGAGGGGAAGCCTTAGTTTGAGCGGGTGCGTCAGTTTGAGCGGTTGCCTTAGTTTGAGCGGCCGTCTTAGTTTGAGCGGTTGCCTTAGTTTGAGCGGTTGCCTTAGTTTGAGCGGATGCCTTAGTATGAGCGGTTGCCTTAGTTTGAGCGGCCGTCTTAGTTTGAGCGGTTGCCTTAGTTTGAGCGGTTGCCTTAGTTTGAGCGGATGCCTTAGTTTGAGCGGTTGCCTTAGTTTGAGCCGCCGTCTTAGTTTGAGCGGTTGCCTTAGTTTGAGCGGTTGCCTTAGTTTGAGGGGAAGCCTTAGTTTGAGCGGTTGCGTCAGTTTGAGCGGCCGCCTTAGTTTGAGCGGTTGCCTTAGTTTGAGCGTTTGCCTTAGTTTGTGCGGTTGCCTTAGTTTGAGCGGCTGCCTTAGTTTGAGCGGTTGCCTTAGTTTGAGGGGTTGCCTTAGTTTGAGCGGCCGCCTTAGTTTGAGCGGCTGCCTTAGTTTGAGCAGTTGCCTTAGTTTGAGCGGTTGCCTTAGTTTGAGGGGTTGCCTTAGTTTGAGCGGCCGCCTTAGTTTGAGCGGCTGCCTTAGTTTGAGCGGCCGCCTTAGTTTGAGCGGCTGCCTTAGTTTGAGCGGTTGCCTTTGTTTGAGCGGTTACCTTAGTTTGAGCGGCTGCCTTAGTTTGAGCGGCCGCCTTAGTTTGAGCGGCTGCCTTAGTTTGAGCGGTTGCCTTTGTTTGAGCGGTTACCTTAGTATGAGCGGTTGCCTTAGTTTGAGGGGTTGCCTTAGTTTGAGCGACCGCCTTAGTTTGAGCGGCTGCCTTAGTTTGAGCGGCCGCCTTAGTTTGAGCGGCTGCCTTAGTTTGAGCGGCCGCCTTAGTTTGAGCGGCTGCCTTAGTTTGAGCGGCCGCCTTAGTTTGAGCGGTTGCTTGAGTTTGAGCGGCTGCCTTAGTTTGAGCGGTTGCCTTATTTTGAGTGGCCGTCATATTTTGAGCGGTTGCCTTAGTTTGAGCGGCTGCCTTAGTTTGAGCGGTTGCCTTAGTTTGAGCGGCTGCCTTAGTTTCTGCGGCTGCCTTAGTTTGAGCGGTTGCCGCAGTTTGAGCGGCTGCCTTAGTTTGAGGGGTTGCCTCAGTATGAGCGGTTGCCTTAGTTTGAGCGGTTGCCTTAGTTTGAGCGGCTGCCTAAGTTTGAGAGGTTGCCTTAGTTTGAGCGGCTGCCTTAGTTTGAGCGGTTGCCTTAGTTTGAGCGGCCGCCTTATTTTGAGCGGCTGCCTTAGTTTGAGCGGTTGCCTAAGTTTGAGCGGCCACCTAAGTTTGAGCGGTTGCCTTAGTTTGAGCGGCTGCCTTAGTTTGAGCGGTTGCCTTAGTTTGAGATGCTGCCTTAGTTTGAGCTGTTGCCTTCGTTTGAGATGCTGCCTTAGTTTGAGCGGTTGCCTTACTTTGAGGGGTTGCCTATGTTTGAGCGGCTGCCTTAGTTTGAGGGGTTGCCTTAGTTTGAGCGGTTGCCTTAGTTTGAGCAGTTGCCTTAGTTTGAGCAGCTGCCTTAGTTTGAGGGGCTGCCTTAGTTTGAGCGGTTGCCTTAGTTTGAGCGGCTGCCTTAGTTTGAGCGGTTGCCTAAGTTTGAGCGGCCGCCTTAGTTTGAGCGGCTGCCTTAGTTTGAGGGGATGAGTTAGTTTGAGCGGTTGCCTTAGTTTGAGAGTCTGCCTTAGTTCGAGCGGTTGCCTAAGTTTGAGGGGTTGCCTTAGTTTGAGCGGTTGCCTCAGTTTGAGCGGTGGCCTTAGATTGAGCGGTTGCCTTATTTCGAGCGGTTGCCTTAGTTTGAGCTATTGCCTTAGTTTGAGGTGTTGCCTTATTTCGAGCAGTTGCCTTAGCTTGAGCGGTTGCCTCAGTTTGAGGTATTGCCTTAGTTTGAGGTGCTGCCTTAGTTTGCGGGGCTGCCTTAGTTTAAGCGGTTGCCTTAGTTTGAGAATCTGCCTTAGTTTGAGCGGTTGCCTTATTTTGAGCGGTTGCCTTATTTTGAGCTATTGCCTTAGTTTGAGGGGTTGCCTTAGTTTGAGGGGCAGCCTTAGTTTGAGCGGTTGCCTTAGTTTGAGAGTCTGCCTTAGTTTGAGCGGTTGCCTTAGTTAGAGCGGTTGCCTTAGTTTGAGGTGTTGCCTTAGTTTGAGGGGTTGCCTTAGTTTGAGAGTCTGCCTTAGTTTGAGCGGTTGCCTTCGTTAGAGTGGTTGTCTTAGTTTCAGGTGTTGCCTTAGTTTGAGGTGTTGCCTTAGTTTGAGGGGCTGCCTTAGTTTGAGCGGTTGCCTTAGTTTGAGAGTCTGCCTTAGTTTGAGCGGTTGCCTTAGTTAGAGCGGTTGCCTTAGTTTGAGGTGTTGCCTTAGTTTGAGGTGTTGCCTTAGTTTGAGGGGTTGCCTTAGTTTGAGGGGTTGCCTTAGTTTGAGCGGCTGCCTGAGTTTGAGCGGCTGCCTTAGTTTGAGGGGTTGCCTTAGTTTGAGCGGATGCCTTAGTTTGAGGGGTTGCCTTAGTTTGAGGTGCTGCCTTAGTTTGCGGGGCTGCCTTAGTTTAAGCGGTTGCCTTAGTTTGAGAGTCTGCCTTAGTTTGAGCGGTTGCCTTCGTTAGAGTGGTTGTCTTAGTTTGAGGTGTTGCCTTAGTTTGAGGGGTTGCCTTAGTTTGAGGGGCTGCCTTAGTTTGAGCGGTTGCCTTAGTTTGAGAGTCTGCCTTAGTTTGAGCGGTTGCCTTAGTTAGAGCGGCTGCCTTAGTTTGAGGGGTTGCCTTAGTTTGAGCGGATGCCTTAGTTTAAGGGGTTGCCTTAGTTTGTGCGGCTGCCTTAGTTTGAGGGGTTGCCTTAGTTTGAGCGGTTGCCTTAGTTTGAGGGGTTGCCTTAGTTTGAGCGGTTGCCTTATTTTGAGGGGTTGCCTTAGTTTGAGCGGCTGCCTTAGTTTGAGGGGTTGCCTCAGTTTGAGCGGTTGCCTTAGTTTGAGGGGTTGCATCAGTTTGAGCGGTTGCCTTAGTTTTTAATGTTGCCTCAGTTTGAGTGGCTGCCTTAGTTTGAGGGGTTGCCTTAGTTTGAGGGGTTGCCTTAGTTTGAGCGGCTGCCTTAGTTTGAGCGGTTGCCTTAGTTTGTGCGGTTGCCTTCGTTTGAGGGGTTGCCTTAGTTTGAGCGGTTGCCTTAGTTTGATTGGCTGCTTTAGTTTGAGGGAATGTCTTAGTTTGAGGGGATGCCTTAGTTTGAGCGGCTGCCTTAGTTTGAGCGGCAGCATTAGTTTGCGCGGTTGCCTTAGTTTGAGATGCTGCCTTAGTTTGAGGGGTTGCCTGAGTTTGAGATGCTGCCTTAGTTTGAGCGGTTGCCTTAGTTTGAGGGGATGACTTAGTTTGAGCGGTTGCCTTAGTTTGAGGGGCTGCCTCAGTTTGAGGGGTTGCCTAAGTTTGAGCGGCCGCCTTAGTTTGAGGGGCTGCCTTAGTTTGAGGGGCTGACTTAGTTTGAGCGGTTGCCTTCGTTTCAGTGGCTGCCTTAGTTTGAGGGGATGCCTTAGTTTGAGCGGTTGCCTTAGTTTGAGGGGTTGCCTTAGTTTGAGCGGTTGCCTTAGTTTGAGCGGCCGCCTTAGTTTGAGCGGCTGCCTTCGTTTGAGGGGATGCCTTAGTTTGAGCGGTTGCCTTAATTTGAGCGGTTACCTTAGTGAGTGCGGTTGCGTTAGTTTGAGCGGATGCCTTAGTTTGAGCGGTTGCCTTAGTTTGAGCGGCCGTCTTAGTTTGAGCGGTTGACTTAGTTTGAGCGGTTGCCTTAGTTTGAGCGGATGCCTTAGTTTGAGCGGTTGCCTTAGTTTGAGCGGCCGTCTTAGTTTGAGCGGATGCCTTAGTTTGAGCGGCTGCCTTAGTTTGAGCGGCAGCATTAGTTTGCGCGGTTGCCTTAGTTTGAGATGCTGCCTTAGTTTGAGGGGTTGCCTGAGTTTGAGATGCTGCCTTAGTTTGAGCGGTTGCCTTAGTTTGAGGGGATGACTTAGTTTGAGCGGTTGCCTTAGTTTGAGGGGCTGCCTCAGTTTGAGGGGTTGCCTAAGTTTGAGCGGCCGCCTTAGTTTGAGGGGCTGCCTTAGTTTGAGGGGCTGACTTAGTTTGAGCGGTTGCCTTCGTTTCAGTGGCTGCCTTAGTTTGAGGGGATGCCTTAGTTTGAGCGGTTGCCTTAGTTTGAGGGGTTGCCTTAGTTTGAGCGGTTGCCTTAGTTTGAGCGGCCGCCTTAGTTTGAGCGGCTGCCTTCGTTTGAGGGGATGCCTTAGTTTGAGCGGTTGCCTTAATTTGAGCGGTTGCCTTAGTGAGTGCGGTTGCGTTAGTTTGAGCGGATGCCTTAGTTTGAGCGGTTGCCTTAGTTTGAGCGGCCGTCTTAGTTTGAGCGGTTGACTTAGTTTGAGCGGTTGCCTTAGTTTGAGCGGATGCCTTAGTTTGAGCGGTTGCCTTAGTTTGAGCGGCCGTCTTAGTTTGAGCGGATGCCTTAGTTTGAGCGGTTGCCTTAGTTTGAGCGGATGCCTTAGTTTGAGCGGTTGCCTTAGTTTGAGCGGCCGTCTTAGTTTGAGCGGTTGCCTTAGTTTGAGCGGTTGCCTTAGTTTGAGGGGAAGCCTTAGTTTGAGCGGTTGCGTCAGTTTGAGCGGCCGCCTTAGTTTGAGCGGTTGCCTCAGTTTGAGCGGTTGCCTTAGTTTGAGCGGCCGTCTTAGTTTGAGCGGTTGCCTTAGTTTGAGCGGTTGCCTTAGTTTGAGCGGATGCCTTAGTTTGAGTGGTTGCCTTAGTTTGAGCGGCCGTCTTAGTTTGAGCGGTTGCCTTAGTTTGAGCGGTTGCCTTAGTTTCAGCGGATGCCTTAGTTTGAGCGGTTGCCTTAGTTTGAGCGGCCGTCTTAGTTTGAGCGGTTGCCTTAGTTTGAGCGGTTGCCTTAGTTTGAGGGGAAGCCTTAGTTTGAGCGGTTGCGTCAGTTTGAGCGGCCGCCTTAGTTTGAGCGCTTGCCTTAGTTTGAGCGTTTGCCTTAGTTTGTGCGGTTGCCTTAGTTTGAGCGGCTGCCTTAGTTTGAGCGGTTGCCTTAGTTTGAGGGGTTGCCTTAGTTTGAGCGGCCGCCTTAGTTTGAGCGGCTGCCTTAGTTTGAGCGGTTGCCTTAGTTTGAGCGGTTGCCTTAGTTTGAGGGGTTGCCTTAGTTTGAGCGGCCGCCTTAGTTTGAGCGGCTGCCTTAGTTTGAGCGGCCGCCTTAGTTTGAGCGGCTGCCTTAGTTTGAGTGGTTGCCTTTGTTTGAGCGGTTACCTTAGTTTGAGCGGCTGCCTTAGTTTGAGCGGCCGCCTTAGTTTGAGCGGCTGCCTTAGTTTGAGCGGTTGCCTTTGTTTGAGCTCTTACCTTAGTTTGAGCGGTTGCCTTAGTTTGAGGGGTTGCCTTAGTTTGAGCGGCCGCCTTAGTTTGAGCGGCTGCTTTAGTTTGAGCGGCTGCCTTAGTTTGAGCGGCCGCCTTAGTTTGAGCGGCTGCCTTAGTTTGAGCGGCCGCCTTAGTTTGAGCGGTTGCTTGAGTTTGAGCGGTTGCCTTAGTTTGAGCGGTTGCCTTATTTTGAGTGGCCGTCATATTTTGAGCGGCTGCCTTAGTTTGAGCGGCTGCCTTAGTTTGAGCGGTTGCCTTAGTTTGAGCGGCTGCCTTAGTTTCTGCGGCTGCCTTAGTTTGAGCGGTTGCCGTAGTTTGAGCGGCTGCCTTAGTTTGAGGGGTTGCCTCAGTATGAGCGGTTGCCTTAGTTTGAGGGGTTGCCTTAGTTTGAGCGGATGCCTTAGTTTAAGGGGTTGCCTTAGTTTGTGCGGCTGCCTTAGTTTGAGGGGTTGCCTTAGTTTGAGCGGTTGCCTTAGTTTGAGGGGTTGCCTTAGTTTGAGCGGTTGCCTTATTTTGAGGGGTTGCCTTAGTTTGAGCGGCTGCCTTAGTTTGAGGGGTTGCCTCAGTTTGAGCGGTTGCCTTAGTTTGAGGGGTTGCATCAGTTTGAGCGGTTGCCTTAGTTTTTAATGTTGCCTCAGTTTGAGTGGCTGCCTTAGTTTGAGGGGTTGCCTTAGTTTGAGGGGTTGCCTTAGTTTGAGCGGCTGCCTTAGTTTGAGCGGTTGCCTTAGTTTGTGCGGTTGCCTTCGTTTGAGGGGTTGCCTTAGTTTGAGCGGTTGCCTTAGTTTGATTGGCTGCTTTAGTTTGAGGGAATGTCTTAGTTTGAGGGGATGCCTTAGTTTGAGCGGCTGCCTTAGTTTGAGCGGCAGCATTAGTTTGCGCGGTTGCCTTAGTTTGAGATGCTGCCTTAGTTTGAGGGGTTGCCTGAGTTTGAGATGCTGCCTTAGTTTGAGCGGTTGCCTTAGTTTGAGGGGATGACTTAGTTTGAGCGGTTGCCTTAGTTTGAGGGGCTGCCTCAGTTTGAGGGGTTGCCTAAGTTTCAGCGGCCGCCTTAGTTTGAGGGGCTGCCTTAGTTTGAGGGGCTGACTTAGTTTGAGCGGTTGCCTTCGTTTCAGTGGCTGCCTTAGTTTGAGGGGATGCCTTAGTTTGAGCGGTTGCCTTAGTTTGAGGGGTTGCCTTAGTTTGAGCGGTTGCCTTAGTTTGAGCGGCCGCCTTAGTTTGAGCGGCTGCCTTCGTTTGAGGGGATGCCTTAGTTTGAGCGGTTGCCTTAATTTGAGCGGTTGCCTTAGTGAGTGCGGTTGCGTTAGTTTGAGCGGATGCCTTAGTTTGAGCGGTTGCCTTAGTTTGAGCGGCCGTCTTAGTTTGAGCGGTTGACTTAGTTTGAGCGGTTGCCTTAGTTTGAGCGGATGCCTTAGTTTGAGCGGTTGCCTTAGTTTGAGCGGCCGTCTTAGTTTGAGCGGATGCCTTAGTTTGAGCGGCTGCCTTAGTTTGAGCGGCAGCATTAGTTTGCGCGGTTGCCTTAGTTTGAGATGCTGCCTTAGTTTGAGGGGTTGCCTGAGTTTGAGATGCTGCCTTAGTTTGAGCGGTTGCCTTAGTTTGAGGGGATGACTTAGTTTGAGCGGTTGCCTTAGTTTGAGGGGCTGCCTCAGTTTGAGGGGTTGCCTAAGTTTGAGCGGCCGCCTTAGTTTGAGGGGCTGCCTTAGTTTGAGGGGCTGACTTAGTTTGAGCGGTTGCCTTCGTTTCAGTGGCTGCCTTAGTTTGAGGGGATGCCTTAGTTTGAGCGGTTGCCTTAGTTTGAGGGGTTGCCTTAGTTTGAGCGGTTGCCTTAGTTTGAGCGGCCGCCTTAGTTTGAGCGGCTGCCTTCGTTTGAGGGGATGCCTTAGTTTGAGCGGTTGCCTTAATTTGAGCGGTTGCCTTAGTGAGTGCGGTTGCGTTAGTTTGAGCGGATGCCTTAGTTTGAGCGGTTGCCTTAGTTTGAGCGGCCGTCTTAGTTTGAGCGGTTGACGTAGTTTGAGCGGTTGCCTTAGTTTGAGCGGATGCCTTAGTTTGAGCGGTTGCCTTAGTTTGAGCGGCCGTCTTAGTTTGAGCGGATGCCTTAGTTTGAGCGGTTGCCTTAGTTTGAGCGGATGCCTTAGTTTGAGCGGTTGCCTTAGTTTGAGCGGCCGTCTTAGTTTGAGCGGTTGCCTTAGTTTGAGCGGTTGCCTTAGTTTGAGGGGAAGCCTTAGTTTGAGCGGTTGCGTCAGTTTGAGCGGCCGCCTTAGTTTGAGCGGTTGCCTCAGTTTGAGCGGTTGCCTTAGTTTGAGCGGCCGTCTTAGTTTGAGCGGTTGCCTTAGTTTGAGCGGTTGCCTTAGTTTGAGCGGATGCCTTAGTTTGAGTGGTTGCCTTAGTTTGAGCGGCCGTCTTAGTTTGAGCGGTTGCCTTAGTTTGAGCGGTTGCCTTAGTTTCAGCGGATGCCTTAGTTTGAGCGGTTGCCTTAGTTTGAGCGGCCGTCTTAGTTTGAGCGGTTGCCTTAGTTTGAGCGGTTGCCTTAGTTTGAGGGGAAGCCTTAGCTTGAGCGGTTGCGTCAGTTTGAGCGGCCGCCTTAGTTTGAGCGGTTGCCTTAGTTTGAGCGTTTGCCTTAGTTTGTGCGGTTGCCTTAGTTTGAGCGGCTGCCTTAGTTTGAGCGGTTGCCTTAGTTTGAGGGGTTGCCTTAGTTTGAGCGGCCGCCTTAGTTTGAGCGGCTGCCTTAGTTTGAGCGGTTGCCTTAGTTTGAGCGGTTGCCTTAGTTTGAGGGGTTGCCTTAGTTTGAGCGGCCGCCTTAGTTTGAGCGGCTGCCTTAGTTTGAGCGGCCGCCTTAGTTTGAGCGGCTGCCTTAGTTTGAGTGGTTGCCTTTGTTTGAGCGGTTACCTTAGTTTGAGCGGCTGCCTTAGTTTGAGCGGCCGCCTTAGTTTGAGCGGCTGCCTTAGTTTGAGCGGTTGCCTTTGTTTGAGCGCTTACCTTAGTTTGAGCGGTTGCCTTAGTTTGAGGGGTTGCCTTAGTTTGAGCGGCCGCCTTAGTTTGAGCGGCTGCCTTAGTTTGAGCGGCTGCCTTAGTTTGAGCGGCCGCCTTAGTTTGAGCGGCTGCCTTAGTTTGAGCGGCCGCCTTAGTTTGAGCGGTTGCTTGAGTTTGAGCGGTTGCCTTAGTTTGAGCGGTTGCCTTATTTTGAGTGGCCGTCATATTTTGAGCTGCTGCCTTAGTTTGAGCGGCTGCCTTAGTTTGAGCGGTTGCCTTAGTTTGAGCGGCTGCCTTAGTTTCTGCGGCTGCCTTAGTTTGAGCGGTTGCCGTAGTTTGAGCGGCTGCCTTAGTTTGAGGGGTTGCCTCAGTATGAGCGGTTGCCTTAGTTTGAGCGGTTGCCTTAGTTTTAGCGGCTGCCTAAGTTTGAGAGGTTGCCTTAGTTTGAGCGGCTGCCTTAGTTTGAGCGGTTGCCTTAGTTTGAGCGGCCGCCTTATTTTGAGCTGCTGCCTTAGTTTGAGCGGTTGCCTTAGTTTGAGCGGCTGCCTTAGTTTCTGCGGCTGCCTTAGTTTGAGCGGTTGCCGTAGTTTGAGCGGCTGCCTTAGTTTGAGGGGTTGCCTCAGTATGAGCGGTTGCCTTAGTTTGAGCGGTTGCCTTAGTTTTAGCGGCTGCCTAAGTTTGAGAGGTTGCCTTAGTTTGAGCGGCTGCCTTAGTTTGAGCGGTTGCCTTAGTTTGAGCGGCCGCCTTATTTTGAGCTGCTGCCTTAGTTTGAGCGGTTGCCTAAGTTAGAGCGGCCACCTAAGTTTGAGCGGTTGCCTTAGTTTGAGCGGCTGCCTTAGTTTGAGCGGTTGCCTTAGTTTGAGATGCTGCCTTAGTTTGAGCGGTAGCCTTCGTTTGAGATGCTGCCTTAGTTTGAGCGGTTGCCTTACTTTGAGGGGTTGCCTATGTTTGAGCGGCTGCCTTAGTTTGAGGGGTTGCCTTAGTTTGAGCGGTTGCCTTAGTTTGAGCAGTTGCCTTAGTTTGAGCAGCTGCCTTAGTTTGAGGGGCTGCCTTAGTTTGAGCGGTTGCCTTAGTTTGAGCGGCTGCCTTAGTTTGAGCGGTTGCCTAAGTTTGAGCGGCCGCCTTAGTTTGAGCGGCTGCCTTAGTTTGAGGGGATGAGTTAGTTTGAGCGGTTGCCTTAGTTTGAGAGTCTGCCTTAGTTCGAGCGGTTGCCTTAGTTTGAGCGGTTGCCTTAGTTTGAGCGGTTGCCTCAGTTTGAGCGGTTGCCTTAGATTGAGCGGTTGCCTTATTTCGAGCGGTTGCCTTAGTTTGAGCTATTGCCTTAGTTTGAGGTGTTGCCTTATTTCGAGCAGTTGCCTTAGCTTGAGCGGTTGCCTCAGTTTGAGGTATTGCCTTAGTTTGAGGTGCTGCCTTAGTTTGCAGGGCTGTCTTAGTTTAAGCGGTTGCCTTAGTTTGAGAGTCTGCCTTAGTTTGAGCGGTTGCCTTATTTTGAGCGGTTGCCTTATTTTGAGCTATTGCCTTAGTTTGAGGGGTTGCCTTAGTTGAGGGGCAGCCTTAGTTTGAGCGGTTGCCTTAGTTTGAGAGTCTGCCTTAGTTTGAGCGGTTGCCTTCGTTAGAGTGGTTGTCTTAGTTTGAGGTGTTGCCTTAGTTTGAGGGGTTGCCTTAGTTTGAGGGGCTGCCTTAGTTTGAGCGGTTGCCTTAGTTTGAGAGTCTGCCTTAGTTTGAGCGGTTGCCTTAGTTAGAGCGGTTGCCTTAGTTTGAGGTGTTGCCTTAGTTTGAGGTGTTGCCTTAGTTTGAGGGGTTGCCTTAGTTTGAGCGGCTGCCTGAGTTTGAGCGGCTGCCTTAGTTTGAGGGGTTGCCTTTGTTTGAGCGGATCCCTTAGTTTGAGGGGTTGCCTTAGTTTGTGCGGCTGCCTTAGTTTGAGGGGTTGCCTCAGTTTGAGCGGTTGCCTTAGTTTGAGGGGTTGCATCAGTTTGAGCGGTTGCCTTAGTTTGTGATGTTGCCTCAGTTTGAGTGGCTGTCTTAGTTTGAGGGGTTGCCTTAGTTTGAGGGGTTGCCTTAGTTTGAGCGGCTGCCTTAGTTTGAGCGGTTGCCTTAGTTTGTGCGGTTGCCTTCATTTGAGGGGTTGCCTTAGTTTGAGCGGTTGCCTTAGTTTGATTGGCTGCCTTAGTTTGAGGGAATGTCTTAGTTTGAGGGGATGCCTTAGTTTGAGCGGCTGCCTTAGTTTGAGCGGCAGCATTAGTTTGAGCGGGTGCCTTAGTTTGAGATGCTGCCTTAGTTTGAGCGGCTGCCTTAGATTGAGCGGTTGCCTTATTTCGAGCGGTTGCCTTAGTTTGAGCTATTGCCTTAGTTTGAGGTGTTGCCTTATTTCGAGCAGTTGCCTTAGCTTGAGCGGTTGCCTCAGTTTGAGGTATTGCCTTAGTTTGAGGTGCTGCCTTAGTTTGCAGGGCTGCCTTAGTTTAAGCGGTTGCCTTAGTTTGAGAGTCTGCCTTAGTTTGAGCGGTTGCCTTATTTTGAGCGGTTGCCTTATTTTGAGCTATTGCCTTAGTTTGAGGGGTTGCCTTAGTTGAGGGGCAGCCTTAGTTTGAGCGGTTGTCTTAGTTTGAGAGTCTGCCTTAGTTTGAGCGGTTGCCTTCGTTAGAGTGGTTGTCTTAGTTTGAGGTGTTGCCTTAGTTTGAGGGGTTGCCTTAGTTTGAGGGGCTGCCTTAGTTTGAGCGGTTGCCTTAGTTTGAGAGTCTGCCTTAGTTTGAGCGGTTGCCTTAGTTAGAGCGGTTGCCTTAGTTTGAGGTGTTGCCTTAGTTTGAGGTGTTGCCTTAGTTTGAGGGGTTGCCTTAGTTTGAGCGGCTGCCTGAGTTTGAGCGGCTGCCTTAGTTTGAGGGGTTGCCTTAGTTTGAGCGGATGCCTTAGTTTGAGGGGTTGCCTTAGTTTGTGCGGCTGCCTTAGTTTGAGGGGTTGCCTCAGTTTGAGCGGTTGCCTTAGTTTGAGGGGTTGCATCAGTTTGAGCGGTTGCCTTAGTTTGTGATGTTGCCTCAGTTTGAGTGGCTGTCTTAGTTTGAGGGGTTGCCTTAGTTTGAGGGGTTGCCTTAGTTTGAGCGGCTGCCTTAGTTTGAGCGGTGGCCTTAGTTTGTGCGGTTGCCTTCGTTTGAGGGGTTGCCTTAGTTTGAGCGGTTGCCTTAGTTTGATCGGCTGCCTTAGTTTGAGGGAATGTCTTAGTTTGAGGGGATGCCTTAGTTTGAGCGGCTGCCTTAGTTTGAGCGTCAGCATTAGTTTGAGCGGGTGTCTTAGTTTGAGATGCTGCCTTAGTTTGAGGGGTTGCCTGAGTTTGAGATGCTGCCTTAGTTTGAGCGGCTGCCTTAGTTTGAGCGGTTGCCAAAGTTTGAGCGGCCGCCTTAATTTGAGCGGCTGCCTTAGTTTGAGGGGATGACTTAGTTTGAGCGGTTGCCTGAGTTTGAGGGGCTGCCCTAGTTTGAGGGGTTGCATAAGTTTGAGCGGGTGCCTTAGTTTGAGGGGTTGCCTTAGTTTGAGCGGTTGCCTTAGTTTGAGCGGTTGCCTTAGTTTGAGCAGCTGCCTTAGTTTGAGGGGCTGCCTTAGTTTGAGCGGTTGCCTTAGTTTGAGCGGCTGCCTTAGTTTGAGCGGTTGCCTAAGTTTGAGCGGCCGCCTTAGTATGAGCGGCTGCCTTAGTTTGAGGGGATGACTTAGTTTGAGCGGTTGCCTTAGTTTGAGGGGCTGCCTCAGTTTGAGGGGTTGCCTAAGTTTGAGCGGCCGCCTTAGTTTGAGGGGTTGCCTTAGTTTGAGCGGTTGCCTTAGTTTGAGCGGTTGCCTTAGTTTGAGCAGCTGCCTTAGTTTGAGGGGCTGCCTTAGTTTGAGCGGTTGCCTTAGTTTGAGCGGCTGCCTTAGTTTGAGCGGTTGCCTAAGTTTGAGCGGCCGCCTTAGTATTAGCGGCTGCCTTAGTTTGAGGGGCTGACTTAGTTTGAGCGGTTGCCTTCGTTTCAGTGGCTACCTTAGTTTGAGGGGTTGCCTGAGTTTGAGATGCTGCGTTAGTTTGAGTGGTTGCCTTAGTTTGAGCAGCTGCCTTAGTTTGAGCGGTTGCCACAGTTTGAGCGGCCGCCTTAGTTTGAGCGGCTGCCTTAGTTTGAGGGGATGACTTAGTTTGAGCGGTTTCCTTAGTTTGAGGGGCTGCCTTAGTTTGAGGTGTTGCCTAAGTTTGAGCGGGTGCCTTAGTTTGAGGGGTTGCCTTATTTTGAGCGGTTGCCTTAGTTTGAGCGGTTGCCTTAGTTTGAGCAGCTGCCTTAGTTTGAGGGGCTGCCTTAGTTTGAGCGGTTGCCTTAGTTTGAGCAGCTGCCTTAGTTTGAGCGGTTGCCTTAGTTTGAGCGGCCTCCTTAGTATGAGCGGCTGCCTTAGTTTGAGGGGATGACTTAGTTTGAGCGGTTGCCTTAGTTTGAGCAGCTGCCTTAGTTTGAGCGGTTGCCTTAGTTTGAGCGGCCGCCTTAGTATGAGCGGCTGCCTTAGTTTGAGGGGATGACTTAGTTTGAGCGGTTGCCTTAGTTTGAGGGGCTGCCTCAGTTTGAGGGGTTGCCTAAGTTTGAGCGGCCGCCTTAGTTTGAGCGGCTGCCTTAGTTTGAGGGGCTGACTTAGTTTGAGCGGTTGCCTTCGTTTCAGTGGCTGCCTTAGTTTGAGGGGATGCCTCAGTTTGAGCGGTTGCCTTAGTTTGAGGGGTTGCCTTAGTTTGAGCGGTTGCCTTAGTTTGAGCGGCCGCCTTAGTTTGAGCGGCTGCCTTCGTTTGAGGGGATGCCTTAGTTTGAGCGGTTGCCTTAATTTGAGCGGTTGCCTTAGTGTGCGCGGTTGCGTTAGTTTGAGCGGATGCCTTAGTTTGAGCGGTTGCCTTAGTTTGAGCGGCCGTCTTAGTTTGAGCGGTTGCCTTAGTTTGAGCGGTTGCCTTAGTTTGAGCGGATGCCTTAGTTTGAGCGGTTGCCTTAGTTTGAGCGGCCGTCTTAGTTTGAGCGGTTGCCTTAGTTTGAGCGGTTGCCTTAGTTTGAGCGGATGCCTTAGTTTGAGCGGTTACCTTAGTTTGAGCGGCCGTCTTAGTTTGAGCGGTTGCCTTAGTTTGAGCGGTTGCCTTAGTTTGAGGGGAAGCCTTTGTTTGAGCGGTTGCGTCAGTTTGAGCGGCCGCCTTAGTTTGAGCGGTTGCCTTAGTTTGAGCGGTTGCCTTAGTTTGTGCGGTTGCCTTAGTTTGAGCGGCTGCCTTAGTTTGAGCGGTTGCCTTAGTTTGAGGGGTTGCCTTAGTTTGAGGGGTTGCCTTAGTTTGAGCGGCCGCCTTAGTTTGAGCGGCTGCCTTAGTTTGAGCGGCCGCCTTAGTTTGAGCGGCTGCCTTAGTTTGAGCGGTTGCCTTTGTTTGAGCGGTTACCTTAGTTTGAGCGGCTGCCTTAGTTTGAGCGGCCGCCTTATTTTGAGCGGTTGCCTTACTTTGAGGTGTTGCCTAAGTTTGAGCCGCCGCCTTAGTTTGAGCGGTTGCTTGAGTTTGAGCGGTTGCCTGAGTTTGAGCGGTTGCCTTATTTTGAGTGGCCGTCATATTTTGAGCGGCTGCCTTAGTTTGAGCGGCTGCCTTAGTTTGAGCGGTTGCCTTAGTTTGAGCGGCTGCCTTAGTTTCTGCGGCTGCCTTAGTTTGAGCGGTTGCCGTCGTTTGAGCGGCTGCCTTAGTTTGAGGGGTTGCCTCAGTATGAGCGGTTGCCTTAGTTTGAGCGGTTGCCTTAGTTTGAGCGGCTGCCTTAGTTTGAGCGGTTGCCTTAGTTTGAGCGGCCGCCTAAGTTTGAGAGGTTGCCTTAGTTTGAGCGGCTGCCTTAGTTTGAGCGGTTGCCTTAGTTTAAGCGGCCGCCTTATTTTGAGCGGCTGCCTTAGTTTGAGCGGTTGCCTTACTTTGAGGGGTTGCCTAAGTTTGAGCGGCTGCCTTAGTTTGAGGGGTTGCCTTAGTTTGAGCGGTTGCCTTAGTTTGAGCGGTTGCCTTAGTTTGAGCAGCTGCCTTAGTTTGAGGGGCTGCCTTAGTTTGAGCGGTTGCCTTAGTTTGAGCGGCTGCCTTAGTTTGAGCGGTTGCCTAAGTTTGAGCGGCCGCCTTAGTTTGAGCGGCTGCCTTAGTTTGAGGGGTTGAGTTAGTTTGAGCGGTTGCCTTAGTTTGAGGGGCTGCCTTAGTTTGATGGGTTGCCTAAGTTTGAGCGGCCGCCTTAGTTTGAGCGGCTGCCTTAGTTTGAGGGGCTGACTTAGTATGAGCGGTTGCCTTCGTTTCAGTTGCTGCCTTAGTTTGAGGGGATGCCTTAGTTTGAGCGGTTTCCTTAATATGAGCGGTTGCCTTAGTGTGTGCGGTTGCGTTAGTTTGAGCGGCCGTCTTAGTTTGAGCGGTTGCCTTAGTTTGAGCGGTTGCCTTAGTTTGAGCGGATGCCTTAGTTTGAGCGGTTGCCTTAGTTTGAGCGGCCGTCTTAGTTTGAGCGGTTGCCTTAGTTTGAGCGGTTGCCTTAGTTTGATCGGATGCCTTAGTTTGAGCGGTTGCCTTAGTTTGAGCGGCCGTCTTAGTTTGAGCGGTTGCCTTAGTTTGAGCGGTTGTCTTAGCTTGAGGGGAAGCCATAGTTTGAGCGGTTGCGTCAGTTTGAGCGGCCGCCTTAGTTTGAGCGGTTGCCTTCGTTTGAGCGGTTGCCTTAGTTTGTGCGGTTGCCTTAGTTTGAGCGGCTGCCTTAGTTTGAGCGGTTGCCTTAGTTTGAGGGGTTGCCTTAGTTTGAGCGGCCGCCTTAGTTTGAGCGGTTGCCTTAGTTTGAGCGGTTGCCTTAGTTTGAGGGGTTGCCTTAGTTTGAGCAGGCGCCTTAGTTTGAGCGGCTGACTTAGTTTGAGCGGCCGCCTTAGTTTGAGCGGCTGCCTTAGTTTGAGCGGTTGCCTTAGTTTGAGCGGTTACCTTAGTTTGAGCGGCCGCCTTATTTTGAGCGGCTGCCTTAGGTTGAGCGGCTGCCTTAGGTTGAGCGGTTGCCTTACTTTGAGGTGTTGCCTAAGTTTGAGCCGCCGCCTTAGTTTGAGCGGTTGCTTTAGTTTGAGCGGTTGCCTTATTTTGAGCGGCTGCCTTAGTTTGAGCGGCTGCCTTAGTTTGAGCGGTTGCCGTAGTTTGAGCGGCTGCCTTAGTTTGAGGGGTTGCCTCAGTTTGAGCGGTTGCCTTAGTTTGAGCGGTTGCCTTAGTTTGAGCGGCTGCCTAAGTTTGAGAGGTTGCCTTAGTTTGAGCGGCTGCCTTAGTTTGAGCGGTTGCCTTAGATTGAGTGGCCGCCTTATTTTGAGCGGCTGCCTTAGTTTGAGCGGTTGCCTAAGTTTGAGCGAATGCCTTAGTTTGAGCGGTTGCCTTAGTTTGAGATGCTGCCTTAGTTTGAGCGGATGCCTTCGTTTGAGATGCTGCCAGAGTTTGAGCGGTTGCCTTACTTTGAGCGGCTGCCTTAGTTTGAGCGTCTGCCTTAGTTTGAGGGGTTGCCTTAGTTTGAGAGTCTGCCTTAGTTCGAGCGGTTGCCTTAGTTTGAGGTGTTGCCTTAGTTTGAGCGTATTCCTTAGTTTGAGAGTCTGCCTTAGTTCGAGCGGTTGCCTTAGTTTGAGGTGTTGCCTTAGTTTGAGCGGTTGCCTTAGTTTGAGGTGTTGCCTTAGTTTGAGGGGCTGCCTTAGTTAGAGCGGTTGCCTTATTTTGAGCGGTTGCCTTATTTTGAGCTATTGCCTTAGTTTGAGGGGTTGCCTTAGTTTGAGAGGCTGCCTTAGTTTGAGCGGTTGCCTTAGTTAGAGCGGTTGTCTTCGTTTGAGGTGTTGCCTTAGTTTGAGGGGAAACCTGATTTTGAGGGGCTGCCTTAGTTTGAGCGGTTGCCTTAGTTTGAGAGTCTGCCTTAGTTTGAGCGGTTGCCTTAGTTAGAGCGGTTGTCTTAGTTTGAGGTGTTGCCTGAGTTTGAGGGGCTGCTTTAGTTTGAGCTGTTGCCTCTGTTTGAGCGGTTGCCTTAGTTCGAGCGGTTGCCTTAGTTTGAGGTGTTGCCTTAGTTTGAGAGGTTGCCTTAGTTTGAGGGGTTGCCTTAGTTTGAGGGGTTGCCTTAGTTTGAGCGGCTGCCTGAGTTTGAGCGGCTGCCTTAGTTTAAGGGGTTGCCTTAGTTTGAGCGGTTGCCTTAGTTTGAGGGGTTGCATTAGTTTGAGCGGTTGCCTTAGTTTGAGGGGTTGCCTTAGTTTGAGCGGTTGCCTTAGTTTTAGGGGTTGCCTCAGTTTGAGCTGTTGCCTTAGTTTGAGGGGCTGCCTTAGTTTGAGGGGTTGCCTAAGTTTGAGCGGCCGCCTTAGTTTGAGCGGCTGCCTTAGTTTGAGGGGCTGACTTAGTTTGAGTGGTTGCCTTCGTTTCAGTGGCTGCCTTAGTTTGAGGGGATGCCTTAGTTTGAGCGGTTGCCTTAGTTTGAGCGGCCGTCTTAGTTTGAGCGGTTGCCTTAGTTTGAGCGGTTGCCTTCGTTTGAGCGGATGCCTTAGTTTGAGCGGTTGCCTTAGTTTGAGCGGCCGTCTTAGTTTGAGCGGTTGCCTTAGTTTGAGCGGTTGCCTTAGTTTGAGCGGATGCCTTAGTTTGAGCGGTTGCCTTAGTTTGAGCGGCCGTCTTAGTTTGAGCGGATGCCTTAGTTTGAGCGGTTGCCTTAGTTTGAGCGGATGCCTTAGTTTGAGCGGTTGCGTCAGTTTGAGCGGCCGCCTTAGTTTGAGCGGTTGCCTTAGTTTGAGCGGTTGCCTCAGTTTGAGCGGCCGTCTTAGTTTGAGCGGTTGCCTTAGTTTGAGCGGTTGCCTTAGTTTGAGCGGATGCCTTAGTTTGAGCGGTTGCCTTAGTTTGAGCGGCCGTCTTAGTTTGAGCGGTTGCCTTAGTTTGAGCGGTTGCCTTAGTTTGAGGGGAAGCCTTAGTTTGAGCGGTTGCGTCAGTTAGAGCGGCCGCCTTAGTTTGAGCGGTTGCCTTAGTTTGAGCGGTTGCCTTAGTTTGTGCGGTTGCCTTAGTTTGAGCGGCTGCCTTAGTTTGAGCGGTTGCCTTAGTTTGAGGGGTTGCCTTAGTTTGAGCGGCCGCCTTAGTTTGAGCGGCTGCCTTAGTTTGAGCGGTTGCCTTAGTTTGAGCGGTTGCCTTAGTTTGAGGGGTTGCCTTAGTTTGAGCGGCCGCCTTAGTTTGAGCGGCTGCCTTAGTTTGAGCGGCTGCCTTAGTTTGAGCGGTTGCCTTAGTTTGAGCGGTTACCTTAGTTTGAGCGGCTGCCTTAGTTTGAGCGGCCGCCTTATTTTGAGCGGCTGCCTTAGGTTGAGCGGCTGCCTTAGTTTGAGCGGTTGCCTTACTTTGAGGTGTTGCCTAAGTTTGAGCCGCTGCCTTAGTTTGAGCGGTTGCTTTAGTTTGAGCGGTTGCCTTAGTTTGAGCGGCCGTCATATTTTGAGCGGCTGCCTTAGTTTGAGCGGCTGCCTTAGTTTGAGCGGTTCCCTTAGTTTGAGCGCCTGCCTTAGTTTGAGCGGCTGCCTTAGTTTGAGGGGATGACTTAGTTTGAGCGGTTGCCTTAGTTTGAGGGGCTGCCTTAGTTTGAGGTGTTGCCTAAGTTTGAGCGGGTGCCTTAGTTTGAGGGGTTGCCTTAGTTTGAGCGGTTGCCTTAGTTTGAGCGGTTGCCTTAGTTTGAGCAGCTGCCTTAGTTTGAGGGGCTGCCTTAGGTTGAGCGGTTGCCTTAGTTTGAGCGGCTGCCTTAGTTTGAGCGGTTGCCTAAGTTTGAGCGGCCGCCTTAGTATGAGCGGCTGCCTTAGTTTGAGGGGATGACTTAGTTTGAGCGGTTGCCTTAGTTTGAGGGGCTGCCTCAGTTTGAGGGGTTGCCTAAGTTTGAGCGGCCGCCTTAGTTTGAGCGGCTGCCTTAGTTTGAGTGGCTGACTTAGTTTGAGCGGTTGCCTTCGTTTCAGTGGCTGCCTTAGTTTGAGGGGATGCCTTAGTTTGAGCGGTTGCCTTAGTTTGAGGGGTTGCCTTAGTTTGAGCGGTTGCCTTAGTTTGAGCGGCCGCCTTAGTTTGAGCCGCTGCCTTCGTTTGAGGGGATGCCTTTGTTTGAGCGGTTGCCTTAATTTGAGCGGTTGCCTTAGTGTGTGCGGTTGCGTTAGTTTGAGCGGATGCCTTAGTTTGAGCGGTTGCCTTAGTTTGAGCGGTTGCCTTAGTTTGAGATGCTGCCTTAGTTTGAGGGGTTGCCTGAGTTTGAGATGCTGCGTTAGTTTGAGTGGTTGCCTTAGTTTGAGCAGCTGCCTTAGTTTGAGCGGTTGCCACAGTTTGAGCGGCCGCCTTAGTTTGAGCGGCTGCCTTAGTTTGAGGGGATGACTTAGTTTGAGCGGTTGCCTTAGTTTGAGGGGCTGCCTTAGTTTGAGGTGTTGCCTAAGTTTGAGCGGGTGCCTTAGTTTGAGGGGTTGCCTTAGTTTGATCGGTTGCCTTAGTTTGAGCGGTTGCCTTAGTTTGAGCAGCTGCCTTAGTTTGAGGGGCTGCCTTAGTTTGAGCGGTTGCCTTAGTTTGAGCAGCTGCCTTAGTTTGAGCGGTTGCGTTAGTTTGAGCGGCCGCCTTAGTATGAGCGGCTGCCTTAGTTTGAGGGGATGACTTAGTTTGAGCGGTTGCCTTAGTTTGAGCAGCTGCCTTAGTTTGAGCGGTTGCCTTAGTTTGAGCGGCTGCCTTAGTATGAGCGGCTGCCTTAGTTTGAGGGGATGACTTAGTTTGAGCGGTTGCCTTAGTTTGAGCAGCTGCCTTAGTTTGAGCGGTTGCCTTAGTTTGAGCGGCCGCCTTAGTATGAGCGGCTGCCTTAGTTTGAGGGGATGACTTAGTTTGAGCGGTTGCCTTAGTTTGAGGGGCTGCCTCAGTTTGAGGGGTTGCCTAAGTTTGAGCGGCCGCCTTAGTTTGAGCGGCTGCCTTAGTTTGAGGGGCTGACTTAGTTTGAGCGGTTGCCTTCGTTTCAGTGGCTGCCTTAGTTTGAGGGGATGCCTCAGTTTGAGCGGTTGCCTTAGTTTGAGGGGTTGCCTTAGTTTGAGCGGTTGCCTTAGTTTGAGCGGACGCCTTAGTTTGAGCGGCTGCCTTCGTTTGAGGGGATGCCTTAGTTTGAGCGGTTGCCTTAATTTGAGCGGTTGCCTTAGTGTGCGCGGTTGCGTTAGTTTGAGCGGATGCCTTAGTTTGAGCGGTTGCCTTAGTTTGAGCGGCCGTCTTAGTTTGAGCGGTTGACTTAGTTTGAGCGGTTGCCTTAGTTTGAGCGGATGCCTTAGTTTGAGCGGTTGCCTTAGTTTGAGCGGCCGTCTTAGTTTGAGCGGATGCCTTAGTTTGAGCGGTTGCCTTAGTTTGAGCGGATGCCTTAGTTTGAGCGGTTGCCTTAGTTTGAGCGGCCGTCTTAGTTTGAGCGGTTGCCTTAGTTTGAGCGGTTTCCTTAGTTTGAGGGGAAGCCTTAGTTTGAGCGGTTGCGTCAGTTTGAGCGGCCGCCTTAGTTTGAGCGGTTGCCTTAGTTTGAGCGGTTGCCTTAGTTTGAGCGGCCGTCTTAGTTTGAGCGGTTGCCTTAGTTTGAGCGGTTGCCTTAGTTTGAGCGGATGCCTTAGTTTGAGCGGTTGCCTTAGTTTGAGCGGCCGTCTTAGTTTGAGCGGTTGCCTTAGTTTGAGCGGTTGCCTTAGTTTGAGCGGATGCCTTAGTTTGAGCGGTTACCTTAGTTTGAGCGGCCGTCTTAGTTTGAGCGGTTGCCTTAGTTTGAACGGTTGCCTTAGTTTGAGGGGAAGCCTTTGTTTGAGCGGTTGCGTCAGTTTGAGCGGCCGCCTTAGTTTGAGCGGTTGCCTTAGTTTGAGCGGTTGCCTTAGTTTGTGCGGTTGCCTTAGTTTGAGCGGCTGCCTTAGTTTGAGCGTTTGCCTTAGTTTGAGGGGTTGCCTTAGTTTGAGGGGTTGCCTTAGTTTGAGCGGCCGCCTTAGTTTGAGCGGCTGCCTTAGTTTGAGCGGCTGCCTTAGTTTGAGCGGCTGCCTTAGTTTGAGCGGTTGCCTTTGTTTGAGCGGTTACATTAGTTTGAGCGGCCGCCTTAGTTTGAGCGGTTGCTTGAGTTTGAGCGGTTGCCTGAGTTTGAGCGGTTGCCTTATTTTGAGTGGCCGTCATATTTTGAGCGGCTGCCTTAGTTTGAGCGGCTGCCTTAGTTTGAGCGGTTGCCTTAGTTTGAGCGGCTGCCTTAGTTTCTGCGGCTGCCTTAGTTTGAGCGGTTGCCGTAGTTTGAGCGGCTGCCTTAGTTTGAGGGGTTGCCTCAGTATGAGCGGTTGCCTTAGTTTGAGCGGTTGCCTTAGTTTGAGCGGCTGCCTTAGTTTGAGCGGTTGCCTTAGTTTGAGCGGCCGCCTAAGTTTGAGAGGTTGCCTTAGTTTGAGCGGCTGCCTTAGTTTGAGCGGTTGCCTTAGTTTGAGCGGCCGCCTTAGTTTGAGGGGTTGCCTTAGTTTGAGCGGTTGCCTTAGTTTGAGCGGTTGCCTTAGTTTGAGCGGCTGCCTTAGTTTGAGGGGCTGCCTTAGTTTGAGCGGTTGCCTTAGTTTGAGCGGCTGCCTTAGTTTGAGCGGTTGCCTAAGTTTGAGCGGCCGCCTTAGTTTGAGCGGCTGCCTTAGTTTGAGGGGATGAGTTAGTTTGAGCGGTTGCCTTAGTTTGAGGGGCTGCCTTAGTTTGATGGGTTGCCTAAGTTTGAGCGGCCGCCTTAGTTTGAGCGGCTGCCTTAGTTTGAGGGGCTGACTTAGTATGAGCGGTTGCCTTCGTTTCAGTTGCTGCCTTAGTTTGAGGGGATGCCTTAGTTTGAGCGGTTTCCTTAATTTGAGCGGTTGCCTTAGTATGTGCGGTTGCGTTAGTTTGAGCGGTTGCCTTAGTTTGAGCGGTTGCCTTAGTTTGAGCGGATGCCTTAGTTTGAGCGGTTGCCTTAGTTTGAGCGGCCGTCTTAGTTTGAGCGGTTGCCTTAGTTTGAGCGGTTGCCTTAGTTTGAGCGGATGCCTTAGTTTGAGCGGTTGCCTTAGTTTGAGCGGCCGTCTTAGTTTGAGCGGTTGCCTTAGTTTGAGCGGTTGTCTTAGCTTGAGGGGAAGCCTTAGTTTGAGCGGTTGCGTCAGTTTGAGCGGCCGCCTTAGTTTGAGCGGTTGCCTTCGTTTGAGCGGTTGCCTTAGTTTGTGCGGTTGCCTTAGTTTGAGCGGCTGCCTTAGTTTGAGCGGTTGCCTTAGTTTGAGGGGTTGCCTTAGTTTGAGCGGCCGCCTTAGTTTGAGCGGTTGCCTTAGTTTGAGCGGTTGCCTTAGTTTGAGGGGTTGCCTTAATTTGAGCAGGCGCCTTAGTTTGAGCGGCTGACTTAGTTTGAGCGGCCGCCTTAGTTTGAGCGGCTGCCTTAGTTTGAGCGGTTGCCTTAGTTTGAGCTGTTACCTTAGTTTGAGCGGCCGCCTTATTTTGAGCGGCTGCCTTAGGTTGAGCGGCTGCCTTAGGTTGAGCGGTTGCCTTACTTTGAGGTGTTGCCTAAGTTTGAGCCGCCGCCTTAGTTTGAGCGGTTGCTTTAGTTTGAGCGGTTGCCTTATTTTGAGCGGCCGTCATATTTTGAGCGGCTGCCTTAGTTTGAGCGGCTGCCTTAGTTTGAGCGGTTGCCTTAGTTTGAGCTGCTGCCTTAGTTTGAGCGGCTGCCTTAGTTTGAGCGGTTGCCGTAGTTTGAGCGGCTGCCTTAGTTTGAGGGGTTGCCTCAGTTTGAGCGGTTGCCTTAGTTTGAGGGGCTGACTTAGTATGAGCGGTTGCCTTCGTTTCAGTTGCTGCCTTAGTTTGAGGGGATGCCTTAGTTTGAGCGGTTTCCTTAATTTGAGCGGTTGCCTTAGTATGTGCGGTTGCGTTAGTTTGAGCGGTTGCCTTAGTTTGAGCGGTTGCCTTAGTTTGAGCGGATGCCTTAGTTTGAGCGGTTGCCTTAGTTTGAGCGGCCGTCTTAGTTTGAGCGGTTGCCTTAGTTTGAGCGGTTGCCTTAGTTTGAGCGGATGCCTTAGTTTGAGCGGTTGCCTTAGTTTGAGCGGCCGTCTTAGTTTGAGCGGTTGCCTTAGTTTGAGCGGTTGTCTTAGCTTGAGGGGAAGCCTTAGTTTGAGCGGTTGCGTCAGTTTGAGCGGCCGCCTTAGTTTGAGCGGTTGCCTTCGTTTGAGCGGTTGCCTTAGTTTGTGCGGTTGCCTTAGTTTGAGCGGCTGCCTTAGTTTGAGCGGTTGCCTTAGTTTGAGGGGTTGCCTTAGTTTGAGCGGCCGCCTTAGTTTGAGCGGTTGCCTTAGTTTGAGCGGTTGCCTTAGTTTGAGGGGTTGCCTTAATTTGAGCAGGCGCCTTAGTTTGAGCGGCTGACTTAGTTTGAGCGGCCGCCTTAGTTTGAGCGGCTGCCTTAGTTTGAGCGGTTGCCTTAGTTTGAGCTGTTACCTTAGTTTGAGCGGCCGCCTTATTTTGAGCGGCTGCCTTAGGTTGAGCGGCTGCCTTAGGTTGAGCGGTTGCCTTACTTTGAGGTGTTGCCTAAGTTTGAGCCGCCGCCTTAGTTTGAGCGGTTGCTTTAGTTTGAGCGGTTGCCTTATTTTGAGCGGCCGTCATATTTTGAGCGGCTGCCTTAGTTTGAGCGGCTGCCTTAGTTTGAGCGGTTGCCTTAGTTTGAGCTGCTGCCTTAGTTTGAGCGGCTGCCTTAGTTTGAGCGGTTGCCGTAGTTTGAGCGGCTGCCTTAGTTTGAGGGGTTGCCTCAGTTTGAGCGGTTGCCTTAGTTTGAGCGGTTGCCTTAGTTTGAGCGGCTGCCTAAGTTTGAGAGGTTGCCTTAGTTTGAGCGGCTGCCTTAGTTTGAGCGGTTGCCTTAGATTGAGTGGCCGCCTTATTTTGAGCGGCTGCCTTAGTTTGAGCGGTTGCCTAAGTTTGAGCGGATGCCTTAGTTTGAGCGGCTGCCTTAGTTTGAGCGGTTGCCTTAGTTTGAGATGCTGCCTTAGTTTGAGCGGATGCCTTCGTTTGAGATGCTGCCAGAGTTTGAGCGGTTGCCTTACTTTGAGCGGCTGCCTTAGTTTGAGCGGCTGCCTTAGTTTGAGGGGTTGCCTTAGTTTGAGAGTCTGCCTTAGTTCGAGCGGTTGCCTTAGTTTGAGGTGTTGCCTTAGTTTGAGCGGTTTCCTTAGTTTGAGAGTCTGCCTTAGTTCGAGCGGTTGCCTTAGTTTGAGGTGTTGCCTTAGTTTGAGCGGTTGCCTTAGTTTGAGGTGTTGCCTTAGTTTGAGGGGCTGCCTTAGTTAGAGCGGTTGCCTTATTTTGAGCGGTTGCCTTATTTTGAGCTATTGCCTTAGTTTGAGGTGTTGCCTTAGTTTGAGAGGCTGCGTTAGTTTGAGCGGTTGCCTTAGTTAGAGCGGTTGTCTTCGTTTGAGGTGTTGCCTTAGTTTGTGGGGAAACCTGATTTTGAGGGGCTGCCTTCGTTTGAGCGGTTGCCTTAGTTTGAGAGTCTGCCTTAGTTTGAGCGGTTGCCTTAGTTAGAGCGGTTGTCTTAGTTTGAGGTGTTGCCTGAGTTTGAGGGGCTGCTTTAGTTTGAGCTGTTGCCTCTGTTTGAGCGGTTGCCTTAGTTCGAGCGGTTGCCTTAGTTTGAGGTGTTGCCTCAGTTTGAGAGGTTGCCTTAGTTTGAGGGGTTGCCTTAGTTTGAGGGGTTGCCTTAGTTTGAGCGGCTGCCTGAGTTTGAGCGGCTGCCTTAGTTTGAGGGGTTGCCTTAGTTTGAGCGATTGCCTTAGTTTGAGGGGTTGCATTAGTTTGAGCGGTTGCCTTAGTTTGAGGGGTTGCCTTAGTTTGAGCGGTTGCCTTAGTTTTAGGGGTTGCCTCAGTTTGAGCTGTTGCCTTAGTTTGAGGGGCTGCCTTAGTTTGAGGGGTTGCCTAAGTTTGAGCGGCCGCCTTAGTTTGAGCGGCTGCCTTAGTTTGAGGGGCTGACTTAGTTTGAGTGGTTGCCTTCGTTTCAGTGGCTGCCTTAGTTTGAGGGGATGCCTTAGTTTGAGCGGTTGCCTTAGTTTGAGCGGCCGTCTTAGTTTGAGCGGTTGCCTTAGTTTGAGCGGTTGCCTTAGTTTGAGCGGATGCCTTAGTTTGAGCGGTTGCCTTAGTTTGAGCGGCCGTCTTAGTTTGAGCGGTTGCCTTAGTTTGAGCGGTTGCCTTAGTTTGAGCGGATGCCTTAGTTTGAGCGGTTGCCTTCGTTTGAGCGGCCGTCTTAGTTTGAGCGGATGCCTTAGTTTGAGCGGTTGCCTTAGTTTGAGCGGATGCCTTAGTTTGAGCGGTTGCGTCAGTTTGAGCGGCCGCCTTAGTTTGAGCGGTTGCCTTAGTTTGAGCGGTTGCCTCAGTTTGAGCGGCCGTCTTAGTTTGAGCGGTTGCCTTAGTTTGAGCGGTTGCCTTAGTTTGAGCGGATGCCTTAGTTTGAGCGGTTGCCTTAGTTTGAGCGGCCGCCTTAGTTTGAGCGGTTGCCTTAGTTTGAGCGGTTGCCTTAGTTTGTGCGGTTGCCTTAGTTTGAGCGGCTGCCTTAGTTTGAGCGGTTGCCTTAGTTTGAGGGGTTGCCTTAGTTTGAGCGGCCGCCTTAGTTTGAGCGGCTGCCTTAGTTTGAGCGGTTGCCTTAGTTTGAGCGGTTGCCTTAGTTTGAGGGGTTGCCTTAGTTTGAGCGGTCGCCTTAGTTTGAGCGGCTGCCTTAGTTTGAGCGGCTGCCTTAGTTTGAGCGGTTGCCTTATTTTGAGCGGTTACCTTAGTTTGAGCGGCTGCCTTAGTTTGAGCGGCCGCCTTATTTTGAGCGGCTGCCTTAGGTTGAGCGGCTGCCTTAGTTTGAGCGGTTGCCTTACTTTGAGGTGTTGCCTAAGTTTGAGCCGCCACCTTAGTTTGAGCGGTTGCTTTAGTTTGAGCGGTTGCCTTAGTTTGAGCGGCCGTCATATTTTGAGCGGCTGCCTTAGTTTGAGCGGCTGCCTTAGTTTGAGCGGTTCCCTTAGTTTGAGCGGCTGCCTTAGTTTGAGCGGCTGCCTTAGTTTGAGCGGTTGCCGTAGTTTGAGCGGCTGCCTTAGTTTGAGGGGTTGCCTCAGTTTGAGCGGTTGCCTTAGTTATAGCGGCTGCCTAAGTTTGAGAGGTTGCCTTCGTTTGAGCGGCTGCCTTAGTTTGAGCGGTTGCCTTAGTTTGAGCGGCCCCCTTATTTTGAGCGGCTGCCTTAGTTTGAGCGGTTGCCTAAGTTGGAGCGGCCACCTAAGTTTGAGCGGTTGCCTTAGTTTGAGCGGCTGCATAAGTTTGAGCGGTTGCCTTAGTTTGAGATGCTGCCTTAGTTTGAGCGTTTGCCTTCGTTTGAGATGCTGCCTTAGTTTGAGCGGTTGCCTTACTTTGAGCGGCTGCCTTAGTTTGAGCGGCTGCCTTAGTTTGAGGGGTTGCCTATGTTTGAGCGGCCGCCTTAGTTTGAGCGGTTGCCTTAGTTTGAGCGGCTGCCTTAGTTTGAGCGGTTGCCTTAGTTTGAGATGCTGCCTTAATTTGAGCGGTTGCCTCAGTTTGAGCGGTTGCCTTAGTTTGAGCGGTTGCCTTAGTTTGAGCGGTTGCCTTTGTTTGAGGTGTTGCCTTAGTTTGAGGGGTTGCCTTAGTTTGAGAGTCTGCCTTAGTTCGAGCGGTTGCCTTAGTTTGAGGGGTTGCCTTAGTTTGAGCGGTTGCCTTATTACGAGCGGTTGCCTTAGTTTGAGGTGTTGCCTTAGTTTGAGGTGTTGCCTTAGTTTGAGCGGTTGCCTTATTACGAGCGGTTGCCTTAGTTTGAGGGGTTGCCTTAGTTTGAGAGTCTGCCATAGTTCGAGCGGTTGCCTTAGTTTGAGGGGTTGCCTTAGTTTGAGCGGTTGCCTTATTACGAGCGGTTGCCTTAGTTTGAGGTGTTGCCTTAGTTTGAGGTGTTGCCTTATTTCGAGCGGTTGCCTTAGTATGAGGTGTTGCCTTAGTTTGAGGTGTTGCCTTAGTTTGAGGGGCTGCCTTAGTTAGAGCGGTTGCCTTAGTTTGACAATCTACCTTATTTTGAGCGGTTGCCTTATTTTGAGCGGTTGCCTTATTTTGAGCTATTGCCTTAGTTTGAGGGGTTGCCTTAGTTTGAGGGGCTGCCTTAGTTTGAGCGGTTGCCTTAGTTAGAGCGGTTGTCTTACTTTGAGGTTTTGCCTGAGTTTGAGGGGCTGCTTTAGTTTGAGCTGTTGCCTCAGTTTGAGCGGTTGCCTTAGTTCGAGCGGTTGCCTTAGTTTGAGGTGTTGCCTTAGTTTGAGAGGTTGCCTTAGTTTGAGGGGTTGCCTTAGTTTGAGGGGTTGCCTTAGTTTGAGCGGCTGCCTGAGTTTGAGCGGCTGCCTTAGTTTGAGGGGTTGCCTCAGTTTGAGCGGTTGCCTTAGTTTGAGGGGTTGCATTAGTTTGAGCGGTTGCCTTAGTTTGAGCGGTTGCCTTAGTTTGAGCGGTTGCCTTAGTTTGAGGGGTTGCCTCAGTTTGAGCTGTTGCCTTAGTTTGAGGGGCTGCCTTAGTTTGAGGGGTTGCCTAAGTTTGAGCGGCCGCCTTAGTTTGAGCGGCTGCCTTAGTTTGAGGGGCTGACTTAGTTTGAGCGGTTGCCTTCGTTTCAGTGGCTGCCTTAGTTTGAGGGGATGCCTTAGTTTGAGCGGTTGCCTTAGTTTGAGGGGTTGCCTTAGTTTGAGCGGTTGTCTTAGTTTGAGCGGTTGCCTTAATTTGAGCGGTTGCCTTAGTTTGAGCGGATGCCTTAGTTTGAGCGGCCGTCTTGGTTTGAGCGGTTGCCTTAGTTTGAGCGGTTGCCTTAGTTTGAGGGGAAGCCTTAGTTTGAGCGGTTGCGTCAGTTTGAGCGGCCGCCTTAGTTTGAGCGGTTGCCTTAGTTTGAGCGGTTGCCTTAGATTGTGCGGTTGACATAGTTTGAGCGGCTGCCTTAGTTTGAGCGGTTGCCTTAGTTTGAGGGGTTGCCTTAGTTTGAGCGGTTGCCTTAGTTTGAGCGGTTGCCTTAGATTGTGCGGTTGCCATAGTTTGAGCGGCTGCCTTAGTTTGAGCGGTTGCCTTAGTTTGAGGGGTTGCCTTAGTTTGAGCAGCCGCCTTAGTTTGAGCGGCTGCCTTAGTTTGAGCGGCCGCCTTAGTTTGAGCGGCTGCCTTAGTTTGAGCGGTTGCCTTAGTTTGAGCGGTTACCTTAGTTTGAGCGGCTGCCTTAGTTTGAGCGGCTACCTTAGTTTGAGCGGCCGCCTTAGTTTGAGCGGCTGCCTTAGTTTGAGCGGTTGCCTTAGTTTGAGCGGTTACCTTAGTTTGAGCCGCCGCCTTAGTTTGAGCGGTTGCTTTAGTTTGAGCGGTTGCCTTAGTTTGAGGGGTTGCCTTATTTTGAGCGGCCGTCATATTTTGAGCGGCCGTCTTAGTTTGAGCGGATGCCTTAGTTTGAGCAGTTGCCTTAGTTTGAGCGGATGCCTTAGTTTGAGCGGTTGCCGTAGTTTGAGCGGCTGCCTTAGTTTGAGGGGTTGCCTCAGTATGAGCGGTTGCCTTAGTTTGAGCGGTTGCCTTAGTTTGAGCGGCTGCCTTAGTTTGAGCGGTTGCCTTAGTTTGAGCGGCCGCCTAAGTTTGAGAGGTTGCCTTAGTTTGAGCGGCTGCCTTAGTTTGAGCGGTTGCCTTAGTTTGAGCGGCCGCCTTATTTTGAGCGGCTGCCTTAGTTTGAGCGGTTGCCTTACTTTGAGGGGTTGCCTAAGTTTGAGCGGCTGCCTTAGTTTGAGGGGTTGCCTTAGTTTGAGCGGTTGCCTTAGTTTGAGCGGTTGCCTTAGTTTGAGCGGCTGCCTTAGTTTGAGGGGCTGCCTTAGTTTGAGCGGTTGCCTTAGTTTGAGCGGCTGCCTTAGTTTGAGCGGTTGCCTAAGTTTGAGCGGCCGCCTTAGTTTGAGCGGCTGCCTTAGTTTGAGGGGATGAGTTAGTTTGAGCGGTTGCCTTAGTTTGAGGGGCTGCCTTAGTTTGATGGGTTGCCTAAGTTTGAGCGGCCGCCTTAGTTTGAGCGGCTGCCTTAGTTTGAGGGGCTGACTTAGTATGAGCGGTTGCCTTCGTTTCAGTTGCTGCCTTAGTTTGAGGGGATGCCTTAGTTTGAGCGGTTTCCTTAATTTGAGCGGTTGCCTTAGTGTGTGCGGTTGCGTTAGTTTGAGCGGCCGTCTTAGTTTGAGCGGTTGCCTTAGTTTGAGCGGTTGCCTTAGTTTGAGCGGATGCCTTAGTTTGAGCGGTTGCCGTAGTTTGAGCGGCCGTCTTAGTTTGAGCGGTTGCCTTAGTTTGAGCGGTTGCCTTAGTTTGAGCGGATGCCTTAGTTTGAGCGGTTGCCTTAGTTTGAGCGGCCGTCTTCGTTTGAGCGGTTGCCTTAGTTTGAGCGGTTGTCTTAGCTTGAGGGGAAGCCTTAGTTTGAGCGGTTGCGTCAGTTTGAGCGGCCGCCTTAGTTTGAGCGGTTGCCTTCGTTTGAGCGGTTGCCTTAGTTTGTGCGGTTGCCTTAGTTTGAGCGGCTGCCTTAGTTTGAGCGGTTGCCTTAGTTTGAGGGGTTGCCTTAGTTTGAGCGGCCGCCTTAGTTTGAGCGGTTGCCTTAGTTTGAGCGGTTGCCTTAGTTTGAGGGGTTGCCTTAATTTGAGCAGGCGCCTTAGTTTGAGCGGCTGACTTAGTTTGAGCGGCCGCCTTAGTTTGAGCGGCTGCCTTAGTTTGAGCGGTTGCCTTAGTTTGAGCGGTTACCTTAGTTTGAGCGGCCGCCTTATTTTGAGCGGCTGCCTTAGGTTGAGCGGCTGCCTTAGGTTGAGCGGTTGCCTTACTTTGAGGTGTTGCCTAAGTTTGAGCCGCCGCCTTAGTTTGAGCGGTTGCTTTAGTTTGAGCGGTTGCCTTATTTTGAACGGCCGTCATATTTTGAGCGGCTGCCTTAGTTTGAGCGGCTGCCTTAGTTTGAGCGGTTGCCTTAGTTTGAGCGGCTGCCTTAGTTTGAGCGGCTGCCTTAGTTTGAGCGGTTGCCGTAGTTTGAGCGGCTGCCTTAGTTTGAGGGGTTGCCTCAGTTTGAGCGGTTGCCTTAGTTTGAGCGGTTGCCTTAGTTTGAGCGGCTGCCTAAGTTTGAGAGGTTGCCTTAGTTTGAGCGGCTGCCTTAGTTTGAGCGGTTGCCTTAGATTGAGTGGCCGCCTTATTTTGAGCGGGTGCCTTAGTTTGAGCGGTTGCCTAAGTTTGAGCGGATGCCTTAGTTTGAGCGGCTGCCTTAGTTTGAGCGGTTGCCTTAGTTTGAGATGCTGCCTTCGTTTGAGCGGATGCCTTCGTTTGAGATGCTGCCAGAGTTTGAGCGGTTGCCTTACTTTGAGCGGCTGCCTTAGTTTGAGCGGCTGCATTAGTTTGAGGGGTTGCCTTAGTTTGAGAGTCTGCCTTAGTTCGAGCGGTTGCCTTAGTTTGAGGTGTTGCCTTAGTTTGAGCGGTTTCCTTAGTTTGAGAGTCTGCCTTAGTTCGAGCGGTTGCCTTAGTTTGAGGTGTTGCCTTAGTTTGAGCGGTTGCCTTAGTTTGAGGTGTTGCCTTAGTTTGAGGGGCTGCCTTAGTTAGAGCGGTTGCCTTATTTTGAGCGGTTGCCTTATTTTGAGCTATTGCCTTAGTTTGAGGGGTTGCCTTAGTTTGAGAGGCTGCCTTAGTTTGAGCGGTTGCCTTAGTTAGAGCGGTTGTCTTCGTTTGAGGTGTTGCCTTAGTTTGAGGGGAAACCTGATTTTGAGGGGCTGCCTTAGTTTGAGCGGTTGCCTTAGTTTGAGAGTCTGCCTTAGTTTGAGCGGTTGCCTTAGTTAGAGCGGTTGTCTTAGTTTGAGGTGTTGCCTGAGTTTGAGGGGCTGCTTTAGTTTGAGCTGTTGCCTCTGTTTGAGCGGTTGCCTTAGTTCGAGCGGTTGCCTTAGTTTGAGGTGTTGCCTTAGTTTGAGAGGTTGCCTTAGTTTGAGGGGTTGCCTTAGTTTGAGGGGTTGCCTTAGTTTGAGCGGCTGCCTGAGTTTGAGCGGCTGCCTTAGTTTGAGGGGTTGCCTTAGTTTGAGCGGTTGCCTTAGTTTGAGGGGTTGCATTAGTTTGAGCGGTTGCCTTAGTTTGAGGGGTTGCCTTAGTTTGAGCGGTTGCCTTAGTTTTAGGGGTTGCCTCAGTTTGAGCTGTTGCCTTAGTTTGAGGGGCTGCCTAAGTTTGAGGGGTTGCCTAAGTTTGAGCGGCCGCCTTAGTTTGAGCGGCAGCCTTAGTTTGAGGGGCTGACTTCGTTTGAGTGGTTGCCTTCGTTTCAGTGGCTGCCTTAGTTTGAGGGGATGCCTTAGTTTGAGCGGTTGCCTTAGTTTGAGCGGCCGTCTTAGTTTGAGCGGTTGCCCTAGTTTGAGCGGTTGCCTTAGTTTGAGCGGATGCCTTAGTTTGAGCGGTTGCCTTAGTTTGAGCGGCCGTCTTAGTTTGAGCGGTTGCCTTAGTTTGAGCGGTTGCCTTAGTTTGAGCGGATGCCTTAGTTTGAGCGGTTGCCTTAGTTTGAGCGGCCGTCTTAGTTTGAGCGGATGCCTTAGTTTGAGCGGTTGCCTTAGTTTGAGCGGATGCCTTAGTTTGAGCGGTTGCGTCAGTTTGAGCGGCCGCCTTAGTTTGAGCGGTTGCCTTAGTTTGAGCGGTTGCCTCAGTTTGAGCGGCCGTCTTAGTTTGAGCGGTTGCCTTAGTTTGAGCGGTTGCCTTAGTTTGAGCGGATGCCTTAGTTTGAGCGGTTGCCTTAGTTTGAGCGGCCGTCTTAGTTTGAGCGGTTGCCTTAGTTTGAGCGGTTGCCTTAGTTTTAGGGGAAGCCTTAGTTTGAGCGGTTGCGTCAGTTAGAGCGGCCGCCTTAGTTTGAGCGGTTGCCTTAGTTTGAGCGGTTGCCTTAGTTTGTGCGGTTGCCTTAGTTTGAGCGGCTGCCTTAGTTTGAGCGGTTGCCTTAGTTTGAGGGGTTGCCTTAGTTTGAGCGGCCGCCTTAGTTTGAGCGGCTGCCTTAGTTTGAGCGGTTGCCTTAGTTTGAGCGGTTGCCTTAGTTTGAGGGGTTGCCTTAGTTTGAGCGGCCGCCTTAGTTTGAGCGGCTGCCTTAGTTTGAGCGGCTGCCTTAGTTTGAGCGGTTGCCTTAGTTTGAGCGGTTACCTTAGTTTGAGCGGCTGCCTTAGTTTGAGCGGCCGCCTTATTTTGAGCGGCTGCCTTAGTTTGAGCGGCTGCCTTAGTTTGAGCGGTTGCCTTACTTTGAGGTGTTGCCTAAGTTTGAGCCGCCGCCTTAGTTTGAGCGGTTGCTTTAGTTTGAGCGGTTGCCTTAGTTTGAGCGGCCGTCATATTTTGAGCGGCAGCCTTAGTTTGAGCGGCTGCCTTAGTTTGAGCGGTTCCCTTAGTTTGAGCGGCTGCCTTAGTTTGAGCGGCTGCCTTAGTTTGAGCGGTTGCCGTAGTTTGAGCGGCTGCCTTAGTTTGAGGGGTTGCCTCAGTTTGAGCGGTTGCCTTAGTTTGAGCGGCTGCCCAAGTTTGAGAGGTTGCCTTCGTTTGAGCGGCTGCCTTAGTTTGAGCGGTTGCCTTAGTTTGAGCGGCCGCCTTATTTTGAGCGGCTGCCTTAGTTTGAGCGGTTGCCTAAGTTGGAGCGGCCACCTAAGTTTGAGCGGTTGCCTTAGTTTGAGCGGCTGCATAAGTTTGAGCGGTTGCCTTAGTTTGAGATGCTGCCTTAGTTTGAGCGTTTGCCTTCGTTTGAGATGCTGCCTTAGTTTGAGCGGTTGCCTTACTTTGAGCGGCTGCCTTAGTTTGAGCGGCTGCCTTAGTTTGAGGGGTTGCCTAAGTTTGAGCGGCCCCCTTAGTTTGAGCGGTTGCCTTAGTTTGAGCGGCTGCCTTAGTTTGAGCGGTTGCCTTAGTTTGAGATGCTGCCTTAATTTGAGCGGTTGCCTCAGTTTGAGCGGTTGCCTTAGTTTGAGCGGTTGCCTTAGTTTGAGCGGTTGCCTTTGTTTGAGGTGTTGCCTTAGTTTGAGGGGTTGCCTTAGTTTGAGAGTCTGCCTTAGTTCGAGCGGTTGCCTTAGTTTGAGGGGTTGCCTTAGTTTGAGCGGTTGCCTTATTACGAGCGGTTGCCTTAGTTTGAGGTGTTGCCTTAGTTTGAGGTGTTGCCTTAGTTTGAGCGGTTGCCTTATTACGAGTGGTTGCCTTAGTTTGAGGGGTTGCCTTAGTTTGAGAGTCTGCCATAATTCGAGCGGTTGCCTTAGTTTGAGGGGTTGCCTTAGTTTGAGCGGTTGCCTTATTACGAGCGGTTGCCTTAGTTTGAGGTGTTGCCTTAGTTTGAGGTGTTGCCTTATTTCGAGCGGTTGCCTTAGTTTGAGGTGTTGCCTTAGTTTGAGGTGTTGCCTTAGGTTGAGGGGCTGCCTTAGTTAGAGCGGTTGCCTTAGTTTGAGAATCAACCTTATTTTGAGCGGTTGCCTTATTTTGAGCGGTTGCCTTATTTTGAGCTATTGCCTTAGTTTGAGAGGTTGCCTTAGTTTGAGGGGCTGCCTTAGTTTGAGCGGTTGCCTTAGTTAGAGCGGTTGTCTTACTTTGAGGTTTTGCCTGAGTTTGAGGGGCTGATTTAGTTTGAGCTGTTGCCTCAGTTTGAGCGGTTGCCTTAGTTCGAGCGGTTGCCTTAGTTTGAGGTGTTGCCTTAGTTTGAGAGGTTGCCTTAGTTTGAGGGGTTGCCTTAGTTTGAGGGGTTGCCTTAGTTTGAGCGGATGCCTGAGTTTGAGCGGCTGCCTTAGTTTGAGGGGTTGCCTCAGTTTGAGCGGTTGCCTTAGTTTGAGGGGTTGCATTAGTTTGAGCGGTTGCCTTAGTTTGAGCGGTTGCCTTAGTTTGAGCGGTTGCCTTAGTTTGAGGGGTTGCCTCAGTTTGAGCTGTTGCCTTAGTTTGAGGGGCTGCCTTAGTTTGAGGGGTTGCCTAAGTTTGAGCGGCCGCCTTAGTTTGAGCGGCTGCCTTAGTTTGAGGGGCTGACTTAGTTTGAGCGGTTGCCTTCGTTTCAGTGGCTGCCTTAGTTTGAGGGGATGCCTTAGTTTGAGCGGTTGCCTTAGTTTGAGGGGTTGCCTTAGTTTGAGCGGCCGTCTTAGTTTGAGCGGTTGCCTTAATTTGAGCGGTTGCCTTAGTTTGAGCGGATGCCTTAGTTTGAGCGGTTGCCTTAGTTTGAGCGGATGCCTTAGTTTGAGCGGTTGCCTTAGTTTGAGCGGCCGTCTTGGTTTGAGCGGTTGCCTTAGTTTGAGCGGTTGCCTTAGTTTGAGGGGAAGCCTTAGTTTGAGCGGTTGCGTCAGTTTGAGCGGCCGCCTTAGTTTGAGCGGTTGCCTTAGTTTGAGACTCTGCATAAGTTTGAGCGGTTGCCTTAGTTTGAGATGCTGCCTTAGTTTGAGCGTTTGCCTTCGTTTGAGATGCTGCCTTAGTTTGAGCGGTTGCCTTACTTTGAGCGGCTGCCTTAGTTTGAGCGGCTGCCTTAGTTTGAGGGGTTGCCTAAGTTTGAGCGGCCGCCTTAGTTTGAGCGGTTGCCTTAGTTTGAGCGGCTGCCTTAGTTTGAGCGGTTGCCTTAGTTTGAGATGCTGCCTTAATTTGAGCGGTTGCCTCAGTTTGAGCGGTTGCCTTAGTTTGAGCGGTTGCCTTAGTTTGAGCGGTTGCCTTTGTATGAGGTGTTGCCTTAGTTTGAGGGGTTGCCTTAGTTTGAGAGTCTGCCTTAGTTCGAGCGGTTGCCTTAGTTTGAGGGGTTGCCTTAGTTTGAGCGGTTGCCTTATTACGAGCGGTTGCCTTAGTTTGAGGTGTTGCCTTAGTTTGAGGTGTTGCCTTAGTTTGAGCGGTTGCCTTATTACGAGTGGTTGCCTTAGTTTGAGGGGTTGCCTTAGTTTGAGAGTCTGCCATAGTTCGAGCGGTTGCCTTAGTTTGAGGGGTTGCCTTAGTTTGAGCGGTTGCCTTATTACGAGCGGTTGCCTTAGTTTGAGGTGTTGCCTTAGTTTGAGGTGTTGCCTTATTTCGAGCGGTTGCCTTAGATTGAGGTGTTGCCTTAGTTTGAGGTGTTGCCTTAGTTTGAGGGGCTGCCTTAGTTAGAGCGGTTGCCTTAGTTTGAGAATCAACCTTATTTTGAGCGGTTGCCTTATTTTGAGCGGTTGCCTTATTTTGAGCTATTGCCTTAGTTTAAGGGGTTGCCTTAGTTTGAGGGGCTGCCTTAGTTTGAGCGGTTGCCTTAGTTAGAGCGGTTGTCTTACTTTGAGGTTTTGCCTGAGTTTGAGGGGCTGCTTTAGTTTGAGCTGTTGCCTCAGTTTGAGCGGTTGCCTTAGTTCGAGCGGTTGCCTTAGTTTGAGGTGTTGCCTTAGTTTGAGAGGTTGCCTTAGTTTGAGGGGTTGCCTTAGTTTGAGGGGTTGCCTTAGTTTGAGCGGCTGCCTGAGTTTGAGCGGCTGCCTTAGTTTGAGGGGTTGCCTCAGTTTGAGCGGTTGCCTTAGTTTGAGGGGTTGCATTAGTTTGAGCGGTTGCCTTAGTTTGAGCGGTTGCCTTAGTTTGAGCGGTTGCCTTAGTTTGAGGGGTTGCCTCAGTTTGAGCTGTTGCCTTAGTTTGAGGGGCTGCCTTAGTTTGAGGGGTTGCCTAAGTTTGAGCGGCCGCCTTAGTTTGAGCGGCTGCCTTAGTTTGAGGGGCTGACTTAGTTTGAGCGGTTGCCTTCGTTTCAGTGGCTGCCTTAGTTTGAGGGGATGCCTTAGTTTGAGCGGTTGCCTTAGTTTGAGGGGTTGCCTTAGTTTGAGCGGCCGCCTTAGTTTGAGCGGCCGCCTTAGTTTGAGCGGTTGCCTTAATTTGAGCGGTTGCCTTAGTTTGAGCGGATGCCTTAGTTTGAGCGGTTGCCTTAGTTTGAGCGGATGCCTTAGTTTGAGCGGTTGCCTTAGTTTGAGCGGCCGTCTTGGTTTGAGCGGTTGCCTTAGTTTGAGCGGTTGCCTTAGTTTGAGGGGAAGCCTTAGTTTGAGCGGTTGCGTCAGTTTGAGCGGCCGCCTTAGTTTGAGCGGTTGCCTTAGTTTGAGCGGTTGCCTTAGATTGTGCGGTTGCCATAGTTTGAGCGGCTGCCTTAGTTTGAGCGGTTGCCTTAGTTTGAGGGGTTGCCTTAGTTTGAGCGGCCGCCTTAGTTTGAGCGGCTGCCTTAGTTTGAGCGGTTGCCTTAGTTTGAGCGGTTGCCTTAGTTTGAGGGGTTGCCTTATTTTGAGCGGCCGTCATATTTTGAGCGGCCGTCTTAGTTTGAGCGGATGCCTTAGTTTGAGCGGTTGCCTTAGTTTGAGCGGATGCCTTAGTTTGAGCGGTTGCCTTAGTTTGAGCGGCCGTCTTAGTTTGAGCGGTTGCCTTAGTTTGAGCGGCCGCCTTAGTTTGAGCGGCTGCCTTAGTTTGAGCGGTTGCTTTAGTTTGAGCGGTTGCCTTAGTTTGAGGGGTTGCCTTAGTTGGAGCGGCCGCCTTAGTTTGAGCGGCTGCCTTAGTTTGAGCGGTTGCTTTAGTTTGAGCGGTTGCCTTAGTTTGAGGGGTTGCCTTATTTTGAGCGGCCGTCATATTTTGAGCGGCCGTCTTAGTTTGAGCGGATGCCTTAGTTTGAGCGGTTGCCTTAGTTTGAGCGGATGCCTTAGTTTGAGCGGTTGCCTTAGTTTGAGCGGCCGTCTTAGTTTGAGCGGTTGCCTTAGTTTGAGCGGTTGCCTCAGTTTGAGGGGAAGCCTTAGTTTGAGCGGTTGCGTCAGTTTGAGCGGCCGCCTTAGTTTGAGCGGTTGCCTTAGTTTGAGCGGTTGCCTTAGTTTGTGCGGTTGCCTTAGTTTGAGCGGCTGCCTTAGTTTGAGCGGTTGCCTTAGTTTGAGGGGTTGCCTTAGTTTGAGCGGCCGCCTTAGTTTGAGCGGCTGCCTTAGTTTGAGCGGTTGCCTTAGTTTGAGCGGTTGCCTTAGTTTGAGGGGTTGCCTTAGTTTGAGCGGCCGCCTTAGTTTGAGCGGTTACCTTAGTTTGAGCGGCTGCCTTAGTTTGAGCGGCTGCCTGAGGTTGAGCGGCTGCCTTAGTTTGAGCGGTTGCCTTAGTTTGAGCGGCTGCCTTAGTTTGAGCGGTTGCCTTAGTTTGAGCGGCTGCCTAAGTTTGAGAGGTTACCTTAGTTTGAGCGGTTGCCTTAGTTTGAGGGGTTGCCTTAGTTTGAGCGGCCGCCTTAGTTTGAGCGGCTGCCTTAGTTTGAGCGGTTGCCTTAGTTTGAGCGGTTGCCTTAGTTTGAGGGGTTGCCTTAGTTTGAGCTGCCGCCTTAGTTTGAGCGGCTGCCTTAGTTTGAGCGGCCGCCTTAGTTTGAGCGGCTGCCTTAGTTTGAGCGGTTGCCTTAGTTTGAGCGGTTACCTTAGTTTGAGCGGCTGCCTTAGTTTGAGCGGCTGCCTGAGGTTGAGCGGCTGCCTTAGTTTGAGGTGTTGCCTAAGTTTGAACCGCCGCCTTAGTTTGAGCGGTTGCTTTAGTTTGAGCGGTTGCCTTAGTTTGAGGGGTTGCCTTATTTTGAGCGGCCGTCATATTTTGAGCGGCTGCCTTAGTTTGAGCGGTTGCCTTAGTTTGAGCGGCTGCCTTAGTTTGAGCGGTTGCCTTAGTTTGAGCGGCTGCCTAAGTTTGAGAGGTTACCTTAGTTTGAGCGGCTGCCTTAGTTTGAGCGGTTGCCTTAGTTTGAGCGGTTGCCTTAGTTTGAGGGGTTGCCTTAGTTTGAGCGGCCGCCTTAGTTTGAGCGGCTGCCTTAGTTTGAGCGGCCGCCTTAGTTTGTGCGGCTGCCTTAGTTTGAGCGGTTGCCTTAGTTTGAGCGGTTACCTTAGTTTGAGCGGCTGCCTTAGTTTGAGCGGCCGCCTTATTTTGAGCGGCTGCCTTAGGTTGAGCGGCTGCCTTAGTTTGAGCGGTTGCCTTACTTTGAGGTGTTGCCTAAGTTTGAGCCGCCGCCTTAGTTTGAGCGGTTGCCTTAGTTTGAGCGGTTGCCTTATTTTGAGCGGCCGTCATATTTTGAGCGGTTGCCTTAGTTTGAGCGGCTGCCTTAGTTTGAGCGGCTGCCTTAGTTTGAGCGGTTGCCGTAGTTTGAGCGGCTGCCTTAGTTTGAGCGGCTGCCTAAGTTTGAGAGGTTGCCTTAGTTTGAGCGGCTGCCTTAGTTTGAGCGGTTGCCTTAGTTTGAGCGGTTGCCTTAGTTTGAGCGGTTGCCTTAGTTTGAGCGGCTGCCTAAGTTTGAGAGGTTGCCTTAGTTTGAGCGGCTGCCTTAGTTTGAGCGGTTGCCTTAGTTTGAGCGGTTGCCTTAGTTAGAGCGGTTGTCTTAGTTTGAGGTGTTGCCTGAGTTTGAGGGGCTGCTTTAGTTTGAGCTGTTGCCTCAATTTGAGCGGTTGCCTTAGTTCGAGCGGTTGCCTTAGTTTGAGGTGTTGCCTTAGTTTGAGAGGTTGCCTTAGTTTGAGGGGTTGCCTTAGTTTGAGCGTCTGCCTGAGTTTGAGCGGCTGCCTTAGTTTGAGGGGTTGCCTTAGTTTGAGCGGTTGCCTTAGTTTGAGGGGTTGCATTAGTTTGAGCGGTTGCCTTAGTTTGAGGTCTTGCCTTAGTTTGAGCGGTTGCCTTAGTTTGAGGGGTTGCCTCAGTTTGAGCTGTTGCCTTAGTTTGAGGGGCTGCCTTAGTTTGAGGGGTTGCCTAAGTTTGAGCGGCCGCCTTAGTTTGAGCGGCTGCCTTAGTTTGAGGGGCTGACTTAGTTTGAGCGGTTGCCTTCGTTTCAGTGGCTGCCTTAGTTTGAGCGGCTGCCTTAGTTTGAGGGGTTGCCTTAGTTTGAGGTGTTGCCTTAGTTTGAGGGGTTGCATTAGTTTGAGCGGTTGCCTTAGTTTGAGCGGTTGCCTTAGTTTGAGCGGTTGCCTTAGTTTGAGGGGTTGCCTCAGTTTGAGCTGTTGCCTTAGTTTGAGGGGCTGCCTTAGTTTGAGGGGTTGCCTAAGTTTGAGCGGCCGCCTTAGTTTGAGCGGCTGCCTTAGTTTGAGGGGCTGACTTAGTTTGAGCGGTTGCCTTCGTTTCAGTGGCTGCCTTAGTTTGAGGGGATGCCTTAGTTTGAGCGGTTGCCTTAGTTTGAGGGGTTGCCTTAGTTTGAGCGGCCGTCTTAGTTTGAGCGGTTGCCTTAATTTGAGCGGTTGCCTTAGTTTGAGCGGATGCCTTAGTTTGAGCGGTTGCCTTAGTTTGAGCGGATGCCTTAGTTTGAGCGGTTGCCTTAGTTTGAGCGGCCGTCTTGGTTTGAGCGGTTGCCTTAGTTTGAGCGGTTGCCTTAGTTTGAGGGGAAGCCTTAGTTTGAGCGGTTGCGTCAGTTTGAGCGGCCGCCTTAGTTTGAGCGGTTGCCTTAGTTTGAGACTCTGCATAAGTTTGAGCGGTTGCCTTAGTTTGAGATGCTGCCTTAGTTTGAGCGTTTGCCTTCGTTTGAGATGCTGCCTTAGTTTGAGCGGTTGCCTTACTTTGAGCGGCTGCCTTAGTTTGAGCGGCTGCCTTAGTTTGAGGGGTTGCCTAAGTTTGAGCGGCCGCCTTAGTTTGAGCGGTTGCCTTAGTTTGAGCGGCTGCCTTAGTTTGAGCGGTTGCCTTAGTTTGAGATGCTGCCTTAATTTGAGCGGTTGCCTCAGTTTGAGCGGTTGCCTTAGTTTGAGCGGTTGCCTTAGTTTGAGCGGTTGCCTTTGTTTGAGGTGTTGCCTTAGTTTGAGGGGTTGCCTTAGTTTGAGAGTCTGCCTTAGTTCGAGCGGTTGCCTTAGTTTGAGGGGTTGCCTTAGTTTGAGCGGTTGCCTTATTACGAGCGGTTGCCTTAGTTTGAGGTGTTGCCTTAGTTTGAGGTGTTGCCTTAGTTTGAGCGGTTGCCTTATTACGAGTGGTTGCCTTAGTTTGAGGGGTTGCCTTAGTTTGAGAGTCTGCCATAGTTCGAGCGGTTGCCTTAGTTTGAGGGGTTGCCTTAGTTTGAGCGGTTGCCTTATTACGAGCGGTTGCCTTAGTTTGAGGTGTTGCCTTAGTTTGAGGTGTTGCCTTATTTCGAGCGGTTGCCTTAGATTGAGGTGTTGCCTTAGTTTGAGGTGTTGCCTTAGTTTGAGGGGCTGCCTTAGTTAGAGCGGTTGCCTTAGTTTGAGAATCAACCTTATTTTGAGCGGTTGCCTTATTTTGAGCGGTTGCCTTATTTTGAGCTATTGCCTTAGTTTAAGGGGTTGCCTTAGTTTGAGGGGCTGCCTTAGTTTGAGCGGTTGCCTTAGTTAGAGCGGTTGTCTTACTTTGAGGTTTTGCCTGAGTTTGAGGGGCTGCTTTAGTTTGAGCTGTTGCCTCAGTTTGAGCGGTTGCCTTAGTTCGAGCGGTTGCCTTAGTTTGAGGTGTTGCCTTAGTTTGAGAGGTTGCCTTAGTTTGAGGGGTTGCCTTAGTTTGAGGGGTTGCCTTAGTTTGAGCGGCTGCCTGAGTTTGAGCGGCTGCCTTAGTTTGAGGGGTTGCCTCAGTTTGAGCGGTTGCCTTAGTTTGAGGGGTTGCATTAGTTTGAGCGGTTGCCTTAGTTTGAGCGGTTGCCTTAGTTTGAGCGGTTGCCTTAGTTTGAGGGGTTGCCTCAGTTTGAGCTGTTGCCTTAGTTTGAGGGGCTGCCTTAGTTTGAGGGGTTGCCTAAGTTTGAGCGGCCGCCTTAGTTTGAGCGGCTGCCTTAGTTTGAGGGGCTGACTTAGTTTGAGCGGTTGCCTTCGTTTCAGTGGCTGCCTTAGTTTGAGGGGATGCCTTAGTTTGAGCGGTTGCCTTAGTTTGAGGGGTTGCCTTAGTTTGAGCGGCCGCCTTAGTTTGAGCGGCCGCCTTAGTTTGAGCGGTTGCCTTAATTTGAGCGGTTGCCTTAGTTTGAGCGGATGCCTTAGTTTGAGCGGTTGCCTTAGTTTGAGCGGATGCCTTAGTTTGAGCGGTTGCCTTAGTTTGAGCGGCCGTCTTGGTTTGAGCGGTTGCCTTAGTTTGAGCGGTTGCCTTAGTTTGAGGGGAAGCCTTAGTTTGAGCGGTTGCGTCAGTTTGAGCGGCCGCCTTAGTTTGAGCGGTTGCCTTAGTTTGAGCGGTTGCCTTAGATTGTGCGGTTGCCATAGTTTGAGCGGCTGCCTTAGTTTGAGCGGTTGCCTTAGTTTGAGGGGTTGCCTTAGTTTGAGCGGCCGCCTTAGTTTGAGCGGCTGCCTTAGTTTGAGCGGTTGCCTTAGTTTGAGCGGTTGCCTTAGTTTGAGGGGTTGCCTTATTTTGAGCGGCCGTCATATTTTGAGCGGCCGTCTTAGTTTGAGCGGATGCCTTAGTTTGAGCGGTTGCCTTAGTTTGAGCGGATGCCTTAGTTTGAGCGGTTGCCTTAGTTTGAGCGGCCGTCTTAGTTTGAGCGGTTGCCTTAGTTTGAGCGGCCGCCTTAGTTTGAGCGGCTGCCTTAGTTTGAGCGGTTGCTTTAGTTTGAGCGGTTGCCTTAGTTTGAGGGGTTGCCTTAGTTTGAGCGGCCGCCTTAGTTTGAGCGGCTGCCTTAGTTTGAGCGGTTGCTTTAGTTTGAGCGGTTGCCTTAGTTTGAGGGGTTGCCTTATTTTGAGCGGCCGTCATATTTTGAGCGGCCGTCTTAGTTTGAGCGGATGCCTTAGTTTGAGCGGTTGCCTTAGTTTGAGCGGATGCCTTAGTTTGAGCGGTTGCCTTAGTTTGAGCGGCCGTCTTAGTTTGAGCGGTTGCCTTAGTTTGAGCGGTTGCCTCAGTTTGAGGGGAAGCCTTAGTTTGAGCGGTTGCGTCAGTTTGAGCGGCCGCCTTAGTTTGAGCGGTTGCCTTAGTTTGAGCGGTTGCCTTAGTTTGTGCGGTTGCCTTAGTTTGAGCGGCTGCCTTAGTTTGAGCGGTTGCCTTAGTTTGAGGGGTTGCCTTAGTTTGAGCGGCCGCCTTAGTTTGAGCGGCTGCCTTAGTTTGAGCGGTTGCCTTAGTTTGAGCGGTTGCCTTAGTTTGAGGGGTTGCCTTAGTTTGAGCGGCCGCCTTAGTTTGAGCGGTTACCTTAGTTTGAGCGGCTGCCTTAGTTTGAGCGGCTGCCTGAGGTTGAGCGGCTGCCTTAGTTTGAGCGGTTGCCTTAGTTTGAGCGGCTGCCTTAGTTTGAGCGGTTGCCTTAGTTTGAGCGGCTGCCTAAGTTTGAGAGGTTACCTTAGTTTGAGCGGTTGCCTTAGTTTGAGGGGTTGCCTTAGTTTGAGCGGCCGCCTTAGTTTGAGCGGCTGCCTTAGTTTGAGCGGTTGCCTTAGTTTGAGCGGTTGCCTTAGTTTGAGGGGTTGCCTTAGTTTGAGCTGCCGCCTTAGTTTGAGCGGCTGCCTTAGTTTGAGCGGCCGCCTTAGTTTGAGCGGCTGCCTTAGTTTGAGCGGTTGCCTTAGTTTGAGCGGTTACCTTAGTTTGAGCGGCTGCCTTAGTTTGAGCGGCTGCCTGAGGTTGAGCGGCTGCCTTAGTTTGAGGTGTTGCCTAAGTTTGAACCGCCGCCTTAGTTTGAGCGGTTGCTTTAGTTTGAGCGGTTGCCTTAGTTTGAGGGGTTGCCTTATTTTGAGCGGCCGTCATATTTTGAGCGGCTGCCTTAGTTTGAGCGGTTGCCTTAGTTTGAGCGGCTGCCTTAGTTTGAGCGGTTGCCTTAGTTTGAGCGGCTGCCTAAGTTTGAGAGGTTACCTTAGTTTGAGCGGCTGCCTTAGTTTGAGCGGTTGCCTTAGTTTGAGTGGTTGCCTTAGTTTGAGGGGTTGCCTTAGTTTGAGCGGCCGCCTTAGTTTGAGCGGCTGCCTTAGTTTGAGCGGCCGCCTTAGTTTGTGCGGCTGCCTTAGTTTGAGCGGTTGCCTTAGTTTGAGCGGTTACCTTAGTTTGAGCGGCTGCCTTAGTTTGAGCGGCCGCCTTATTTTGAGCGGCTGCCTTAGGTTGAGCGGCTGCCTTAGTTTGAGCGGTTGCCTTACTTTGAGGTGTTGCCTAAGTTTGAGCCGCCGCCTTAGTTTGAGCGGTTGCCTTAGTTTGAGCGGTTGCCTTATTTTGAGCGGCCGTCATATTTTGAGCGGTTGCCTTAGTTTGAGCGGCTGCCTTAGTTTGAGCGGCTGCCTTAGTTTGAGCGGTTGCCGTAGTTTGAGCGGCTGCCTTAGTTTGAGCGGCTGCCTAAGTTTGAGAGGTTGCCTTAGTTTGAGCGGCTGCCTTAGTTTGAGCGGTTGCCTTAGTTTGAGCGGTTGCCTTAGTTTGAGCGGTTGCCTTAGTTTGAGCGGCTGCCTAAGTTTGAGAGGTTGCCTTAGTTTGAGCGGCTGCCTTAGTTTGAGCGGTTGCCTTAGTTTGAGCAGCCGCCTTATTTTGAGCGGCTGCCTTAGCTTGAGCGGTTGCCTAAGTTTGAGCGGCCACCTAAGTTTGAGCGGTTGCCTTAGTTTGAGCGGCTGCATAAGATTGAGCGGTTCCCTTAGTTTGAGATGCTGCCTTAGTTTGAGCGGTTGCCTTCGTTTGAGATGCTGCCTTATTTTGAGCGGTTGCCTTACTTTGAGCGGCTGCCTTAGTTTGAGCGGCTGCCTTACTTTGAGGGGTTGCCTAAGTTTGAGCGGCCGCCTTATTTTGAGCGGTTGCCTTAGTTTGAGCGGCTGCCTTAGTTTGAGCGGTTGCCTTAGTTTGCGATGCTGCCTTAATTTGAGCGGTTGCCTCAGTTTGAGCGGTTGCCTTAGTTTGAGCGGTTGCCTTAGTTTGAGCGGTTGCCTTTGTTTGAGGTGTTGCCTTAGTTTGAGGGGTTGCCTTAGTTTGAGAGTCTGCCTTAGTTCGAGCGGTTGCCTTAGTTTGAGGGGTTGCCTTAGTTTGAGCGGTTGCCTTAGTTTGAGCGGTTGCCTTATTACGAGCGGTTGCCTTAGTTTGAGGTGTTGCCTTATTTCGAGCGGTTGCCTTAGTTTGAGGTGTTGCCTTAGTTTGAGCGGTTGCCTTAGTTTGAGGGGCTGCCTTAGTTTGAGAATCTGCCTTATTTTGAGCGGTTGCCTTATTTTGAGCGGTAGCCTTATTTTGAGCTATTGCCTTAGTTTGAGGGGTTGCCTTAGTTTGAGGGGCTGCCTTAGTTTGAGCGGTTGCCTTAGTTAGAGCGTTTGTCTTCGTTTGAGGTGTTGCCTTAATTGGAGGGGAAACCTGATTTTGAGGGGCTGCCTTAGTTTGAGCGGTTGCCTTAGTTTGAGAGTCTGCCTTAGTTTGAGCGGTTGCCTTAGTTAGAGCGGTTGTCTTAGTTTGAGGTGTTGCCTGAGTTTGAGGGGCTGCTTTAGTTTGAGCTGTTGCCTCAATTTGAGCGGTTGCCTTAGTTCGAGCGGTTGCCTTAGTTTGAGGTGTTGCCTTAGTTTGAGAGGTTGCCTTAGTTTGAGGGGTTGCCTTAGTTTGAGCGTCTGCCTGAGTTTGAGCGGCTGCCTTAGTTTGAGGGGTTGCCTTAGTTTGAGCGGTTGCCTTAGTTTGAGGGGTTGCATTAGTTTGAGCGGTTGCCTTAGTTTGAGGTCTTGCCTTAGTTTGAGCGGTTGCCTTAGTTTGAGGGGTTGCCTCAGTTTGAGCTGTTGCCTTAGTTTGAGGGGCTGCCTTAGTTTGAGGGGTTGCCTAAGTTTGAGCGGCCGCCTTAGTTTGAGCGGCTGCCTTAGTTTGAGGGGCTGACTTAGTTTGAGCGGTTGCCTTCGTTTCAGTGGCTGCCTTAGTTTGAGCGGCTGCCTTAGTTTGAGGGGTTGCCTAAGTTTGAGCGGCCGCCTTATTTTGAGCGGTTACCTTAGTTTGAGCGGCTGCCTTAGTTTGAGCGGTTGCCTTAGTTTGCGATGCTGCCTTAATTTGAGCGGTTGCCTCAGTTTGAGCGGTTGCCTTAGTTTGAGCGGTTGCCTTAGTTTGAGCGGTTGCCTTTGTTTGAGGTGTTGCCTTAGTTTGAGGGGTTGCCTTAGTTTGAGAGTCTGCCTTAGTTCGAGCGGTTGCCTTAGTTTGAGGGGTTGCCTTAGTTTGAGCGGTTGCCTTAGTTTGAGCGGTTGCCTTATTACGAGCGGTTGCCTTAGTTTGAGGTGTTGCCTTATTTCGAGCGGTTGCCTTAGTTTGAGGTGTTGCCTTAGTTTGAGCGGTTGCCTTAGTTTGAGGGGCTGCCTTAGTTTGAGAATCTGCCTTATTTTGAGCGGTTGCCTTATTTTGAGCGGTTGCCTTATTTTGAGCTATTGCCTTAGTTTGAGGGGCTGCCTTAGTTTGAGGTGTTGCCTTAGTTTGAGCGGTTGTCTTAGTTTGAGGTGTTGCCTTAGTTTGAGGGGTTGCCTTAGTTTGAGGGGCTGCCTTATTTTGAGCAGTTGCCTTAGTTTGAGAGTCTGCCTTAGTTTGAGCGGTTGCCTTAGTTAGAGCGGTTGTCTTTGTTTGAGGTGTGCCTGAGTTTGAGGGGCTGCTTTAGTTTGAACTGTTGCCTTCGTTTCAGTGGCTGCCTTAGTTTGAGGGGATGCCTTAGTTTGAGCGGTTGCCTTAGTTTGAGGGGTTGCCTTAGTTTGAGCGGTTGCCTTAGTTTGAGCGGCCGCCTTAGTTTGAGCCGCTGCCTTCGTTTGAGGGGATGCCTTTGTTTGAGCGGTTGCCTTAATTTGAGCGGTTGCCTTAGTGTGTGCGGTTGCGTTAGTTTGAGCGGATGCCTTAGTTTGAGCGGTTGCCTTAGTTTGAGCGGTTGCCTTAGTTTGAGCGGCTGCCTTAGTTTGAGCGGTTGCCTTAGTTTGAGCGGCTGCCTAAGTTTGAGAGGTTACCTTAGTTTGAGCGGCTGCCTTAGTTTGAGCGGTTGCCTTAGTTTGAGCGGTTGCCTTAGTTTGAGGGGTTGCCTTAGTTTGAGCGGCCGCCTTAGTTTGAGCGGCTGCCTTAGTTTGAGCGGCCGCCTTAGTTTGTGCGGCTGCCTTAGTTTGAGCGGTTGCCTTAGTTTGAGCGGTTACCTTAGTTTGAGCGGCTGCCTTAGTTTGAGCGGCCGCCTTATTTTGAGCGGCTGCCTTAGGTTGAGCGGCTGCCTTAGTTTGAGCGGTTGCCTTACTTTGAGGTGTTGCCTAAGTTTGAGCCGCCGCCTTAGTTTGAGCGGTTGCCTAGTTTGAGCGGTTGCCTTATTTTGAGCGGCTGCCTTAGTTTGAGCGGTTGCCGTAGTTTGAGCGGCTGCCTTAGTTTGAGCGGTTGCCTTAGTTTGAGCGGTTGCCTTAGTTTGAGGGGTTGCATTAGTTTGAGCGGTTGCCTTAGTTTGAGGGGTTGCCTTAGTTTGAGCGGTTGCCTTAGTTTGAGGGGTTGCCTCAGTTTGAGCTGTTGCCTTAGTTTGAGGGGCTGCCTTAGTTTGAGGGGTTGCCTAAGTTTGAGCGGCCGCCTTAGTTTGAGCGGCTGCCTTAGTTTGAGGGGCTGACTTAGTTTGAGCGGTTGCCTTCTTTTCAGTGGCTGCCTTAGTTTGAGCGGCTGCCTTAGTTTGAGGGGTTGCCTAAGTTTGAGCGGCCGCCTTATTTTGAGCGGTTACCTTAGTTTGAGCGGCTGCCTTAGTTTGAGCGGTTGCCTTAGTTTGCGATGCTGCCTTAATTTGAGCGGTTGCCTCAGTTTGAGCGGTTGCCTTAGTTTGAGCGGTTGCCTTAGTTTGAGCGGTTGCCTTTGTTTGAGGTGTTGCCTTAGTTTGAGGGGTTGCCTTAGTTTGAGAGTCTGCCTTAGTTCGAGCGGTTGCCTTAGTTTGAGGGGTTGCCTTAGTTTGAGCGGTTGCCTTAGTTTGAGCGGTTGCCTTATTACGAGCGGTTGCCTTAGTTTGAGGTGTTGCCTTATTTCGAGCGGTTGCCTTAGTTTGAGGTGTTGCCTTAGTTTGAGCGGTTGCCTTAGTTTGAGGGGCTGCCTTAGTTTGAGAATCTGCCTTATTTTGAGCGGTTGCCTTATTTTGAGCGGTTGCCTTATTTTGAGCTATTGCCTTAGTTTGAGGGGTTGCCTTAGTTTGAGCGGTTGCCTTAGTTTGAGGGGCTGCCTTAGTTTGAGCGGTTGCCTTAGTTAGAGCGGTTCCCTTAGTTTGAGGGGCTGCCTTAGTTTGAGCGGTTGCCTTAGATTGAGGGGTTGCCTTAGTTTGAGGTGTTGCCTTAGTTTGAGCGGTTGTCTTAGTTTGAGGTGTTGCCTTAGTTTGAGGGGTTGCCTTAGATTGAGGGGCTGCCTTATTTTGAGCAGTTGCCTTAGTTTGAGAGTCTGCCTTAGTTTGAGCGGTTGCCTTAGTTAGAGCGGTTGTCTTTGTTTGAGGTGTGCCTGAGTTTGAGGGGCTGCTTTAGTTTGAACTGTTGCCTTCGTTTCAGTGGCTGCCTTAGTTTGAGGGGATGCCTTAGTTTGAGCGGTTGCCTTAGTTTGAGGGGTTGCCTTAGTTTGAGCGGTTGCCTTAGTTTGAGCGGCCGCCTTAGTTTGAGCCGCTGCCTTCGTTTGAGGGAATGCCTTTGTTTGAGCGGTTGCCTTAATTTGAGCGGTTGCCTTAGTGTGTGCGGTTGCGTTAGTTTGAGCGGATGCCTTAGTTTGAGCGGTTGCCTTAGTTTGAGCGGTTGCCTTAGTTTGAGCGGCTGCCTTAGTTTGAGCGGTTGCCTTAGTTTGAGCGGCTGCCTAAGTTTGAGAGGTTACCTTAGTTTGAGCGGCTGCCTTAGTTTGAGCGGTTGCCTTAGTTTGAGCGGTTGCCTTAGTTTGAGGGGTTGCCTTAGTTTGAGCGGCCGCCTTAGTTTGAGCGGCTGCCTTAGTTTGAGCGGCCGCCTTAGTTTGTGCGGCTGCCTTAGTTTGAGCGGATGCCTTAGTTTGAGCGGTTACCTTAGTTTGAGCGGCTGCCTTAGTTTGAGCGGCCGCCTTATTTTGAGCGGCTGCCTTAGGTTGAGCGGCTGCCTTAGTTTGAGCGGTTGCCTTACTTTGAGGTGTTGCCTAAGTTTGAGCCGCCGCCTTAGTTTGAGCGGTTGCCTTAGTTTGAGCGGTTGCCTTATTTTGAGCGGCTGCCTTAGTTTGAGCGGTTGCCGTAGTTTGAGCGGCTGCCTTAGTTTGAGGGGGTGCCTCAGTTTGAGCGGTTGCCTTAGTTTGAGCGGTTGGCTTAGTTTGAGCGGCTGCCTAAGTTTGAGAGGTTGCCTTAGTTTGAGCGGCTGCCTTAGTTTGAGCGGTTGCCTTAGTTTGAGCGGCCGCCTTATTTTGAGCGGCTGCCTTAGCTTGAGCGGTTGCCTAAGTTTGAGCGGCCACCTAAGTTTGAGCGGTTGCCTTAGTTTGAGCGGCTGCATAAGATTGAGCGGTTCCCTTAGTTTGAGATGCTGCCTTAGTTTGAGCGGTTGCCTTCGTTTGAGATGCTGTCTTATTTTGAGCGGTTGCCTTACTTTGAGCGGCTGCCTTAGTTTGAGCGGCTGCCTTACTTTGAGGGGTTGCCTAAGTTTGAGCGGCAGCCTTATTTTGAGCGGTTGCCTTAGTTTGAGCGGTTGCCTTAGTTTGAGCGGTTGCCTTAGTTTGAGCGGTTGCCTTTGTTTGAGGTGTTGCCTTAGTTTGAGGGGTTGCCTTAGTTTGAGAGTCTGCCTTAGTTCGAGCGGTTGCCTTAGTTTGAGGGGTTGCCTTAGTTTGAGCGGTTGCCTTAGTTTGAGCGGTTGCCTTATTACGAGCGGTTGCCTTAGTTTGAGGTGTTGCCTTATTTCGAGCGGTTGCCTTAGTTTGAGGTGTTGCCTTAGTTTGAGCGGTTGCCTTAGTTTGAGGGGCTGCCTTAGTTTGAGAATCTGCCTTATTTTGAGCGGTTGCCTTATTTTGAGCGGTAGCCTTATTTTGAGCTATTGCCTTAGTTTGAGGGGTTGCCTTAGTTTGAGGGGCTGCCTTAGTTTGAGCGGTTGCCTTAGTTAGAGCGGTTGTCTTCGTTTGAGGTGTTGCCTTAGTTTGAGGGGAAACCTGATTTTGAGGGGCTGCCTTAGTTTGAGCGGTTGCCTTAGTTTGAGAGTCTGCCTTAGTTTGAGCGGTTGCCTTAGTTAGAGCGGTTGTCTTAGTTTGAGGTGTTGCCTGAGTTTGAGGGGCTGCTTTAGTTTGAGCTGTTGCCTCAATTTGAGCGGTTGCCTTAGTTCGAGCGGTTGCCTTAGTTTGAGGTGTTGCCTTAGTTTGAGAGGTTGCCTTAGTTTGAGGGGTTGCCTTAGTTTGAGCGTCTGCCTGAGTTTGAGCGGCTGCCTTAGTTTGAGGGGTTGCCTTAGTTTGAGCGGTTGCCTTAGTTTGAGGGGTTGCATTAGTTTGAGCGGTTGCCTTAGTTTGAGGGGTTGCCTTAGTTTGAGCGGTTGCCTTAGTTTGAGGGGTTGCCTCAGTTTGAGCTGTTGCCTTAGTTTGAGGGGCTGCCTTAGTTTGAGGGGTTGCCTAAGTTTGAGCGGCCGCCTTAGTTTGATCGGCTGCCTTAGTTTGAGGGGCTGACTTAGTTTGAGCGGTTGCCTTCGTTTCAGTGGCTGCCTTAGTTTGAGCGGCTGCCTTAGTTTGAGGGGTTGCCTAAGTTTGAGCGGCCGCCTTATTTTGAGCGGTTACCTTAGTTTGAGCGGCTGCCTTAGTTTGAGCGGTTGCCTTAGTTTGCGATGCTGCCTTAATTTGAGCGGTTGCCTCAGTTTGAGCGGTTGCCTTAGTTTGAGCGGTTGCCTTAGTTTGAGCGGTTGCCTTTGTTTGAGGTGTTGCCTTAGTTTGAGGGGTTGCCTTAGTTTGAGAGTCTGCCTTAGTTCGAGCGGTTGCCTTAGTTTGAGGGGTTGCCTTAGTTTGAGCGGTTGCCTTAGTTTGAGCAGTTGCCTTATTACGAGCGGTTGCCTTTGTTTGAGGTGTTGCCTTATTTCGAGCGGTTGCCTTAGTTTGAGGTGTTGCCTTAGTTTGAGCGGTTGCCTTAGTTTGAGGGGCTGCCTTAGTTTGAGAATCTGCCTTATTTTGAGCGGTTGCCTTATTTTGAGCGGTTGCCTTATTTTGAGCTATTGCCTTAGTTTGAGGGGTTGCCTTAGTTTGAGCGGTTGCCTTAGTTTGAGGGGCTGCCTTAGTTTGAGCGGTTGCCTTAGTTAGAGCGGTTCCCTTAGTTTGAGGGGCTGCCTTAGTTTGAGCGGTTGCCTTAGATTGAGGGGTTGCCTTAGTTTGAGGTGTTGCCTTAGTTTGAGCGGTTGTCTTAGTTTGAGGTGTTGCCTTAGTTTGAGGGGTTGCCTTAGTTTGAGGGGCTGCCTTATTTTGAGCAGTTGCCTTAGTTTGAGAGTCTGCCTTAGTTTGAGCGGTTGCCTTAGTTAGAGCGGTTGTCTTTGTTTGAGGTGTGCCTGAGTTTGAGGGGCTGCATTAGTTTGAACTGTTGCCTTCGTTTCAGTGGCTGCCTTAGTTTGAGGGGATGCCTTAGTTTGAGCGGTTGCCTTAGTTTGAGGGGTTGCCTTAGTTTGAGCGGATGCCTTAGTTTGAGCGGCCGCCTTAGTTTGAGCCGCTGCCTTCGTTTGAGGGGATGCCTTTGTTTGAGCGGTTGCCTTAATTTGAGCGGTTGCCTTAGTGTGTGCGGTTGCGTTAGTTTGAGCGGATGCCTTAGTTTGAGCGGTTGCCTTAGTTTGAGCGGTTGCCTTAGTTTGAGATGCTGCCTTAGTTTGAGGGGTTGCCTGAGTTTGAGATGCTGCGTTAGTTTGAGTGGTTGCCTTAGTTTGAGCAGCTGCCTTAGTTTGAGCGGTTGCCACAGTTTGAGCGGCCGCCTTAGTTTGAGCGGCTGTCTTAGTTTGAGGGGATGACTTAGTTTGAGCGGTTGCCTTAGTTTGAGGGGCTGCTTTAGTTTGAGGTGTTGCCTAAGTTTGAGCGGGTGCCTTAGTTTGAGGGGTTGCCTTAGTTTGAGCGGTTGCCTTAGTTTGAGCGGTTGCCTTAGTTTGAGCAGCTGCCTTAGTTTGAGGGGCTGCCTTAGTTTGAGCGGTTGCCTTAGTTTGAGCAGCTGCCTTAGTTTGAGCGGTTGCCTTAGTTTGAGCGGCTGCCTTAGTATGAGCGGCTGCCTTAGTTTGAGGGGATGACTTATTTTGAGCGGTTGCCTTAGTTTGAGCAGCTGCCTTAGTTTGAGCGGTTGCCTTAGTTTGAGCGGCCGCCTTAGTATGAGCGGCTGCCTTAGTTTGAGGGGATGACTTAGATTGAGCCGTTGCCTTAGTTTGAGGGGCTGCCTCAGTTTGAGGGGTTGCCTAAGTTTGAGCGGCCGCCTTAGTTTGAGCGGCTGCCTTAGTTTGAGGGGCTGACTTAGTTTGAGCGGTTGCCTTCGTTTCAGTGGCTGCCTTAGTCTGAGGGGATGCCTCAGTTTGAGCGGTTGCCTTAGTTTGAGGGGTTGCCTTAGTTTGAGCGGTTGCCTTAGTTTGAGCGGCCGCCTTAGTTTGAGCGGCTGCCTTCGTTTGAGGGGATGCCTTAGTTTGAGCGGTTGCCTTAATTTGAGCGGTTGCCTTAGTGTGCGCGGTTGCGTTAGTTTGAGCGGATGCCTTAGTTTGAGCGGTTGCCTTAGTTTGAGCGGCCGTCTTAGTTTGAGCGGTTCACTTAGTTTGAGCGGTTTCCTTAGTTTGAGCGGATGCCTTAGTTTGAGCGGTTGCCTTAGTTTGAGCGGCCGTCTTAGTTTGAGCGGATGCCTTAGTTTGAGCCGTTGCCTTAGTTTGAGCGGTTGCCTTAGTTTGAGCGGTTGCCTTAGTTTGAGGGGAAGCCTTAGTTTGAGCGGTTGCGTCAGTTTGAGCGGCCGCCTTAGTTTGAGCGGTTGCCTTAGTTTGAGCGGTTGCCTTAGTTTGAGCGGCCGTCTTAGTTTGAGCGGTTGCCTTAGTTTGAGCGGTTGCCTTAGTTTGAGCGGATGCCTTAGTTTGAGCGGTTGCCTTAGTTTGAGCGGCCGTCTTAGTTTGAGCGGTTGCCTTAGTTTGAGCGGTTGCCTTAGTTTGAGCGGATGCCTTAGTTTGAGCGGTTGCCTTAGTTTGAGCGGCCGTCTTAGTTTGAGCGGTTGCCTTAGTTTGAGCGGTTGCCTTAGTTTGAGGGGAAGCCTTTGTTTGAGCGGTTGCGTCAGTTTGAGCGGCCGCCTTAGTTTGAGCGGTTGCCTTAGTTTGAGCGGTTGCCTTAGTTTGTGCGGTTGCCTTAGTTTGAGCGGCTGCCTTAGTTTGAGCGGTTGCCTTAGTTTGAGGGGTTGCCTTAGTTTGAGGGGTTGCCTTAGTTTGAGCGGCCGCCTTAGTTTGAGCGGCTGCCTTAGTTTGAGCGGCTGCCTTAGTTTGAGCGGTTGCCTTTGTTTGAGCGGTTACCTTAGTTTGAGAGGCTGCCTTAGTTTGAGCGGCCGCCTTATTTTGAGCGGTTGCCTTACTTTGAGGTGTTGCCTAAGTTTGAGCCGCCGCCTTAGTTTGAGTGGTTGCTTGAGTTTGAGCGGTTGCCTGAGTTTGAGCGGTTGCCTTATTTTGAGTGGCCGTCATATTTTGAGCGGCTGCCTTAGTTTGAGCGGCTGCCTTAGTTTGAGCGGTTGCCTTAGTTTGAGCGGCTGCCTTAGTTTCTGCGGCTGCCTTAGTTTGAGCGGTTGCCGTAGTTTGAGCGGCTGCCTTAGTTTGAGGGGTTGCCTCAGTATGAGCGGTTGCCTTAGTTTGAGCGGTTGCCTTAGTTTGAGCGGCTGCCTTAGTTTGAGCGGTTGCCTTAGTTTGAGCGGCCGCCTAAGTTTGAGAGGTTGCCTTAGTTTGAGCGGCTGCCTTAGTTTGAGCGGTTGCCTTAGTTTGAGCGGCCGCCTTATTTTGAGCGGCTGCCTTAGTTTGAGCGGTTGCCTTACTTTGAGGGGTTGCCTAAGTTTGAGCGGCTGCCTTAGTTTGAGGGGTTGCCTTAGTTTGAGCGGTTGCCTTAGTTTGAGCGGTTGCCTTAGTTTGAGCAGCTGCCTTAGTTTGAGGGGCTGCCTTAGTTTGAGCGGTTGCCTTAGTTTGAGCGGCTGCCTTAGTTTGAGCGGTTGCCTAAGTTTGAGCGGCCGCCTTAGTATGAGCGGCTGCCTTAGTTTGAGGGGATGACTTATTTTGAGCGGTTGCCTTAGTTTGAGCAGCTGCCTTAGTTTGAGCGGTTGCCTTAGTTTGAGCGGCCGCCTTAGTATGAGCGGCTGCCTTAGTTTGAGGGGATGACTTAGTTTGAGCGGTTGCCTTAGTTTGAGGGGCTGCCTCAGTTTGAGGGGTTGCCTAAGTTTGAGCGGCCGCCTTAGTTTGAGCGGCTGCCTTAGTTTGAGGGGCTGACTTAGTTTGAGCGGTTGCCTTCGTTTCAGTGGCTGCCTTAGTCTGAGGGGATGCCTCAGTTTGAGCGGTTGCCTTAGTTTGAGGGGTTGCCTTAGTTTGAGCGGTTGCCTTAGTTTGAGCGGCCGCCTTAGTTTGAGCGGCTGCCTTCGTTTGAGGGGATGCCTTAGTTTGAGCGGTTGCCTTAATTTGAGCGGTTGCCTTAGTGTGCGCGGTTGCGTTAGTTTCAGCGGATGCCTTAGTTTGAGCGGTTGCCTTATTTGAGCGGCCGTCTTAGTTTGAGCGGTTGACTTAGTTTGAGCGGTTTCCTTAGTTTGAGCGGATGCCTTAGTTTGAGCGGTTGCCTTAGTTTGAGCGGCCGTCTTAGTATGAGCGGATGCCTTAGTTTGAGCCGTTGCCTTAGTTTGAGCGGATGCCTTAGTTTGAGCGGTTGCCTTAGTTTGAGCGGTTGCCTTAGTTTGAGGGGAAGCCTTAGTTTGAGCGGTTGCGTCAGTTTGAGCGGCCGCCTTAGTTTGAGCGGTTGCCTTAGTTTGAGCGGTTGCCTTAGTTTGAGCGGCCGTCTTAGTTTGAGCGGTTGCCTTAGTTTGAGCGGTTCCCTTAGTTTGAGCGGATGCCTTAGTTTGAGCGGTTGCCTTAGTTTGAGCGGCCGTCTTAGTTTGAGCGGTTGCCTTAGTTTGAGCGGTTGCCTTAGTTTGAGCGGATGCCTTAGTTTGAGCGGTTGCCTTAGTTTGAGCGGCCGTCTTAGTTTGAGCGGTTGCCTTAGTTTGAGCGGTTGCCTTAGTTTGAGGGGAAGCCTTTGTTTGAGCGGTTGCGTCAGTTTGAGCGGCCGCCTTAGTTTGAGCGGTTGCCTTAGTTTGAGCGGTTGCCTTAGTTTGTGCGGTTGCCTTAGTTTGAGCGGCTGCCTTAGTTTGAGCGGTTGCCTTAGTTTGAGGGGTTGCCTTAGTTTGAGGGGTTGCCTTAGTTTGAGCGGCCGCCTTAGTTTGAGCGGCTGCCTTAGTTTGAGCGGCCGCCTTAGTTTGAGCGGCTGCCTTAGTTTGAGCGGTTGCCTTTGTTTGAGCGGTTACCTTAGTTTGAGCGGCTGCCTTAGTTTGAGCGGCCGCCTTATTTTGAGCGGTTGCCTTACTTTGAGGTGTTGCCTAAGTTTGAGCCGCCGCCTTAGTTTGAGTGGTTGCTTGAGTTTGAGCGGTTGCCTGAGTTTGAGCGGTTGCCTTATTTTGAGTGGCCGTCATATTTTGAGCGGCTGCCTTAGTTTGACCGGCTGCCTTAGTTTGAGCGGTTGCCTTAGTTTGAGCGGCTGCCTTAGTTTCTGCGGCTGCCTTAGTTTGAGCGGTTGCCGTAGTTTGAGCGGCTGCCTTAGTTTGAGGGGTTGCCTCAGTATGAGCGGTTGCCTTAGTTTGAGCCGTTGCCTTAGTTTGAGCGGCTGCCTTAGTTTGAGCGGTTGCCTTAGTTTGAGCGGCCGCCTAAGTTTGAGAGGTTGCCTTAGTTTGAGCGGCTGCCTTAGTTTGAGCGGTTGCCTTAGTTTGAGCGTCCGCCTTATTTTGAGCGGCTGCCTTAGTTTGAGCGGTTGCCTTACTTTGAGGGGTTGCCTAAGTTTGAGCGACTGCCTTAGTTTGAGGGGTTGCCTTAGTTTGAGCGGTTGCCTTAGTTTGAGCGGTTGCCTTAGTTTGAGCAGCTGCCTTAGTTTGAGGGGCTGCCTTAGTTTGAGCGGTTGCCTTAGTTTGAGCGGCTGCCTTAGTTTGAGCGGTTGCCTAAGTTTGAGCGGCCGCCTTAGTTTGAGCGGCTGCCTTAGTTTGAGGGGATGAGTTAGTTTGAGCGGTTGCCTTAGTTTGAGGGGCTGCCTTAGTTTGATGGGTTGCCTAAGTTTGAGCGGCCGCCTTATTTTGAGCGGCTGCCTTAGTTTGAGGGGCTGACTTAGTATGAGCGGTTGCCTTCGTTTCAGTGGCTGCCTTAGTTTGAGGGGATGCCTTAGTTTGAGCGGTTGCCTTAATTTGAGCGGTTGCCTTAGTGTGTGCGGTTGCGTTAGTTTGAGCGGCCGTCTTAGTTTGAGCGGTTGCCTTAGTTTGAGCGGTTGCCTTAGTTTGAGCGGATGCCTTAGTTTGAGCGGTTGCCTTAGTTTGAGCGGCCGTCTTAGTTTGAGCGGTTGCCTTAGTTTGAGCGGTTGCCTTAGTTTGAGCGGATGCCTTAGTTTGAGCGGTTGCCTAAGTTTGAGCGGCCGTCTTAGTTTGAGCGGTTGCCTTAGTTTGAGCGGTTGTCTTAGCTTGAGGGGAAGCCTTAGTTTGAGCGGTTGCGTCAGTTTGAGCGGCCGCCTTAGTTTGAGCGGTTGCCTTCGTTTGAGCGGTTGCCTTAGTTTGCGCGGTTGCCTTAGTTTGAGCGGCTGCCTTAGTTTGAGCGGTTGCCTTAGTTTGAGGGGTTACCTTAGTTTGAGCGGCCGCCTTATTTTGAGCGGCTGCCTTAGGTTGAGCGGCTGCCTTAGGTTGAGCGGTTGCCTTACTTTGAGGTGTTGCCTAAGTTTGAGCCGCCGCCTTAGTTTGAGCGGTTGCTTTAGTTTGAGCGGTTGCCTTATTTTGAGCGGCCGTCATATTTTGAGCGGCTGCCTTAGTTTGAGCGGCTGCCTTAGTTTGAGCGGTTGCCTTAGTTTGAGCGGCTGCCTTAGTTTGAGCGGCTGCCTTAGTTTGAGCGGTTGCCGTAGTTTGAGCGGCTGCCTTAGTTTGAGGGGTTGCCTCAGTTTGAGCGGTTGCCTTAGTTTGAGCGGTTGCCTTAGTTTGAGCGGCTGCCTAAGTTTGAGAGGTTGCCTCAGTTTGAGCGGCTGCCTTAGTTTGAGCGGTTGCCTTAGATTGAGTGGCCGCCTTAGTTTGAGCGGCTGCCTTAGTTTGAGCGGTTGCCTAAGTTTGAGCGGCAACCTAAGTATGAGCGGATGCCTTAGTTTGAGCGGCTGCCTTAGTTTGAGCGGTTGCCTTAGTTTGAGATACTGCCTTAGTTTGAGCGGATGCCTTCGTTTGAGATGCTGCCAGAGTTTGAGCGGTTGCCTTACTTTGAGCGGCAGCCTTAGTTTGAGCGGCTGTCTTAGTTTGAGGGGTTGCCTTAGTTTGAGAGTCTGCCTTAGTTCGAGCGGTTGCCTTAGTTTGAGGTGTTGCCTTAGTTTGAGCGGTTTCCTTAGTTTGAGAGTCTGCCTTAGTTCGAGCGGTTGCCTTAGTTTGAGGTGTTGCCTTAGTTTGAGCGGTTGCCTTAGTTTGAGGTGTTGCCTTAGTTTGAGGGGCTGCCTTAGTTAGAGCGGTTGCCTTATTTTGAGCGGTTGCCTTATTTTGAGCTATTGCCTTAGTTTGAGGGGTTGCCTTATATTGAGAGGCTGCCTTAGTTTGAGCGGTTGCCTTAGTTAGAGCGGTTGTCTTCGTTTGAGGTGTTGCCTTAGTTTGAGGGGAAACCTGATTTTGAGGGGCTGCCTTAGTTTGAGCGGTTGCCTTAGTTTGAGAGTCTGCCTTAGTTTGAGCGGTTGCCTTAGTTAGAGCTGTTGTCTTAGTTTGAGGTGTTGTCTGAGTTTGAGGGGCTGCTTTAGTTTGAGCTGTTGCCTCTGTTTGAGCGGTTGCCTTAGTTCGAGCGGTTGCCTTAGTTTGAGGTGTTGCCTTAGTTTGAGAGGTTGCCTTAGTTTGAGGGGTTGCCTTAGTTTGAGCGGCTGCCTGAGTTTGAGCGGCTGCCTTAGTTTGAGGGGTTGCCTTAGTTGGAGCGGTTGCCTTAGTTTGAGGGGTTGCATTAGTTTGAGCGGTTGCCTTAGATTGAGCGGTTGCCTTAGTTTTAGGGGTTGCCTCAGTTTGAGCGGCCGCCTTATTTTGAGCGGTTGCCTTAGTTTGAGCGGCTGCCTTAGTTTGAGCGGTTGCCTTAGTTTGCGATGCTGCCTTAATTTGAGCTGTTGCCTCAGTTTGAGCGGTTGCCTTAGTTTGAGCGGTTGCCTTAGTTTGAGCGGTTGCCTTTGTTTGAGGTGTTGCCTTAGTTTGAGGGGTTGCCTTAGTTTGAGAGTCTGCCTTAGTTCGAGCGGTTGCCTTAGTTTGAGGGGTTGCCTTAGTTTGAGCGGTTGCCTTAGTTTGAGCGGATGCCTTATTACGAGCGGTTGCCTTAGTTTGAGGTGTTGCCTTATTTCGAGCGGTTGCCTTAGTTTGAGGTGTTGCCTTAGTTTGAGCGGTTGCCTTAGTTTGAGGGGCTGCCTTAGTTTGAGAATCTGCCTTATTTTGAGCGGTTGCCTTATTTTGAGCGGTAGCCTTATTTTGAGCTATTGCCTTAGTTTGAGGGGTTGCCTTAGTTTGAGGGGCTGCCTTAGTTTGAGCGTTTGCCTTAGTTAGAGCGGTTGTCTTCGTTTGAGGTGTTGCCTTAGTTTGAGGGGAAACCTGATTTTGAGGGGCTGCCTTAGTTTGAGCGGTTGCCTTAGTTTGAGAGTCTGCCTTAGTTTGAGCGGTTGCCTTAGTTAGAGCGGTTGTCTTAGTTTGAGGTGTTGCCTGAGTTTGAGGGGCTGCTTTAGTTTGAGCTGTTGCCTCAATTTGAGCGGTTGCCTTAGTTCGAGCGGTTGCCTTAGTTTGAGGTGTTGCCTTAGTTTGAGAGGTTGCCTTAGTTTGAGGGGTTGCCTTAGTTTGAGCGTCTGCCTGAGTTTGAGCGGCTGCCTTAGTTTGAGGGGTTGCCTTAGTTTGAGCGGTTGCCTTAGTTTGAGGGGTTGCATTAGTTTGAGCGGTTGCCTTAGTTTGAGGGGTTGCCTTAGTTTGAGCGGTTGCCTTAGTTTGAGGGGTTGCCTCAGTTTGAGCTGTTGCCTTAGTTTGAGGGGCTGCCTTAGTTTGAGGGGTTGCCTAAGTTTGAGCGGCCGCCTTAGTTTGAGCGGCTGCCTTAGTTTGAGGGGCTGACTTAGTTTGAGCGGTTGCCTTCGTTTCAGTGGCTGCCTTAGTTTGAGCGGCTGCCTTAGTTTGAGGGGTTGCCTAAGTTTGAGCGGCCGCCTTATTTTGAGCGGTTACCTTAGTTTGAGCGGCTGCCTTAGTTTGAGCGGTTGCCTTAGTTTGCGATGCTGCCTTAATTTGAGCGGTTGCCTCAGTTTGAGCGGTTGCCTTAGTTTGAGCGGTTGCCTTAGTTTGAGCGGTTGCCTTTGTTTGAGGTGTTGCCTTAGTTTGAGGGGTTGCCTTAGTTTGAGAGTCTGCCTTAGTTCGAGCGGTTGCCTTAGTTTGAGGGGTTGCCTTAGTTTGAGCGGTTGCCTTAGTTTGAGCGGTTGCCTTATTACGAGCGGTTGCCTTAGTTTGAGGTGTTGCCTTATTTCGAGCGGTTGCCTTAGTTTGAGGTGTTGCCTTAGTTTGAGCGGTTGCCTTAGTTTGAGGGGCTGCCTTAGTTTGAGAATCTGCCTTATTTTGAGCGGTTGCCTTATTTTGAGCGGTTGCCTTATTTTGAGCTATTGCCTTAGTTTGAGGGGTTGCCTTAGTTTGAGCGGTTGCCTTAGTTTGAGGGGCTGCCTTAGTTTGAGCGGTTGCCTTAGTTAGAGCGGTTCCCTTAGTTTGAGGGGCTGCCTTAGTTTGAGCGGTTGCCTTAGATTGAGGGGTTGCCTTAGTTTGAGGTGTTGCCTTAGTTTGAGCGGTTGTCTTAGTTTGAGGTGTTGCCTTAGTTTGAGGGGTTGCCTTAGTTTGAGGGGCTGCCTTATTTTGAGCAGTTGCCTTAGTTTGAGAGTCTGCCTTAGTTTGAGCGGTTGCCTTAGTTAGAGCGGTTGTCTTTGTTTGAGGTGTGCCTGAGTTTGAGGGGCTGCTTTAGTTTGAACTGTTGCCTTCGTTTCAGTGGCTGCCTTAGTTTGAGGGGATGCCTTAGTTTGAGCGGTTGCCTTAGTTTGAGGGGTTGCCTTAGTTTGAGCGGTTGCCTTAGTTTGAGCGGTTGCCTTAGTTTGAGGGGTTGCCTTAGTTTGAGCGGTTGCCTTAGTTTGAGCGGCCGCCTTAGTTTGAGCCGCTGCCTTCGTTTGAGGGGATGCCTTTGTTTGAGCGGTTGCCTTAATTTGAGCGGAAGCCTTAGTGTGTGCGGTTGCGTTAGTTTGAGCGGATGCCTTAGTTTGAGCGGTTGCCATAGTTTGAGCGGTTGCCTTAGTTTGAGATGCTGCCTTAGTTTGAGGGGTTGCCTGAGTTTGAGATGCTGCGTTAGTTTGAGTGGTTGCCTTAGTTTGAGCAGCTGCCTTAGTTTGAGCGGTTGCCACAGTTTGAGCGGCCGCCTTAGTTTGAGCGGCTGCCTTAGTTTGAGGGGATGACTTAGTTTGAGCGGTTGCCTTAGTTTGAGGGGCTGCCTTAGTTTGAGGTGTTGCCTAAGTTTGAGCGGGTGCCTTAGTTTGAGCAGCTGCCTTAGTTTGAGGGGCTGCCTTAGTTTGAGCGGTTGCCTTAGTTTGAGCAGCTGCCTTAGTTTGAGCGGTTGCCTTAGTTTGAGCGGCTGCCTTAGTATGAGCGGCTGCCTTAGTTTGAGGGGATGACTTATTTTGAGCGGTTGCCTTAGTTTGAGCAGCTGCCTTAGTTTGAGCGGTTGCCTTAGTTTGAGCGGCCGCCTTAGTATGAGTGGCTGCCTTAGTTTGAGGGGATGACTTAGTTTGAGCGGTTGCCTTAGTTTGAGGGGCTGTCTCAGTTTGAGGGGTTGCCTAAGTTTGAGCGGCCGCCTTAGTTTGAGCGGCTGCCTTAGTTTGAGGGGCTGACTTAGTTTGAGCGGTTGCCTTCGTTTCAGTGGCTGCCTTCGTCTGAGGGGATGCCTCAGTTTGAGCGGTTGCCTTAGTTTGAGGGGTTGCCTTAGTTTGAGCGGTTGCCTTAGTTTGAGCGGCCGCCTTAGTTTGAGCGGCTGCCTTCGTTTGAGGGGATGCCTTAGTTTGAGCGGTTGCCTTAATTTGAGCGGTTGCCTTAGTGTGCGCGGTTGCGTTAGTTTGAGCGGATGCCTTAGTTTGAGCGGTTGCCTTAGTTTGAGCGGCCGTCTTAGTTTGAGCGGTTGACTTAGTTTGAGCGGTTTCCTTAGTTTGAGCGGATGCCTTAGTTTGAGCGGTTGCCTTAGTTTGAGCGGCCGTCTTAGTTTGAGCGGATGCCTTAGTTTGAGCCGTTGCCTTAGTTTGAGCGGATGCCTTAGTTTGAGCGGTTGCCTTAGTTTGAGCGGCCGTCTTAGTTTGAGCGGTTGCCTTAGTTTGAGCGGTTGCCTTAGTTTGAGGGGAAGCCTTTGTTTGAGCGGTTGCGTCGGTTTGAGCGGCCGCCTTAGTTTGAGCGGTTGCCTTAGTTTGAGCGGTTGCCTTAGTTTGAGCGGCCGTCTTAGTTTGAGCGGTTGCCTTAGTTTGAGCGGTTGCCTTAGTTTGAGCGGATGCCTTAGTTTGAGCGGTTGCCTTAGTTTGAGCGGCCGTCTTAGTTTGAGCGGTTGCCTTAGTTTGAGCGGTTGCCTTAGTTTGAGCGGATGCCTTAGTTTGAGCGGTTGCCTTAGTTTGAGCGGCCGTCTTAGTTTGAGCGGTTGCCTTAGTTTGAGCGGTTGCCTTAGTTTGAGGGGAAGCCTTTGTTTGAGCGGTTGCGTCAGTTTGAGCGGCCGCCTTAGTTTGAGCGGTTGCCTTAGTTTGAGCGGTTGCCTTAGTTTGTGCGGTTGCCTTAGTTTGAGCGGCTGCCTTAGTTTGAGCGGTTGCCTTAGTTTGAGGGGTTGCCTTAGTTTGAGGGGTTGCCTTAGTTTGAGCGGCCGCCTTAGTTTGAGCGGCTGCCTTAGTTTGAGCGGCCGCCTTAGTTTGAGCGGCTGCCTTAGTTTGAGCGGTTGCCTTTGTTTGAGCGGTTACCTTAGTTTGAGCGGCTGCCTTAGTTTGAGCGGCCGCCTTATTTTGAGCGGTTGCCTTACTTTGAGGTGTTGCCTAAGTTTGAGCCGCCGCCTTAGTTTGAGTGGTTGCTTGAGTTTGAGCGGTTGCCTGAGTTTGAGCGGTTGCCTTATTTTGAGTGGCCGTCATATTTTGAGCGGCTGCCTTAGTTTGAGCGGCTGCCTTAGTTTGAGCGGTTGCCTTAGTTTGAGCGGCTGCCTTAGTTTCTGCGGCTGCCTTAGTTTGAGCGGTTGCTGTAGTTTGAGCGGCTGCCTTAGTTTGAGCGGTTGCCTTAGTTTGAGCGGCCGCCTAAGTTTGAGAGGTTGCCTTAGTTTGAGCGGCTGCCTTAGTTTGAGCGGTTGCCTTAGTTTGAGCGGCCGCCTTATTTTGAGCGGCTGCCTTAGTTTGAGGGGTTGCCTAAGTTTGAGCGGCTGCCTTAGTTTGAGGGGTTGCCTTAGTTTGAGCGGTTGCCTTAGTTTGAGTGGCCGCCTAAGTTTGAGAGGTTGCCTTAGTTTGAGCGGCTGCCTTAGTTTGAGCGGTTGCCTTAGTTTGAGCGGCCGCCTTATTTTGAGCGGCTGCCTTACTTTGAGGGGTTGCCTAAGTTTGAGCGGCTGCCTTAGTTTGAGGGGTTGCCTTAGTTTGAGCGGTTGCCTTAGTTTGAGCGGTTGCCTTAGTTTGAGCAGCTGCCTTAGTTTGAGGGGCTGCCTTAGTTTGAGCGGTTGCCTTAGTTTGAGCGGCTGCCTTAGTTTGAGCGGTTGCCTAAGTTTGAGCGGCCGCCTTAGTTTGAGCGGCTGCCTTAGTTTGAGGGGATGAGTTAGTTTGAGCGGTTGCCTTAGTTTGAGGGGCTGCCTTAGTTTGATGGGTTGCCTAAGTTTGAGCGGCCGCCTTAGTTTGAGCGGCTGCCTTAGTTTGAGGGGCTGACTTAGTATGAGCGGTTGCCTTCGTTTCAGTGGCTGCCTTAGTTTGAGGGGATGCCTTAGTTTGAGCGGTTGCCTTAATTTGAGCGGTTGCCTTAGTGTGTGCGGTTGCGTTAGTTTGAGCGGCCGTCTTAGTTTGAGCGGTTGCCTTAGTTTGAGCGGTTGCCTTAGTTTGAGCGGATGCCTTAGTTTGAGCGGTTGCCTTAGTTTGAGCGGCCGTCTTAGTTTGAGCGGTTGCCTTAGTTTGAGCGGTTGCCTTAGTTTGAGCGGATGCCTTAGTTTGAGCGGTTGCCTAAGTTTGAGCGGCCGTCTTAGTTTGAGCGGTTGCCTTAGTTTGAGCGGTTGTCTTAGCTTGAGGGGAAGCCTTAGTTTGAGCGGTTGCGTCAGTTTGAGCGGCCGCCTTAGTTTGAGCGGTTGCCTTCGTTTGAGCGGTTGCCTGAGTTTGTGCGGTTGCCTTAGTTTGAGCGGCTGCCTTAGTTTGAGCGGTTGCCTTAGTTTGAGGGGTTACCTTAGTTTGAGCGGCCGCCTTATTTTGAGCGGCTGCCTTAGGTTGAGCGGCTGCCTTAGGTTGAGCGGTTGCCTTACTTTGAGGTGTTGCCTAAGTTTTAGCCGCCGCCTTAGTTTGAGCGGTTGCTTTAGTTTGAGCGGTTGCCTTATTTTGAGCGGCCGTCATATTTTGAGCGGCTGCCTTAGTTTGAGCGGCTGCCTTAGTTTGAGCGGTTGCCTTAGTTTGAGCGGCTGCCTTAGTTTGAGCGGCTGCCTTAGTTTGAGCGGTTGCCGTAGTTTGAGCGGCTGCCTTAGTTTGAGGGGTTGCCTCAGTTTGAGCGGTTGCCTTAGTTTGAGCGGTTGCCTTAGTTTGAGCGGCTGCTTAAGTTTGAGATGTTGCCTTAGTTTGAGCGGCTGCCTTAGTTTGAGCGGTTGCCTTAGATTGAGTGGCCGCCTTATTTTGAGCGGCTGCCTTAGTTTGAGCGGTTGCCTAAGTTTGAGCGGCCACCTAAGTATGAGCGGATGCCTTAGTTTGAGCGGCTGCCTTAGTTTGAGCGGTTGCCTTAGTTTGAGATGCTGCCTTAGTTTGAGCGGATGCCTTCGTTTGAGATGCTGCCAGAGTTTGAGCGGTTGCCTTACTTTGAGCGGCAGCCTTAGTTTGAGCGGCTGCCTTAGTTTGAGGGGTTGCCTTAGTTTGAGAGTCTGCCTTAGTTCGAGCGGTTGCCTTAGTTTGAGGTGTTGCCTTAGTTTGAGCGGTTTCCTTAGTTTGAGAGTCTGCCTTAGTTCGAGCGGTTGCCTTAGTTTGAGGTGTTGCCTTAGTTTGAGCGGTTGCCTTAGTTTGAGGTGTTGCCTTAGTTTGAGGGGCTGCCTTAGTTAGAGCGGTTGCCTTATTTTGAGCGGTTGCCTTATTTTGAGCTATTGCCTTAGTTTGAGGGGTTGCCTTAGATTGAGAGGCTGCCTTAGTTTGAGCGGTTGCCTTAGTTAGAGCGGTTGTCTTCGTTTGAGGTGTTGCCTTAGTTTGAGGGGAAACCTGATTTTGAGGGGCTGCCTTAGTTTGAGCGGTTGCCTTAGTTTGAGAGTCTGCCTTAGTTTGAGCGGTTGCCTTAGTTAGAGCGGTTGTCTTAGTTTGAGGTGTTGCCTGAGTTTGAGGGGCTGCTTTAGTTTGAGCTGTTGCCTCTGTTTGAGCGGTTGCCTTAGTTCGAGCGGTTGCCTTAGTTTGAGGTGTTGCCTTAGTTTGAGAGGTTGCCTTAGTTTGAGGGGTTGCCTTAGTTTGAGCGGCTGCCTGAGTTTGAGCGGCTGCCTTAGTTTGAGGGGTTGCCTTAGTTGGAGCGGTTGCCTTAGTTTGAGGGGTTGCATTAGTTTGAGCGGTTGCCTTAGTTTGAGGGGTTGCCTTTGTTTGAGCGGTTGCCTTAGTTTTAGGGGTTGCCTCAGTTTGAGCTGTTGCCTTAGTTTGAGGGGCTGCCTTAGTTTGAGGGGTTGCCTAAGTTTGAGCGGCCGCCTTAGTTTGAGCGGCTGCCTTAGTTTGAGGGGCTGACTTAGTTTGAGTGGTTGCCTTCGTTTCAGTGGCTGCCTTAGTTTGAGGGGATGCCTTAGTTTGAGCGGTTGCCTTAGTTTGAGCGGCCGTCATAGTTTGAGCGGTTGCCTTAGTTTGAGCGGTTGCCTTAGTTTGAGCGGATGCCTTAGTTTGAGCGCTTGCCTTAGTTTGAGCGGCCGTCTTAGTTTGAGCGGTTGCCTTACTTTGAGCGGTTGCCTTAGTTTGAGCGGATGCCTTAGTTTGAGCGGTTGCCTTAGTTTGAGCGGCCGTCTTAGTTTGAGCGGATGCCTTAGTTTGAGCGGTTGTCTCAGTTTGAGCGGCCGTCTTAGTTTGAGCGGTTGCCTTAGTTTGAGCGGTTGCCTTAGTTTGAGCGGATGCCTTAGTTTGAGCGGTTGCCTTAGTTTGAGCGGCCGTCTTAGTTTGAGCGGTTGCCTTAGTTTGAGCGGTTGCCTTAGTTTGAGGGGAAGCCTTAGTTTGAGCGGTTGCGTCATTTAGAGCGGCCGCCTTAGTTTGAGCGGTTGCCTTAGTTTGAGCGGTTGCCTTCGTTTGTGCGGTTGCCTTAGTTTGAGCGGCTGCCTTAGTTTGAGCGGTTGCCTTAGTTTGAGGGGTTGCCTTAGTTTGAGCGGCCGCCTTAGTTTGAGCGGCTGCCTTAGTTTGAGCGGTTGCCTTAGTTTGAGCGGTTGCCTTAGTTTGAGGGGTTGCCTTAGTTTGAGCGGCTGCCTTAGTTTGAGCGGTTGCCTTAGTTTGAGCGGTTACCTTAGTTTGAGCGGCTGCCTTAGTTTGAGCGGCCGCCTTATTTTGAGCGGCTGCCTTAGGTTGAGCGGCTGCCTTAGTTTGAGCGGTTGCCTTACTTTGAGGTGTTGCCTAAGTTTGAGCCGCCGCCTGAGTTTGAGCGGTTGCTTTAGTTTGAGCGGTTGCCTTAGTTTGAGCGGCCGTCATATTTTGAGCGGCTGCCTTAGTTTGAGCGGCTGCCTTAGTTTGAGCGGTTCCCTTAGTTTGAGCGGCTGCCTTAGTTTGAGCGGCTGCCTTAGTTTGAGCGGTTGCCGTAGTTTGAGCGGCTGCCTTAGTTTGAGGGGTTGCCTCAGTTTGAGCGGTTGCCTTAGTTTGAGCGGCTGCCTAAGTTTGAGAGGTTGCCTTCGTTTGAGCGGGTGCCTTAGTTTGAGCGGTTGCCTTAGTTTGAGCGGCCGCCTTATTTTGAGCGGCTGCCTTAGTTTGAGCGGTTGCCTAAGTTGGAGCGGCCACCTAACTTTGAGCGGTTGCCTTAGTTTGAGCGGCTGCATAAGTCTGAGCGGTTGCCTTAGTTTGAGATGCTGCCTTTGTTTGAGCGGTTGCCTTCGTTTGAGATGCTGCCTTAGTTTGAGCGGTTGCCTTAGATTGAGTGGCCGCCTTATTTTGAGCGGCTGCCTTAGTTTGAGCGGTTGCCTAAGTTTGAGCGGCCACCTAAGTTTGAGCGGATGCCTTAGTTTGAGCGGCTGCCTTAGTTTGAGCGGTTGCCTTAGTTTGAGATGCTGCCTTAGTTTGAGCGGATGCCTTCGTTTGAGCTGCTGCCAGAGTTTGAGCGGTTGCCTTACTTTGAGCGGCAGCCTTAGTTTGAGCGGCTGCCTTAGTTTGAGGTGTTGCCTTAGTTTGAGAGTCTGCCTTAGTTCGAGCGGTTGCCTTAGTTTGAGGTGTTGCCTTAGTTTAAGCGGTTTCCTTAGTTTGAGAGTCTGCCTTAGTTCGAGCGGTTGCCTTAGTTTGAGGTGTTGCCTTAGTTTGAGCGGTTGCCTTAGTTTGAGGTGTTGCCTTAGTTTGAGGGGCTGCCTTAGTTAGAGTGGTTGCCTTATTTTGAGCGGTTGCCTTATTTTGAGCTATTGCCTTAGTTTGAGGGGTTGCCTTAGTTTGAGAGGCTGCCTTAGTTTGAGCGGTTGCCTTAGTTAGAGCGGTTGTCTTCGTTTGAGGTGTTGCCTTAGTTTGAGGGGAAACCTGATTTTGAGGGGCTGCCGTAGTTTGAGCGGTTGCCTTAGTTTGAGAGTCTGCCTTAGTTTGAGCGGTTGCCGTAGTTTGAGCGACTTCCTTAGTTTGAGGGGTTGCCTCAGTTTGAGCGGTTGCCTTAGTTTGAGCGGCTGCCTAAGTTTGAGAGGTTGCCTTCGTTTGAGCGGCTGCCTTAGTTTGAGCGGTTGCCTTAGTTTGAGCGGCCGCCTTATTTTGAGCGGCTGCCTTAGTTTGAGCGGTTGCCTAAGTTGGAGCGGCCACCTAAGTTTGAGCGGTTGCCTTAGTTTGAGCGGCTGCATAAGTCTGAGCGGTTGCCTTAGTTTGAGATGCTGCCTTTGTTTGAGCGGTTGCCTTCGTTTGAGATGCTGTCTTAGTTTGAGCGGTTGCCTTAGATTGTGTGGCCGCCTTATTTTGAGCGGCTGCCTTAGTTTGAGCGGTTGCCTAAGTTTGAGCGGCCACCTAAGTTTGAGCGGATGCCTTAGTTTGAGCGGCTGCCTTAGTTTGAGCGGTTGCCTTAGTTTGAGATGCTGCCTTAGTTTGAGCGGATGCCTTCGTTTGAGATGCTGCCAGAGTTTGAGCGGTTGCCTTACTTTGAGCGGCAGCCTTAGTTTGAGCGGCTGCCTTAGTTTGAGGGGTTGCCTTAGTTTGAGAGTCTGCCTTTGTTCGAGCGGTTGCCTTAGTTTGAGGTGTTGCCTTAGTTTGAGCGGTTTCCTTAGTTTGAGAGTCTGCCTTAGTTCGAGCGGTTGCCTTAGTTTGAGGTGTTGCCTTAGTTTGAGCGGTTGCCTTAGTTTGAGGTGTTGCCTTAGTTTGAGGGGCTGCCTTAGTTAGAGCGGTTGCCTTATTTTGAGCGGGTGCCTTATTTTGAGCTATTGCCTTCGTTTGAGGGGTTGCCTTAGTTTGAGAGGCTGCCTTAGTTTGAGCGGTTGCCTTAGTTAGAGCGGTTGTCTTCGTTTGAGGTGTTGCCTTAGTTTGAGGGGAAACCTGATTTTGAGGGGCTGCCTTAGTTTGAGCGGTTGCCTTAGTTTGAGAGTCTGCCTTAGTTTGAGCGGTTGCCTTAGTTAGAGCGGTTGTCTTAGTTTGAGGTGTTGCCTGAGTTTGAGGGGCTGCTTTAGTTTGAGCTGTTGCCTCTGTTTGAGCGGTTGCCTTAGTTCGAGCGGTTGCCTTAGTTTGAGGTGTTGCCTTAGTTTGAGAGGTTGCCTTAGTTTGAGGGGTTGCCTTAGTTTGAGCGGCTGCCTGAGTTTGAGCGGCTGCCTTAGTTTGAGGGGTTGCCTTAGTTGGAGCGGTTGCCTTAGTTTGAGGGGTTGCATTAGTTTGAGCGGTTGCCTTAGTTTGAGGGGTTGCCTTAGTTTGAGCGGTTGCCTTAGTTTTAGGTGTTGCCTCAGTTTGAGCTGTTGCCTTAGTTTGAGGGGCTGCCTTAGTTTGAGGGGTTGCCTAAGTTTGAGCGGCCGCCTTAGTTTGAGCGGCTGCCTTAGTTTGAGGGGCTGACTTAGTTTGAGTGGTTGCCTTCGTTTCAGTGGCTGCCTTAGTTTGAGGGGATGCCTTAGTTTGAGCGGTTGCCTTAGTTTGAGCGGCCGTCTTAGTTTGAGCGGTTGCCTTAGTTTGAGCGGTTGCCTTAGTTTGAGCGGATGCCTTAGTTTGAGCGCTTGCCTTAGTTTGAGCGGCCGTCTTAGTTTGAGCGGTTGCCTTCGTTTGAGCGGTTGCCTTAGTTTGAGCGGATGCCTTAGTTTGAGCGGTCGCCTTAGTTTGAGCGGCCGTCTTAGTTTGAGCGGATGCCTTAGTTTGAGCGGTTGTCTCAGTTTGAGCGGCCGTCTTAGTTTGAGCGGTTGCCTTAGTTTGAGCGGTTGCCTTAGTTTAGATTAGATTAGATTAGAGATACAGCACTGAAACAGGCCCTTCGGCCCACCGAGTCTGTGCCGAACATCAACCACCCATTTATACTAATCCTACACTAATCCCATATTCCTACCAAACATCCCCACCTGTCCCTATATTTCCCTACCACCTACCTACACTAGTGACAATTTATAATGGCCAATTTACCTATCAACCTGCAAGTCTTTTGGCTTGTGGGAGGAAACCGGAGCACCCGGAGAAAACCCACGCAGACACAGGGAGAACTTGCAAACTCCACACAGGCAGTACCTGGAATCGAACCCGGGTCCAGTTTGAGCGGATGCCTTAGTTTGAGCGGTTGCCTTAGTTTGAGCGGCCGTCTTAGTTTGAGCGGTTGCCTTAGTTTGAGCGGTTGCCTTAGTTTGAGGGGAAGCCTTAGTTTGAGCGGTTGCGTCAGTTAGAGCGGCCGCCTTAGTTTGAGCGGTTGCCTTAGTTTGAGCGGTTGCCTTCGTTTGTGCGGTTGCCTTAGTTTGAGCGGCTGCCTTAGTTTGAGCGGTTGCCTTAGTTTGAGGGGTTGCCTTAGTTTGAGCGGCCGCCTTAGTTTGAGCGGCTGCCTTAGTTTGAGCGGTTGCCTTAGTTTGAGCGGTTGCCTTAGTTTGAGGGGTTGCCTTAGTTTGAGCGGCCGCCTTCGTTTGAGCGGCTGCCTTAGTTTGAGCGGCTGCCTTAGTTTGAGCGGTTGCCTTAGTTTGAGCGGTTACCTTAGTTTGAGCGGCTGCCTTAGTTTGAGCGGCCGCCTTATTTTGAGCGGCTGCCTTAGGTTGAGCGGCTGCCTTAGTTTGAGCGGTTGCCTTACTTTGAGGTGTTGCCTAAGTTTGAGCCGCCGCCTTAGTTTGAGCGGTTGCTTTAGTTTGAGCGGTTGCCTTAGTTTGAGCGGCCGTCATATTTTGAGCGGCTGCCTTAGTTTGAGCGGCTGCCTTAGTTTGAGCGGTTCCCTTAGTTTGAGCGGCTGCCTTAGTTTGAGCGGCTGCCTTAGTTTGAGCGGTTGCCGTAGTTTGAGCGGCTGCCTTAGTTTGAGGGGTTGCCTCAGTTTGAGCGGTTGCCTTAGTTTGAGCGGCTGCCTAAGTTTGAGAGGTTGCCTTCGTTTGAGCGGCTGCCTTAGTTTGAGCGGTTGCCTTAGTTTGAGCGGCCGCCTTATTTTGAGCGGCTGCCTTAGTTTGAGCGGTTGCCTAAGTTGGAGCGGCCACCTAAGTTTGAGCGGTTGCTTTAGTTTGAGCGGCTGCATAAGTCTGAGCGGTTGCCTTAGTTTGAGATGCTGCCTTTGTTTGAGCGGTTGCCTTCGTTTGAGATGCTGCCTTAGTTTGAGCGGTTGCCTTACTTTGAGCGGCTGCCTTAGTTTGAGCGGCTGCCTTAGTTTGAGGGGTTGCCGAAGTTTGAGCGGCCGCCTTAGTTTGAGCGGTTGCCTTAGTTTGAGCGGCTGCCTTAGTTTGGGCGGTTGCCTTAGTTTGAGATGCTGCCTTAATTTGAGCGGTTGCCTCAGTTTGAGCGGTTGCCTTAGTTTGAGCGGTTGCCTTAGTTGAGCGGTTGCCTTTGTTTGAGGTGTTGCCTTAGTTTGAGGGGTTGCCTTAGTTTGAGAGTCTGCCTTAGTTCGAGCGGTTGCCTTAGTTTGAGGGGTTGCATTTGTTTGAGCGGTTGCCTTATTACGAGCGGTTGCCTTAGTTTGAGGTGTTGCCTTAGTTTGAGGTGTTGCCTTAGTTTGAGCGGTTGCCTTATTACGAGCGGTTGCCTTAGTTTGAGGGGTTGCCTTAGTTTGAGCGGTTGCCTTAGTTTGAGAATCTGCCTTATTTTGAGCGGTTGCCTTATTTTGAGCGGTTGCCTTATTTTGAGCTATTGCCTTAGTTTGAGGGGCTGCCTTAGTTTGAGGGGTTGCCTAAGTTTGAGAGTCTGCCTTAGTTCGAGCGGTTGCCTTAGTTTGAGGGGTTGCCTTAGTTTGAGCGGATGCCTTATTACGAGCGGTTGCCTTAGTTTGAGGTGTTGCCTTAGTTTGAGGTGTTGCCTTAGTTTGAGCGGTTGCCTTATTACGAGCGGTTGCCTTAGTTTGAGGGGTTGCCTTAGTTTGAGAGTCTGCCATAGTTCGAGCGGTTGCCTTAGTTTGAGGGGTTGCCTTATTTTGAGCGGTTGACTTATTACGAGCGGTTGCCTTAGTTTGAGGTGTTGCCTTAGTTTGAGGTGTTGCCTTATTTCGAGCGGTTGCCTTAGTTTGAGGTGTTGCCTTAGTTTGAGGGGCTGCCTTAGTTAGAGCGGTTGCCTTAGTTTGAGAATCTGCCTTATTTTGAGCGGTTGCCTTATTTTGAGCGGTTGCCTTATTTTGAGCTATTGCCTTAGTTTGAGGGGTTACCTTAGTTTGAGGGGCTGCCTTAGTTTGAGCGGTTGCCTTAGTTAGAGCGGTTGTCTTACTTTGAGGTTTTGCCTGAGTTTGAGGGGCTGCTTTAGTTTGAGCTGTTGCCTCAGTTTGAGCGGTTGCCTTAGTTCGAGCGGTTGCCTTAGTTTGAGGTGTTGCCTTAGTTTGAGAGGTTGCCTTAGTTTGAGGGGTTGCCTTAGTTTGAGGGGTTGCCTTAGTTTGAGCGGCTGCCTGAGTTTGAGCGGCTGCCTTAGTTTGAGGGGTTGCCTTAGTTTGAGCGGTTGCCTTAGTTTGAGGGGTTGCATTAGTTTGAGTGGTTGCCTTAGTTTGAGCGGTTGCCTTAGTTTGAGCGGTTGCCTTAGTTTGAGGGGTTGCCTCAGTTTGAGCTGTTGCCTTAGTTTGAGGGGCTGCCTTAGTTTGAGGGGTTGCCTAAGTTTGAGCGGCCGCCTTAGTTTGAGCGGCTGCCTTAGTTTGAGGGGCTGACTTAGTTTGAGCGGTTGCCTTCGTTTCAGTGGCTGCCTTAGTTTGAGGGGATGCCTTAGTTTGAGCGGTTGCCTTAGTTTGAGGGGTTGCCTTAGTTTGAGCGGCCGTCTTAGTTTGAGCGGTTGCCTTAATTTGAGCGGTTGCCTTAGTTTGAGCGGATGCCTTAGTTTGAGCGGTTGCCTTAGTTTGAGCGGCCGTCTTAGTTTGAGCGGATGCCTTAGTTTGAGCGGTTGCCTTAGTTTGAGCGGATGCCTTAGTTTGAGCGGTTGCCTTAGTTTGAGCGGCCGTCTTGGTTTGAGCGGTTGCCTTAGTTTGAGCGGTTGCCTTAGTTTGAGGGGAAGCCTTAGTTTGAGCGGTTGCGTCAGTTTGAGCGGCCGCCTTAGTTTGAGCGGTTGCCTTAGTTGAGCGGTTGCCTTAGTTTGTGCGGTTGCCATAGTTTGAGCGGCTGCCTTAGTTTGAGCGGTTGCCTTAGTTTGAGGGGTTGCCTTAGTTTGAGCGGCCGCCTTAGTTTGAGCGGCTGCCTTAGTTTGAGCGGTTGCCTTATTTTGAGCGGTTGCCTTAGTTTGAGGGGTTGCCTTAGTTTGAGCAGCCGCCTTAGTTTGAGCGGCTGCCTTAGTTTGAGCGGCCGCCTTAGTTTGAGCGCCTGCCTTAGTTTGAGCGGTTGCCTTAGTTTGAGCGGTTACCTTAGTTTGAGCGGCTGCCTTAGTTTGAGCGGCTGCCTGAGGTTGAGCGGCTGCCTTAGTTTGAGGTGTTGCCTAAGTTTGAGCCGCCGCCTTAGTTTGAGCGGTTGCTTTAGTTTGAGGGGTTGCCTTATTTTGAGCGGCCGTCATATTTTGAGCGGCCGTCTTAGTTTGAGCGGATGCCTTAGTTTGAGCGGTTGCCTTAGTTTGAGCGGATGCCTTAGTTTGAGCGGTTGCCTTAGTTTGAGCGGCCGTCTTAGTTTGAGCGGTTGCCTTAGTTTGAGATGCTGCCTTAATTTGAGCGGTTGCCTCAGTTTGAGCGGTTGCCTTAGTTTGAGCGGTTGCCTTAGTTTGAGCGGTTGCCTTTGTTTGAGGTGTTGCCTTAGTTTGAGGGGTTGCCTTAGTTTGAGAGTCTGCCTTAGTTCGAGCGGTTGCCTTAGTTTGAGGGGTTGCCTTAGTTTGAGCGGTTGCCTTATTACGAGCGGTTGCCTTAGTTTGAGGTGTTGCCTTAGTTTGAGGTGTTGCCTTAGTTTGAGCGGTTGCCTTATTACGAGCGGTTGCCTTAGTTTGAGGGGTTGCCTTAGTTTGAGAGTCTGCCATAGTTCGAGCGGTTGCCTTAGTTTGAGGGGTTGCCTTATTTTGAGCGGTTGCCTTATTACGAGCGGTTGCCTTAGTTTGAGGTGTTGCCTTAGTTTGAGGTGTTGCCTTATTTCGAGCGGTTGCCTTAGTTTGAGGTGTTGCCTTAGTTTGAGGGGCTGCCTTAGTTAGAGCGGTTGCCTTAGTTTGAGAATCTGCCTTATTTTGAGCGGTTGCCTTATTTTGAGCGGTTGCCTTATTTTGAGCTATTGCCTTAGTTTGAGGGGTTGCCTTAGTTTGAGGGGCTGCCTTAGTTTGAGCGGTTGCCTTAGTTAGAGCGGTTGTCTTACTTTGAGGTTTTGCCTGAGTTTGAGGGGCTGCTTTAGTTTGAGCTGTTGCCTCAGTTTGAGCGGTTGCCTTAGTTCGAGCGGTTGCCTGAGTTTGAGGTGTTGCCTTAGTTTGAGAGGTTGCCTTAGTTTGAGGGGTTGCCTTAGTTTGAGGGGTTGCCTTAGTTTGAGCGGCTGCCTGAGTTTGAGCGGCTGCCTTAGTTTGAGGGGTTGCCTTAGTTTGAGCGGTTGCCTTAGTTTGAGGGGTTGCATTAGTTTGAGCGGTTGCCTTAGTTTGAGCGGTTGCCTCAGTTTGAGCGGTTGCCTTAGTTTGAGGGGTTGCCTCAGTTTGAGCTGTTGCCTTAGTTTGAGGGGCTGCCTTAGTTTGAGGGGTTGCCTAAGTTTGAGCGGCCGACTTAGTTTGAGCGGCTGCCTTAGTTTGAGGGGCTGACTTAGTTTGAGCGGTTGCCTTCGTTTCAGTGGCTGCCTTAGTTTGAGGGGATGCCTTAGTTTGAGCGGTTGCCTTAGTTTGAGGGGTTGCCTTAGTTTGAGCGGCCGTCTTAGTTTGAGCGGTTGCCTTAATTTGAGCGGTTGCCTTAGTTTGAGCGGATGCCTTAGTTTGAGCGGTTGCCTTAGTTTGAGCGGCCGTCTTAGTTTGAGCGGATGCCTTAGTTTGAGCGGTTGCCTTAGTTTGAGCGGATGCCTTAGTTTGAGCGGTTGCCTTAGTTTGAGCGGCCGTCTTGGTTTGAGCGGTTGCCTTAGTTTGAGCGGTTGCCTTAGTTTGAGGGGAAGCCTTAGTTTGAGCGGTTGCCTCAGTTTGAGTGGCCGCCTTAGTTTGAGCGGTTGCCTTAGTTTGAGCGGTTGCCTTAGTTTGTGCGGTTGCCATAGTTTGAGCGGCTGCCTTAGTTTGAGCGGTTGCCTTAGTTTGAGGGGTTGCCTTAGTTTGAGCGGCCGCCTTAGTTTGAGCGGCTGCCTTAGTTTGAGCGGTTGCCTTAGTTTGAGCGGTTGCCTTAGTTTGAGGGGTTGCCTTAGTTTGAGCAGCCGCCTTAGTTTGAGCGGCTGCCTTAGTTTGAGCGGCCGCCTTAGTTTGAGCGGCTGCCTTAGTTTGAGCGGTTGCCTTAGTTTGAGCGGTTACCTTAGTTTGAGCGGCTGCCTTAGTTTGAGCGGCTGCCTGAGGTTGACCGGCTGCCTTAGTTTGAGGTGTTGCCTAAGTTTGAGCCGCCGCCTTAGTTTGAGCGGTTGCTTTAGTTTGAGGGGTTGCCTTATTTTGAGCGGCCGTCATATTTTGAGCGGCCGTCTTAGTTTGAGCGGATGCCTTAGTTTGAGCGGTTGCCTTAGTTTGAGCGGATGCCTTAGTTTGAGCGGTTGCCTTAGTTTGAGCGGCCGTCTTAGTTTGAGCGGTTGCCTTAGTTTGAGCGGTTGCGTCAGTTTGAGCGGCCGCCTTAGTTTGAGCGGTTGCCTTAGTTTGAGCGGTTGCCTTAGTTTGTGCGGTTGCCTTAGTTTGAGCGGCTGCCTTAGTTTGAGCGGTTGCCTTAGTTTGAGGGGTTGCCTTAGTTTGAGCGGCCGCCTTAGTTTGAGCGGCTGCCTTAGTTTGAGCGGTTGCCTTAGTTTGAGAGTCTGCCTTAGTTCGAGCGGTTGCCTTAGTTTGAGGGGTTGCATTAGTTTGAGCGGTTGCCTTATTACGAGCGGTTGCCTTAGTTTGAGGTGTTGCCTTAGTTTGAGGTGTTGCCTTAGTTTGAGCGGTTGCCTTATTACGAGCGGTTGCCTTAGTTTGAGGGGTTGCCTTAGTTTGAGCGGTTGCCTTAGTTTGAGAATCTGCCTTATTTTGAGCGGTTGCCTTATTTTGAGCGGTTGCCTTATTTTGAGCTATTGCCTTAGTTTGAGGGGCTGCCTTAGTTTGAGGGGTTGCCTAAGTTTGAGAGTCTGCCTTAGTTCGAGCGGTTGCCTTAGTTTGAGGGGTTGCCTTAGTTTGAGCGGATGCCTTATTACGAGCGGTTGCCTTAGTTTGAGGTGTTGCCTTAGTTTGAGGTGTTGCCTTAGTTTGAGCGGTTGCCTTATTACGAGCGGTTGCCTTAGTTTGAGGGGTTGCCTTAGTTTGAGAGTCTGCCATAGTTCGAGCGGTTGCCTTAGTTTGAGGGGTTGCCTTAGTTTGAGCGGTTGACTTATTACGAGCGGTTGCCTTAGTTTGAGGTGTTGCCTTAGTTTGAGGTGTTGCCTTATTTCGAGCGGTTGCCTTAGTTTGAGGTGTTGCCTTAGTTTGAGGGGCTGCCTTAGTTAGAGCGGTTGCCTTAGTTTGAGAATCTGCCTTATTTTGAGCGGTTGCCTTATTTTGAGCGGTTGCCTTATTTTGAGCTATTGCCTTAGTTTGAGGGGTTACCTTAGTTTGAGGGGCTGCCTTAGTTTGAGCGGTTGCCTTAGTTAGAGCGGTTGTCTTACTTTGAGGTTTTGCCTGAGTTTGAGGGGCTGCTTTAGTTTGAGCTGTTGCCTCAGTTTGAGCGGTTGCCTTAGTTCGAGCGGTTGCCTTAGTTTGAGGTGTTGCCTTAGTTTGAGAGGTTGCCTTAGTTTGAGGGGTTGCCTTAGTTTGAGGGGTTGCCTTAGTTTGAGCGGCTGCCTGAGTTTGAGCGGCTGCCTTAGTTTGAGGGGTTGCCTTAGTTTGAGCGGTTGCCTTAGTTTGAGGGGTTGCATTAGTTTGAGTGGTTGCCTTAGTTTGAGCGGTTGCCTTAGTTTGAGCGGTTGCCTTAGTTTGAGGGGTTGCCTCAGTTTGAGCTGTTGCCTTAGTTTGAGGGGCTGCCTTAGTTTGAGGGGTTGCCTAAGTTTGAGCGGCCGCCTTAGTTTGAGCGGCTGCCTTAGTTTGAGGGGCTGACTTAGTTTGAGCGGTTGCCTTCGTTTCAGTGGCTGCCTTAGTTTGAGGGGATGCCTTAGTTTGAGCGGTTGCCTTAGTTTGAGGGGTTGCCTTAGTTTGAGCGGCCGTCTTAGTTTGAGCGGTTGCCTTAATTTGAGCGGTTGCCTTAGTTTGAGCGGATGCCTTAGTTTGAGCGGTTGCCTTAGTTTGAGCGGCCGTCTTAGTTTGAGCGGATGCCTTAGTTTGAGCGGTTGCCTTAGTTTGAGCGGATGCCTTAGTTTGAGCGGTTGCCTTAGTTTGAGCGGCCGTCTTGGTTTGAGCGGTTGCCTTAGTTTGAGCGGTTGCCTTAGTTTGAGGGGAAGCCTTAGTTTGAGCGGTTGCGTCAGTTTGAGCGGCCGCCTTAGTTTGAGCGGTTGCCTTAGTTGAGCGGTTGCCTTAGTTTGTGCGGTTGCCATAGTTTGAGCGGCTGCCTTAGTTTGAGCGGTTGCCTTAGTTTGAGGGGTTGCCTTAGTTTGAGCGGCCGCCTTAGTTTGAGCGGCTGCCTTAGTTTGAGCGGTTGCCTTATTTTGAGCGGTTGCCTTAGTTTGAGGGGTTGCCTTAGTTTGAGCAGCCGCCTTAGTTTGAGCGGCTGCCTTAGTTTGAGCGGCCGCCTTAGTTTGAGCGCCTGCCTTAGTTTGAGCGGTTGCCTTAGTTTGAGCGGTTACCTTAGTTTGAGCGGCTGCCTTAGTTTGAGCGGCTGCCTGAGGTTGAGCGGCTGCCTTAGTTTGAGGTGTTGCCTAAGTTTGAGCCGCCGCCTTAGTTTGAGCGGTTGCTTTAGTTTGAGGGGTTGCCTTATTTTGAGCGGCCGTCATATTTTGAGCGGCCGTCTTAGTTTGAGCGGATGCCTTAGTTTGAGCGGTTGCCTTAGTTTGAGCGGATGCCTTAGTTTGAGCGGTTGCCTTAGTTTGAGCGGCCGTCTTAGTTTGAGCGGTTGCCTTAGTTTGAGATGCTGCCTTAATTTGAGCGGTTGCCTCAGTTTGAGCGGTTGCCTTAGTTTGAGCGGTTGCCTTAGTTTGAGCGGTTGCCTTTGTTTGAGGTGTTGCCTTAGTTTGAGGGGTTGCCTTAGTTTGAGAGTCTGCCTTAGTTCGAGCGGTTGCCTTAGTTTGAGGGGTTGCCTTAGTTTGAGCGGTTGCCTTATTACGAGCGGTTGCCTTAGTTTGAGGTGTTGCCTTAGTTTGAGGTGTTGCCTTAGTTTGAGCGGTTGCCTTATTACGAGCGGTTGCCTTAGTTTGAGGGGTTGCCTTAGTTTGAGAGTCTGCCATAGTTCGAGCGGTTGCCTTAGTTTGAGGGGTTGCCTTATTTTGAGCGGTTGCCTTATTACGAGCGGTTGCCTTAGTTTGAGGTGTTGCCTTAGTTTGAGGTGTTGCCTTATTTCGAGCGGTTGCCTTAGTTTGAGGTGTTGCCTTAGTTTGAGGGGCTGCCTTAGTTAGAGCGGTTGCCTTAGTTTGAGAATCTGCCTTATTTTGAGCGGTTGCCTTATTTTGAGCGGTTGCCTTATTTTGAGCTATTGCCTTAGTTTGAGGGGTTGCCTTAGTTTGAGGGGCTGCCTTAGTTTGAGCGGTTGCCTTAGTTAGAGCGGTTGTCTTACTTTGAGGTTTTGCCTGAGTTTGAGGGGCTGCTTTAGTTTGAGCTGTTGCCTCAGTTTGAGCGGTTGCCTTAGTTCGAGCGGTTGCCTGAGTTTGAGGTGTTGCCTTAGTTTGAGAGGTTGCCTTAGTTTGAGGGGTTGCCTTAGTTTGAGGGGTTGCCTTAGTTTGAGCGGCTGCCTGAGTTTGAGCGGCTGCCTTAGTTTGAGGGGTTGCCTTAGTTTGAGCGGTTGCCTTAGTTTGAGGGGTTGCATTAGTTTGAGCGGTTGCCTTAGTTTGAGCGGTTGCCTCAGTTTGAGCGGTTGCCTTAGTTTGAGGGGTTGCCTCAGTTTGAGCTGTTGCCTTAGTTTGAGGGGCTGCCTTAGTTTGAGGGGTTGCCTAAGTTTGAGCGGCCGACTTAGTTTGAGCGGCTGCCTTAGTTTGAGGGGCTGACTTAGTTTGAGCGGTTGCCTTCGTTTCAGTGGCTGCCTTAGTTTGAGGGGATGCCTTAGTTTGAGCGGTTGCCTTAGTTTGAGGGGTTGCCTTAGTTTGAGCGGCCGTCTTAGTTTGAGCGGTTGCCTTAATTTGAGCGGTTGCCTTAGTTTGAGCGGATGCCTTAGTTTGAGCGGTTGCCTTAGTTTGAGCGGCCGTCTTAGTTTGAGCGGATGCCTTAGTTTGAGCGGTTGCCTTAGTTTGAGCGGATGCCTTAGTTTGAGCGGTTGCCTTAGTTTGAGCGGCCGTCTTGGTTTGAGCGGTTGCCTTAGTTTGAGCGGTTGCCTTAGTTTGAGGGGAAGCCTTAGTTTGAGCGGTTGCCTCAGTTTGAGTGGCCGCCTTAGTTTGAGCGGTTGCCTTAGTTTGAGCGGTTGCCTTAGTTTGTGCGGTTGCCATAGTTTGAGCGGCTGCCTTAGTTTGAGCGGTTGCCTTAGTTTGAGGGGTTGCCTTAGTTTGAGCGGCCGCCTTAGTTTGAGCGGCTGCCTTAGTTTGAGCGGTTGCCTTAGTTTGAGCGGTTGCCTTAGTTTGAGGGGTTGCCTTAGTTTGAGCAGCCGCCTTAGTTTGAGCGGCTGCCTTAGTTTGAGCGGCCGCCTTAGTTTGAGCGGCTGCCTTAGTTTGAGCGGTTGCCTTAGTTTGAGCGGTTACCTTAGTTTGAGCGGCTGCCTTAGTTTGAGCGGCTGCCTGAGGTTGAGCGGCTGCCTTAGTTTGAGGTGTTGCCTAAGTTTGAGCCGCCGCCTTAGTTTGAGCGGTTGCTTTAGTTTGAGGGGTTGCCTTATTTTGAGCGGCCGTCATATTTTGAGCGGCCGTCTTAGTTTGAGCGGATGCCTTAGTTTGAGCGGTTGCCTTAGTTTGAGCGGATGCCTTAGTTTGAGCGGTTGCCTTAGTTTGAGCGGCCGTCTTAGTTTGAGCGGTTGCCTTAGTTTGAGCGGTTGCGTCAGTTTGAGCGGCCGCCTTAGTTTGAGCGGTTGCCTTAGTTTGAGCGGTTGCCTTAGTTTGTGCGGTTGCCTTAGTTTGAGCGGCTGCCTTAGTTTGAGCGGTTGCCTTAGTTTGAGGGGTTGCCTTAGTTTGAGCGGCCGCCTTAGTTTGAGCGGCTGCCTTAGTTTGAGCGGTTGCCTTAGTTTGAGCGGTTGCCTTAGTTTGAGGGGTTGCCTTAGTTTGAGCGGCCGCCTTAGTTTGAGCGGCTGCCATAGTTTGAGCGGCCGCCTTAGTTTGAGCGGCTGCCTTAGTTTGAGCGGTTGCCTTAGTTTGAGCGGTTACCTTAGTTTGAGCGGCTGCCTTAGTTTGAGCGGCTGCCTGAGGTTGAGCGGCTGCCTTAGTTTGAGATGTTGCCTAAGTTTGAGCCGCCGCCTTAGTTTGAGCGGTTGCTTTAGTTTGAGCGGTTGCCTTAGTTTGAGGGGTTGCCTTATTTTGAGCGGCCGTCATATTTTGAGCGGCTGCCTTAGTTTGAGAGGTTGCCTTAGTTTGAGCGGCTGCCTTAGTTTGAGCGGCTGCCTAAGTTTGAGAGGTTGCCTTAGTTTGAGCGGCTGCCTTAGTTTGAGCGGTTGCCTTAGTTTGAGCGGCTGCCTAAGTTTGAGAGGTTGCCTTAGTTTGAGCGGCTGCCTTAGTTTGAGCGGTTGCCTTAGTTTGAGCGGTTGCCTTAGTTTGAGGGGTTGCCTTAGTTTGAGCAGCCGCCTTAGTTTGAGCGGCTGCCTTAGTTTGAGCGGCCGCCTTAGTTTGAGCGGCTGCCTTAGTTTGAGCGGTTGCCTTAGTTTGAGCGGTTACCTTAGTTTGAGCGGCTGCCTTAGTTTGAGCGGCCGCCTTATTTTGAGCGGCTGCCTTAGGTTGAGCGGCTGCCTTAGTTTGAGCGGTTGCCTTACTTTGAGGTGTTGCCTAAGTTTGAGCCGCCGCCTTAGTTTGAGCGGTTGCCTTAGTTTGAGCGGTTGCCTTATTTTGAGCGGCCGTCATATTTTGAGCGGCTGCCTTAGTTTGAGCGGCTGCCTTATTTTGAGCGGTTCCCTTAGTTTGAGCGGCTGCCTTAGTTTGAGCGGCTGCCTTAGTTTGAGCGGTTGCCGTAGTTTGTGCGGCTGCCTTAGTTTGAGGGGGTGCCTCAGTATGAGCGGTTGCCTTAGTTTGAGCGGTTGCCTTAGTTTGAGCGGCTGCCTAAGTTTGAGAGGTTGCCTTAGTTTGAGCGGCTGCCTTAGTTTGAGCGGTTGCCTTAGTTTGAGCGGCCGCCTTATTTTGAGCGGCTGCCTTAGCTTGAGCGGTTGCCTAAGTTTGAGCGGCCACCTAAGTTTGAGCGGTTGCCTTAGTTTGAGCGGCTGCATAAGATTGAGCGGTTCCCTTAGTTTGAGAAGCTGCCTTAGTTTGAGCGGTTGCCTTCGTTTGAGATGCTGCCTTATTTTGAGCAGTTGCGTTACTTAGAGCGGCTGCCTTAGTTTGAGCGGCTGCCTTAGTTTGAGGGGTTGCCTAAGTTTGAGCGGCCGCCTTATTTTGAGCGGTTGCCTTAGTTTGAGCGGTTGCCTTAGTTTGAGCGGTTGCCTTAGTTTGCTATGCTGCCTTAATTTGAGCGGTTGCCTCAGTTTGAGCGGTTGCCTTAGTTTGAGGGGTTGCCTTAGTTTGAGCGGTTGCCTTTGTTTGAGGTGTTGCCTTAGTTTGAGGGGTTGCCTTAGTTTGAGAGTCTGCCTTAGTTCGAGCGGTTGCCTTAGTTTGAGGGGTTGCCTTAGTTTGAGCGGTTGCCTTAGTTTGAGCAGTTGCCTTATTACGAGCGGTTGCCTTAGTTTGAGGTGTGGCCTTATTTCGAGCGGTTGCCTTAGTTTGAGGTGTTGCCTTAGTTTGAGCGGTTGCCTTAGTTTGAGGGGCTGCCTTAGTTTGAGAATCTGCCTTATTTTGAGCGGTTGCCTTATTTTGAGCGGTTGCCTTATTTTGAGCTATTGCCTTAGTTTGAGGGGTTGCCTTAGTTTGAGCGGCTGCCTTAGTTTGAGCGGTTGCCTTAGTTAGAGCGGTTGTCTTCGTTTGAGGTGTTGCCTTAGTTTGAGGGGAAACCTGATTTTGAGGGGCTGCCTTAGTTTGAGCGGTTGCCTTTGTTTGAGAGTCTGCCTTAGTTTGAGCGGTTGCCTTAGTTAGAGCGGTTGTCTTAGTTTGAGGTGTTGCCTGAGTTTGAGGGGCTGCTTTAGTTTGAGCTGTTGCCTCAATTTGAGCGGTTGCCTTAGTTCGAGCGGTTGCCTTAGTTTGAGGTGTTGCCTTAGTTTGAGATTTTGCCTTAGTTTGAGGGGTTGCCTTAGTTTGAGCGTCTGCCTGAGTTTGAGCGGCTGCCTTAGTTTGAGGGGTTGCCTTAGTTTGAGCGGTTGCCTTAGTTTGAGGGGTTGCATTAGTTTGAGCGGTTGCCTTAGTTTGAGGGGTTGCCTTAGTTTGAGCGGTTGCCTTAGTTTGAGGGGTTGCCTCAGTTTGAGCTGTTGCCTTAGTTTGAGGGGCTGCCTTAGTTTGAGGGGTTGCCTAAGTTTGAGCGGCCGCCTTAGTTTGAGCGGCTGCCTTAGTTTGAGGGGCTGACTTAGTTTGAGCGGTTGCCTTCGTTTCAGTGGCTGCCTTAGTTTGAGCGGCTGCCTTAGTTTGAGGGGTTGCCTAAGTTTGAGCGGCCGCCTTATTTTGAGCAGTTGCCTTAGTTTGAGCGGCTGCCTTAGTTTGAGCGGTTGCCTTAGTTTGCGATGCTGCCTTAATTTGAGCGGTTGCCACAGTTTGAGCGGTTGCCTTAGTTTGAGCGGTTGCCTTAGTTTGAGCGGTTGCCTTTGTTTGAGGTGTTGCCTTAGTTTGAGGGGTTGCCTTAGTTTGAGAGTCTGCCTTAGATCGAGCGGTTGCCTTAGTTTGAGGGGTTGCCTTAGTTTGAGCGGTTGCCTTAGTTTGAGCGGTTGCCTTATTACGAGCGGTTGCCTTAGTTTGAGGTGTTGCCTTATTTCGAGCGGTTGCCTTAGTTTGAGGTGTTGCCTTAGTTTGAGCGGTTGCCTTAGTTTGAGGGGCTGCCTTAGTTTGAGAATCTGCCTTATTTTGAGCGGTTGCCTTATTTTGAGCGGTTGCCTTATTTTGAGCTATTGCCTTAGTTTGAGGGGTTGCCTTAGTTTGAGGGGCTGCCTTAGTTTGAGCGGTTGCCTTAGTTTGAGCGGTTGCCTTAGTTTGAGCGGTTGCCTTTGTTTGAGGTGTTGCCTTAGTTTGAGGGGTTGCCTTAGTTTGAGAGTCTGCCTTAGTTCGAGCGGTTGCCTTAGTTTGAGGGGTTGCCTTAGTTTGAGCGGTTGCCTTAGTTTGAGCAGTTGCCTTATTACGAGCGGTTGCCTTAGTTTGAGGTGTGGCCTTATTTCGAGCGGTTGCCTTAGTTTGAGGTGTTGCCTTAGTTTGAGCGGTTGCCTTAGTTTGAGGGGCTGCCTTAGTTTGAGAATCTGCCTTATTTTGAGCGGTTGCCTTATTTTGAGCGGTTGCCTTATTTTGAGCTATTGCCTTAGTTTGAGGGGTTGCCTTAGTTTGAGCGGCTGCCTTAGTTTGAGCGGTTGCCTTAGTTAGAGCGGTTGTCTTCGTTTGAGGTGTTGCCTTAGTTTGAGGGGAAACCTGATTTTGAGGGGCTGCCTTAGTTTGAGCGGTTGCCTTTGTTTGAGAGTCTGCCTTAGTTTGAGCGGTTGCCTTAGTTAGAGCGGTTGTCTTAGTTTGAGGTGTTGCCTGAGTTTGAGGGGCTGCTTTAGTTTGAGCTGTTGCCTCAATTTGAGCGGTTGCCTTAGTTCGAGCGGTTGCCTTAGTTTGAGGTGTTGCCTTAGTTTGAGATTTTGCCTTAGTTTGAGGGGTTGCCTTAGTTTGAGCGTCTGCCTGAGTTTGAGCGGCTGCCTTAGTTTGAGGGGTTGCCTTAGTTTGAGCGGTTGCCTTAGTTTGAGGGGTTGCATTAGTTTGAGCGGTTGCCTTAGTTTGAGGGGTTGCCTTAGTTTGAGCGGTTGCCTTAGTTTGAGGGGTTGCCTCAGTTTGAGCTGTTGCCTTAGTTTGAGGGGCTGCCTTAGTTTGAGGGGTTGCCTAAGTTTGAGCGGCCGCCTTAGTTTGAGCGGCTGCCTTAGTTTGAGGGGCTGACTTAGTTTGAGCGGTTGCCTTCGTTTCAGTGGCTGCCTTAGTTTGAGCGGCTGCCTTAGTTTGAGGGGTTGCCTAAGTTTGAGCGGCCGCCTTATTTTGAGCAGTTGCCTTAGTTTGAGCGGCTGCCTTAGTTTGAGCGGTTGCCTTAGTTTGCGATGCTGCCTTAATTTGAGCGGTTGCCTCAGTTTGAGCGGTTGCCTTAGTTTGAGCGGTTGCCTTAGTTTGAGCGGTTGCCTTTGTTTGAGGTGTTGCCTTAGTTTGAGGGGTTGCCTTAGTTTGAGAGTCTGCCTTAGTTCGAGCGGTTGCCTTAGTTTGAGGGGTTGCCTTAGTTTGAGCGGTTGCCTTAGTTTGAGCGGTTGCCTTATTACGAGCGGTTGCCTTAGTTTGAGGTGTTGCCTTATTTCGAGCGGTTGCCTTAGTTTGAGGTGTTGCCTTAGTTTGAGCGGTTGCCTTAGTTTGAGGGGCTGCCTTAGTTTGAGAATCTGCCTTATTTTGAGCGGTTGCCTTATTTTGAGCGGTTGCCTTATTTTGAGCTATTGCCTTAGTTTGAGGGGTTGCCTTAGTTTGAGGGGCTGCCTTAGTTTGAGCGGTTGCCTTAGTTAGAGCGGTTGTCTTCGTTTGAGGTGTTGCCTTAGTTTGAGGGGAAACCTGATTTTGAGGGGCTGCCTTAGTTTGAGCGGTTGCCTTAGTTTGAGAGTCTGCCTTAGTTTGAGCGGTTGCCTTAGTTAGAGCGGTTGTCTTAGTTTGAGGTGTTGCCTGAGTTTGAGGGGCTGCTTTAGTTTGAGCTGTTGCCTCAATTTGAGCGGTTGCCTTAGTTCGAGCGGTTGCCTTAGTTTGAGGTGTTGCCTTAGTTTGAGAGGTTGCCTTAGTTTGAGGGGTTGCCTTAGTTTGAGCGTCTGCCTGAGTTTGAGCGGCTGCCTTAGTTTGAGGGGTTGCCTTAGTTTGAGCGGTTGCCTTAGTTTGAGGGGTTGCATTAGTTTGAGCGGTTGCCTTAGTTTGAGGGGTTGCCTTAGTTTGAGCAGTTGCCTTAGTTTGACGGGTTGCCTCAGTTTGAGCTGTTGCCTTAGTTTGAGGGGCTGCCTTAGTTTGAGGGGTTGCCTAAGTTTGAGCGGCCGCCTTAGTTTGAGCGGCTGCCTTAGTTTGAGGGGCTGACTTAGTTTGAGCGGTTGCCTTCGTTTCAGTGGCTGCCTTAGTTTGAGGGGATGCCTTAGTTTGAGCGGTTGCCTTAGTTTGAGGGGTTGCCTTAGTTTGAGCGGTTGCCTTAGTTTGAGCGGCCGCCTTAGTTTGAGCGGCTGCCTTAGTTTGAGGGGATGCCTTAGTTTGAGCGGTTGCCTTAATTTGAGCGGTTGCCTTAGTGTGTGCGGTGGCGTTAGTTTGAGCGGCCGTCTTAGTTTGAGCGGTTGCCTTAGTTTGAGCGGTTGCCTTAGTTTGAGCGGATGCCTTATTTTGAGCGGTTGCCTTAGTTTGAGCGGCCGTTTTAGTTTGAGTGGATGCCTTAGTTTGAGCGGTTGCCTTAGTTTGAGCGGATGCCTTAGTTTGAGCGGTTGCCTTAGTTTGAGAGGCCGTCTTAGTTTGAGCGGTTGCCTTAGTTTGAGCGGTTGCCTTAGTTTGGGCGGATGCCTTATTTTGAGCGGTTGCCTTAGTTTGAGCGGCCGTTTTAGTTTGAGCGGATGCCTTAGTTTGAGCGGTTGCCTTAGTTTGAGCGGATGCCTTAGTTTGAGCGGTTGCCTTAGTTTGAGCGGTTGCGTCAGTTTGAGCGGCCGCCTTAGTTTGAGCGGTTGCCTTAGTTTGAGCGGTTGCCTTAGTTTGAGCGGCCGTCTTAGTTTGAGCGGTTGCCTTAGTTTGAGCGGTTGCCTTAGTTTGAGCGGATGCCTTAGTTTGAGCGGTTGCCTTAGTTTGAGCGGCCGTCTTAGTTTGAGCGGATGCCTTAGTTTGAGCGGTTGCCTTAGTTTGAGCGGATGCCTTAGTTTGAGCGGTTGCCTTAGTTTGAGCGGCCGTCTTAGTTTGAGCGGTTGCCTTAGTTTGATCGGTTGCCTTAGTTTGAGGGGAAGCCTTAGTTTGAGCGGTTGCGTCAGTTTGAGCGGCCGCCTTAGTTTGAGCGGTTGCCTTAGTTTGAGCGGTTGCCTTAGTTTGTGCGGTTGCCTTAGTTTGAGCGGCTGCCTTAGTTTGAGCGGTTGCCTTAGTTTGAGGGGTTGCCTTAGTTTGAGCGGCCGCCTTAGTTTGAGCGACTGCCTTAGTTTGAGCGGTTGCCTTAGTTTGAGCGGTTGCCTTAGTTTGAGGGGTTGCCTTAGTTTGAGCGGCCGCCTTAGTTTGAGCGGCTGCCTTAGTTTGAGCGGCCGCCTTAGTTTGAGCGGCTGCCTTAGTTTGAGCGGTTGCCTTAGTTTGAGCGGTTACCTTAGTTTGAGCGGCTGCCTTAGTCTGAGCGGCCGCCTTATTTTGAGCGGCTGCCTTAGGTTGAGTGGCTGCCTTAGTTTGAGCGGTTGCCTTAGTTTGAGCGGCTGCCTTAGTTTGAGCGGTTGCCTTAGTTTGAGCGGTTACCTTAGTTTGAGCGGCTGCCTTAGTTTGAGCGGCCGCCTTATTTTGAGCGGCTGCCTAAGTTTGAGCCGCCGCCTTAGTTTCAGCGGTTGCTTTAGTTTGAGCGGTTGCCTTAGTTTGAGCGGTTGCCTTATTTTGAGCGGCCGTCATATTTTGAGCGGCTGCCTTAGTTTGAGCGGCTGCCTTAGTTTGAGCGGTTGCCTTAGTTTGAGCGGCTGCCTTAGTTTGAGCGGCTGCCTTAGTTTGAGCGGTTGCCGTAGTTTGAGCGGCTGCCTTAGTTTGAGGGGTTGCCTCAGTTTGAGCGGTTGCCTTAGTTTGAGCGGTTGCCTTAGTTTGAGCGGCTGCCTAAGTTTGAGAGGTTGCCTTAGTTTGATCGGCTGCCTTAGTTTGAGCGGTTGCCTTAGCTTGAGCGGCCGTCTTATTTAGAGCGGCTGCCTTAGTTTGAGCGGTTGCCTAAGTTTGAGCGGCCACCTAAGTTTGAGCGGTTGCCTTAGTTTGAGCGGCTGCCTTAGTTTGAGCGGTTGCCTTAGTTTGAGATGCTGCCTTAGTTTGAGCGGTTGCCTTCGTTTGAGATGCTGCCTTAGTTTGAGCGGTTGCCTTACTTTGAGCGGCTGCCTTAGTTTGAGCGGCTGCCTCAGTTTGAGGGGTTGCCTAAGTTTGAGCGGCCGCCTTAGTTTGAGCGGTTGCCTTAGTTTGAGCGGCAGCCTTCGTTTGAGCGGTTGCCTTAGTTTGAGATGCTGCCTTAATTTGAGCGGTTGCCTCAGTTTGAGCGGTTGCCTTAGTTTGAGCGGTTGCCTTAGTTTAAGCGGTTGCCTTTGTTTGAGGTGTTGCCTTAGTTTGAGGGGTTGCCTTAGTTTGAGAGTCTGCCTTAGTTCGAGCGGTTGCCTTAGTTTGAGGGGTTGCCTTAGTTTGAGCGGTTGCCTTAGTTTGAGCGGTTGCCTGATTACGAGCGGTTGCCTTAGTTTGAGGTGTTGCCTTAGTTTGAGCGGTTGCCTTAGTTTGAGCTATTGCCTTAGTTTGAGGTGTTGCCTTATTTCGAGCGGTTGCCTTAGTTTGAGGTGTTGCCTTAGTTTGAGGTGTTGCCTTAGATTGAGCTATTGCCTTAGTTTGAGCGGTTGCCTTAGTTTGAGCGGTTGCCTTATTTTGAGCGGTTGCCTTAGTTTGAGGTGTTGCCTTAGTTTGAGCTTTTGCCTTAGTTTGAGGTGTTGCCTTATTTCGAGCGGTTGCCTTAGTTTGAGGGGCTGCCTTAGTTAGAGCGGTTGCCTTAGTTTGAGGGGTTGCCTTATTTTGAGCGGTTGCCTTAGTTTGAGGGGTTGCCTTAGTTTGAGGGGCTGCCTTAGTTTGAGCGGTTGCCTTAGTTAGAGCGGTTGTCTTCGTTTGAGGTGTTGCCTTAGTTTGAGGGGAAACCTGATTTTGAGGGGCTGCCTTAGTTTGAGCGGTTGCCTTAGTTTGAGAGTCTGCCTTAGTTTGAGCGGATGCCTTAGTGTGAGGTGTTGCCTGAGTTTGAGGGGCTGCTTTAGTTTGAGCTGTTGCCTCAGTTTGAGCGGTTGCCTTAGTTCGAGCGGTTGCCTTAGTTTGAGGTGTTGCCTTAGTTTGAGAGCTTGCCTTAGTTTGAGGGGTTGCCTTAGTTTGAGGGGTTGCCTTAGTTTGAGCGGCTGCCTGAGTTTGAGCGGCTGCCTTAGTTTGAGGGGTTGCCTTAGTTTGAGCGGTTGCCTTAGTTTGAGGGGTTGCATTAGTTTGAGCGGTTGCCGTAGTTTGAGGGGTTGCCTTAGTTTGAGCGGTTGCCTTAGTTTGAGGGGTTGCCTCAGTTTGAGCTGTTGCCTTAGTTTGTGGGGTTGCCTTAGTTTGAGTGGCTGCCTTAGTTTGAGGGGTTGCCTTAGTTTGAGGGGTTGCCTTAGTTTGAGCGGTTGCCTTAGTTTGTGCGGCTGCCTTAGTTTGAGCGGTTGCCTTAATTTGAGCGGTTGCCTTAGTTTGAGGGGTTGCCTTAATAGGAGCGGTTGCCTTAGTTTGAGCGGCCGCTTTAGTTTGAGCGGCTGCCTTAGTTTGAGGGGATGCCTTTGTTTGAGCGGTTGCCTTAGTTTGAGCGTTTTCCTTAGTTTGAGCGGTTGCCTTAATTTGAGCGGATGCCTTAGATTGAGCGGTTGCCTTAGTTTGAGCGGTTGCCTTAGTGTGAGCGGTTGCGTTAGTTTGAGCGGCCGTCTTAGTTTGAGCGGTTGCCTTAGTTTGAGCGGATGCCTTAGTTTGAGCGGTTGCCTTAGTTTGAGCGGCCGTCTTAGTTTGAGCGGATGCCTTAGTTTGAGCGGTTGCCTTAGTTTGAGCGGATGCCTTAGTTTGAGCGGTTGCCTTTGTTTGAGCTGTTGCCTTAGTTTGAGCGGCTGCCTTAGTTTGAGCGGTTGCCTTAGTTTGAGCGGTTGCCTTAGTTTGAGCGGATGCCTTAGTTTGAGCGGTTGCCTTAGTTAGAGCTGTTGCCTTATTTAGAGCGGCCGTCTTATTTTGAGCGGTTGCCATTAGTTTGAGCGGCTGCCGAAGTTTGAGCGGTTGCCTCAGTAAGAGCGGTTGCCTTAGTTTGAGCGGTTGCCTTAGTTTGAGCGGCTGCCTAAGTTTGAGAGGTTGCCTTAGTTTGAGCGGCTGCCTTAGTTTGAGCGGTTGCCTTAGTTTGAGCGGTTGCCTAAGTTTGAGCGGCCACCTTAGTTTGAGCGGTTGCCTTAGTTTGAGATGCTGCCTTAGTTTGAGCGGTTGCCTTAGTTTGAGATGCTGCCTTAGTTTGAGGGGTTGCCTTACTTTGAGCGGCTGCCTTAGTTTGAGCGGCTGCCTTAGTTTGAGCAGTTGCCTTAGTTTGAGCGGCTGCCTTAGTTTGAGCGGTTGCCTTAGTTTGAGATGCTGCCTTAATTCGAGCGGTTGCCTCAGTTTGAGCGGTTGCCTTAGTATGAGCGGTTGCCTTAGTTTGAGAGTCTGCCTGAGTTCGAGCGGTTCCCTTAGTTTGAGCGGCTGCCTTAGTTTGAGTGGTTGCCTTAGTTTGAGCGGTTGCCTTATTACGAGCGGTTGCCTTAGTTTGAGGTGTTGCCTTATTTCGAGCGGTTGCCTTAGTTTGAGGTGTTGCCTTAGTTTGAGCGGTTGCCTTAGTTTGAGGGGCTGCCTTAGTTTGAGAATCTGCCTTATTTTGAGCGGTTGCCTTATTTTGAGCGGTTGCCTTATTTTGAGCTATTGCCTTAGTTTGAGGGGTTGCCTTATTTTGAGGGGCTGCCTTAGTTTGAGCGGTTGCCTTAGTTAGAGCGGTTGTCTTCGTTTGAGGTATTGCCTTAGTTTGAGGGGAAACCTGATTTTGAGGGGCTGCCTTAGTTTGAGCGGTTGCCTTAGTTTGAGAGTCTGCCTTAGTTTGAGCGGTTGCCTTAGTTAGAGCGGTTGTCTTAGTTTGAGGTGTTGCCTGAGTTTGAGGGGCTGCTTTAGTTTGAGCTGTTGCCTCAATTTGAGCGGTTGCCTTAGTTCGAGCGGTTGCCTTAGTTTGAGGTGTTGCCTTAGTTTGAGAGGTTGCCTTAGTTTGAGGGGTTGCCTTAGTTTGAGCGTCTGCCTGAGTTTGAGCGGCTGCCTTAGTTTGAGGGGTTGCCTTAGTTTGAGCGGTTGCCTTAGTTTGAGGGGTTGCATTAGTTTGAGCGGTTGCCTTAGTTTGAGGGGTTGCCTTAGTTTGAGCGGTTGCCTTAGTTTGAGGGGTTGCCTCAGTTTGAGCTGTTGCCTTAGTTCGAGGGGCTGCCTTAGTTTGAGGGGTTGCCTAAGTTTGAGCGGCCGCCTTAGTTTGAGCGGCTGCCTTAGTTTGAGGGGCTGACTTAGTTTGAGCGGTTGCCTTCGTTTCAGTGGCTGCCTTAGTTTGAGCGGCTGCCTTAGTTTGAGGGGTTGCCTAAGTTTGAGCGGCCGCCTTATTTTGAGCGGTTGCCTTAGTTTGAGCGGCTGCCTTAGTTTGAGCGGTTGCCTTAGTTTGCGATGCTGCCTTAATTTGAGCGGTTGCCTCAGTTTGAGCGGTTGCCTTAGTTTGAGCGGTTGCCTTAGTTTGAGCGGTTGCCTTAGTTTGAGCGGTTGCCTTTGTTTGAGGTGTTGCCTTAGTTTGAGGGGTTGCCTTAGTTTGAGAGTCTGCCTTAGTTCGAGCGGTTGCCTTAGTTTGAGGGGTTGCCTTAGTTTGAGCGGTTGCCTTAGTTTGAGCGGTTGCCTTATTACGAGCGGTTGCCTTAGTTTGAGGTGTTGCCTTATTTCGAGCGGTTGCCTTAGTTTGAGGTGTTGCCTTAGTTTGAGCGGTTGCCTTAGTTTGAGGGGCTGCCTTAGTTTGAGAATCTGCCTTATTTTGAGCGGTTGCCTTATTTTGAGCGGTTGCCTTATTTTGAGATATTGCCTTAGTTTGAGGGGTTGCCTTAGTTTGAGGGGCTGCCTTAGTTTGACCGGTTGCCTTAGTTAGAGCGGTTGTCTTCGTTTGAGGTGTTGCCTTAGTTTGAGGGGAAACCTGATTTTGAGGGGCTGCCTTAGTTTGAGCGGTTGCCTTAGTTTGAGAGTCTGCCTTAGTTTGAGCGGTTGCCTTAGTTAGAGCGGTTGTCTTAGTTTGAGGTGTTGCCTGAGTTTGAGGGGCTGCTTTAGTTTGAGCTGTTGCCTCAATTTGAGCGGTTGCCTTAGTTTGAGAGGTTGCCTTAGTTTGAGGGGTTGCCTTAGTTTGAGCGTCTGCCTGAGTTTGAGCGGCTGCCTTAGTTTGAGGGGTTGCCTTAGTTTGAGCGGTTGCCTTAGTTTGAGGGGTTGCATTAGTTTGAGCGGTTGCCTTAGTTTGAGGGGTTGCCTTAGTTTGAGCGGTTGCCTTAGTTTGAGGGGTTGCCTCAGTTTGAGCTGCTGCCTTAGTTTGAGGGGCTGCCTTAGTTTGAGCGGTTGCCTTAGATTGAGGGGTTGCCTTAGTTTGAGGGGTTGCATTAGTTTGAGCGGTTGCCTTAGTTTGAGGGGTTGCCTTAGTTTGAGCGGTTGCCTTAGTTTGAGGGGTTGCCTCAGTTTGAGCTGTTGCCTTAGTTTGAGGGGCTGCCTTAGTTTGAGGGGTTGCCTAAGTTTGAGCGGCCGCCTTAGTTTGAGCGGCTGCCTTAGTTTGAGGGGCTGACTTAGTTTGAGCGGTTGCCTTCATTTCAGTGGCTGCCTTAGTTTGAGGGGATGCCTTAGTTTGAGCGGTTGCCTTAGTTTGAGGGGTTGCCTTAGTTTGAGCGGTTGCCTTAGTTTGAGCGGCCGCCTTAGTTTGAGCGGCTGCCTTAGTTTGAGGGGATGTCTCAGTTTGAGCGGTTGCCTTAATTTGAGCGTTTGCCTTAGTGTGTGCGGTGGCGTTAGTTTGAGCGGCCGTCTTAGTTTGAGCGGTTGCCTTAGTTTGAGCGGTTGCCTTAGTTTGAGCGGATGCCTTAGTTTGAGCGGTTGCCTTAGTTTGAGCGGCCGTTTTAGTTTGAGCGGAAGCCTTAGTTTGAGCGGTTGCCTTAGTTTGAGCGGATGCCTTAGTTTGAGCGGTTGCCTTAGTTTGAGTGGCCGTCTTAGTTTGAGCGGTTGCCTTAGTTTGAGCGGTTGCCTTAGTTTGAGCGGCCGTTTTAGTTTGAGCGGATGCCTTAGTTTGAGCGGTTGCCTTAGTTTGAGCGGCCGTTTTAGTTTGAGCGGATGCCTTAGTTTGAGCGGTTGCCTTAGTTTGAGCGGATGCCTTAGTTTGAGCGGTTGCCTTAGTTTGAGCGGTTGCGTCAGTTTGAGCGGCCGCCTTAGTTTGAGCGGTTGCCTTAGTTTGAGCGGTTGCCTTAGTTTGAGCGGCCGTCTTAGTTTGAGCGGTTGCCTTAGTTTGAGCGGTTGCCTTAGTTTGAGCGGATGCCTTAGTTTGAGCGGTTGCCTTAGTTTGAGCGGCCGTCTTAGTTTGAGCGGATGCCTTAGTTTGAGCGGTTGCCTTAGTTTGAGCGGATGCCTTAGTTTGAGCGGTTGCCTTAGTTTGAGCGGCTGTCTTAGTTTGAGCGGTTGCCTTAGTTTGAGCGGTTGCCTTAGATTGAGGGGAAGCCTTAGTTTGAGCGGTTGCGTCAGTTTAAGCGGCCGCCTTAGTTTGAGCGGTTGCCTTAGTTTGAGCGGTTGCCTTAGTTTGTGCGGTTGCCTTAGTTTGAGCGGCTGCCTTAGTTTGAGCGGTTGCCTTAGTTTGAGGGGTTGCCTTAGTTTGAGCGGCCGCCTTAGTTTGAGCGACTGCCTTAGTTTGAGCGGTTGCCTTAGTTTGAGCGGTTGCCTTAGTTTGAGGGGTTGCTTTAGTTTGAGCGGCCGCCTTAGTTTGAGCGGCTGCCTTAGTTTGAGCGGCCGCCTTAGTTTGAGCGGCTGCCTTAGTTTGAGCGGTTGCCTTAGTTTGAGCGGTTACCTTAGTTTGAGCGGCTGCCTTAGTTTGAGCGGCCGCCTTATTTTGAGCGGCTGCCTTAGGTTGAGCGGCTGCCTTAGTTTGAGCGGTTGCCTTAGTTTGAGCGGCTGCCTTAGTTTGAGCGGTTGCCTTAGTTTGAGCGGTTACCTTAGTTTGAGCGGCTGCCTTAGTTTGAGCGGCCGACTTATTTTGAGCGGCTGCCTAAGTTTGAGCCGCCGCCTTAGTTTGAGCGGTTGCTTTAGTTTGAGCGGTTGCCTTAGTTTGAGCGGTTGCCTTATTTTGAGCGGCCGTCATATTTTGAGCGGCTGCCTTAGTTTGAGCGGCTGCCTTAGTTTGAGCGGTTGCCTTAGTTTGAGCGGCTGCCTTAGTTTGAGCGGCTGCCTTAGTTTGAGCGGTTGCCGTAGTTTGAGCGGCTGCCTTAGTTTGAGCGGTTGCCTTAGTTTGAGGGGTTGCATTAGTTTGAGCGGCTGCCTAAGTTTGAGAGGTTGCCTTAGTTTGATCGGCTGCCTTAGTTTGAGCGGTTGCCTTAGTTTGAGCGGCCGCCTTATTTTGAGCGGCTGCCTTAGTTTGAGCGGTTGCCTAAGTTTGAGCGGCCACCTAAGTTTGAGCGGTTGCCTTAGTTTGAGCGGCTGCCTTAGTTTGAGCGGTTGCCTTAGTTTGAGATGCTGCCTTAGTTTGAGCGGTTTCCTTCGTTTGAGATGCTGCCTTAGTTTGAGGGGTTGCCTTACTTTGAGTGGCTGCCTTAGTTTGAGCGGCTGCCTCAGTTTGAGGGGTTGCCTAAGTTTGAGCGGCCGCCTTAGTTTGAGCGGTTGCCTTAGTTTGAGCGGCAGCCTTAGTTTGAGCGGTTGCCTTAGTTTGAGATGCTGCCTTAATTTGAGCGGTTGCCTCAGTTTGAGCGGTTGCCTTAGTTTGAGCGGTTGCCTTAGTTTGAGCGGTTGCCTTTGTTTGAGGTGTTGCCTTAGTTTGAGGGGTTGCCTTAGTTTGAGAGTCTGCCTTAGTTCGAGCGGTTGCCTTAGTTTGAGGGGTTGCCTTAGTTTGAGCGGTTGCCTTAGTTTGAGCGGTTGCCTGATTACGAGCGGTTGCCTTAATTTGAGGTGTTGCCTTAGTTTGAGCGGTTGCCTTAGTTTGAGCTATTGCCTTAGTTTGAGGTGTTGCCTTATTTCGAGCGGTTGCCTTAGTTTGAGGTGTTGCCTTAGTTTGAGGTGTTGCCTTAGTTTGAGCTATTGCCTTAGTTTGAGCGGTTGCCTTAGTTTGAGCGGTTGCCTTAGTTTGAGCGGTTGCCTTAGTTTGAGGTGTTGCCTTAGTTTGAGGTGTTGCCTTAGATTGAGCTTTTTCCTTTCTTTGAGGTGTTGCCTTATTTCGAGCGGTTGCCTTAGTTTGAGGGGCTGCCTTAGTTAGAGCGGTTGCCTTAGTTTGAGAATCTGCCTTATTTTGAGCGGTTGCCTTAGTTTGAGGGGTTGCCTTAGTTTGAGGGGCTGCCTTAGTTTGAGCGGTTGCCTTAGTTAGAGCGGTTGTCTTCGTTTGAGGTGTTGCCTTAGTTTGAGGGGAAACCTGATTTTGAGGGGCTGCCTTAGTTTGAGCGGTTGCCTTAGTTTGAGAGTCTGCCTTAGTTTGAGCGGATGCCTTAGTGTGAGGTGTTGCCTGAGTTTGAGGGGCTGCTTTAGTTTGAGCTGTTGCCTCAGTTTGAGCGGTTGCCTTAGTTCGAGCGGTTGCCTTAGTTTGAGGTGTTGCCTTAGTTTGAGAGGTTGCCTTAGTTTGAGGGGTTGCCTTAGTTTGAGGGGTTGCCTTAGTTTGAGCGGCTGCCTGAGTTTGAGCGGCTGCCTTAGTTTGAGGGGTTGCCTTAGTTTGAGCGGTTGCCTTAGTTTGAGGGGTTGCATTAGTTTGAGCGGTTTCCGTAGTTTGAGGGGTTGCCTTAGTTTGAGCGGTTGCCTTAGTTTGAGGGGTTGCCTCAGTTTGAGCTGTTGCCTTAGTTTGTGGGGTTGCCTTAGTTTGAGTGGCTGCCTTAGTTTGAGGGGTTGCCTTAGTTTGAGGGGTTGCCTTAGTTTGAGCGGTTGCCTTAGTTTGAGCGGCTGCCTTAGTTTGAGCGGTTGCCTTAATTTGAGCGGTTGCCTTAGTTTGAGGGGTTGCCTTATTAGGAGCGGTTGCCTTAGTTTGAGCGGCCACTTTAGTTTGAGCGGCTGCCTTAGTTTGAGGGGATGCCTTTGTTTGAGCGGTTGCCTTAGTTTGAGCGTTTCCTTAGTTTGAGCGGTTGCCTTAATTTGAGCGGATGCCTTAGATTGAGCGGTTGCCTTAGTTTGAGCGGTTGCCTTAGTGTGAGCGGTTGCGTTAGTTTGAGCGGCCGTCTTAGTTTGAGCGGTTGCCTTAGTTTGAGCGGATGCCTTAGTTTGAGCGGTTGCCTTAGTTTGAGCGGCCGTCTTAGTTTGAGCGGATGCCTTAGTTTGAGCGGTTGCCTTAGTTTGAGCGGATGCCTTAGTTTGAGCGGTTGCCTTAGTTTGAGCTGTTGCCTTAGTTTGAGCGGCTGCCTTAGTTTGAGCTGTTGCCTTAGTTTGAGGGGTTGCCTTAGTTTGAGCGGTTGCCTGAGTTTGAGCGGTTGCCTTATTTTGAGCGGCTGCCTTAGGTTGAGCGGTTGCCTTAGTTTGAGCGGCTGCCTTAGTTTGAGCGGTTGCCTTATTTAGAGCGGCCGTCTTATTTTGAGCGGTTGCCTTAGTTTGAGCGGCTGCCGAAGTTTGAGCGGTTGCCTCAGTTAGAGCGGTTGCCTTAGTTTGAGCGGTTGCCTTAGTTTGAGCGGCTGCCTAAGTTTGAGAGGTTGCCTTAGTTTGAGCGGCTGCCTTAGTTTGAGCGGCTGCCTTAGTTTGAGCGGTTGCCTAAGTTTGAGCGGCCACCTTAGTTTGAGCGGTTGCCTTAGTTTGAGATGCTGCCTTAGTTTGAGCGGTTGCCTTAGTTTGAGATGCTGCCTTAGTTTGAGGGGTTGCCTTACTTTGAGCGGCTGCCTTAGTTTGAGCGGCTGCCTTAGTTTGAGGGGTTGCCTAAGTTTGAGCGGCCGCCTTAGTTTGAGCAGTTGCCTTAGTTTGAGCGGCTGCCTTAGTTTGAGCGGTTGCCTTAGTTTGAGATGCTGCCTTAATTCGAGCGGTTGCCTCTGTTTGAGCGGTTGCCTTAGTTTGAGCGGTTGCCTTAGTTTGAGAGTCTGCCTGAGTTCGAGCGGTTGCCTTAGTTTGAGCGGCTGCCTTAGTTTGAGCGGTTGCCTAAGTTTGAGCGGCCACCTTAGTTTGAGCGGTTGCCTTAGTTTGAGCGGTTGCCTTAGTTTGAGCGGTTGCCTTAGTTTGAGGGGTTGCCTTAGTTTGAGCGGTTGCCTTATTTTGAGGGGTTGCCTTAGTTTGAGCGGCTGCCTTAGTTTGAGGGGTTGCCTCAGTTTGAGCGTTTGCCTTAGTTTGAGGGGTTGCCTCAGTTTGAGCGGTTGCCTTAGTTTGTGATGTTGCCTTAGTTTGAGCAGCTGCCTTAGTTTGAGGGGTTGCCTTAGTTTGAGGGGTTGCCTTAGTTTGTGCGGTTGCCTTAGTTTGAGCAGCTGCCTTAGTTTGAGGGGTTGCCTTAGTTTGAGCGGTTGCCTTAGTTTGTGCGGTTGCCGTAGTTTGAGGGGTTGCCTTACTTTGAGCGGTTGCCTTAGTTTGATTTGCTGCCTTAGTTTGAGGGAATGTCTTAGTTTGAGGGGATGCCTTAGTTTGAGCGGCTGCCTTAGTTTGAGCAGTTGCCTAAGTTTGAGCGGCCGCCTTAGTTTGAGCGGCTGCCATAGTTTGAGCGGTTGCCTAAGTTTGAGCGGTGCCTTAGTTTGAGGGGCTGCCTTAGTTTGAGGGGTTGCCTTAGTTTGAGGGGTTACCTTAGATTGAGGGGCTGCCTTAGTTTGAGCGGTTGCCTTAGTTTGAGAGTCTGCCTTAGTTTGAGCGGTTGCCGTAGTTAGAGCGGTTTCTTAGTTTGAGGTGTTGCCTTAGTTTGAGGGGTTGCCTTAGTTTGAGGGGCTGCCTTAGTTTGAGCAGTTGCCTCAGTTTGAGAGTCTGCCTGAGGTTGAGCGGTTGCCTTAGTTAGAGCGGTTGTCTTAGTTTGAGGTGATGCCTTAGTTTGAGGGGCTGCTTTAGTTTGAGCTGTTGCCTTAGTCTGAGCGGCTGTCTTAGTTAGAGCGGTTGCCTTAGTTTGAGGTGTTGCCTTAGTTTGAGGGGTTGCCTTAGTTTGAGGGGTTGCCTTAGTTTGAGCGGCTGCCTGAGTTTGAGCAGCTGCCTAAGTTTGAGCGGCTGCCTTAGTTTGAGGGATTGCCTTCCTTTGAGCACTTGCCTTTGTTGGAGCGGCTGCCTTTGTTTGAGGGGCTGCCTTAGTTTGAGCGGTTGCCTTAGTTTGAGGGGATGCCTTAGTTTGAGGGGTTGCCTGAGTTTGAGGGGTTGCCTTAGTTTGAGCGGCTGCCTGAGTTTGAGCGGCTGCCTAAGTTTGAGCGGCTGCCTTAGTTTGAGCGGCTGCCTTAGTTTGAGGGGTTGCCTTAGTTTGAGCGGCTGCCTTAGTTTGAGGGGTTGCCTTAGTTTGAGCGGCTGCCTTAGTTTGAGCAGTTGCCTAAGTTTGAGCGGCCGCCTTAGTTTGAGCGGCTGCCATAGTTTGAGCGGTTGCCTAAGTTTGAGCGGTGCCTTAGTTTGAGGGGCTGCCTTAGTTTGAGGGGTTGCCTTAGTTTGAGTGGTTACCTTAGTTTGAGGGGCTGCCTTAGTTTGAGCGGTTGCCTTAGTTTGAGAGTCTGCCTTAGTTTGAGCGGTTGCCGTAGTTAGAGCGGTTTCTTAGTTTGAGGTGTTGCCTTAGTTTGAGGGGTTGCCTTAGTTTGAGGGGCTGTCTTAGTTTGAGCGGTTGCCTCAGTTTGAGAGTCTGCCTGAGGTTGAGCGGTTGCCTTAGTTAGAGCGGTTGTCTTAGTTTGAGGTGTTGCCTTAGTTTGAGGGGCTGCTTTAGTTTGAGCTGTTGCCTTAGTCTGAGCGGCTGTCTTAGTTAGAGCGGTTGCCTTAGTTTGAGGTGTTGCCTTAGTTTGAGGGGTTGCCTTAGTTTGAGGGGTTGCCTTAGTTTGAGCGGCTGCCTGAGTTTGAGCAGCTGCCTAAGTTTGAGCGGCTGCCTTAGTTTGAGGGATTGCCTTCCTTTGAGCAGTTGCCTTTGTTGGAGCGGCTGCCTTTGTTTGAGGGGCTGCCTTAGTTTGAGCGGTTGCCTTAGTTTGAGGGGATGCCTTAGTTTGAGGGGTTGCCTGAGTTTGAGGGGTTGCCTTAGTTTGAGCGGTTGCCTTAGTTTGAGGGATTCCCTTAGTTTGAGGGGTTGCTTTAGTTTGAGTGGTTGCCTTAGATTGAGGGGCTGCCATAGTTTGAGGGGTTCCCTTAGTTTGACGGGTTGACTTAGTTTGAGCGGCTGCGTTAGTTTGAGGGGTTGCCTTAGTTTGAGAGTCTGCCTAAGTTTGAGCGGCTGCCTTAGTTTGAGGGGTTGCCTCAGTTTGAGCTATTGCCTTAGTTTGAGGGGTTGCCTTAGTTTGAGGGGCTGCCTTAGTTTGAGGGGTTGCCTTAGTTTGAGGGGTTGCCTTAGTTTGAGGGGTTGCCTTAGTTTGAGGGGTTGCCTTAGTTTGAGCGGCTGCCTGAGTTTGAGCGGCTGCCAAAGTTTGAGCGGCTGCCTTAGTTTGAGCGGTTGCCTTAGATTGAGGGGATGCCTTAGTTTGAGGGGATGCCTTAGTTTGAGCGGTTGCCTTAGTTTGAGCGGTTGCCTTAGTTTGAGGGGCTGCCTTAGTTTGAGGGGATGCCTTAGTTTGAGGGGCTGCTTCAGTTTGAGCTGTTGCCTTAGTTTGAGCGGTTGCCTTAGTTAGAGCGGTTGCCTTAGTTTGAGGTGTTGCCTTAGTTTGAGGGGTTGCCTTAGTTTGAGGGGTTGCCTTAGTTTGAGCGGCTGCCTGAGTTTGAGCGGCTGCCTTAGTTTGCGTGGTTGCCTTAGTTTGAGCGGTTGCCTTAGTTTGAGGGGTTGCCTTAGTTTGTGCTGCTGCCTCAGTTTGAGCGGTTGCCTTAGTTTGAGCGGTTGCCTTAGTTTGAGGGGTTGCCTTAGTTTGAGCGGTTGCCTTATTTTGAGGGGTTGCCTTAGTTTGAGCGGCTGCCTTAGTTTGAGGGGTTGCCTCAGTTTGAGCGTTTGCCTTAGTTTGAGGGGTTGCCTCAGTTTGAGCGGTTGCCTTAGTTTGTGATGTTGCCTTAGTTTGAGCAGCTGCCTTAGTTTGAGGGGTTGCCTTAGTTTGAGGGGTTGCCTTAGTTTGTGCGGTTGCCTTAGTTTGAGCAGCTGCCTTAGTTTGAGGGGTTGCCTTAGTTTGAGCGGTTGCCTTAGTTTGTGCGGTTGCCGTAGTTTGAGGGGTTGCCTTACTTTGAGCGGTTGCCTTAGTTTGATTTGCTGCCTTAGTTTGAGGGAATGTCTTAGTTTGAGGGGATGCCTTAGTTTGAGCGGCTGCCTTAGTTTGAGCAGTTGCCTAAGTTTGAGCGGCCGCCTTAGTTTGAGCGGCTGCCATAGTTTGAGCGGTTGCCTAAGTTTGAGCGGTGCCTTAGTTTGAGGGGCTGCCTTAGTTTGAGGGGTTGCCTTAGTTTGAGGGGTTACCTTAGATTGAGGGGCTGCCTTAGTTTGAGCGGTTGCCTTAGTTTGAGAGTCTGCCTTAGTTTGAGCGGTTGCCGTAGTTAGAGCGGTTTCTTAGTTTGAGGTGTTGCCTTAGTTTGAGGGGTTGCCTTAGTTTGAGGGGCTGCCTTAGTTTGAGCGGTTGCCTCAGTTTGAGAGTCTGCCTGAGGTTGAGCGGTTGCCTTAGTTAGAGCGGTTGTCTTAGTTTGAGGTGTTGCCTTAGTTTGAGGGGCTGCTTTAGTTTGAGCTGTTGCCTTAGTCTGAGCGGCTGTCTTAGTTAGAGCGGTTGCCTTAGTTTGAGGTGTTGCCTTAGTTTGAGGGGTTGCCTTAGTTTGAGGGGTTGCCTTAGTTTGAGCGGCTGCCTGAGTTTGAGCAGCTGCCTAAGTTTGAGCGGCTGCCTTAGTTTGAGGGATTGCCTTCCTTTGAGCACTTGCCTTTGTTGGAGCGGCTGCCTTTGTTTGAGGGGCTGCCTTAGTTTGAGCGGTTGCCTTAGTTTGAGGGGATGCCTTAGTTTGAGGGGTTGCCTGAGTTTGAGGGGTTGCCTTAGTTTGAGCGGTTGCCTTAGTTTGAGGGGTTTCCTGAGTTTCAGGGGTTGCCTTCCTTTGAGCGGTTGCCTTAGTTTGAGGGATTCCCTTAGTTTGAGGGGTTGCTTTAGTTTGAGTGGTTGCCTTAGATTGAGGGGCTGCCATAGTTTGAGGGGTTCCCTTAGTTTGACGGGTTGACTTAGTTTGAGCGGCTGCGTTAGTTTGAGGGGTTGCCTTAGTTTGAGAGTCTGCCTAAGTTTGAGCGGCTGCCTTAGTTTGAGGGGTTGCCTCAGTTTGACGGGTTGACTTAGTTTGAGCGGCTGCGTTAGTTTGAGGGGTTGCCTTAGTTTGAGAGTCTGCCTAGGTTTGAGCGGCTGCCTAAGTTTGAGGGGTTGCCTTAGTTTGAGGGGCTGCCTTAGTTTGAGGGGTTGCCTTAGTTTGAGGGGTTGCCTTAGTTTGAGCGGCTGCCTGAGTTTGAGCGGCTGCCAAAGTTTGAGCCGCTGCCTTAGTTTGAGCGGCTGCCTTAGTTTGAGATGTTACTTAGTTTGAGCGGCTGCCTTAGTTTGAGCGGTTGCCTTATTTTGAGCTATTGCCTTAGTTTGAGCGGTTGCCTTAGTTAGAGCGGTTTCTTAGTTTGATGTGTTGCCTTAGTTTGAGGGGTTGCCTTAGTTTGAGGGGCTGCCTTAGTTTGAGCGGTTGCCTTAGTTTGAGAGTCTGCCTTATGTTGAGCGGTTGCCTTACTTAGAGCGGTTGTCTTAGTTTGTCGGGTTGCCTTAGTTTGAGCGGCTGCCTGAGTTTGAGCGGCTGCCTAAGTTTGAGCGGTTGCCTTTTTTTGAGAGTCTGCCTCAGTTTGAGCGGTTGCCTTAGTTTGAGCGGTTGCCTCAGTTAGAGCGGTTTCTTAGTTTGAGGTGTTGCCGTAGTTTGAGGGGTTGCCTCAGTTTGAGGGGCTGCCTTAGTTTGTCCGGTTGCCTTAGTTTGAGAGTCTGCCTTAGTTTGAGGGGCTGCTTTAGTTTGAGGGGTTGCCTTAGTTTGAGGGGCTGCCTTAGTTTGAGCGGTTGACTTAGTTTGAGAGTCTGCCTTAGTTTGAGCGGTTGCCTTAGTTTGAGCGGTTGCCTCAGTTTGAGCGGTTTCTTAGTTTGAGGTGTTGCCGTAGTTTGAGGGGTTGCCTTAGTTTGAGGGGCTGCCTTAGTTTGTCCGGTTGCCTTAGTTTGAGAGTCTGCCTTAGTTTGAGGGGCTGCTTTAGTTTGAGCTGTTGCCTTAGTTTGAGCGATTGCCTGAGTTAGAGCGGTTGCCTGAGTTTGAGGTGTTGCCTTAGTTTGAGCGCTTGCCTTAGTTTGAGGGGTTGCCTTAGTTTGAGGGGTTGCCTTAGTTTGAGCAGCTGCCTGAGTTTGAGCGGCTGCCTAAGTTTGAGCGGCTGCCTTAGTTTGAGCGGCTGCCTTAGTTTGAGCAGTTGCCTAAGTTTGAGCGGCCGCCTTAGTTTGAGCGGCTGCCATAGTTTGAGCGGTTGCCTAAGTTTGAGCGGCTGCCTTGGTTTGAGGGGTTGCCTTAGTTTGAGCGGCTGCCTTAGTTTGAGCGGTTGTCTTAGATTGAGCGGCTGCCAGAGTGAGAGCGGTTGCCTAAGTTTGAGCGGCCGCCATAGTTTGAGGGGCTGCCTTAGTTTGAGGGGTTCCTTAGTTTGAGGGGTTGCCTTAGTTTGAGCGGTTGCCTTAGTTTGAGCGGTTGCCTTAGTTTGAGGGGCTGCCTTAGTTTGAGGGGTTCCTTAGTTTGAGGGGTTGCCTGAGTTTGAGGGGTTGCCTTAGTTTGAGGGGTTGCCTTAGTTTGAGGGGTTGCCTTCCTTTGAGCAGTTGCCTTTGTTTGAGCGGCTGACTTTGTTTGAGGGGCTGTCTTAGTTTGAGCGGTTGCCTTAGTTCGAGGGGATGCCTTAATTTGAGGGGTTGCGTGAGTTTGAGGGGTTGCCTTAGTTTGAGCGGTTGCCTTAGTTTGAGAGGTTGCCTTAGCTTGAGCGGTTGCCTTAGTTTGAGGGGTTGCCTTAGCTTGAGCCGTTGCCTTAGTTTGAGGGGTTGCTTTAGTTTGAGTGGTTGCCATAGATTGAGGGGCTGCCATAGTTTGAGGGGTTCCCTTAGTTTGAGGGGTTGCCTTACTGAGAGCGGCTGCCTTAGTTTGAGGGGTTGCCTTAATTTGAGAGTCTGCCTTAGTTTGAGCGTTTGCCTTCGTTTGAGGTGTTGCCTTAATTTGAGCGGTTGCCTTAGTTCGAGCGGTTGCCTTAGTTTGAGCGGTTGCCTTAGTTTGAGCGGTTGCCTTAGTTTGAGCGGTTGCCTTTGTTTGAGGTGTTGCCTTAGTTTGAGGGGTTGCCTTAGTTTGAGAGTCTGCCTTAGTTCGAGCGGTTGCCTTAGTTTGAGGGGTTGCCTTAGTTTGAGCGGTTGCCTTAGTTTGAGCGGTTGCCTTAGTTTGAGCGGTTGCCTTAGTTTGAGGTATTGCCTTAGTTTGAGGTGTTGCCTTAGTTTGAGGGGCTGCCATGGTTTTAGCGGTTGCCTTAGTTTGAGGTGTTGCCTTAGTTTGAGGGGTTGCCTTAGTTTGAGGGGTTGCCTTAGTTTGAGCGGCTGCCTTAGTTTGAGGGGCTGCTTTAGTTTGAGCTGTTGCCTTAGTTTGAGCGGTTGCCTGAGTTTGAGGTGTTGCCTTAGTTTGAGCGCTTGCCTTAGTTTGAGGGGTTGCCTTAGTTTGAGGGGTTGCCCTAGTTTGAGCAGCTGCCTGAGTTTGAGCGGCTGCCTAAGTTTGAGCGGCTGCCTTAGTTTGAGCGGCTGCCTTAGATTGAGGGGTTGCCTTAGTTTGAGCGGCTGCCTTAGTTTGAGCAGTTGCCTAAGTTTGAGCGGCCGCCTTAGTTTGAGCGGCTGCCATAGTTTGAGCGGTTGCCTAAGTTTGAGCGGCTGCCTTAGTTTGAGGGGTTGCCTTAGTTTGAGCGGTTGCCTTAGATTGAGCGGCTGCCAGAGTGAGAGCTGTTGCCTAAGTTTGAGCGGCCGCCATAGTTTGAGGGGATGCCTTAGTTTGAGGGGATGCCTTAGTTTGAGCGGTTGCCTTAGTTTGAGCGGTTGCCTTAGTTTGAGCGGTTGCCTTAGTTTGAGGGGCTGCCTTAGTTTGAGGGGTTCCTTAGTTTGAGGGGTTGCCTGAGTTTGAGGGGTTGCCTTAGTTTGAGGGGTTGCCTTAGTTTGAGGGGTTGCCTTCCTTTGAGCAGTTGCCTTTGTTTGAGCGGCTGACTTTGTTTGAGGGGCTGTCTTAGTTTGAGCGTTTGCCTTAGTTTGAGGGGATGCCTTAATTTGAGCGGTTGCCTTAGTTTGAGAGGTTGCCTTAGCTTGAGCGGTTGCCTTAGTTTGAGGGGTTGCCTTAGCTTGAGCCGTTGCCTTAGTTTGAGGGGTTGCTTTAGTTTGAGTGGTTGCCATAGATTGAGGGGCTGCCATAGTTTGAGGGGTTCCCTTAGTTTGAGGGGTTGCCTTACTGAGAGCGGCTGCCTTAGTTTGAGGGGTTGCCTTAGTTTGAGAGTCTGCCTTAGTTTGAGCGTTTGCCGTCGTTTGAGGTGTTGCCTTAATTTGAGCGGTTGCCTTAGTTTGAGCGGTTGCCTTAGTTTGAGCGGTTGCCTTAGTTTGAGCGGTTGCCTTTGTTTGAGGTGTTGCCTTAGTTTGAGGGGTTGCCTTAGTTTGAGCGGTTGCCTTAGTTTGAGCGGTTGCCTTAGTTTGAGGTATTGCCTTAGTTTGAGGTGTTGCCTTAGTTTGAGGGGCTGCCATGGTTTAAGCGGTTGCCTTAGTTTGAGGTGTTGCCTTAGTTTGAGGGGTTGCCTTAGTTTGAGGGGTTGCCTTAGTTTGAGCGGCTGCCTGAGTTTGAGCAGCTGCCTAAGTTTGAGCGGCTGCCTTAGTTTGAGGGATTGCCTTCCTTTGAGCAGTTGCCTTTGTTGGAGCGGCTGCCTTTGTTTGATGTGTTGCCTTAGTTTGAGGGCTTGCCTGAGTTTGAGGGGTTGCCTTAGTTTGAGCGGTTGCCTTAGTTTGAGGGGTTTCCTGAGTTTCAGGGGTTGCCTTCCTTTGAGCGGTTGCCTTAGTTTGAGGGATTCCCTTAGTTTGAGGGGTTGTTTAGTTTGAGTGGTTGCCTTAGATTGAGGGGCTGCCATAGTTACGGGGTTCCCTCAATTTGAGGGGTTGACTTAGTTTGAGCGGCTGCCTTAGTTTGAGGGGTTGCCTTAGTTTGAGGGTCTGCCTAAGTTTGAGCGGCTGCCTTAGTTTGAGGGGTTGCCTTAGTTTGAGGGGTTGCCTTAGTTTGAGCGGCTGCCTTATTTTGAGCGGTTGCCTTATTTTGAGCTATTGCCTTAGTTTGAGGGGTTGCCTTAGTTTGAGGGGCTGCCTTAGTTTGAGGGGTTGCCTTAGTTTGAGGGGTTGCCTTAGTTTGAGCGGCTGCCTGAGTTTGAGCGGCTGCCAAAGTTTGAGCCGCTGCCTTAGTTTGAGCGGCTGCCTTAGTTTGAGGGGTTACTTACTTTGAGCGGCTGCCTTAGTTTGAGCGGTTGCCTTATTTTGAGCTATTGCCTTAGTTTGAGCGGCTGCCTTAGTTTGAGCGGTTGCCTTATTTTGAGCGGTTGCCTTATTTTGAGCTATTGCCTTAGTTTGAGCGGTTGCCTTCGTTTGAGAGTCTGCCTTAGCTTGAGCGGTTGCCTTAGTTTGACGGGTTGCCTTAGTTTGAGCGGCTGCCTGTGTTTGAGGGATGTCTAAGTTTGAGCGGTTGCCTTAGTTTGAGGGGCTGCCTTAGTTTGAGGGGTTCCTTAGTTTGAGGGTTTGCCTGAGTTTGAGGGGTTGCCTTAGTTTGAGGGGTTGCCTTAGTTTGAGGGGTTGCCTTCCTTTGAGCAGTTGCCTTTGTTTGAGCGGCTGACTTTGTTTGAGGGGCTGTCTTAGTTTGAGCGGTTGCCTTAGTTTGAGGGGATGCCTTAGTTTGAGGGGTTGCGTGAGTTTGAGGGGTTGCCTTAGTTTGAGCGGTTGCCTTAGTTTGAGGGGTTGCCTTCTTTTCAGGGGTTGCCTTCCATTGAGCGGTTGCCTTAGTTTGAGGGGTTGCCTTAGCTTGAGCCGTTGCCTTAGTTTGAGGGGTTGCTTTAGATTGAGTGGTTGCCATAGATTGAGGGGCTGCCATAGTTTGAGGGGTTCCCTTAGTTTGAGGGGTTGCCTTACTGAGAGCGGCTCCCTTAGTTTGAGGGGTTGCCTTAGTTTGAGAGTCTGCCTTAGTTTGAGCATTTGCCTTAATTTGAGGTGTTGCCTAATTTGAGCGGTTGCCTTAGTTCGAGCGGTTGCCTTAGTTTGAGGGGTTGCCTTTGTTGGAGCGGTTGCCTTAGTTTGAGCGGTTGCCTTCGTTAGAGCGGCTGCCTTAGTTTGAGCGGTTGCCTTCGTTAGAGCGGTTGCCTTAGTTTGAGGTGTTGCCTTAGTTTGAGGGGTTGCCTTAGTTTGAGCGGCTGCCTTAGTTTGAGCGGTTGCCTTCGTTAGAGCGGTTGCCTTAGTTTGAGGTGTTGCCTTAGTTTGAGCGGTTGCCTTCGTTAGAGCGGTTGCCTTAGTTTGAGGGGTTGCCTTAGTTTGAGCGGCTGCCTTAGTTTGAGCGGTTGCCTTCGTTAGAGCGGTTGCCTTAGTTTGAGGTGTTGCCTTAGTTTGAGGTGTTGCCTTAGTTTGAGGGGTTGCCTTAGTTTGAGGTGTTGCCTTAGTTTGAGCGGTTGCCTTAGTTTGAGCGGCTGCCTGAGTTTGAGCGGCTGCCTTAGTTTGCGTGGTTGCCTTAGTTTGAGCGGTTGCCTTAGTTTGAGCGGTTGCCTTAGTTTGAGGTGTTGCCTTAGTTTGAGGGGTTGCCTTAGTTTGAGCGGCTGCCTGAGTTTGAGCGGCTGCCTTAGTTTGCGTGGTTGCCTTAGTTTGAGCGGTTGCCTTAGTTTGAGGGGTTGCCTTAGTTTGAGCGGTTGCCTTAGTTTGAGGGGTTGCCTTAGTTTGTGCGGCTGCCTCAGTTTGAGCGGTTGCCTTAGTTTGAGCGGTAACCTTAGTTTGAGGGGTTGCCTTAGTTTGAGCGGTTGCCTTATTTTGAGTGGTTGCCTTAGTTTGAGCGGCTGCCTTAGTTTGAGGGGTTGCCTCAGTTTGAGCGGTTGCCTTAGTTTGAGGGGTTGCCTCAGTTTGAGCGGTTGCCTTAGTTTGTGATGTTGCCTTAGTTTGAGTGGCTGCCTTAGTTTGAGGGGTTGCCTTAGTTTGAGGGGTTGCCTTAGTTTGAGCGGCTGCCTTAGTTTGAGCGGTTGACTTAGTGTGTGCGGTTGCCTTAGTTTGAGGGGTTGCCTTAGTTTGAGCGGTTGCCTTAGTTTGATTTGCTGCCTTAGTTTGAGGGAATGTCTTAGTTTGAGGGGATGCCTTAGTTTGAGCGGCTGCCTTAGTATGAGCGGTTGCCTTAGTTTGAGCAGTTGCCTTAGTTTGCTCGGCTGCCTTAGTTTGAGCGGTTGCCTTAGTTTGAGTGGCCGCCTTAGTTTGAGCGGTTGCCTAAGTTTGAGCGGCCGCCTTAATTTGAGCGGCTGCCTTAGTTTCAGCGGATGCCTTAGTTTGAGCGGTTGCCTTAGTTTGGGCGGCTGTCTAAGTTTGAGCGGCCGCCTTAGTTTGAGCGGCTGCCTTAGTTTGAGCGGTTGCCTAAGTTTGAGCGGCCGCCTTAGTTTGAGCGGCTGCCTTAGTTTGAGCGGCTGCCTTAGTTTGACCGGTTGCCTAAGTTTATGAGGCCGCCTTAGTTGGAGCGGCTGCCTTAGTTTGTGCGGCCGCCTTAGTTTGAGCGGCTGCCTTAGTTTGAGGGGATGACTTAGTTTGAGCGGTTGCCTTAGTTTGAGGGGCTGCCTTAGTTTGAGGGGTTCCTTAGTTTGAGGGGTTGCCTTAGTCTGAGGGGTTCCTTAGTTTGAGGGGTTGCCTTAGTTTGAGCGGCTGCCTTAGTTTGAGCGGATGCCTAAGTTTGAGAGGCCGCCTTAGTTTGAGGGGTTGCCTTAGTTTGAGCGGCTGCCTTATTTTGAGCGGTTGCCTATGTTTGAGCGGCCACCATAGTTTGAGGGGTTGCCTTAGTTTGACCGGCTGCCTTAGTTTGAGCTGCTGCCTTAGTTTGAGCGGCTGCCTAAGTTTGAGCGGCCGCCTTCGTTTGAGGGGTTGCCTCAGTTTGAGCGGCTGCCTTAGTTTGAGCGGTTGCCTATGTTGGAGCGGCCGCCTTAGTTAGAGCGGCTGCCTTAGTTTGAGCAGCCGCCTTAGTTTGAGCGTTTGCCTTAGTTTGAGCGGCTGCCTTAGTTTGAGCGGTTGCCTAAGTTTGAGCCGCTGCCTTCGTTTGAGCGGCTGCCTTAGTTTGAGGGGTTGCCTTAGTTTGAGAGTCTGCCTTAGTTTGAGCGGTTGCCTTCGTTTGAGTGGCCGCCTTAGTTTGAGCGGTTGCCTAAGTTTGAGCGGCTGCCTTAGTTTCAGCGGTTGCCTTATTTTGAGCGGTTGCCTTAGTTTGAGCGGTTGTCTAAGTTTGAGCGGCCGCCTTAGTTTGAGCGGCTTCCTTAGTTTGAGCGGTTGCCTTAGTTTGAGCGGTTGCCTAAGTTTGAGCTGCCGCCTGAGTTTGAGCGGCTGCCTTAGTTTGAGCAGCTGCCTTAGTTTGAGCGGTTGCCTAAGTTTGAGCGGCAGCCTTAGTTTGAGCGGCTGCCTTAGTTTGAGCGGCCGCCTTAGTTTGAGCGGCTGCCTTAGTTTGAGGGGATGACATAGTTTGAGTGGTTGCCTTAGTTTGAGGGGCTGCCTTAGTTTGAGGGGTTCCTTAGTTTGAGGGGTTGCCTTAGTCTGAGGGGTTCCTTAGTTTGAGGGGTTACCTTAGTTTGAGCGGCTGCCTTAGATTGAGCGGCTGCCTAAGTTTGAGAGGCTGCCTTAGTTTGAGGGGTTGCCTTAGTTTGAGCGGCTGCCTTATTTTGAGCGGTTGCCGAAGTTTGAGCGGCCGCCATAGTTTGAGGGGTTGCCTTAGTTTGAGCGGCTGCCTTAGTTTGAGCTGCTGCCTTAGTTTGAGCGGCTGCCTAAGTTTGAGCGGCCGCCTTCGTTTGAGGGGTTGCCTCAGTTTGCGCGGCTGCCTTAGTTTGAGCGGTTGCCTATGTAGGAGCGGCCGCCTTATTTTGAGCGGCTGCCTTAGTTTGAGCGGCTGCCTAAGTTTGAGCAGCCGCCTTAGTTTGAGGGGTTGCCTTAGTTTGAGCTGCTGCCTTAGTTTGAGCGGTTGCCTTAGTTTGAGGTGTTGCTTTAGTTTGAGTGGTTGCCTTAGTTCGAGCGGTTGCCTTAGTTTGAGGTGTTGCCTTAGTTTGAGTGGTTGCCTTAGTTCGAGCGGTTGCCTTAGTTTGGGTGTTGCCTTAGTTTGAGTGGTTGCCTCAGTTTGAGCGGTTGCCTTAGTTTGAGCGGTTGCCTTAGTTTGAGCGGTTGCCTTTGTTTGAGGTGTTGCCTTAGTTTGAGGGGTTGCTTTAGTTTGAGAGTCTGCCTTAGTTCGAGCGGTTGCCTAAGTTTGAGGGGTTGCCTTAGTTTGAGCGGTTGCCTTAGTTTGAGCGGTTGCCTTATTTCGAGCGGTTGCCTTAGTTTGAGTTGTTGCCTTAGTTTGAGCGGTTGCCTTAGTTTGAGGTATTGCCTTAGTTTGAGGTGTTGCCTTAGTTTGATGGGCTGCCTTATTTTGAGCTATTGCCTTAGCTTGAGGGGTTGCCTTAGTTTGAGGGGCTGCCTTAGTTTGAGCGGTTGCCTTAGTTTGAGAGTCTGCCTTAGTTTGAGCGGTTGCCTTCGTTAGAGCGGTTGTCTTAGTTTGAGGTGATGCCTTAGTTTGAGGGGTTGCCTTAGTTTGAGGGGTTGCCTTAGTTTGAGCTATTGCCTTAGTTTGAGGGGTTGCCTTAGTTTGAGGGGCAACCTTAGTTTGAGCGGTTGCCTTAGTTTGAGAGTCCGCCTTAGTTTGTGCAGTTGCCTTCGTTAGAGCGGTTGTCTTAGTTTGAGGTGTTGCCTTAGTTTGAGCGGTTGCCTTAGTTTGAGGGGCTGCCTTAGTTTGAGCGGTTGCCTTAGTTTGTGAGTCTGCCTTAGTTTGAGCGGTTGCCTTAGTTAGAGCGGTTGTCTTAGTTTGAGGTGTTGCCTTAGTTTGAGGGGCTGCTTCAGTTTGAGCTGTTGCCTTAGTTTGAGCGGTTGCCTTAGTTAGAGCGGTGGCCTTAGTTTGAGGTGTTGCCTTAGTTTGAGGGGTTGCCTTAGTTTGACGGGTTGCCTTAGTTTGAGCGGCTGCCTTAGTTTGAGGGGTTGCCTTATTTTGAGGGGTTGCCTAAGTTTGAGCGGCTGCCTTAGTTTGAGGGGTTGCCTCAGTTTGAGCTGTTGCCTTAGTTTCAGGGGTTGCCTCAGTTTGAGCGGTTGCCTTAGTTTGTGATGTTGCCTTAGTTTGAGTGGCTGCCTTAGTTTGAGGGGTTGCATTAGTTTGAGGGGTTGCCTTAGTTTGAGCGGCTGCCTTAGTTTGAGCGGTTGCCTTAGTTTGTGCGGTTGCCTTAGTTTGAGGTGTTGCCTTAGTTTGAGCGGTTGCCTTAGTTTGATTGGCTGCCTTAGTTTGAGGGAATGCCTTAGTTTGAGGGGATGCCTTAGTTTGATTGGCTGCCTTAGTTTGAGCGGTTGCCTGAGTTTTAGCAGTTGCCTTAGTTTGCTCGGCTGCCTTAGTTTGAGCGGTTGCCTTAGTTTGAGTGGCCGCCTTAATTTGAGCGGTTGCCTCAGTTTCAGCGGCCGCCTTAATTTGAGCGGCTGCCTTAGTTTGAGCGGTTGCCTTAGTTTCAGCGGTTGCCTTAGTTTGAGCGGTTGCCTAAGTTTGAGCGGCCGCCTTAGTTTGAGCGGTTGCCTAAGTTTGAGCGGCCGCCATAGTTTGAGCGGCTGCCTTAGTTTGAGCGGCTGCCTTAGTTTGAGCGGTTGCCTAAGTTTGAGCGGCCGCCTTAGTTTTGAGCGGCTGCCTTAGTTTGAGCGGCCGCCTTAGTTTGAGCGGCTGCCTTAGTTTGAGGGGATGACTTAGTTTGAGCGGTTGCCTTAGTTTGAGGGGCTGCCTTAGTTTGAGGGGTTCCTTAGTTTGAAGGGTGGCCTTAGTCTGAGGGGTTCCTTAGTTTGAGGGGTTGCCTTAGTTTGAGCGGCTGCCTTAGTTTGAGCGGCTGCCTAAGTTTGAGAGGCCGCCTTAGTTTGAGGGGTTGCCTTAGTTTGAGCGGCTGCCTTATTTTGAGCGGTTGCCTAAGTTTGAGCAGCCGCCATAGTTTGAGGGGTTGCCTTCGTTTGAGCGGCTGCCTTAGTATGAGCTGCTGCCTTAGTTTGAGCGGCTGCCTAAGTTTGAGAGGCCGCCTTAGTTTGAGGGGTTGCCTTAGTTTGAGCGGCTGCCTTAGTTTGAGCTGCTGCCTTAGTTTGAGCGGCTGCCTAAGTTTGAGCAGCCGCCTTTGTTTGAGGGGTTGCCTTAGTTTGAGCGGCTGCCTTAGTTTGAGCTGCTGCCTTAGTTTGAGCGGATGCCTAAGTTTGAGCGGCCGCCTTCGTTTGAGCGGTTGCCTTAGTTTGAGCGGCTGCCTTAGTTTGAGCGGCTGCCTTAGTTTGAGCGGCTGCCTAAGTTTGAGCAGCCGCCTTAGTTTGAGCGGTTGCCTTAGTTTGAGCGGATGCCTTAGTTTGAGCGGTTGCCTAAGTTTGAGCGGCTGCCTTAGTTTGAGCGGTTGCCTAAGTTTGAGCGGCCGCCTTAGTTTGAGCGGCTGCCTGAGTTTGAGCGTTTGCCTAAGTTTGAGCGGCTGCCTTAGTTTGAGGGGTTTCCTTAGTTTGAGCGGCTGCCTTAGTTTGAGCGGTTGCCTTAGTTTGAGCGGCTGCCTTAGTTTGAGCGGTTGCCTAAGTTTGAGCGGCCGCCATAGTTTCAGCGGTTGCCTTAGTTTGAGCGGTTGCCTCAGTTTGAGGGAATGCCTTAGTTTGAGGGGATGCCTTAGTTTGAGCGGTTGCCTAAGTTTGAGGGGTTGCCTCAGTTTGAGCGGCTGCCTTAGTTTGAGCGGTTGCCTAAGTTTGAGCGGCCGCCTTAGTTTGAGCGGCTGCCTGAGTTTGAGCGTTTGCCTAAGTTTGAGCGGCTGCCTTAGTTTGAGGGGTTGCCTTAGTTTGAGCGGCTGCCTTAGTTTGAGCGGTTGCCTTAGTTTGAGCGGCTGCCTTAGTTTGAGCGGTTGCCAAAGTTTGAGCTGCCGCCATAGTTTGAGCGGTTGCCTTAGTTTGAGCGGTTGCCTCAGTTTGAGGGAATGCCTTAGTTTGAGGGGATGCCTTAGTTTGAGCGGTTGCCTTAGTTTGAGGGGTTGCCTTAGTTTGAGCGGTTGCCTTAGTTTGAGAGTCTGCCTTAGTTTGAGCGGTTGCCTTCGTTAGAGCCGTTGTCTTAGTTTGAGGTGATGCCTTAGTTTGAGGGGTTGCCTTAGTTTGAGGGGTTGCCTTAGTTTGAGCTATTGCCTTAGTTTGAGGGGATGCCTTAGTTTGAGCGGTTGCCTTAGTTTGAGGGGCTGCCTTAGTTTGAGAGGTTGCCTTAGTTAGAGCGGTTGTCTTAGTTTGAGGTGATGCCTTAGTTTGAGGGGTTGCCTTAGTTTGAGGGGTTGCCTTAGTTTGAGCTATTGCCTTAGTTTGAGGGGTTGCCTTAGTTTGAGGGGCAACCTTAGTTTGAGCGGTTGCCTTCGTTAGAGCGGTTGTCTTAGTTTGAGGTGTTGCCTTAGTTTGAGGGGTTGCCTTAGTTTGAGGGGCTGCTTCAGTTTGTGCTGTTGCCTTAGTTTGAGCGGTTGCCTTAGTTAGAGCGGTTGCCTTAGTTTGAGGTGTTGCCTTAGTTTGAGGGGTTGCCTTAGTTTGAGTGGCCGCCTTAATTTGAGCGGTTGCCTAAGTTTCAGCGGCCGCCTTAATTTGAGTGGCTGCCTTAGTTTGAGCGGTTGCCTTAGTTTCAGCGGTTGCCTTAGTTTGAGCGGTTGCCTAAGTTTGAGCGGCCGCCTTAGTTTGAGCGGTTGCCTAAGTTTGAGCGGCCGCCATAGTTTGAGCGGCTGCCTTAGTTTGAGCGGCTGCCTTAGTTTGAGCGGTTGCCTAAGTTTGAGGGGCCGCCTTAGTTTTGAGCGGCTGCCTTAGTTTGAGCGGCCGCCTTAGTTTGAGCGGCTGCCTTAGTTTGAGGGGCTGCCTTAGTTTGAGGGGTTCCTTAGTTTGAGGGGTGGCCTTAGTCTGAGGGGTTCCTTAGTTTGAGGGGTTGCCTTAGTTTGAGCGGCTGCCTTAGTTTGAGCGGCTGCCTAAGTTTGAGAGGCCGCCTTAGTTTGAGGGGTTGCCTTAGTTTGAGCGGCTGCCTTATTTTGAGCGGTTGCCTAAGTTTGAGCAGCCGCCATAGTTTGAGGGGTTGCCTTCGTTTGAGCGGCTGCCTTAGTTTGAGCTGCTGCCTTAGTTTGAGCGGCTTCCAAAGTTTGAGAGGCCGCCTTAGTTTGAGGGGTTGCCTTAGTTTGAGCGGCTGCCTTATTTTGAGCGGTTGCCTAAGTTTGAGCAGCCGCCATAGTTTGAGGGGTTGCCTTAGTTTGAGCGGCTGCCTTAGTTTGAGCTGCTGCCTTAGTTTGAGCGGCTGCCTAAGTTTGAGCGGCCGCCTTCGTTTGAGGGGTTGCCTTAGTTTGAGCGGCTGCCTTAGTTTGAGCTGCTGCCTTAGTTTGAGCGGATGCCTAAGTTTGAGCGGCCGCCTTCGTTTGAGCGGTTGCCTTAGTTTGAGCGGCTGCCTTAGTTTGAGCGGCTGCCTTAGTTTGAGCGGCTGCCTAAGTTTGAGCAGCCGCCTTAGTTTGAGCGGTTGCCTTAGTTTGAGCGGCTGCCTTAGTTTGAGCGGTTGCCTAAGTTTGAGCGGCTGCCTTAGGTTGAGCGGTTGCCTTAGTTTGAGGGGTTGCCTCAGTTTGAGCGGCTGCCTTAGTTTGAGCGGTTGCCTAAGTTTGAGCGGCCGCCTTAGTTTGAGCGGCTGCCTGAGTTTGAGCGTTTGCCTAAGTTTGAGCGGCTGCCTTAGTTTGAGGGGTTGCCTTAGTTTGAGCGGCTGCCTTAGTTTGAGCGGTTGCCTTAGTTTGAGCGGCTGCCTTAGTTTGAACGGTTGCCTAAGTTTGAGCGGCCGCCACAGTTTGAGCGTTTGCCTTAGTTTGAGCGGTTGCCTCAGTTTGAGGGAATGCCTTAGTTTGAGGGGATGCCTTAGTTTGAGCGGTTGCCTAAGTTTGAGCGGCCGCCTTAGTTTGAGCGGCTGCCTGAGTTTGAGCTTTTGCCTAAGTTTGAGCGGCTGCCTTAGTTTGAGGGGTTGCCTTAGTTTGAGCGGCTGCCTTAGTTTGAGCGGTTGCCTTAGTTTGAGCGGCTGCCTTAGTTTGAGCGGTTGCCTATGTTTGAGCGGCCGCCATAGTTTGAGCGGTTGCCTTAGTTTGAGCGGTTGCCTCAGTTTGAGGGAATGCCTTAGTTTGAGGGGATGCCTTAGTTTGAGCGGTTGCCTTAGTTTGAGGGGTTGCCTTAGTTTGAGGGGTTGCCTTAGTTTGAGCGGTTGCCTTCGTTAGAGCCGTTGTCTTAGTTTGAGGTGATGCCTTAGTTTGAGGGGTTGCCTTAGTTTGAGGGGTTGCCTTAGTATGAGCTATTGCCTTAGTTTGAGGGGATGCCTTAGTTTGAGCGGTTGCCTTAGTTTGAGGGGCTGCCTTAGTTTGAGCGGTTGCCTTAGTTTGAGAGTCTGCCTTAGTTTGAGCGGTTGCCTTAGTTAGAGCGGTTGTCTTAGTTTGAGGTGTTGCCTTCGTTAGAGCGGTTCCCTTAGTTTGAGCGGTTGCCTTAGTTTGAGCGGTTGCCTTAGTTTGTGAGTCTGCCTTAGTTTGAGCGGTTGCCTTAGTTAGAGCGGTTGTCTTAGTTTGAGGTGTTGCCTAAGTTTGAGCGGCCGCCATAGTTTGAGCGGTTGCCTTAGTTTGAGCGGTTGCCTCAGTTTGAGGGAATGCCTTAGTTTGAGGGGATGCCTTAGTTTGAGCGGTTGCCTTAGTTTGAGCGGTTGCCTTAGTTTGTGAGTCTGCCTTAGTTTGAGCGGTTGCCTTAGTTAGAGCGGTTGTCTTAGTTTGAGGTGTTGCCTTAGTTTGAGCGGCTGCCTTAGTTTGAGCGGTTGCCTTAGTTTGAGCGGTTGCCTTAGTTTGTGAGTCTGCCTTAGTTTGAGCGGTTGCCTTAGTTAGAGCGGTTGTCTTAGTTTGAGGTGTTGCCTTAGTTTGAGCGGCTGCCTTAGTTTGAGCGGTTGCCTTAGTTTGAGCGGTTGCCTTAGTTTGTGAGTCTGCCTTAGTTTGAGCGGTTGCCTTAGTTAGAGCGGTTGTCTTAGTTTGAGGTGTTGCCTTAGTTTGAGCGGCTGCCTTAGTTTGAGCGGTTGCCTTAGTTTGAGCGGTTGCCTTAGTTTGTGAGTCTGCCTTAGTTTGAGCGGTTGCCTTAGTTAGAGCGGTTGTCTTAGTTTGAGGTGTTGCCTTAGTTTGAGCGGCTGCCTTAGTTTGAGCGGTTGCCTAAGTTTGAGCGGCCGCCATAGTTTGAGCGGTTGCCTTAGTTTGAGCGGTTGCCTCAGTTTGAGGGAATGCCTTAGTTTGAGGGGATGCCTTAGTTTGAGCGGTTGCCTTAGTTTGAGGGGTTGCCTTAGTTTGAGCGGCTGCCTTAGTTTGAGCGGTTGCTTTAGTTTGAGGGGCTGCCTTAGTTTGAGGGGTTCCTTAGTTAGAGGGGTTGCCTGAGTTTGAGGGGTTGCCTCATTTTGAGGGGTTGCCTTCCTTTGAGCAGTTGCCTTTGTTTGAGCGGCTGCCTTTGTTTGAGGGGCTGCCTTAGTTTGAGCGGTTGCGTTAGTTTGAGGGTATGCCTTAATTTGAGGGGTTGCCTGTTGGAGGGATTGCCTTAGTTTGAGCGGTTGCCTTAGTTTGAGGGGTTGCCTGAGTTTGAGGGGTTGCCTTAGCTTGAGCGGTTGCCCTAGTTTGAGGGGTTGCTTTAGTTTGAGTGGTTCCCTTAGTTTGAGGGGTTGCCTTAGTTTGAGAGGATGCCTTAGATTGAGGGACTGCCATAGTTTGAGGGGTTCCCTTAGTTTGAGGGGTTGCCTTAGTTTGAGAGGATGCCTTAGTTTGTGGGGTTGCCTTAGTTTGAGAGTAAGCCTTAGTTTGAGCGTTTCCCTTAGTTTGAGGTGTTGCCCTAGTTTGAGCGGTTGCCTTAGTTCGAGCGGTTGCCTTAGTTTGAGTTGTTGCCTTAGTTTGAGCATTTGCCTCAGTTTGAGCGGTTGCCTTATTTTGAGCGGTTGCCTTAGTTTGAGCGGTTGCCTTTGTTTGAGGTGTTGCCTTAGTTTGAGGGGTTGCCTTAGTTTGAGAGTCTGCCTTAGTTCGAGCGTTTGCCTTAGTTTGAGGTGTTGCCTTAGTTGGAGCTATTGCCTTAGTTTGAGGTGTTGCCTCAGTTTGAGGGGCTGCCTTAGTTTGAGCGGTTGCCTTATTTTGAGCGGTTGCCTTATTTTGAGCTATTGCCTTAGTTTGAGGGGTTGCCTTAGTTTGAGGGGCTGCCTTAGTTTGAGCGGTTGCCTTAGTTTGAGAGTCTGCCTTAGTTTGAGCGGTTGCCTTTGTTAGAGCGGTTCCTTAGTTTGAGGTGTTGCCTTAGTTTGAGGGGTTACCTTAGTTTGAGGTGCTGCCTTAGTTTGAGCGGTTGCCTTAGTTTGAGAGTCTGCCTTAGATTGAGCGGTTGCCTTAGTTCGAGCGGTTGTCTTAGTTTGAGGTGTTGCCTTAGTTTGAGCGGTTGCCTTTGTTTGAGGTGTTGCCTTAGTTTGAGGGGTTGCCTTAGTTTGAGAATCTGCCTTAGTTCGAGCGGTTGCCTTAGTTAGAGCGGTTCCCTTAGTTTGAGCGGTTGCCTTTGTTTGAGGTGTTGCCTTAGTTTGAGAGGTTGCCTTATTTTGAGAATCTGCCTTAGTTCGAGCGGTTGCCTTAGTTTGAGCGGTTGCCTTAGTTTGAGCGGTTGCCTTATTTCGAGCGGTTGCCTTTGTTTGAGGTGTTGCCTTAGTTGGAGCGGTTGCCTCAGTTTGAGCGGTTGTCTTAGTTTGAGCTATTGCCTTAGTTTGAGGTGTTGCCTTAGTTTGAGGGGCTGCCTTAGTTTGAGCGGTTGCCTTAGTTTGAGAGTCTGCCTTAGTTTGAGCGGTTGCCTTATTTTGAGCGGTTGCCTTATTTTTAGCGGTTGACTTAGTTTGAGGGGTTGCCTTAGTTTGAGGGGCTGCCTTAGTTTGAGCGGTTGCCTTAGTTTGAGAGTCTGCCTTTGTTTGAGCGGTTGCCTTGGTTAGAGCGGTTCCTTAGTTTGAGGTGTTGCCTTAGTTTGAGGGGTTGCCTTAGTTTGAGGGGCTGCCTTAGTTTGAGCGGTTGCCTTAGTTTGAGAGGCTGCCTTAGATTGAGCGGTTGCCTTAGTTAGAGCGGTTGTCTTAGTTTGAGGTGTTGCCTTAGTTTGAGGGGCTGCTTTAGTTTGAGCTGTTGCCTCAGTTTGAGCGGTTGCCTTAGTTACAGCAGTTGCCTTAGTTTGAGGTGTTGCCTTAATTTGAGGGGTTGCCTTAGTTTGAGGGGTTGCCTTAGTTTGAGCGGCTGCCTGAGTTTGAGCGGCTGCCTGAGTTTGAGCGGCTGCCTTAGTTTGAGGGGTTGCCTTCCTTTGAGCAGTTGCCTTTGTTTGAGCGGCTGCCTTTATTTGAGGGGCTGCCTCAGTTTGAGCGGTTGCCTTAGTTTGAGGGCATGCCTTAGTTTGAGGGGTTGCCTGAGTTTGAGGGTTTGCCTTAGTTTGAGCGGTTGCCTTAGTTTGAGGAGTTGCCTGAGTTTCAGGGGTTGCCTTCCTTTGAGCGGTTGCCTTAGTTTGAGGGATTGCCTTAGCTTGAGCGATTGCCTTAGTTTGAGGGGTTGCCTTGGCTTGAGCGGTTGCCTTAGTTTGAGGGGTTGCTTTAGTTTGAGTGGTTGCCTTAGATTGAGGTGTTGCCTCAGTTTGAGCGGCTGCCTTAGGTTGAGAGTCTGCCTTAGTTTGAGCGTTTGCCTTAGTTTGAGGTGTTGCCTTAGTTTGAGCGGTTGCCTTAGTTCAAGCGGTTGCCTTAGTTTGAGGTGTTGCCTTAGTTTGAGCGGTTGCCTCAGTTTGAGCGTTTGCGTTAGTTTGAGCGGTTGCCTTAGTTTGAGCAGTTGCCTTAGTTTGCTCGGCTGCCTTAGTTTGAGCGGTTGCCTTAGTTTGAGTGGCTGCCTTAGTTTGAGCGGTTGCCTAAGTTTGAGCGGCCGCCTTAATTTGAGCGGCTGCCTTAGTTTCAGCGGTTGCCTTAGTTTCAGCGGTTGCCTTAGTTTGAGCGGTTGCCTAAGTTTTAGCGGCTGCCTTAGTTTGAGGGGCTGCCTCAGTTTGAGCGGTTGCCTTAGTTTGAGGGCATGCCTTAGTTTGAGGGGTTGCCTGAGTTTGAGGGTTTGCCTTAGTTTGAGCGGCTGCCTAAGTTTGAGCGGCTGCCTTAGTTTGAGCGGTTGCCTAAGTTTGAGCGGCCGCCTTAGTTTGAGCGGCTGCCTTAGTTTGAGCGGCCGCCTTAGTTTGAGCGGCTGCCTTAGTTTGAGGGGATGACTTAGTTTGAGCGGTTGCCTTAGTTTGAGGGGCTGCCTTAGTTTGAAGGGTTCCTTAGTTTGAGGGGTGGCCTTAGTCTGTGGGGTTCCTTATTTTGAGCGGTTGCCTAAGTTTGAGCGTCCGCCATAGTTTGAGGGGTTGCCTTAGTTTGAGCGGCTGCCTAAGTTTGAGCAGCCGCCTTAGTTTGAGCGGTTGCCTTAGTTTGAGCGTCTGCCTTAGTTTGAGCGGTTGCCTAAGTTTGAGCGGCTGCCTTAGGTTGAGCGGTTGCCTTAGTTTGAGGGGTTGCCTCAGTTTGAGCGGCTTCCTTAGTTTGAACGGTTGCCTAAGTTAGAGCGGCCGCCTTAGTTTGAGCGGCTGCCTTAGTTTGAGCGTTTGCCTAAGTTTGAGCGGCTGCCTTAGTTTGAGGGGTTGCCTTAGTTTGAGCGGCTGCCTTAGTTTGAGCGGTTGCCTTAGTTTGAGCGGCTGCCTTAGTTTGAGCGGTTGCCTAAGTTTGAGCGGCCGCCATAGTTTGAGCGGTTGCTAAGTTGAGCGGTTGCCTTAGTTTGAGGGGATGCCTTAGTTTGAGGGGATGCCTTAGTTTGAGCGGTTGCCTTAGTTTGAGGGGTTGCCTTAGTTTGAGTGGCTGCCTTAGTTTGAGCGGTTGCCTTAGTTTGAGGGGCTGCCTTAGTTTGATGGGTTCCTTAGTTTGAGGGGTTGCCTGAGTTTGAGGGGTTGCCTTAGTTTGAGGGGTTACCCTCCTTTGAGCAGTTGCCTTTGTTTGAGGGGCTGCCTTTGTTTGAGGGGCTGCCTTAGTTTGAGCGGTTGCCTTAGTTTGAGGGGATGCCTTAGTTTGAGGGTTTGCCTGTTGGAGGGGTTGCCTTAGTTTGAGCGGTTGCCTTAGTTTGAGGGGTTGCCTGAGATTGAGGGGTTGCCTTAGCTTGAGCGGTTGCCTTAGTTTGAGGGGTTGCTTTAGTTTGAGTGGTTGCCTTAGATTGAGGGGCTGCCATAGTTTGAGGGGTTCCCTTAGTTTGAGGGGTTGCCTTAGTTTGAGAGGATGCCTTTGTTTGAGGGGTTGCCTTAGTTTGAGAGTAAGCCACAGTTTGAGGTGTTGCCTTAGTTTGAGCGGTTGCCTTAGTTCGAGCGGTTGCCTTAGTTTGAGTTGTTGCCTTAGTTTGAGCGGTTGCCTCAGTTTGAGCGGTTGCCTTATTTTGAGCGGTTGCCTTAGTTTGAGCGATTGCCTTTGTTTGAGAGTCTGCCTTAGTTCGAGCGGTTGTGTTAGTTTGAGGGGTTGCCTTAGTTTGAGCGGTTGCCTTAGTTTGAGCGGTTGACTTATTTTGAGCGGTTGCCTTTGTTTGAGGTGTTGCCTTAGTTGGAGCGGTTGCCTTAATTTGAGGTGATGCCTTCGTTTGAGGGGCTGCCTTAGTTTGAGCGGTTGCCTTAGTTTGAGAGTCTGCCTTAGTTTGAGCGGTTGCCTTATTTTGAGCTATTGCCTTAGTTTTAGGGGTTGCCTTAGTTTGAGGGGCTGCCTTAGTTTGAGCGGTTGCCTTAGTTTGAGGGTCTGCCTTAGTTTGAGCGGTTGCCTTAGTTAGAGCGGTTCCTTAGTTTGAGGTGTTGCCTTAGTTTGGGGGTTGCCTTAGTTTGAGGGGCTGTCTTAGTTTGATCGGTTGCCTTAGTTTGAGAGTCTGCCTTAGATTGAGCGGTTGCCTTAGTTAGAGCGGTTGTCTTAGTTTGAGGTGTTGCCTTAGTTTGAGGGGCTGCTTTAGTTTGAGCTGTTGCCTTAGTTTGAGCGGTTGCCTTAGTTAGAGCAGTTGCCTTAGTTTGAGGTGTTGCCTTAGTTTGAGCGGTTGCCTTAGTTTGAGGAGTTGCCTTAGTTTGAGCGGCTGCCTGAGTTTGAGCGGCTGCCTAAGTTTGAGCGGCTGCCTTAGTTTGAGGGGTTGCCTTTGTTTGAGCGGCTGCCTTTGTTTGAGGGGCTGCCTCAGTTTGAGCGGTTGCCTTAGTTTGAGGGGATGCCTTAGTTTGAGGGGTTGCCTGAGTTTGAGGGTTTGCCTTAGTTTGAGCGGTTGCCTTAGTTTGAGGAGTTGCCTGAGTTTCAGGGGTTGCCTTCCTTTGAGCGGTTGCCTTAGTTTGAGGGGTTGCCTTAGCTTGAGCGGTTGCCTTAGTTTGAGGGGTTGCCTTAGCTTGAGCGGTTGCCTTAGTTTGAGGGGTTGCTTTAGTTTGAGTGGTTGCCTTAAATTGAGGTGTTGCCCCAGTTTGAGCGGCTGCCTTAGGTTGAGGGTTTGCCTTAGTTTGAGAGTCTGCCTTAGTTTGAGCGTTTGCCTTAGTTTGAGGTGTTGCCTTAGTTTCAGCGTTTGCCTTAGTTCGAGCGGTTGCCTTAGTTTGAGGTGTTGCCTTCGTTTGAGCGGTTGCCTCAGTTTGAGCGTTTGCCTTAGTTTGAGCGGTTGCCTTAGTTTGAGCGGTTGCCTTTGTTTGAGGTGTTGCCTTGGTTTGAGGGGTTGCCTTAGTTGAGAGTCTGCCTTAGTTCGAGCGGTTGCCTTAGTTTGAGGGGTTGCCTTAGTTTAAGCGGTTGCCTTAGTTTGAGCGGTTGCCTTATTTCGAGCGGTTGCCATAGTTTGAGGTGTTGCCTTAGTTGGAGCGGATGCCTTAGTTTGAGCTATTGCCTTAGTTTGAGGTGTTGCCTTATTTCGAGCAGTTGCCTGAGTTTGAGCGGTTGCCTTAGTTTGAGAGTCTGCCTTAGTTCGAGCGGTTGCCTTAGTTTGAGGTGTTGCCTTAGTTTGAGGTGTTGCCTTAGTTTGAGAGTCTGCCTTAGTTTGAGCGGTTGCCTTATTTTGAGCGGTTGCCTTATTTTGAGCTATTGCCTCAGTTTGAGGTGTTGCCTTAGTTTGAGGTGTTGCCTCATTTCGAGCGGTTGCCTTATTTTGAGCGGTTGCCTTATTTTGCGCTATTGCCTTTGTTTGAGGGGTTGCCTTAGTTTGAGGGGCTGCCTTAGTTTGAGCGGTTGCCTTAGTTTGAGAGTCTGCCTTAGTTTGAGCGGTTGCCTTAGTTAGAGCGGTTTCTTAGTTTGAGGTGTTGCCTTAGTTTGAGGGGTTGCCTTCGTTTGAGGGCCTGCCTTAGTTTGAGGTGTTGCCTTAGTTTGAGAGTCTGCCTTAGATTGAACGGTTGCCTTAGTTAGAGCGGTTGTCTTAGTTTGAGGTGTTGCCTTAGTTTGAGGGGCTGCTTTAGTTTGAGCTGTTGCCTTAGTTTGAGCGGTTGCCTTAGTTAGAGCGGTTGCCTTAGTTTGAGGTGTTGCCTTAGTTTGAGCGGTTGCCTTAGTTATTTTTTTTATTTTTTATTTTTAAGAATATTACAGCGCAGTACAGGCCCTTCGGCCCTCGATGTTGCGCCGCCCTGTGAAACCATCTGACCTACACTATGCCATTTTCATCCATGTGTCTATCCAATGTCCACTTAAATGCCCTTAAAGTTGGCGAATCTACTACTGCTGCAGGCAGGGCGTTCCACGCCCTTACTACTCTCTGAGTAAAGAAACTACCTCTCACATCTGTCCGATATCTATCACCCCTCAACTTGAAGCTATGTCACCTCGTGTTTGCCATCACCATCCAAGGGAAAAGACGCTCACTATCCACCCGATCTAACCCTCTGATTATCTTATATGTCTCTATTAAGTCACCTCTCCTCCTCCTTCTCTCCAACGAAAACAACCTCAAGTCCCTCAGCCTTTCCTCGTAAGACCTTCCCTCCATACCAGGCAACATCCTAGTAAATCTCCTCTGCACCCTTTCCATAGCTTCCACATCCTTCCTATAATGCGGTGACCAGAACTGCACGCAATACTCCAGGTGCGGTCTCACCAGAGTTTTGTACAGCTGCAGCATGACCTCGTGGCTCCGAAACTCGACCCCCCTATTAATAAAAGCTAACACACCATATGCCTTCTTAACAGCCCTATTAACCTGGTTAGCAACCTTCAGGGATTTATGCACCTGGACACCAAGATCTCTCTGTTCATCTACAGTACCAAGAATCCTCCCATTAGCCCAGTACTCTGCATTCCTGTTACTCCTTCCAAAGTGAATCACCTCACACTTTTCCGCATTAAACTCCATTTGCCATCTCTCAGCCCAGCTCTGCAGCCTATCTATGTCTCTCTGTACCCGACAACATCCTTCGGCACTATCCACAACTCCACCGACCTTAGTGTCATCTGCAAATTTACTAACCCACCCTTCTCCACCCTCTTCCAGGTCATTTATAAAAATGACAAACAGCAGTGGCCCCAAAACAGATCCTTGCGGTACACCACTAGTAACTAAACTCCAGGATAAACATTTGCCATCAACCACCACCCTCTGTCTTCTTTCAGCTAGCCAATTTCTGATCCAAAGCTCTAAATCACCTTCAACCCCATACTTGCGTATTTTCTGCAATAGCCTACCGTGGGGAACCTTATCAAACGCCTTACTGAAATCCATATACACCACATCCACTGCTTTACCCTCATCCACCTGTTTGGTCACCTTCTCGAAAAACTCAATAAGGTTTGTGAGGCACGACCTACCCGTCACAAAACCGTGCTGACTATCTCTAATGTACTTATTCTTTTCAAGATGATTATAAATCCTGTCTCTTATAACCTTTTCCAACATTTTACCCACAACCGAAGTAAGGCTCACAGCTCTATAATTACCAGGGCTGTCTCTACTCCCCTTCTTGAACAAGGGGACAACATTTGCAATCCTCCAGTCTTCCGGCACTATTCCTGTCGACAATGACGACATAAAGATCAAGGACAAAGGCTCTGCAATCTCCTCCCTAGCTGCCCAGAGAATCCTAGGATAAATCCCATCTGGCCCAGGGGACTTATCTATTTTCACACTTTCCAAAATGGCTAACACCTCCTCCTTGTGAACCTCAATCCCATCTAGCCTCGTAGCCTGAATCTCAGTATTCTCAACATCATTTTCTTTCTCTACTGTAAATACTGACACAAAATATTCATTTAACACTTCCCCTATCTCCTCTGATTCCACACACAACTTCCCACTACTATCCTTGATTGGCCCTAATCTAACTCTAGTCATTCTTTTATTCCTGATATACCTATAGAAAGCCTTAGGGTTTTCCCTGATCCGATCCACCAATGACTTCTCGTGTCCTCTCCTTGCTCTTCTTAGCTCTCCCTTTAGATCCTTCCTGGCTAGCTTGTAGCTCTCAAGCGCCCTAACTGAGCCTTCACGTCTCATCCTAACATAAGCCTTCTTCTTCCTCTTGACAAGCGCTTCAACCTCTTTAGAAAACCACGGCTCCCTCGCTCGACAACTTCCTCCTTGCCTGACAGGTACATACTTATCAAGGACACGCAGTAGCTGCTCCTTGAATAAGCTCCACATTTCGATTGTTCCCATCCCCTGCAGTTTCCTTCCCCATCCTACGCATCCTAAATCTTGCCTAATCGCATCATAATTTCCTTTCCCCCAGTTATAATTCTTGCCCTGCGGTATATACCTGTCCCTGCCCATCGCTAAGGTAAACCTAACCGAATTGTGATCACTATCACCGAAGTGCTCACCTACATCTAAATCTAACACCTGGCCGGGTTCATTTCCCAGTACCAAATCCAATGTGGCATCGCCCCTGGTTGGCCTGTCTACATACTGTGTCAGAAAACCCTCCTGCACACACTGGACAAAAACTGACCCATCTAAAGTACTCGAACTATAGTATTTCCAGTCGATATTTGGAAAGTTAAAGCCCCCCATAACAACTACCCTGTTACTCTCGCCCCTGTCGAGAATCATCTTCGCTATCCTTTCCTCTACATCTCTGGAACTATTCGGAGGTCTATAAAAGACTCCCAACAGGGTAACCTCACCTCTCCTGTTTCTAACCTCAGCCCATACTACCTCAGTAGCCGAGTCCTCAAACGTCCTTTCTGTCGCTGTAATACTCTCCTTGATTAACAATGCCACACCCCCCCCTCTTTTACCATCTTCTCTGTTCTTACTAAAACATCTAAATCCCGGAATCTGCAACATCCATTCCTGCCCCTGCTCTACCCATGTCTCCGAAATGGCCCCTACATCGAGATCCCAGGTACCAACCCATGCTGCAAGCTCACCCACCTTATTCCGGATGCTCCTGGCGTTGAAATAGACACACTTTAAACCAGGTTCTTGCTTGCCATGCCCTCTTGCGTCCTTGTAACCTTATCCCTGCCCTCACTACTCTCAACATCCTGTACACTGGCACTACAATTTAGGTTCCCATTCCCCTGCTGAATTAGTTTAAACCCCCCCGAAGAGCACTAGCAAACCTCCCCCCCAGGATATTGGTACCCCTCTGGTTCAGGTGAAGACCATCCTGTTTGTAGAGGTCCCACCTACCCCAGAAAGAGCCCCAATTATCCAGGAAACCAAAACCCTCCCTCCTGCACCATCCCTGCAGCCACGTGTTCAACTCCTCTCTCTCCCTATTCCTCGCTTCGCTATCACGTGGCACGGGCAACAACCCAGAGATAACAACTCTGTTTGTTCTCGCTCTAAGCTTCCACCCTAGCTCCCTAAATTTCTGTCTTAAATCCCCATCTCTCTTCCTACCTATGTCGTTGGTGCCTATGTGGACCACGACTTGGGGCTGCTCCCCCTCCCCATTAAGGATCCCAAAAACACGATCCGAGACATCACGAACCCTGGCACCTGGGAGGCAACATACCAACCGTGAGTCTCTCTCGTTCCCACAGAACCTCCTATCTGTTCCCCTAACTATGGAGTCCCCAATGACTAATGTTCTGCTCCTCTTCCCCCTTCCCTTCTGAGCAACAGGGACAGACTCTGTGCCAGTAACCTGTACCCCATTGCTTACCCCTGGTAAGTCGTCCCCCGCAACAGTATCCAAAACGGTATACCTGTTGTTGAGGGAAACGGCCACAGGGGAACCCTGCACTGCCTGCTGGTTCCCTCTCCTTCCCCTGACGGTAACCCATCTACCTACTTCTTTTACCTGAGGTGTGACTACCTCCCCATAACTGCTCTCAATAACCTCCTCCGCCTCCCGAATGATCCGAAGTTCATCCAGCTCCAGCTCCAGTTCCCTAACGCGGTTCTCGAGGAGCTGGAGTTGGGTGCACTTCCCACAGATGCAGTCAGCAGGGACACTCTTGGCGAACCTTACCTCCCACATTCTGCAGGAGGAACATGCAACTGCCTTAACCTCCATTCCCACTATTCTAAATTCCCAACAAAGCTACTGAAAAACCAAAAAAAACAAAAAGTCAAAACTTGTTAGGTTAGCAATCCAACGGACAGAACTTCCTAAATAAAAAGCTTACCTTATCAACACACCAGAGTCCTTTTTTTATGGTTAGAGGAGGAGGGTGGGTGGGAGACACTACACGTGTAGTGTCTCGGGTACAGCCACCACACAAATATATACCTTTTTCCTTACCCAGCAGTCCCCTGGTCCTCCGAAAACAAAAGGGAATTCACTTTTAAACTTACGCTGAAATTGACTTCCCAGCTGTAAGCCCGTTCACGCACCTCCGTTGCTATCCAAGCTGCAGTCACCGAAACTAAAAGAAAGAGATTCTAAACCACACAAATATATACCTTTTTCCTTACCCAGCAGTCCCCTGGTCCTCCGAAAACAAAAGGGAATTCACTTTTAAACTTACGCTGAAATTGACTTCCCAGCTGTAAGCCCGTTCACGCACCTCCGTTGCTATCCAGGCTGCAGTCACCGAAACTAAAAGAAAGAGATTCTAAACCACACAAATATATACCTTTTTCCTTACCCAGCAGTCCCCTGGTCCTCCGAAAACAAAAGGGAATTCACTTTTAAACTTACGCTGAAATTGACTTCCCAGCTGTAAGCCCGTTCACGCACCTCCGTTGCTATCCAAGCTGCAGTCACCGAAACTAAAAGAAAGAGATTCTAAACCACACAAATATATACCTTTTTCCTTACCCAGCAGTCCACTGGTCCTCCGAAAACAAAAGGGAATTCACTTTTAAACTTACGCTGAAATTGACTTCCCAGCTGTAAGCCCGTTCACGCACCTCCGTTGCTATCCAAGCTGCAGTCACCGAAACTAAAAGCTTTAGTTTGAGCGGTTGCCTTAGTTTGAGCGGTTGCCTTATTTTGAGCTATTGCCTCAGTTTGAGGGGTTGCCTTAGTTTGAGGGGCTGCCTTAGTTTGAGCGGTTGCCTTAGTTTGAAAGTCTGCCTTAGTTGGAGCGGTTGCCTTAGTTTGAGCTATTGCCTTAGTTTGAGGTGTTGCCTTAGTTTGAGGGGCTGCCTTATTTTGAGCGGTTGCCTTAGTTTGAGAGTCTGCCTTAGTTTGAGCGGTTGCCTTAGCTTGAGCGGTTGCCTTATTTTGCGCTATTGCCTTAGTTTGAGGGGTTGCCTTAGTTTGAGGGGCTGCCTTAGTTTGAGCGGTTGCCTTAGTTTGAGAGTCTGCCTTAGTTTGAGCGGTTGCCTTAGTTAGAGCGGTTTCTTAGTTTGAGGTGTTGCCTTAGTTTGAGGGGTTGCCTTAGTTTGAGGGGCTGCCTTAGTTTGAGGTGTTGCCTTAGTTTGAGAGTCTGCCTTAGATTGAACGGTTGCCTTAGTTAGAGCGGTTGTCTTGGTTTGAGGTGTTGCCTTAGTTTGAGGGGCTGCTTTAGTTTGAGCTGTTGCCTTAGTTTGAGCGGTTGCCTTAGTTAGAGCGGTTGCCTTAGTTTGAGGTGTTGCCTTAGTTTGAGGGGTTGCCTTAGTTTGAGGGGTTGCCTTAGTTTGAACGGCTGCCTGAGTTTGAGCGACTGCCTTAGTTTGAGGGGTTGCCTTCCTTTGAGCAGTTGCCTTTGTTTGAGCGGCTGCCTTTGTTTGAGGGGCTGCCTGAGTTTGAGCGGTTGCCTTAGTTTGAGGGGATGCCTTAGTTTGAGGGGTTGCCTGAGTTTGAGGGTTTGCCTTAGTTTGAGCGGTTGCCTTAGTTTGAGCGGCCGTCTTAGTTTGAGCGGTTGCCTTAGTTTGAGCGGTTGCCTCAGTTTGAGGGGAAGCATTAGTTTGAGCTGTTGCCTTAGTTTGAGCGGCCGCCTTAGTTTGAGCGGTTGCCTCAGTTTTTGCGGCCGTCTTTGTTTGAGCGGTTGCCTTAGTTTGAGAGGCTGCCTTAGTTTGAGCGGTTGCCTTAGTTTGAGATGCTGCCTCAGTTTGAGCGGTTACCTAAGTTTGAGCTGCCGCCTTAGTTTGAGCGGCTGCCTCAGTTTGAGGGGATCACTTAGTTTGAGCGGTTGCCTCAGTTTGAGGGGCTGCCTTAGTTTGAGCGGCTGCCTTCGTTTGAGGGGTTGCCTAAGTTTGAATGGCCGCCTTAGTTTGAGCGGTTCCGTTAGTTTGAGCGGCTGCCTTAATTTGAGCGGCTGCCTTCGTTTGAGGGGTTGCCTAAGTTTGAGCGGTTGCCTTAGTTTGAGGGGATGCCTTAGTTTGAGCGGTTGCCTTAGTTTGAGGGGATGACTTAGTTTGAGCGGTTGCCTTAATTTGAGGGGCTGCCTTAGTTGGAGCGGTGCCTTAGTTTGAGCGGCCGCCTTAGTTTGAGCGGCTACCTTAGTTTCAGGGGATGCCTTAGTTTGAGCGGTTGCCTTAGTTTGAGCGGTTGCCTTAGTTTGAGCGGATGCCTTAATTGGAGCGGTTGCCTTAGTTTGAGCGGTTGCCTTAGTTTGAGCGGATGCCTCAGTTTGAGCGGCCGCCTTAGTTTGAGCGGATGCCTTAGTTTGAGCGGTTGCCTTAGTTTGAGCGGCCGCCTTAGTTTGAACGGCTGCCTTAGTTTGAGCGATTGCCTTAGTTTGAGAGGGTGCCTTAGTTTGAGGGGTTGCCTTAGTTTGAGCGGTCGCCTTAGTTTGAGCGGCTGCCTTTGTTTGAGCGGCCGCCTTAGTTTGAGCGGCTGCCTTAGTTTCAGCGGTTGCCTTCGTTTGAGCGGTTGCCTTAGTTTGAGCGGCTGCCTGAGTTTGAGCGGCCGCCTTATTTTGAGCGGCTGCCTTAGGTTGAGGGGATGCCTTAGTTTGAGCGGTTGCCTTAGTTTGAGCGGTTGCCTTAGTTTGAGCGGATGCCTTAGTTTGAGCGGTTGCCTTAGTTTGAGCGGTTTCCTTAGTTTGAGTGGTTGCCTTAGTTTGAGCGGCCGCCTTAGTTTGAGCAAATGCCTTAGTTTGAGCGGTTGCCTTACTTTGAGCGGATGCCTTAGTTTGAACGGCTGCCTTCGTTTGTGCGGTTGCCTTAGTTTGAGCGGCCGCCTTAGTTTCAGCGGCTGCCTTAGTTTCAGCGGTTCCCTTAGTTTGAGCGGTTGCCTTAGTTTGAGCGGCTGCCTTAGTATGAGCGGCCGCCTTATTTTGAGCGGCTGCCTTAGGATGAGCGGCTGCCTTAGTTTGAGCGGTTGCCTTAGTTTGAGGTGTTGCCTAAGTTAGAGCCGCCGCCTTAGTTTGAGCGGTTGCCTTAGTTTGAGCGGCTGCCTTAGTTTGAGCGGCTGCCTTAGTTTGAGCGGATGCCTTATTTTGAGCGGCCGCCTTATTTTGAGCGGCTGCCTTAGTTTGAGCGGTTGCCTCAGTTTGAGCGGCTGCCTTAGTTTGAGGGGTTGCCTTAGTTTGAGCGGTTGCCTTAGTTTGAGCGGTTGCCTTAGTTTGAGCGGCTGCCTTAGTTTGAGCGGTTGCCTTAGTTTGAGCGGCCGCCATATTTTGAGCGGCTGCCTTAGTTTAAGCGGTTGCCTAAGTTTGAGCGGCCACCTTAGTTTGAGCGGTTCCCTTAGTTTGAGCGGCTGCCTTAGTTTGAGCGGCTGCCTTCGTTTGAGGGGTTGCCTAAGTTTGAATGGCCGCCTTAGTTTTAGCGGTTGCCTTAGTTTGAGCGCCTGCCTTTGTTTGAGCGGTTGCCTTAGTTTGAGATGCTGCCTTAGTTTGAGCGGTGGCCTAAGTTTGAGCAGTCGCCTTAGTTTGAGCGGCTGCCTTACTTTGAGGGATGACTTAATTTGAGCGGTTGCCTTAGTTTGAGGGGCTGCCTTAGTTTGAGGGGTTCCTTAGTTTGAGGGGTTGCCTTAGTCTGAAGGGTTCCTTAGTTTGAGGGGTTGCCTTAGTTTGAGCGGCTGCCTAAGTTTGAGCGGCCGCCTAAGTTTGAGGGGTTGCCTTAGTTTGAGCGGCTGCCTGAGTTTGAACGGTTGCCTAAGTTTGAGCCGCTGCCTTAGTTTGAGCGGTTGCCTAAGTTTGAGCGGCCGCCTTAGTTTGAGATGCAGCCTTACTTTGAGCGGCTGCCTTAGTTTGAGCGGCTGCCTTAGTTTGAGCGGCTGCATAAGTTTGAGCGGCCGCCTTAGTTTGAGCGGCTGCCTTAGTTTGAGCCGCCGCCTTAGTTTGAGCGGATGCCTGAGTTTGAGAGGTTGCCTTAGTTTGAGCGGTTGCCTTAGTTTGAGCGGTTGCCTTAGTTTGAGCCGCCGTCTTAGTTTGAGCGGATGCCTGAGTTTGAGAGGTTGCCTTAGTTTGAGCGGCCGTCTTAGTTTGAGCGGTTGCCTTAGTTTGAGCGGCCGCCTTAGTTTGAGCGGTTGCCTCAGTTTTAGCGGCCGCCTTTGTTTGAGCGGTTGCCTTAGTTTGAGCGGCTGCCTTAGTTTGAGCGGTTTCCTTAGTTTGAGATGCTGCCTCAGTTTGAGCGGTTACCTAAGTTTGAGCGGCCGCCTTAGTTTGAGCGGCTGCCTCAGTTTGAGGGGATCACTTAGTTTGAGCGGTTGCCTTAGTTTGAGCGGCTGCCTTAGTTTGAGCGGTTTCCTTAGTTTGAGATGCTGCCTCAGTTTGAGCGGTTACCTAAGTTTGAGCGGCCGCCTTAGTTTGAGCGGCTGCCTCAGTTTGAGGGGATCACTTAGTTTGTGCGGTTGCCTCAGTTTGAGGGGAAGCATTAGTTTGAGCTGTTGCCTTAGTTTGAGCGGCCGCCTTAGTTTGAGCGGTTGCCTCAGTTTTAGCGGCCGCCTTTGTTTGAGCGGTTGCCTTAGTTTGAGCGGCTGCCTTAGTTTGAGCGGTTTCCGTAGTCTGAGATGCTGCCTCAGTTTGAGCGGTTACCTAAGTTTGAGCGGCCGCCTTAGTTTGAGCGGCTGCCTCAGTTTGAGGGGATCACTTAGTTTGAGCGGTTGCCTCAGTTTGAGGGGCTGCCTTAGTTTGAGGGGTTGCCTAAGTTTGAGGGGTTGCCTTAGTTTGAGGGGCTGCCTTAGTTTGAGCGGCTGACTTCGTTTGAGGGGTTGCCTAAGTTTGAATGGCCGCCTTAGTTTGAGCGGTTCCGTTAGTTTGAGCGGCTGCCTTAGTTTGAGCGGCTGCCTTCGTTTGAGGGGTTGCCTAAGTTTGAGCGGTTGCCTTAGTTTGAGGGGATGCCTTAGTTTGAGCGGTTGCCTTAGTTTGAGGGGATGACTTAGTTTGAGCAGTTGCCTTAATTTGAGGGGCTGCCTTAGTTGGAGCGGTGCCTTAGTTTGAGCGGCCGCCTTAGTTTGAGCGGCTGCCTTAGTTTGAGGGGATGCCTTAGTTTGAGCGGTTGCCTTAGTTTGAGCGGTTGCCTTAGTTTGAGCGGATGCCTTAATTGGAGCGGTTGCCTTAGTTTGAGCGGTTGCCTTAGTTAGAGCGGATGCCTCAGTTTGAGCGGCCGCCTTAGTTTGAGCGGATGCCTTAGTTTGAGGGGTTGCCTTAGTTTGAGCGGCCGCCTTAGTTTGAACGGCTGCCTTAGTTTGAGCGATTGCCTTTGTTTGAGCGGGTGCCTTAGTTTGAGGGGTTGCCTTAGTTTGAGCGGCCGCCTTAGTTTGAGCGGCTGCCTTAGTTTGAGCGGCCGCCTTAGTTTGAGCGTCTGCCTTAGTTTCAGCGGTTGCCCTGGTTTGAGCGGTTGCCTTAGTTTGAGCGGCTGCCTTAGTTTGAGCGGCCGCCTTATTTTGAGAGGCTGCCTTACGTTGAGGGGATGCCTTAGTTTGAGCGGTTGCCTTAGTTTGAGCGGTTGCCTTAGTTTGAGCGGTTGCCTTAGTTTGAGCGGATGCCTTAGTTTGAGCGGTTGCCTTAGTTTGAGCGGTTTCCTTAGTTTGAGCGGTTGCCTTAGTTTGAGCGGCCGCCTTAGTTTGAGCAGATGCCTTAGTTTGAGCGGTTGCCTTACTTTGAGCGGCCGCCTTAGTTTGAACGGCTGCCTTCGTTTGTGCGGTTGCCTTAGTTTGAGCGGCCGCCTTAGTTTGAGCGGCTGCCTTAGTTTCAGCGGTTCCCTTAGTTTGAGCGGTTGCCTTAGTTTGAGCGGCTGCCTTAGTTTGAGCGGCCGCCTTATTTTGAGCGGCTGCCTTAGGTTGAGCGGCTGCCTTAGTTTGAGCGGTTGCCTTAGTTTGAGGTGTTGCCTAAATTAGAGCCGCCGCCTTAGTTTGAGCGGTTGCCTTAGTTTGAGCGGTTGCCTTAGTTTGAGCGGCTGCCTTCGTTTGAGCGGCTGCCTTAGTTTGAGCGGCTGCCTTCGTTTGAGCGGCTGCCTTAGTTTGAGCGGTTGCCTTAGTTTGAGCGGTTGCCTTAGTTTGAGCGGCTGCCTTCGTTTGAGCGGCTGCCTTAGTTTGAGCGGTGGCCTAAGTTTGAGCGGCCGCCTTAGTTTGAGCGGCTGCCTTACTTTGAGGGATGACTTAATTTGAGCGGTTGCCTTAGTTTGAGCGGATGCCTTAATTGGAGCGGTTGCCTTAGTTTGAGTGGTTGCCTTAGTTTGAGCGGCTGCCTGAGTTTGAGCGGCCGCCTTATTTTGAGCGGCTGCCTTAGGTTGAGGGGATGCCTTAGTTTGAGCGGTTGCCTTAGTTTGAGCGGTTGCCTTAGTTTGAGCGGATGCCTTAGTTTGAGCGGTTGCCTTAGTTTGAGCGGTTTCCTTAGTTTGAGCGGTTGCCTTAGTTTGAGCGGCCGCCTTAGTTTGAGCAAATGCCTTAGTTTGAGCGGTTGCCTTACTTTGAGCGGATGCCTTAGTTTGAACGGCTGCCTTCGTTTGTGCGGTTGCCTTAGTTTGAGCGGCCGCCTTAGTTTCAGCGGCTGCCTTAGTTTCAGCGGTTCCCTTAGTTTGAGCGGTTGCCTTAGTTTGAGCGGCTGCCTTAGTATGAGCGGCCGCCTTATTTTGAGCGGCTGCCTTAGGATGAGCGGCTGCCTTAGTTTGAGCGGTTGCCTTAGTTTGAGGTGTTGCCTAAGTTAGAGCCGCCGCCTTAGTTTGAGCGGTTGCCTTAGTTTGAGCGGCTGCCTTAGTTTGAGCGGCTGCCTTAGTTTGAGCGGATGCCTTATTTTGAGCGGCCGCCTTATTTTGAGCGGCTGCCTTAGTTTGAGCGGTTGCCTCAGTTTGAGCGGCTGCCTTAGTTTGAGGGGTTGCCTTAGTTTGAGCGGTTGCCTTAGTTTGAGCGGTTGCCTTAGTTTGAGCGGCTGCCTTAGTTTGAGCGGTTGCCTTAGTTTGAGCGGCCGCCATATTTTGAGCGGCTGCCTTAGTTTAAGCGGTTGCCTAAGTTTGAGCGGCCACCTTAGTTTGAGCGGTTCCCTTAGTTTGAGCGGCTGCCTTAGTTTGAGCGGCTGCCTTCGTTTGAGGGGTTGCCTAAGTTTGAATGGCCGCCTTAGTTTTAGCGGTTGCCTTAGTTTGAGCGCCTGCCTTTGTTTGAGCGGTTGCCTTAGTTTGAGATGCTGCCTTAGTTTGAGCGGTGGCCTAAGTTTGAGCAGTCGCCTTAGTTTGAGCGGCTGCCTTACTTTGAGGGATGACTTAATTTGAGCGGTTGCCTTAGTTTGAGGGGCTGCCTTAGTTTGAGGGGTTCCTTAGTTTGAGGGGTTGCCTTAGTCTGAAGGGTTCCTTAGTTTGAGGGGTTGCCTTAGTTTGAGCGGCTGCCTAAGTTTGAGCGGCCGCCTAAGTTTGAGGGGTTGCCTTAGTTTGAGCGGCTGCCTGAGTTTGAACGGTTGCCTAAGTTTGAGCCGCTGCCTTAGTTTGAGCGGTTGCCTAAGTTTGAGCGGCCGCCTTAGTTTGAGATGCAGCCTTACTTTGAGCGGCTGCCTTAGTTTGAGCGGCTGCCTTAGTTTGAGCGGCTGCATAAGTTTGAGCGGCCGCCTTAGTTTGAGCGGCTGCCTTAGTTTGAGCCGCCGCCTTAGTTTGAGCGGATGCCTGAGTTTGAGAGGTTGCCTTAGTTTGAGCGGTTGCCTTAGTTTGAGCGGTTGCCTTAGTTTGAGCCGCCGTCTTAGTTTGAGCGGATGCCTGAGTTTGAGAGGTTGCCTTAGTTTGAGCGGCCGTCTTAGTTTGAGCGGTTGCCTTAGTTTGAGCGGCCGCCTTAGTTTGAGCGGTTGCCTCAGTTTTAGCGGCCGCCTTTGTTTGAGCGGTTGCCTTAGTTTGAGCGGCTGCCTTAGTTTGAGCGGTTTCCTTAGTTTGAGATGCTGCCTCAGTTTGAGCGGTTACCTAAGTTTGAGCGGCCGCCTTAGTTTGAGCGGCTGCCTCAGTTTGAGGGGATCACTTAGTTTGAGCGGTTGCCTTAGTTTGAGCGGCTGCCTTAGTTTGAGCGGTTTCCTTAGTTTGAGATGCTGCCTCAGTTTGAGCGGTTACCTAAGTTTGAGCGGCCGCCTTAGTTTGAGCGGCTGCCTCAGTTTGAGGGGATCACTTAGTTTGTGCGGTTGCCTCAGTTTGAGGGGAAGCATTAGTTTGAGCTGTTGCCTTAGTTTGAGCGGCCGCCTTAGTTTGAGCGGTTGCCTCAGTTTTAGCGGCCGCCTTTGTTTGAGCGGTTGCCTTAGTTTGAGCGGCTGCCTTAGTTTGAGCGGTTTCCGTAGTCTGAGATGCTGCCTCAGTTTGAGCGGTTACCTAAGTTTGAGCGGCCGCCTTAGTTTGAGCGGCTGCCTCAGTTTGAGGGGATCACTTAGTTTGAGCGGTTGCCTCAGTTTGAGGGGCTGCCTTAGTTTGAGGGGTTGCCTAAGTTTGAGGGGTTGCCTTAGTTTGAGGGGCTGCCTTAGTTTGAGCGGCTGACTTCGTTTGAGGGGTTGCCTAAGTTTGAATGGCCGCCTTAGTTTGAGCGGTTCCGTTAGTTTGAGCGGCTGCCTTAGTTTGAGCGGCTGCCTTCGTTTGAGGGGTTGCCTAAGTTTGAGCGGTTGCCTTAGTTTGAGGGGATGCCTTAGTTTGAGCGGTTGCCTTAGTTTGAGGGGATGACTTAGTTTGAGCAGTTGCCTTAATTTGAGGGGCTGCCTTAGTTGGAGCGGTGCCTTAGTTTGAGCGGCCGCCTTAGTTTGAGCGGCTGCCTTAGTTTGAGGGGATGCCTTAGTTTGAGCGGTTGCCTTAGTTTGAGCGGTTGCCTTAGTTTGAGCGGATGCCTTAATTGGAGCGGTTGCCTTAGTTTGAGCGGTTGCCTTAGTTAGAGCGGATGCCTCAGTTTGAGCGGCCGCCTTAGTTTGAGCGGATGCCTTAGTTTGAGGGGTTGCCTTAGTTTGAGCGGCCGCCTTAGTTTGAACGGCTGCCTTAGTTTGAGCGATTGCCTTTGTTTGAGCGGGTGCCTTAGTTTGAGGGGTTGCCTTAGTTTGAGCGGCCGCCTTAGTTTGAGCGGCTGCCTTAGTTTGAGCGGCCGCCTTAGTTTGAGCGTCTGCCTTAGTTTCAGCGGTTGCCCTGGTTTGAGCGGTTGCCTTAGTTTGAGCGGCTGCCTTAGTTTGAGCGGCCGCCTTATTTTGAGAGGCTGCCTTACGTTGAGGGGATGCCTTAGTTTGAGCGGTTGCCTTAGTTTGAGCGGTTGCCTTAGTTTGAGCGGTTGCCTTAGTTTGAGCGGATGCCTTATTTTGAGCGGTTGCCTTAGTTTGAGCGGTTTCCTTAGTTTGAGCGGTTGCCTTAGTTTGAGCGGCCGCCTTAGTTTGAGCAGATGCCTTAGTTTGAGCGGTTGCCTTACTTTGAGCGGCTGCCTTAGTTTGAACGGCTGCCTTCGTTTGTGCGGTTGCCTTAGTTTGAGCGGCCGCCTTAGTTTGAGCGGCTGCCTTAGTTTCAGCGGTTCCCTTAGTTTGAGCGGTTGCCTTAGTTTGAGCGGCTGCCTTAGTTTGAGCGGCCGCCTTATTTTGAGCGGCTGCCTTAGGTTGAGCGGCTGCCTTAGTTTGAGCGGTTGCCTTAGTTTGAGGTGTTGCCTAAATTAGAGCCGCCGCCTTAGTTTGAGCGGTTGCCTTAGTTTGAGCGGTTGCCTTAGTTTGAGCGGCTGCCTTCGTTTGAGCGGCTGCCTTAGTTTGAGCGGCTGCCTTCGTTTGAGCGGCTGCCTTAGTTTGAGCGGTTGCCTTAGTTTGAGCGGTTGCCTTAGTTTGAGCGGCTGCCTTCGTTTGAGCGGCTGCCTTAGTTTGAGCGGTGGCCTAAGTTTGAGCGGCCGCCTTAGTTTGAGCGGCTGCCTTACTTTGAGGGATGACTTAATTTGAGCGGTTGCCTTAGTTTGAGCGGATGCCTTAATTGGAGCGGTTGCCTTAGTTTGAGCGGTTGCCTTAGTTTGAGCGGATGCCTCAGTTTGAGCGGCCGCCTTAGTTTGAGCGGATGCCTTAGTTTGAGGGGTTGCCTTAGTTTGAGCGGCCGCCTTAGTTTGAACGGCTGCCTTAGTTTGAGCGATTGACTTTGTTTGAGCGGGTGCCTTAGTTTGAGGGGTTGCCTTAGTTTGAGCGGCCGCCTTAGTTTGAGCTTCTGCCTTAGTTTGAGCGGCCGCCTTAGTTTGAGCGGCTGCCTTAGTTTCAGCGGTTGCCTTAGTTTGAGCGGTTGCCTTAGTTTGAGCGGCTGCCTTAGTTTGAGCGGCCGCCTTATTTTGAGAGGCTGCCTTACGTTGAGGGGATGCCTTAGTTTGAGCGGTTGCCTTAGTTTGAGCGGCTGCCTTCGTTTGAGCGGCTGCCTTAGTTTGAGCGGTTGCCTTAGTTTGAGCGGTTGCCTTAGTTTGAGCGGCTGCCTTCGTTTGAGCGGCTGCCTTAGTTTGAGCGGTGGCCTAAGTTTGAGCGGCCGCCTTAGTTTGAGCGGCTGCCTTACTTTGAGGGATGACTTAATTTGAGCGGTTGCCTTAGTTTGAGCGGATGCCTTAATTGGAGCGGTTGCCTTAGTTTGAGCGGTTGCCTTAGTTTGAGCGGATGCCTCAGTTTGAGCGGCCGCCTTAGTTTGAGCGGATGCCTTAGTTTGAGGGGTTGCCTTAGTTTGAGCGGCCGCCTTAGTTTGAACGGCTGCCTTAGTTTGAGCGATTGCCTTTGTTTGAGCGGGTGCCTTAGTTTGAGGGGTTGCCTTAGTTTGAGCGGCCGCCTTAGTTTGAGCTTCTGCCTTAGTTTGAGCGGCCGCCTTAGTTTGAGCGGCTGCCTTAGTTTCAGCGGTTGCCTTAGTTTGAGCGGTTGCCTTAGTTTGAGCGGCTGCCTTAGTTTGAGCGGCTGCCTTATTTTGAGAGGCTGCCTTACGTTGAGGGGATGCCTTAGTTTGAGCGGTTGCCTTAGTTTGAGCGGTTGCCTTAGTTTGAGCGGTTGCCTTAGTTTGAGCGGATGCCTTAGTTTGAGCGGTTGCCTTAGTTTCAGCGGCTGCCTTCGTTTGAGCGGCTGCCTTAGTTTGAGCGGTTGCCTTAGTTTGAGCGGTTGCCTCAGTTTGAGCGGCTGCCTTAGTTTGAGGGGTTGCCTTAGTTTGAGCGGTTGCCTTAGTTTGAGCGGTTGCCTTAGTTTGAGCCTCTGCCTTAGTTTGAGCGGTTGCCTTAGTTTGAGAGGTTGCCTTAGTTTGAGCAGCCGTCTTAGTTTGAGCGGTTGCCTTAGTTTGAGCGGTTGCCTCAGTTTGAGGGGAAGCATTAGTTTGAGCGGTTGCATTAGTTTGAGCGCCTGCCTTTGTTTGAGCGGTTGCCTTAGTTTGAGATGCTGCCTTAGTTTGAGGGGTTGCCTTCGTTTGAGCGGCTGCCTTAGTTTGAGCGGCTGCCTTAGTTTGAGCGGCTGCATAAGTTTGAGCGGCCGCCTTAGCTTGAGGGGTTGCCTTCGTTTGAGCGGCTGCCTTAGTTTGATCGGCTGCCTTAGTTTGAGCGGCTGCATAAGTTTGAGCGGCCGCCTTAGTTTGAGCGGTTTCCTTAGTTTGAGCAGTTGCCTTAGTTTGAGCGGCCGCCTTAGTTTGAGCAGATGCCTTAGTTTGAGCGGTTGCCTTAGTTTGAGGGGGTGCCTTAGTTTGAGCGGCCGCCTGAGTTTGAGCGTCTGCCTTAGTTTGAGAGGCGCCTTAGTTTGAGCGGCCGCCTTATTTTAACCGGCTGCCTTAGGTTGAGCGGCTGCCTCTGTTTGAGCGGTTGCCTTAGTTTGAGGTGTTGCCTAAGTTAGAGCCGCCGCCTTAGTTTGAGCGGTTGCCTTAGTTTGACCGGCTGCATTAGTTTGAGCGGCTGCCTTAGTTTGAGCGGTTGCCTTATTTTGAGCGGCCGCCTTATTTTGAGTGGCTGCCTTAGTTTGAGCGGTTGCCTTAGTTTGAGCGGCTGCCTTAGTTTGAGCGGCTGCATAAGTTTGAGCGGCCGCCTTAGTTTGAGGGGTTGCCTAAGTTTGAATGGCCGCCTTAGTTTGAGCGGTTGCCTTAGTTTGAGCGTCTGCCTTAGTTTGAGCGGTTGCCTTAGTTTGAACGGCCGCCTCAGTTTGAGCGGTTGCCTTAGTTTGAGCGGTTGCCTTAGTTTGAGCGGCCGCCTGAGTTTGAGAGGTTGCCTTAGTTTGAGCGGCCGTCTTAGTTTGAGCGGTTCCCTTAGTTTGAGCGGTTGCCTCAGTTTGAGGGGAAGCATTAGTTTGAGCGGTTGCCTTAGTTTGAGCGGTTGCCTTAGTTTGAGCGGATGCCTTAGTTTGAGCGGCCGTCTTAGTTTGAGCGGTTCCCTTCTTTTGAGGGGATGCCTTAGTTTGAGCGGTTGCCTTAGTTTGAGCGGTTGCCTTAGTTTCAGCGGTTGCCTTAGTTTGAGCGGATGCCTTAGTTTGAGCGGTTGCCTTAGTTTGAGCGGTTGCCTTAGTTTGAGCGGATGCCTTACTGTGAGCGGTTGCCTTAGTTTGAGCGGTTTCCTTAGTTTGAGCGGTTGCCTTAGTTTGAGCGGCCGCCTTAGTGTGAGCGGATGCCTTAGTTTTAGCCGTTGCCTGACTTTGAGCGGCCGCCTTAGTTTGAACGGCGGCCTTCGTTTGAGCGGTTGCCTTAGTTTGCGTGGTTGCCTTAGTTTGAGGGGTTGCCTTAGTTTGAGCGGCCGCCTTAGTTTGAGCGGCTGCCATAGTTTGAGCGGCCGCCTTAGTTTGAGCGGCTGCCTTAGTTTCAGCTATTGCCTTAGTTTGAGCGGTTGCCTTCGTTTGAGCGGCTGCCTTAGTTTGAGCGGCCGCCTTATTTAGAGCGGCTGCCTTAGGTTGAGCGGCTGCCTTAGTTTGAGCGTTGCCTTTGTTTGAGGTGTTGCCTAAGTTAGAGCCGCCGCCTTGGTTTGAGCGGTTGCCTTAGTTTGAGCGGCTGCCTTAGTTTGAGCAGCTGCCTTAGTTTGAGCAGTTGCCTTAGTTTGAGCGGTTTCCTTAGTTTGAGCGGTTGCCTTAGTTTGAGCGGCCGCCTTAGTTTGAGCGGATGCCTCAGTTTGAGCGGTTGCCTTACATTGAGTGGCCGCCTTAGTTTGAACGGCTGCCTTCGTTTGAGCGGTTGCCTTAGTTTGAGTGGTTGCCTTAGTTTGAGGGGTTGCCTTAGTTTGAGCGGCCGCCTTAGTTTGAGCGGCTGCCATAGTTTGAGCGGCCGCCTTAGTTTGAGCGGCTGCCTTAGTTTCAGCGGTTGCCTTAGTTTGAGCGGCTGTCTTAGTTTGAGCGGCTGCCTTAATTTGAGCGGTTGCCTTAGTTTGAGGTGTTGCCTAAGTTAGAGCCGCCGCCTTAGTTTGAGCGGTTGCCTTAGTTTGAGCGGCTGCCTTAGTTTGAGCGGCTGCCTTAGTTTGAGCGGTTGCCTTAGTTTGAGCGGTTGCCTTATTTTGAGCGGCCGCCTTATTTTGAGCGGCTGCCTTAGTTTGAGCGGTTGCCTTAGTTTGAGCGCCTGCCTTAGTTTGAGCGGCTGCCTTAGTTTGAGCGGTTGCCTTAGTTTGAGCGGTTGCCTCAGTTTGAGCGGCTGCCTTAGTTTGAGGGGTTGCCTTAGTTTGAGCGGTTGCCTTAGTTTGAGCGGTTGCCTTAGTTTGAGCGTCTGCCTTAGTTTGAGCGGTTGCCTTAGTTTGAGGTGTTGCCTTATTTTGAGCGGCTGCCTTAGTTTAAGCGGTTGCCTAAGTTTGAGCGGCCACCTGAGTTTGAGCGGTTGCCTTAGTTTGAGCGGCTGAATAGTTTGAGCGGCAGCCTTAGTTTGAGCGGCCGCCTTAGTTTGAGCGGTTGCCTTAGTTTGAGCGGCTGCCTTAGTTTGAGCGGTTGCCTTAGTTTGAGCGGCCGCCATATTTTGAGCGGCTGCCTTAGTTTAAGCGGTTGCCTAAGTTTGAGCGGCCACCTTAGTTTGAGCGGTTGCCTTAGTGTGAGCGGCTGCCTAAGGTTGAGCGGCTGCCTTAGTTTGAGGGGTTGCCTAAGTTTGAATGGCCGCCTTAGTTTGAGCGGTTGCCTTAGTTTGTGCGCCTGCCTTTGTTTGAGCGGTTGCCTCAGTTTGAGATGCTGCCTTAGTTTGAGCGGTGGCCTAAGTTTGAGCGGCCGCCTTAGTTTGAGCGGCCGCCTTAGTTTGAGGGGATGACTTAATTTGAGCGGTTGCCTTAGTTTGAGGGGCTGCCTTAGTTTGAGGGGTTCCTTAGTTTGAGGGGTTGCCTTAGTCTGAGGGGTTCCTTAGTTTGAGGGGTTGCCTTAGTTTGAGCGGCTGCCTAAGTTTGAGCGGCCGCCTAAGTTTGAGGGGTTGCCTTAATTTGAGCGGCTGGCTGAGTTTGAGCGGTTGCCTAAGTTTGAGTGGCTGCCTTAGTTTGAGCGGTTGCCTAAGTTTGAGCGGCCGCCTTAGTTTGAGATGCTGCCTTAGTTTGAGTGGTTGCCTTAGTTTGAGATGCTGCCTTAGTTTGAGCGGCTGCCTTAGTTTGAGCGGCTGCCTTAGTTTGAGGCGATGACTTAGTTTGAGGGGTTCCTTAGTTTGAGGGGTTGCCTTAGTCTGAGGGGTTCCTTAGTTTGAGGGGTTGCCTTAGTTTGAGCGGCCGCCGTAGTTTGAGCGGCTGCCTAAGTTTGAGCGGCCGCCTTAGTTTGAGGGGTTGCCTTAGTTTGTGCGGCTGCCTCAGTTTGAGCGGTTGCCTAAGTTTGAGCGGCTGCCTTAGTGTGAGCGGTTGCCTAAGTTTTTGCGGCCGCCTTAGTTTGAGGAGTTGCCTTCGTTTGAGCGGCTGCCTTAGTTTGAGCGGCTGCCTTAGTTTGAGCGGCTGCATAAGTTTGAGCGGCCGCCTTAGTTTGAGGGGTTGCCTTAGTTTGAGCGACTGCCTTAGTTTGAACGGCTGCCTTAGTTTGAGGGGCTGCCTTAGTTTGAGCGGCTGCCTTAGTTTGAGCGGCTGCCTAAGTTTGAGCGGCCGCCTTAGTTTGAGCGGTTGCCTTAGTTTGAGAGGCTGCCTTGTGTTTGAGCGGTTGCCTAAGTTTGAGCGGCTGCCTTCGTTTGAGCGGCTGCCTTAGTTTGAGGGGTTGCCTTAGTTTGAGCGGCTGCCTTAGTTTGAGCGGTTGCCTAAGTTTGACCTGCCGCCTTAGTTTGAGCGGATGCCTTAGTTTGAGTGGTTGCCTCAGTTTGAGCGGCTGCCTTAGTTTGAGCGGTTGCCTTAGTTTGAGCGGCTGCCTTAGTTTGAGCGGTTGCCTAAGTTTGAGCGGCCGCCATTGTTTGAGCGGTTGCCTTAATTTGAGCGGTTGCCTTAGTTTGAGCGGTTGCCTTAGTTTGAGGGGATGCCTTAGTTTGAGCGGTTGCCTTAGTTTGAGCGGATGCCTTAGTTTGAGCGGTTGCCTTAGTTTGAGCGGTTGCCTTAGTTTGAGCGGATGCCTTAGTTTGAGCGGTTGCCTTAGTTTGAGCGGTTTCCTTAGTTTGAGCGGTTGCCTTAGTTTGAGCGGCCGCCTTAGTTTGAGCGGATGCCTTAGTTTGAGTGGTTGCCTTACTTTGAGCGGCCGCCTTAGTTTGAACGGCTGCCTTCGTTTGAGCGGTTGCCTTAGTTTGAGTGGTTGCCTTAGTTTGAGGGGTTGCCTTAGTTTGAGCGGCCGACTTACATTGAGTGGCCGCCTTAGTTTGAACGGCTGCCTTCGTTTGAGCGTTTGCCTTAGTTTGAGTGGTTGCCTTAGTTTGAGCGGTTGACTTAGTTTGAGCGGCCGCCTTAGTTTGAGCGGCTGCCATAGTTTGAGCGGCCGCCTTAGTTTAAGCGGCTGCCTTAGTTTCAGCGGTTGCCTTAGTTTGAGCGGTTGACTTAGTTTGAGGGGCTGCCTTAGTTTGAGCGGCCGCCTTATTTTGAGCGGCTGCCTTAGGTTGAGCGGCTGCCTTAGTTTGAGCGGTTGCCTTAGTTTGAGGTGTTGCCTAAGTTAGAGCCGTCGCCTTAGTTTGAGCGGTTGCCTTAGTTTCAGCGGCTGCCTTAGTTTGAGCGGCTGCCTTAGTTTGAGCGGTTGCCTTAGTTTGAGCGGTTGCATTATTTTGAGCGGCCGCCTTATTTTGAGCGGCTGCCTTAGTTTGAGCGGTTGCCTTAGTTTGAGCGGCTGCCTTAGTCTGAGCGGCTGCCTTAGTTTGAGCGGTTGCCTTAGTTTGAGCGGTTGCCTCAGTTTGAGTGGCTGCCTTAGTTTGAGGGGTTGCCTTAGTTTGAGCGATTGCCTTAGTTTGAGCGGTTGCCTTAGTTTGAGCGGCTGCCTTAGTTTGAGCGGTTGCCTTAGTTTGAGCGGCCGCCTTATTTTGAGCGGCTGCCTTATTTAAGCGGTTGCCTAAGTTTGAGCGGCCAACTGAGTTTGAGCGGTTGCCTTAGTTTGAGCGGCTGCCTTAGTTTGAGCGGCTGCCTTAGTTTGAGCGGCCGCCTTAGTTTGAGCGGATGCCTGAGTTTGAGCGGTTGCCTTAGTTTGAGCGGTTGCCTTAGTTTGAGCGGCTGCCTTAGTTTGAGCGGCTGCCATAGTTTGAGCGGCCGCCTTAGTTTGAGCGGCTGCCTTAGTTTCAGCGGTTGCCTTAGTTTGAGCGGTTGCCTTAGTTTGAGCGGCTGCCTTAGTTTGAGCGGCCGCCTTATTTTGAGCGGCTGCCTTACGTTGAGCGGCTGCCTTAGTTTGAGCGGTTGCCTTAGTTTGAGGTGTTGCCTAAGTTCGAGCCGCCGCCTTAGTTTGAGCGGTTGCCTTAGTTTGAGCGGCTGCCTTAGTTTGAGCGGCTGCCTTAGTTTGAGCGGTTGCCTTAGTTTGAGCGGTTGCCTTATTTTGAGCGGCCGCCTTATTTTGAGCGGCTGCCTTAGTTTGAGCGGTTGCCTTAGTTTGAGCGGCTGCCTTAGTTTGAGCGGCTGCCTTAGTTTGTGGGGTTGCCTAAGTTTGAGCCGCCGCCTTAGTTTGAGCGGCTGCCATAGTTTGAGGGGATGACTTAGTTTGAGCGGTTGCCTTAGTTTGAGGGGCTGCCTTAGTTTGAGGGATTCCTTAGTTTGAGGGGTTGCCTTAGTCTGAGGGGTTCCTTAGTTTGAGGGGTTGCCTTAGTTTGAGCGACTGCCAAAGTTTGAGCGGACGCCTAAGTTTGAGGGGTTGCCTTAGTTTGAGCGGCTGCCTGAGTTTGAGCGGTTGCCTTAGTTTGAGCGGCTGCCTTAGTTTGAGCGGCTGCCTTAGTTTGAGCGGTTGCCTAAGTTTGAGCCGCCGCCTTAGTTTGAGCGGCTGCCTTAGTTTGAGGGGATGACTTAGTTTGAGGGGTTCCTTAGTTTGAGGGGTTGCCTTAGTCTGAGGGGTTCCTTAGTTTGAGGGGTTGCCTTAGTTTGAGCGGCCACCGTAGTTTGAGCGGCTGCCTAAATTTGATCGGCCGCCTTAGTTTGAGGGGTTGCCTTAGTTTGAGCGGCTGCCTTAGTTTGAGCGGTTGCCTAAGTTTGAGCGGCAGCCTTAGTTTGAGCGGCTGCCTTAGTTTGAGTTGTTGCCTAAGTTTGAGCGGCTGCCTTAGTTTGAGCGGCTGCCTTAGTTTGAGGGGTTGCCTTAGTTTGAGCGGCTGCCTTAGTTTGAGCGGTTGCCTAAGTTTGAGCGGCCACCTTAGTTTGAGCGGCTGCCTTAGTTTGAGCGGTTGCCTAAGTTTGAGCGGCTGCCTTAGTTTGAGGGGTTGCCTCAGTTTGAGCGGCTGCCTTAGTTTGAGCGGTTGCCTTAGTTTGAGTGCTTCCCTTAGTTTGAGCGGTTGCCTTAGTTTGAGCGGCTGCCTTAGTTTGAGCGGTGGCTTAAGTTTGAGCGGCCGCCTTAGTTTAATCGGCTGCCATAGTTTGAGGGGATGACTTAGTTTGAGCGGTTGCCTTAGTTTGAGGGGCTGCCTTAGTTTGAGGGATTCCTTAGTTTGAGGGGTTGCCTTAGTCTGAGGGGTTCCTTAGTTTGAGGGGTTGCCTTAGTTTGAGCGACTGCCTAAGTTTGAGCGGCCGCCTAAGTTTCAGGGGTTGCCTTAGTTTGAGCGGCTGCCTGAGTTTGAGCGGTTGCCTAAGTTTGAGCGGCTGCCTTAGTTTGAGCGGTTGCCTAAGTTTGAGCCGCCGCCTTAGTTTGAGATGCTGCCTTAGTTTGAGCGGTTGCCTAAGTTTGAGATGCTGCCTTAGTTTGAGCGGCCGCCTTAGTTTGAGCGGCTGCCTTAGTTTGAGGGGATGACTTAGTTTGAGGGGTTCCTTAGTTTGAGGCGTTGCCTTAGTCTGAGGGGTTCTTTAGTTTGAGGGGTTGCCTTAGTTTGAGCGGCCACCGTAGTTTGAGCAGCTGCCTAAATTTCATCGGCCGCCTTAGTTTGAGGGGTTGCCTTAGATTGAGCGGCTGCCTTAGTTTGAGCGGTTGCCTAAGTTTGAGCGGCTGCCTTAGTTTGAGCGGCTGCCTTCGTTTGAGGGGTTGCCTTAGTTTGAGCGGCTGCCTTAGTTTGAGCGGTTGCCTAAGTTTGAGCGGCCACCTTAGTTTGAGCGGCTGCCTTAGTTTGAGCGGTTGCCTAAGTTTGAGCGGCTGCCTTAGTTTGAGGGGTTGCCTCAGTTTGAGCGGCTGCCTTAATTTGAGCGGTTGCCTTAGTTTGAGGTGTTGCCTAAGTTAGAGCCGCCGCCTTAGTTTGAGCGGTTGCCTTAGTTTGAGCGGCTGCCTTAGTTTGAGCGGCTGCCTTAGTTTGAGCGGTTGCCTTAGTTTGAGCGGTTGGCTTATTTTGCGCGGCCGCCTTATTTTGAGCGGCTGCCTTAGTTTGAGCGGTTGCCTTAGTTTGAGCGGCTGCCTTAGTTTGAGTGTCTGCCTTAGTTTGAGCGGTTGCCTTAGTTTGAGCGGTTGCCTCAGTTTGAGCGGCTGCCTTAGTTTGAGGGGTTGCCTTAGTTTGAGCGGTTGCCCCAGTTTGAGCCGTTGCCTTAGTTTGAGCGGCTGCCTTAGTTTGTGCGGTTGCCTTAGTTTGAGCGGCCGCCTTATTTTGAGCGGCTGCCTTAGTTTAAGCCGTTGCCTAAGTTTGAGCGGCCGCCTTAGTTTGAGCGGTTGCCTTAGTTTGAGCGGCTGCCTTAGTTTGAGCGGAAACCTTAGTTTCAGCGGTTGCCTTAGTTTGAGCGGATGCCTTAGTTTGAGGGGTTGCCTTAGTTTGAGCGGTTGCCTTAGTTTGAGCGGTTGCCTTAGTTTGAGGTGTTGCCTAAGTTAGAGCCGCCGCCTTAGTTTGAGCGGCTGCCTTAGTTTGAGCGGCTGCCTTAGTTTGAGCGGTTGCCTTAGTTTGAGCGGTTGCCTTATTTTGAGCGGCCGCCTTATTTTGAGCGGCTGCCTTAGTTTGAGCGGTTGCCTTAGTTTGAGCGGCTGCCTTAGTTTGAGCGGCTGCCTTAGTTTGAGCGGTTGCCTTAGTTTGAGCGGTTGCCTCAGTTTGAGCGGCTGCCTTAGTTTGAGGGGTTGCCTTAGTTTGAGCGGTTGCCTTAGTTTGAGCGGTTGCCTTAGTTTGAGCGGCTGCCTTAGTTTGAGCGGTTGCCTTAGTTTGAGCGGCCGCCTTATTTTGAGCGGCTGCCTTAGTTTAAGCGGTTGCCTAAGTTTGAGCGGCCACCTTAGTTTGAGCGGTTGCCTTAGTCTGAGGGGTTCCTTAGTTTGAGGGGTTGCCTTAGTTTGAGCGACTGCCTAAGTTTGAGCGGCCGCCTAAGTTTCAGGGGTTGCCTTAGTTTGAGCGGCTGCCTGAGTTTGAGCGGTTGCCTAAGTTTGAGCGGCTGCCTTAGTATGAGCGGTTGCCTAAGTTTGAGCCGCCGCCTTAGTTTGAGATGCTGCCTTAGTTTGAGCGGTTGCCTAAGTTTGAGATGCTGCCTTAGTTTGAGCGGCCGCCTTAGTTTGAGCGGCTGCCTTAGTTTGAGGGGATGACTTAGTTTGAGGGGTTCCTTAGTTTGAGGCGTTGCCTTAGTCTGAGGGGTTCTTTAGTTTGAGGGGTTGCCTTAGTTTGAGCGGCCACCGTAGTTTGAGCAGCTGCCTAAATTTCATCGGCCGCCTTAGTTTGAGGGGTTGCCTTAGATTGAGCGGCTGCCTTAGTTTGAGCGGTTGCCTAAGTTTGAGCGGCTGCCTTAGTTTGAGCGGCTGCCTTCGTTTGAGGGGTTGCCTTAGTTTGAGCGGCTGCCTTAGTTTGAGCGGTTGCCTAAGTTTGAGCGGCCACCTTAGTTTGAGCGGCTGCCTTAGTTTGAGTGGTTGCCTAAGTTTGAGCGGCTGCCTTAGTTTGAGGGGTTGCCTCAGTTTGAGCGGCTGCCTTAATTTGAGCGGTTGCCTTAGTTTGAGGTGTTGCCTAAGTTAGAGCCGCCGCCTTAGTTTGAGCGGTTGCCTTAGTTTGAGCGGCTGCCTTAGTTTGAGCGGCTGCCTTAGTTTGAGCGGTTGCCTTAGTTTGAGCGGTTGGCTTATTTTGCGCGGCCGCCTTATTTTGAGCGGCTGCCTTAGTTTGAGCGGTTGCCTTAGTTTGAGCGGCTGCCTTAGTTTGAGTGTCTGCCTTAGTTTGAGCCGTTGCCTTAGTTTGAGCGGTTGCCTCAGTTTGAGCGGCTGCCTTAGTTTGAGGGGTTGCCTTAGTTTGAGCGGTTGCCCTAGTTTGAGCGGTTGCCTTAGTTTGAGCGGCTGCCTTAGTTTGTGCGGTTGCCTTAGTTTGAGCGGCCGCCTTATTTTGAGCGGCTGAGTTAGTTTAAGCCGTTGCCTAAGTTTGAGCGGCCGCCTTAGTTTGAGCGGTTGCCTTAGTTTGAGCGGCTGCCTTAGTTTGAGCGGAAACCTTAGTTTCAGCGGTTGCCTTAGTTTGAGCGGATGCCTTAGTTTGAGGGGTTGCCTTAGTTTGAGCGGTTGCCTTAGTTTGAGCGGTTGCCTTAGTTTGAGGTGTTGCCTAAGTTAGAGCCGCCGCCTTAGTTTGAGCGGCTGCCTTAGTTTGAGCGGCTGCCTTAGTTTGAGCGGTTGCCTTAGTTTGAGCGGTTGCCTTATTTTGAGCGGCCGCCTTATTTTGAGCGGCTGCCTTAGTTTGAGCGGTTGCCTTAGTTTGAGCGGCTGCCTTAGTTTGAGCGGCTGCCTTAGTTTGAGCGGTTGCCTTAGTTTGAGCGGTTGCCTCAGTTTGAGCGGCTGCCTTAGTTTGAGGGGTTGCCTTAGTTTGAGCGGTTGCCTTAGTTTGAGCGGTTGCCTTAGTTTGAGCGGCTGCCTTAGTTTGAGCGGTTGCCTTAGTTTGAGCGGCCGCCTTATTTTGAGCGGCTGCCTTAGTTTAAGCGGTTGCCTAAGTTTGAACGGCCGCCTTAGTTTGAGCGGTTGCCTTAGTTTGAGCGGCTGCCTTAGTTTGAGCGGTTGCCTTAGTTTGAGATGCTGCCTTAGTTTGAGCGGTGGCCTAAGTTTGAGCGGCCGCCTTAGTTTAATCGGCTGCCATAGTTTGAGGGGATGACTTAGTTTGAGCGGTTGCCTTAGTTTGAGGGGCTGCCTTAGTTTGAGGGATTCCTTAGTTTGAGGGGTTGCCTTAGTCTGAGGGGTTCCTTAGTTTGAGTGGTTGCCTTAGTTTGAGCGACTGCCTAAGTTTGAGCGGCCGCCTAAGTTTCAGGGGTTGCCTTAGTTTGAGCGGCTGCCTGAGTTTGAGCGGTTGCCTAAGTTTGAGCGGCCGCCTTAGTTTGAGATGCTGCCTTAGTTTGAGCGGTTGCCTTAGTTTGAGATGCTGCCTTAGTTTGAGCGGTTGCCTTAGTTTGAGCGGCTGCCTTAGTTTGAGCGGCTGCCTTAGTTTGAGGGGTTGCCTAAGTTTGAGCCGCCGCCTTAGTTTGAGCGGTTGCCTTAGTTTGAGCAGCCGCCTTAGTTTGAGCAGCTGCCTTAGTTTGAGGGGATGACTTAGTTTGAGGGGTTCCTTAGTTTGAGGCGTTGCCTTAGTCTGAGGTGTTCCTTAGTTTGAGGGGTTGCCTTAGTTTGAGCGGCCACCGTAGTTTGAGCAGCTGCCTAAATTTCATCGGCCGCCTTAGTTTGAGGGGTTGCCTTAGATTGAGCGGCTGCCTTAGTTTGAGCGGTTGCCTAAGTTTGAGCGGCTGCCTTAGTTTGAGCGGCTGCCTTCGTTTGAGGGGTTGCCTTAGTTTGAGCGGCTGCCTTAGTTTGAGCGGTTGCCTAAGTTTGAGCGGCCACCTTAGTTTGAGCGGCTGCCTTAGTTTGAGTGGTTGCCTAAGTTTGAGCGGCTGCCTTAGTTTGAGGGGTTGCCTCAGTTTGAGCGGCTGCCTTAATTTGAGCGGTTGCCTTAGTTTGAGGTGTTGCCTAAGTTAGAGCCGCCGCCTTAGTTTGAGCGGTTGCCTTAGTTTGAGCGGCTGCCTTAGTTTGAGCGGCTGCCTTAGTTTGAGCGGTTGCCTTAGTTTGAGCGGTTGGCTTATTTTGCGCGGCCGCCTTATTTTGAGCGGCTGCCTTAGTTTGAGCGGTTGCCTTAGTTTGAGCGGCTGCCTTAGTTTGAGTGTCTGCCTTAGTTTGAGCCGTTGCCTTAGTTTGAGCGGTTGCCTCAGTTTGAGCGGCTGCCTTAGTTTGAGGGGTTGCCTTAGTTTGAGCGGTTGCCCTAGTTTGAGCGGTTGCCTTAGTTTGAGCGGCTGCCTTAGTTTGTGCGGTTGCCTTAGTTTGAGCGGCCGCCTTATTTTGAGCGGCTGAGTTAGTTTAAGCCGTTGCCTAAGTTTGAGCGGCCGCCTTAGTTTGAGCGGTTGCCTTAGTTTGAGCGGCTGCCTTAGTTTGAGCGGAAACCTTAGTTTCAGCGGTTGCCTTAGTTTGAGCGGATGCCTTAGTTTGAGGGGTTGCCTTAGTTTGAGCGGTTGCCTTAGTTTGAGCGGTTGCCTTAGTTTGAGGTGTTGCCTAAGTTAGAGCCGCCGCCTTAGTTTGAGCGGCTGCCTTAGTTTGAGCGGCTGCCTTAGTTTGAGCGGTTGCCTTAGTTTGAGCGGTTGCCTTATTTTGAGCGGCCGCCTTATTTTGAGCGGCTGCCTTAGTTTGAGCGGTTGCCTTAGTTTGAGCGGCTGCCTTAGTTTGAGCGGCTGCCTTAGTTTGAGCGGTTGCCTTAGTTTGAGCGGTTGCCTCAGTTTGAGCGGCTGCCTTAGTTTGAGGGGTTGCCTTAGTTTGAGCGGTTGCCTTAGTTTGAGCGGTTGCCTTAGTTTGAGCGGCTGCCTTAGTTTGAGCGGTTGCCTTAGTTTGAGCGGCCGCCTTATTTTGAGCGGCTGCCTTAGTTTAAGCGGTTGCCTAAGTTTGAGCGGCCACCTTAGTTTGAGCGGTTGCCTTAGTTTGAGCGGCTGCCTGAGTTTGAGCGGCTGCCTTATTTTGAGGGGTTGCCTAAGTTTGAACGGCCGCCTTAGTTTGAGCGGTTGCCTTAGTTTGAGCGGCTGCCTTAGTTTGAGCGGTTGCCTTAGTTTGAGATGCTGCCTTAGTTTGAGCGGTGGCCTAAGTTTGAGCGGCCGCCTTAGTTTAATCGGCTGCCATAGTTTGAGGGGATGACTTAGTTTGAGCGGTTGCCTTAGTTTGAGGGGCTGCCTTAGTTTGAGGGATTCCTTAGTTTGAGGGGTTGCCTTAGTCTGAGGGGTTCCTTAGTTTGAGTGGTTGCCTTAGTTTGAGCGACTGCCTAAGTTTGAGCGGCCGCCTAAGTTTCAGGGGTTGCCTTAGTTTGAGCGGCTGCCTGAGTTTGAGCGGTTGCCTAAGTTTGAGCGGCCGCCTTTGTTTGAGATGCTGCCTTAGTTTGAGCGGTTGCCTTAGTTTGAGATGCTGCCTTAGTTTGAGCGGTTGCCTTAGTTTGAGCGGCTGCCTTAGTTTGAGCGGCTGCCTTAGTTTGAGGGGTTGCCTAAGTTTGAGCCGCCGCCTTAGTTTGAGCGGTTGCCTTAGTTTGAGCAGCCGCCTTAGTTTGAGCAGCTGCCTTAGTTTGAGGGGATGACTTAGTTTGAGGGGTTCCTTAGTTTGAGGCGTTGCCTTAGTCTGAGGTGTTCCTTAGTTTGAGGGGTTGCCTTAGTTTGAGCGGCCACCGTAGTTTGAGAGGCTGCCTAAATTTGATCGGCCGCCTTAGTTTGAGGGGTTGCCTTAGTTTGAGCGGTTGCCTAAGTTTGAGCGGCTGCCTTAGTTTGAGCGGCTGCCTTAGTTTGAGGGGTTGCCTTAGTTTGAGCGGCTGCCTTAGTTTGAGCGGTTGCCTAAGTTTGAGCGGCTGCCTTAGTTTGAGCGGCTGCCTTAGTTTGAGCGGTTGCCTTAGTTTGAGCGGCCGCCTTATTTTGAGCGGCCGCCTTATTTTGAGCGGCTGCCTTAGTTTGAGCGGTTGCCTTAGTTTGAGCGGCTGCCTTAGTTTGAGCGGCTGCCTTAGTTTGAGCGGTTGCCTTAGTTTGAGCGGTTGCCTCAGTTTGAGCGGCTGCCTTAGTTTGAGGGGTTGCCTTAGTTTGAGCGGTTGCCTTAGTTTGAGGTGTTGCCTAAGTTAGAGCCGCCGCCTTAGTTTGAGCGGCTGCCTTAGTTTGAGCGGCTGCCTTAGTTTGAGCGGTTGCCTTAGTTTGAGCGGTTGCCTTATTTTGAGCGGCCGCCTTATTTTGAGCGGCTGCCTTAGTTTGAGCGGTTGCCTTAGTTTGAGCTGCTGCCTTAGTTTGAGCGGCTGCCTTAGTTTGAGCGGTTGCCTTAGTTTGAGCGGTTGCCTCAGTTTGAGCGGCTGCCTTAGTTTGAGGGGTTGCCTTAGTTTGAGCGGTTGCCTTAGTTTGAGCGGTTGCCTTAGTTTGAGCGGCTGCCTTAGTTTGAGCGGTTGCCTTAGTTTGAGCGGCCGCCTTATTTTGAGCGGCTGCCTTAGTTTAAGCGGTTGCCTAAGTTTGAGCGGCCACCTTAGTTTGAGCGGTTGCCTTAGTTTGAGCGGCTGCCTGAGTTTGAGCGGCTGCCTTATTTTGAGGGGTTGCCTAAGTTTGAACGGCCGCCTTAGTTTGAGCGGTTGCCTTAGTTTGAGCGGCTGCCTTAGTTTGAGCGGTTGCCTTAGTTTGAGATGCTGCCTTAGTTTGAGCGGTGGCCTAAGTTTGAGCGGCCGCCTTAGTTTAATCGGCTGCCATAGTTTGAGGGGATGACTTAGTTTGAGCGGTTGCCTTAGTTTGAGGGGCTGCCTTAGTTTGAGGGATTCCTTAGTTTGAGGGGTTGCCTTAGTCTGAGGGGTTCCTTAGTTTGAGGGGTTGCCTTAGTTTGAGCGACTGCCTAAGTTTGAGCGGCCGCCTAAGTTTCAGGGGTTGCCTTAGTTTGAGCGGCTGCCTGAGTTTGAGCGGTTGCCTAAGTTTGAGCGGCCGCCTTAGTTTGAGATGCTGCCTTAGTTTGAGCGGTTGCCTTAGTTTGAGATGCTGCCTTAGTTTGAGCGGTTGCCTTAGTTTGAGCGGCTGCCTTAGTTTGAGCGGCTGCCTTAGTTTGAGGGGTTGCCTAAGTTTGAGCCGCCGCCTTAGTTTGAGCGGTTGCCTTAGTTTGAGCAGCCGCCTTAGTTTGAGCAGCTGCCTTAGTTTGAGGGGATGACTTAGTTTGAGGGGTTCCTTAGTTTGAGGCGTTGCCTTAGTCTGAGGTGTTCCTTAGTTTGAGGGGTTGCCTTAGTTTGAGCGGTCACCGTAGTTTGAGCGGCTGCCTAAATTTGATCGGCCGCCTTAGTTTGAGGGGTTGCCTTAGTTTGAGCGGTTGCCTAAGTTTGAGCGGCTGCCTTAGTTTGAGCGGCTGCCTTAGTTTGAGGGGTTGCCTTAGTTTGAGCGGCTGCCTTAGTTTGAGCGGTTGCCTAAGTTTGAGCGGCTGCCTTAGTTTGAGCGGCTGCCTTAGTTTGAGCGGTTGCCTTAGTTTGAGCGGTTGCCTTATTTTGAGCGGCCGCCTTATTTTGAGCGGCTGCCTTAGTTTGAGCGGTTGCCTTAGTTTGAGCGGCTGCCTTAGTTTGAGCGGCTGCCTTAGTTTGAGCGGTTGCCTTAGTTTGAGCGGTTGCCTCAGTTTGAGCGGCTGCCTTAGTTTGAGGGGTTGCCTTAGTTTGAGCGGTTGCCTTAGTTTGAGCGGTTGCCTTAGTTTGAGCGGCTGCCTTAGTTTGAGCGGTTGCCTTAGTTTGAGCGGCCGCCTTATTTTGAGCGGCTGCCTTATTTTAAGCGGTTGCCTAAGTTTGAGCGGCCACCTTAGTTTGAGCGGTTGCCTTAGTTTGAGCGGCTGCCTGAGTTTGAGCGGCTGCCTTAGTTTGAGGGGTTGCCTAAGTTTGAACGGCCGCCTTAGTTTGAGCGGTTGCCTTAGTTTGAGCGGCTGCCTTAGTTTGAGCGGTTGCCTTAGTTTGAGATGCTGCCTTAGTTTGAGCGGCCGCCTTAGTTTAATCGGCTGCCATAGTTTGAGGGGATGACTTAGTTTGAGCGGTTGCCTTAGTTTGAGGGGCTGCCTTAGTTTGAGGGATTCCTTAGTTTGAGGGGTTGCCTTAGTCTGAGGGGTTCCTTAGTTTGAGCGGTTGCCTTAGTTTGAGCAGCCGCCTTAGTTTGAGCAGCTGCCTTAGTTTGAGGGGATGACTTAGTTTGAGGGGTTCCTTAGTTTGAGGCGTTGCCTTAGTCTGAGGTGTTCCTTAGTTTGAGGGGTTGCTTTAGTTTGAGCGGCCACCGTAGTTTGAGCGGCTGCCTAAATTTGATCGGCCGCCTTAGTTTGAGGGGTTGCCTTAGTTTGAGCGGTTGCCTAAGTTTGAGCGGCTGCCTTAGTTTGAGCGGCTGCCATAGTTTGAGGGGTTGCCTTAGTTTGAGCGGCTGCCTTAGTTTGAGCGGTTGCCTAAGTTTGAGCGGCCACCTTAGTTTGAGCGGCTGCCTTAGTTTGAGCGGTTGCCTAAGTTTGAGCGGCTGCCGTAGTTTGAGGGGTTGCCTCAGTTTGAGCGGCTGCCTTAATTTGAGCGGTTGCCTTAGTTTGAGCGGCTGCCTTAGTTTCAGCGGTTGCCTTAGTTTGAGCAGTTGCCTTAGTTTGAGCGGCTGCCGAAGTTTGAGCGGCCGCCTTATTTTGAGCGGCTGCCTTAGGTTGAGCGGCTGCCTTAGTTTGAGCGGTTGCCTTAGTTTGAGGTGTTGCCTAAGTTAGAGCCGCCGCCTTAGTTTGAGCGGTTGCCTTAGTTTGAGCGGCTGCCTTAGATTGAGCGGCTGCCTACGTTTGAGCGGTTGCCTTAGTTTGAGCAGTTGGCTTATTTTGCACGGCCGCCTTATTTTGAGCGGCTGCCTTAGTTTGAGCGGTTGCCTTAGTTTGAGCGGCTGCCTTAGTTTGAGCGGCTGCCTTAGTTTGAGCGGTTGCCTTAGTTTGAGCGGTTGCCTCAGTTTGAGCGGCTGCCTTAGTTTGAGGGGTTGCCTTAGTTTGAGCGGTTGCCTTACTTTGAGCGGCTGCCTTAGTTTGAGCGGCTGCCTTAGTTTGAGCGGTTGCCTTAGTTTGAGCGGCCGCCTTATTTTGAGCGGCTGCCTTAGTTTAAGCGGTTGCCTAAGTTTGAGCGGCCACCTTAGTTTGAGCGGTTGCCTTAGTTTGAGCGGCTGCCTTAGTTTGAGCGGCTGCCTTAGTTTGAGCGGCCGCCTTAGTTTGAGCGGATGCCTTAGTTTGAGCGGTTGCCTTAGTTTGAACGGTTGCCTCAGTTTGAGGTGTTGCCTTAGTTTGAGCGGCCGCCTTAGTTTGAGCGGCTGCCATAGTTTGAGCGGCTGCCTTAGTTTGAGCGGTTGCCTTAGTTTGAGCGGCCACCTTAGTTTGATCGGCAGCCATAGTTTGAGGGGATGACTTAGTTTGAGCGGTTGCCTTAGTTTGAGGGGCTGCCTTAGTTTGAGGGATTCCTTAGTTTGAGGGGTTGCCTTAGTCTGAGGGGTTCCTTAGTTTGAGGGGTTGCCTTAGTTTGAGCGACTGCCTAAGTTTGAGCGGCCGCCTAAGTTTGAGAGGTTGCCTTAGTTTGAGCGGCTGCCTGAGTTCGAGTGGCTGCCTTAGTTTGAGCGGTTGCCTAAGTTTGAGCGGCCGCCTTAGTCTGAGATGCTGCCTTAGTTTGAGCGGTTGCCTTAGTTTGAGATGCTGCCTTAGTTTGAGCGGTTGCCTTAGTTTGAGCGGCTGCCTTAGTTTGAGCGGCTGCCTTAGTTTCAGTGGTTGCGTAAGTTTGAGCCGCCGTCTTAGTTTGAGCGGTTGCCTTCGTTTGAGCGGCCGCCTTAGTTTGAGCGGCTGCCTTAGTTTGAGGGGATGACTTAGTTTGAGGGGTTCCTTAGATTGAGGGGTTGCCTTAGTCTGAGAAGTTCCTTAGTTTGAGGGGTTGCCTTAGTTTGAGCGGCCACCGTAGTTTGAGCGGCTGCCTAAATTTGAGCGGCCGCCTTAGTTTGAGAGGTTGCGTTAGTTTGAGCGGCTGCCTTAGTTTGAGCGGTTGCCTAAGTTTGAGCGGCTGCCTTAGTTTGAGCGGCTGCCTTAGTTTGAGGGGTTGCCTTAGTTTGAGCGGCTGCCTTAGCTTGAGCGGTTGCCTTAGTTTGAGCGGCTGCCTTAGTTTCAGCGGTTGCCTTAGTTTGAGAGGTTGCCTTAGTTTGAGCGGCTGCCGAAGTTTGAGCGGCCGCCTTATTTTGAGCGGCTGCCTTAGGTTGAGCGGCTGCCTTAGTTTGAGCGGTTGCCTTAGTTTGAGGTGTTGCCTAAGTAAGAGCCGCCGCCTTAGTTTGAGCCGTTGCCTTAGTTTGAGCGGCTGCCTTAGTTTGAGCGGCTGCCTTAGTTTGAGCGGTTGCCTTAGTTTGAGCGGTTGCCTTATTTTGCTCGGCCGCCTTATTTTGAGCGGCTGCCTTAGTTTGAGCGGTTGCCTTAGTTTGAGCGGCTGCCTTAGTTTGAGCGGCTGCCTTAGTTTGAGCGGTTGCCTTAGTTTGAGCGGTTGCCTCAGATTGAGCGGCTGCCTTAGTTTGAGGGGTTGCCTTAGTTTGAGCGGTTGCCTTAGTTTGAGCGGTTGGCTTAGTTTGAGCGGTTGCCTTAGTTTGAGCGGTTGCCTTAGTTTGAGGTGTTGCCTAAGTTAGAGCCGCCGCCTTCGTTTGAGCGGCTGCCTTAGTTTGAGCGGCTGCCTTAGTTTGAGCGGCTGCCTTAGTTTGAGCGGTTGCCTTAGTTTGAGCGGTTGCCTTATTTTGAGCGGCCGCCTTATTTTGAGCGGCTGCCTTAGTTTGAGCGGTTGCCTTAGTTTGAGCGGCTGCCTTAGTTTGAGCGGCTGCCTTAGTTTGAGCGGTTGCCTTAGTTTGAGCGGTTGCCTCAGTTTGAGCGGCTGCCTTAGTTTGAGGGGTTGCCTTAGTTTGAGCGGTTGCCTTAGTTTGAGCTGTTGCCTTAGTTTGAGCGGCTGCCTTAGTTTGAGCGGTTGCCTTAGTTTGAGCGGCCCCCTTATTTTGAGCGGCTGCCTTAGTTTAAGCGGTTGCCTAAGTTTGAGCGGCCACCTTAGTTTGAGCGGTTGCCTTAGTTTGAGCGGCTGCCTGAGTTTGAGCGGCTGCCTTAGTTTGAGGGGTTGCCTAAGTTTGAACGGCCGCCTTAGTTTGAGCGGTTGCCTTAGTTTGAGCGGCTGCCTTAGTTTGAGCGGTTGCCTTAGTTTGAGATGCTGCCTTAGTTTGAGCGGTGGCCTAAGTTTGAGCGGCCGCCTTAGTTTAATCGGCTGCCATAGTTTGAGGGGATGACTTAGTTTGAGCGGTTGCCTTAGTTGGAGGGGCTGCCTTAGTTTGAGGGATTCCTTAGTTTAAGGGGTTGCCTTAGTCTGAGGGGTTCCTTAGTTTGAGGGGTTGCCTTAGTTTGAGCGACTGCCTAAGTTTGAGCGGCCGCCTAAGTTTCAGGGGTTGCCTTAATTTGAGCGGCTGCCTGAGTTTGAGCGGTTGCCTAAGTTTGAGCGGCCGCCGTAGTTTGAGATGCTGCCTTAGTTTGAGCGGTTGCCTTAGTTTGAGATGCTGCCTTAGTTTGAGCGGTTGCCTTAGTTTGAGCGGCTGCCATAGTTTGAGCGGCTGCCTTAGTTTGAGGGGTTGCCTAAGTTTGAGCTGCCGCCTTAGTTTGAGCGGTTGCCTTAGTTTGAGCGGCCGCCTTAGTTTGAGCGGCTGCCTTAGTTTGAGGGGATGACTTAGTTTGAGGGGTTCCTTAGATTGAGGGGTTGACTTAGTCTGAGAAGTTCCTTAGTTTGAGGGGTTGCCTTAGTTTGAGCGGCCACTGTAGTTTGAGCGGCTGCCTAAATTTGAGCGGCCGCCTTAGTTTGAGGGGTTGCCTTAGTTTGAGCGGCTGCCTTAGTTTGAGCGGTTGCCTAAGTTTGAGCGGCTGCCTTAGTTTGAGCGGCTGCCTTAGTTTGAGGGGTTGCCTTAGTTTGAGCGGCTGCCTTAGTTTGAGCGGTTGCCTAAGTTTGAGCGGCCACCTTAGTTTGAGCGGCTGCCTTAGTTTGAGCGGTTGCCTAAGTTTGAGCGGCTGCCTTAGTTTGAGGGGTTGCCTCAGTTTGAGCGGCTGCCTTAGCTTGAGCGGTTGCCTTAGTTTGAGCGGCTGCCTTAGTTTCAGCGGTTGCCTTAGTTTGAGAGGTTGCCTTAGTTTGAGCGGCTGCCGAAGTTTGAGCGGCCGCCTTATTTTGAGCGGCTGCCTTAGTTTGAGCGGCTGCCTTAGTTTGAGCGGTTGCCTTAGTTTGAGGTGTTGCCTAAGTTAGAGCCGCCGCCTTAGTTTGAGCTGTTGCCTTAGTTTGAGCGGCTGCCTTAGTTTGAGCGGCTGCCTTAGTTTGAGCGGTTGCCTTATTTTGAGCGGTTGCCTTATTTTGCTCGGCCGCCTTATTTTGAGCGGCTGCCTTAGTTTGAGCGGTTGCCTTAGTTTGAGCGGCTGCCTTAGTTTGAGCGGCTGCCTTAGTTTGAGCGGTTGCCTTAGTTTGAGCGGTTGCCTCAGATTGAGCGGCTGCCATAGTTTGAGGGGTTGTCTTAGTTTGAGCGGTTGCCTTAGTTTGAGCGGTTGGCTTAGTTTGAGCGGTTGCCTTAGTTTGAGCGGTTGCCTTAGTTTGAGGTGTTGCCTAAGTTAGAGCCGCCGCCTTCGTTTGAGCGGCTGCCTTAGTTTGAGCGGCTGCCTTAGTTTGAGCGGCTGCCTTAGTTTGAGCGGTTGCCTTAGTTTGAGCGGTTGCCTTATTTTGAGCGGCCGCCTTATTTTGAGCGGCTGCCTTAGTTTGAGCGGTTGCCTTAGTTTGAGCGGCTGCCTTAGTTTGAGCGGCTGCCTTAGTTTGAGCGGTTGCCTTAGTTTGAGCGGTTGCCTCAGTTTGAGCGGCTGCCTTAGTTTGAGGGGTTGCCTTAGTTTGAGCGGTTGCCTTAGTTTGAGCGGTTGCCTTAGTTTGAGCGGCTGCCTTAGTTTGAGCGGTTGCCTTAGTTTGAGCGGCCCCCTTATTTTGAGCGGCTGCCTTAGTTTAAGCGGTTGCCTAAGTTTGAGCGGCCACCTTAGTTTGAGCGGTTGCCTTAGTTTGAGCGGCTGCCTGAGTTTGTGCGGCTGCCTTAGTTTGAGGGGTTGCCTAAGTTTGAACGGCCGCCTTAGTTTGAGCGGTTGCCTTAGTTTGAGCGGCTGCCTTAGTTTGAGCGGTTGCCTTAGTTTGAGATGCTGCCTTAGTTTGAGCGGTGGCCTAAGTTTGAGCGGCCGCCTTAGTTTAATCGGCTGCCATAGTTTGAGGGGATGACTTAGTTTGAGCGGTTGCCTTAGTTTGAGGTGTTGCCTAAGTTAGAGCCGCCGCCTTAGTTTGAGCTGTTGCCTTAGTTTGAGCGGCTGCCTTAGTTTGAGCGGCTGCCTTAGTTTGAGCGGTTGCCTTATTTTGAGCGGTTGCCTTATTTTGCTCGGCCGCCTTATTTTGAGCGGCTGCCTTAGTTTGAGCGGTTGCCTTAGTTTGAGCGGCTGCCTTAGTTTGAGCGGCTGCCTTAGTTTGAGCGGTTGCCTTACTTTGAGCGGTTGCCTCAGATTGAGCGGCTGCCTTAGTTTGAGGGGTTGTCTTAGTTTGAGCGGTTGCCTTAGTTTGAGCGGTTGGCTTAGTTTGAGCGGTTGCCTTAGTTTGAGCGGTTGCCTTAGTTTGAGGTGTTGCCTAAGTTAGAGCCGCCGCCTTCGTTTGAGCGGCTGCCTTAGTTTGAGCGGCTGCCTTAGTTTGAGCGGCTGCCTTAGTTTGAGCGGTTGCCTTAGTTTGAGCGGTTGCCTTATTTTGAGCGGCCGCCTTATTTTGAGCGGCTGCCTTAGTTTGAGCGGTTGCCTTAGTTTGAGCGGCTGCCTTAGTTTGAGCGGCTGCCTTAGTTTGAGCGGTTGCCTTAGTTTGAGCGGTTGCCTCAGTTTGAGCGGCTGCCTTAGTTTGAGGGGTTGCCTTAGTTTGAGCGGTTGCCTTAGTTTGAGCGGTTGCCTTAGTTTGAGCGGCTGCCTTAGTTTGAGCGGTTGCCTTAGTTTGAGCGGCCCCCTTATTTTGAGCGGCTGCCTTAGTTTAAGCGGTTGCCTAAGTTTGAGCGGCCACCTTAGTTTGAGCGGTTGCCTTAGTTTGAGCGGCTGCCTGAGTTTGTGCGGCTGCCTTAGTTTGAGGGGTTGCCTAAGTTTGAACGGCCGCCTTAGTTTGAGCGGTTGCCTTAGTTTGAGCGGCTGCCTTAGTTTGAGCGGTTGCCTTAGTTTGAGATGCTGCCTTAGTTTGAGCGGTGGCCTAAGTTTGAGCGGCCGCCTTAGTTTAATCGGCTGCCATAGTTTGAGGGGATGACTTAGTTTGAGCGGTTGCCTTAGTTTGAGGGGCTGCCTTAGTTTGAGGGATTCCTTAGTTTAAGGGGTTGCCTTAGTCTGAGGGGTTCCTTAGTTTGAGGGGCTGCCTTAGTTTGAGCGACTGCCTAAGTTTGAGCGGCCGCCTAAGTTTCAGGGGTTGCCTTAATTTGAGCGGCTGCCTGAGTTTGAGCGGTTGCCTAAGTTTCAGCGGCCGCCGTAGTTTGAGATGCTGCCTTAGTTTGAGCGGTTGCCTTAGTTTGAGATGCTGCCTTAGTTTGAGCGGTTGCCTTAGATTGAGCGGCTGCCATAGTTTGAGCGGCTGCCTTAGTTTGAGGGGTTGCCTAAGTTTGAGCTGCCGCCTTAGTTTGAGCGGCCCCCTTATTTTGAGCGGCTGCCTTAGTTTAAGCGGTTGCCTAAGTTTGAGCGGCCACCTTAGTTTGAGCGGTTGCCTTAGTTTGAGCGGCTGCCTGAGTTTGAGCGGCTGCCTTAGTTTGAGGGGTTGCCTAAGTTTGAACGGCCGCCTTAGTTTGAGCGGTTGCCTTAGTTTGAGCGGCTGCCTTAGTTTGAGCGGTTGCCTTAGTTTGAGATGCTGCCTTAGTTTGAGCGGTGGCCTAAGTTTGAGCGGCCGCCTTAGTTTAATCGGCTGCCGTAGTTTGAGGGGATGACTTAGTTTGAGCGGTTGCCTTAGTTTGAGGGGCTGCCTTAGTTTGAGGGATTCCTTAGTTTAAGGGGTTGCCTTGGTCTGAGGGGTTCCTTAGTTTGAGGGGTTGCCTTAGTTTGAGCGACTGCCTAAGTTTGAGCGGCCGCCTAAGTTTCAGGGGTTGCCTTAATTTGAGCGGCTGCCTGAGTTTGAGCGGTTGCCTAAGTTTGAGCGGCCGCCGTAGTTTGAGATGCTGCCTTAGTTTGAGCGGTTGCCTTAGTTTGAGATGCTGCCTTAGTTTGAGCGGTTGCCTTAGTTTGAGCGGCCGCCTTAGTTTGAGCAGCTGCCTTAGTTTGAGGGGATGACTTAGTTTGAGGGGTTCCTTAGTTTGAGGGGTTGCCTTAGTTTGAGCAGCTGCCTTAGTTTGAGGGGATGACTTAGTCTGAGGGGTTCCTTAGTTTGAGGGGTTGCCTTAGTTGGAGCGGCCACCGTAGTTTGAGCGGCTGCCTAAATTTGATCGGCCGCCTTAGTTTGAGGGGTTCCCTTAGTTTGAGCGGTTGCCTAAGTTTGAGCGGCTGCCTTAGTTTGAGCGGCTGCCTTAGTTTGAGGGGTTGCCTTAGTTTGAGCGGCTGCCTTAGTTTGAGCGGTTGCCTAAGTTTGAGCGGCTACCTTAGTTTGAGCGGCTGCCTTAGTTTGAGCGGTTGCCTAAGTTTGAGCGGCTGCCTTAGTTTGAGGGGTTGCCTCAGTTTGAGCGGCTGCCTTAATTTGAGCGGTTGCCTTAGTTTGAGCGGCTGCCTTAGTTTCAGCGGTTGCCTTAGTTTGAGCGGTTGCCTTAGTTTGAGCGGCTGCCGAAGTTTGAGCGGCCGCCTTATTTTGAGCGGCTGCCTTAGGTTGAGCGGCTGCCTTAGTTTGAGCGGTTGCCTTAGTTTGAGGTGTTGCCTAAGTTAGAGCCGCCGCCTTAGTTTGAGCGGTTGCCTTAGTTTGAGCGGCTGCCTTAGTTTGAGCGGCTGCCTTAGTTTGAGCGGTTGCCTTAGTTTGAGCGGTTGGCTTATTTTGCGCGGCCGCCTTATTTTGAGCGGCTGCCTTAGTTTGAGCGGTTGCCTTAGTTTGAGCGGCTGCCTTAGTTTGAGCGGCTGCCTTAGTTTGAGCGGTTGCCTTAGTTTGAGCGGTTGCCTCAGTTTGAGCGGCTGCCTTAGTTTGATGGGTTGCCTTAGTTTGAGCGGTTGCCTTAGTTTGAGCGGTTGCCTTAGTTTGAGCGGCTGCCTTAGTTTGAGCGGTTGCCTTATTTTGAGCGGCCGCCTTATTTTGAGCGGCTGCCTTAGTTTAAGCGGTTGCCTAAGTTTGAGCGGCCACCTTAGTTTGAGCGGTTGCCTTAGTTTGAGCGGCTGCCTTAGTTTGAGGGGTTGCCTCAGTTTGAGCGGCTGCCTTAATTTGAGCGGTTGCCTTAGTTTGAGCGGCTGCCTTAGTTTCAGCGGTTGCCTTAGTTTGAGCGGTTGCCTTAGTTTGAGCGGCTGCCGAAGTTTGAGCGGCCGCCTTATTTTGAGCGGCTGCCTTAGGTTGAGCGGCTGCCTTAGTTTGAGCGGTTGCCTTAGTTTGAGGTGTTGCCTAAGTTAGAGCCGCCGCCTTAGTTTGAGCGGTTGCCTTAGTTTGAGCGGCTGCCTTAGTTTGAGCGGCTGCCTTTGTTTGAGCGGTTGCCTTAGTTTGAGCGGTTGGCTCATTTTGCGCGGCCGCCTTATTTTGAGCGGCTGCCTTAGTTTGAGCGGTTGCCTTAGTTTGAGCGGCTGCCTTAGTTTGAGCGGCTGCCTTAGTTTGAGCGGTTGCCTTAGTTTGAGCGGTTGCATCAGTTTGAGCGGCTGCCTTAGTTTGATGGGTTGCCTTAGTTTGAGCGGTTGCCTTAGTTTGAGCGGTTGCCTTAGTTTGAGCGGCTGCCTTAGTTTGAGCGGTTGCCTTAGTTTGAGCGGCCGCCTTATTTTGAGCGGCTGCCTTAGTTTAAGCGGTTGCCTAAGTTTGAGCGGCCGCCTTAGTTTGAGTGGTTGCCTTAGTTTGAGCGGCTGCCTTAGTTTGAGCGGCTGCCTTAGTTTGAGCGGCCGCCTTAGTTTGAGCGGATGCCTTAGTTTGAGCGGTTGCCTTAGTTTGAACGGTTGCCCTAGTTTGAGGTGTTACCTTAGTTTGAGCGGCCGCCTTAGTTTGAGCGGCTGCCATAGTTTGAGCGGCTGCCTTAGTTTGAGCGGTTGCCTTAGTTTGAGCGGCCACCTTAGTTTGATCGGCTGCCATAGTTTGAGGGGATGACTTAGTTTGAGCGGTTGCCTTAGTTTGAGGGGCTGCCTTAGTTAGAGGGATTCTTTAGTTTGAGGAGTTGCCTTAGTCTGAGGGGTTCCTTAGTTTGAGGGGATGCCTTAGTTTGAGCGACTGCCTAAGTTTGAGCGGCCGCCTAAGTTTGAGGGGTTGCCTTAGTTTGAGCGGCTGCCTGAGTTTGAGCGGCTGCCTTAGTTTGAGCGGTTGCCTAAGTTTGAGCGGCCGCCTTAGTCTGAGATGCTGCATTAGTTTGAGCGGTTGCCTTAGTTTGAGATGCTGCCTTAGTTTGAGCGGTTGCCTTAGTTTGAGCGGCTGCCTTAGTTTGAGCGGCTGCCTTAGTTTGAGCGGTTGCCTAAGTTTGAGCGGCTGCCTTAATTTGAGGGGTTGCCTCAGTTTGTGCGGCTGCCTGAGTTTGAGCGGTTGCCTTTGTTTGAGCGGCTGCCTTAGTTTCAGCGGTTGCCTTAGTTTGAGCGGTTGCCTTAGTTTGAGCGGCTGCCGAAGTTTGAGCGGCTGCCTTAGTTTGAGCGGTTGCCTTAGTTTGAGCGGCTACCTTAGTTTGAGCGGCTGCCTTAGTTTGAGCGGTTGCCTTAGTTTGAGCGGTTGCCTCAGATTGAGCGGCTGCCTTAGTTTGAGGGGTTGCCTTAGTTTGAGCGGTTGCCTTAGTTTGAGCGGTTGGCTTAGTTTGAGCGGCTGCCTTAGTTTGAGCGGTTGCCTTAGTTTGAGCGGCCGCCTTATTTTGAGCGGCTGCCTTAGTTTAAGCGGTTGCCTAAGTTTGAGCGGCCACCTTAGCTGGAGCGGTTGCCTTAGTTTGAGCGGCTGCCTTAGTTTGATCGGCTGCCTTAGTTTGAGCGGCCGCCTTAGTTTGAGCGGATGCCTTAGTTTGAGCGGTTGCCTTAGTTTGAGCAGTTGCCTTAGTTTGAGGGGTTGCCTTAGTTTGAGCGGCCGCCTTAGTTTGAGCGGTTGCCATAGTTTGAGCGGCCGCCTTAGTTTGAGCGGCTGCCTTAGTTTCAGCAGTTGCCTTAGTTTGAGCGGTTGCCTTAGTTTGAGCGGCTGCCTTAGTTTGAGCGGCCGCCTTATTTTGAGCGGCTGCCTTAGGTTGAGCGGCTGCCGTAGTTTGAACGGTTGCCTTAGTTTGCGGTGTTGCCTAAGTTAGAGCCGCCGCCTTAGTTTGAGCGGCTGCCTTAGTTTGAGCGGCTGCCTTAGTTTGAGCGGTTGCCTTAGTTTGAGCGGTTGCCTTATTTTGAGCGGCCGCCTTATTTTGAGCGGCTGCCTTAATTTGAGCGGTTGCCTTACTTTGAGCGGTTGCCTTAGTTTGAGGGGTTGCCTTAGTTTGAGCGGCCGCCTTAGTTTGAGCGGCTGCCATAGTTTGAGCGGCCGCCTTAGTTTGAGCGGCTGCCTTAGTTTCAGCGGTTGCCTTAGTTTGAGCGGTTGCCTTAGTTTGAGCGGCTGCCTTAGGTTGATCGGCTGCCATAGTTTGAGGGGATGACTTAGTTTGAGCGGTTGCCTTAGTTTGAGGGGCTGCCTTAGTTTGAGGGATTCCTTAGTTTGAGGGGTTGCCTTAGTCTGAGGGGATCCTTAGTTTGAGGGGTTGCCTTAGTTTGAGCGACTGCCTAAGTTTGAGCGGCCGCCTAAGTTTGAGGGGTTGCCTTAGTTTGAGCGGCTGCCTGAGTTTGAGCGGCTGCCTTAGTTTGAGCGGTTGCCTAAGTTTGAGCGGCCGCCTTAGTCTGAGATGCTGCATTAGTTTGAGCGGTTGCCTAAGTTTGAGCCGCCGCCTTAGTTTGAGCGGCTGCCTTAGTTTGAGGGGATGACTTCGTTTGAGGGGTTCCTTAGTTTCAGGGGTTGCCTTAGTCTAAGGGGTTCCTTAGTTTGAGGGGTTGCCTTAGTTGGAGCGGCTGCCTTAGTTTGAGCGGTTGCCTAAATTTGAGCGGCCGCCTTAGTTTGAGGGGTTGCCTTAGTTTAAGCGGTTGCCTAAGTTTGAGCGGCCACCTTAGCTGGAGCGGTTGCCTTAGTTTGAGCGGCTGCCTTAGTTTGATCGGCTGCCTTAGTTTGAGCGGCCGCCTTAGTTTGAGCGGATGCCTTAGTTTGAGCAGTTGCCTTAGTTTGAGCAGTTGCCTTAGTTTGAGGGGTTGCCTTAGTTTGAGCGGCCGCCTTAGTTTGAGCGGCTGCCATAGTTTGAGCGGCCGCCTTAGTTTGAGCGGCTGCCTTAGTTTCAGCAGTTGCCTTAGTTTGAGCGGTTGCCTTAGTTTGAGCGGCTGCCTTAGTTTGAGCGGCCGCCTTATTTTGAGCGGCTGCCTTAGGTTGAGCGGCTGCCGTAGTTTGAACGGTTGCCTTAGTTTGAGGTGTTGCCTAAGTTAGAGCCGCCGCCTTAGTTTGAGCGGCTGCCTTAGTTTGAGCGGCTGCCTTAGTTTGAGCGGTTGCCTTAGTTTGAGCGGTTGCCTTATTTTGAGCGGCCGCCTTATTTTGAGCGGCTGCCTTAGTTTGAGCGGTTGCCTTACTTTGAGCGGTTGCCTTAGTTTGAGGGGTTGCCTTAGTTTGAGCGGCCGCCTTAGTTTGAGCGGCTGCCATAGTTTGAGCGGCCGCCTTAGTTTGAGCGGCTGCCTTAGTTTCAGCGGTTGCCTTAGTTTGAGCGGTTGCCTTAGTTTGAGCGGCTGCCTTAGGTTGATCGGCTGCCATAGTTTGAGGGGATGACTTAGTTTGAGCGGTTGCCTTAGTTTGAGGGGCTGCCTTAGTTTGAGGGATTCCTTAGTTTGAGGGGTTGCCTTAGTCTGAGGGGTTCCTTAGTTTGAGGGGTTGCCTTAGTTTGAGCGACTGCCTAAGTTTGAGCGGCTGCCTAAGTTTGAGGGGTTGCCTTAGTTTGAGCGGCTGCCTGAGTTTGAGCGGCTGCCTTAGTTTGAGCGGTTGCCTAAGTTTGAGCGGCCGCCTTAGTCTGAGATGCTGCCTTAGTTTGAGCGGTTGCCTAAGTTTGAGCCGCCGCCTTAGTTTGAGCGGCTGCCTTAGTTTGAGGGGATGACTTAGTTTGAGGGGTTCCTTAGTTTCAGGGGTTGCCTTAGTCTGAGGGGTTCCTTAGTTTGAGGGGTTGCCTTAGTTGGAGCGGCTGCCTTAGTTTGAGCGGTTGCCTAAATTTGAGCGGCCGCCTTAGTTTGAGGGGTTGCCTTAGTTTGAGCGGCTGCCTTACTTTGAACGGTTGCCTAAGTTTGAGCGGCTGCCTTAGTTTGAGCGGCTGCCTTAGTTTGAGGGGTTGCCTTAGTTTGAGCGGCTGCCTTAGTTTGAGCGGTTGCCTAAGTTTGAGCGGCCACCTTAGTTTGAGCGGCTGCCTTAGTTTGAGCGGCTGCCTTAGTTTGAGCGGTTGCCTTAGTTTGAGCGGCCACCTTATTTTGAGCGGCTGCCTTAGTTTAAGCGGTTGCCTAAGTTTGAGCGGCCACCTTAGTTTGAGCGGTTGCCTTAGTTTGAGCGGCTGCCTTAGTTTGAGCGGCTGCCTTAGTTTGAGCGGCCGCCTTTGTTTGAGCGGATGCCTTAGTTTGAGCGGTTGCCTTAGTTTGAACGGTTGCCTTAGTTTGAGGGGTTGCCTTAGTTTGAGCGGCCGCCTTAGTTTGAGCGGCTGCCATAGTTTGAGCGGCTGCCTTAGTTTGAGCGGTTGCCTTAGTTTGAGCGGCCACCTTAGTTTGATAGGCTGCCTTAGTTTGAGGGGTTGCCTTAGTTTGAGCGGTTGCCTTAGTTTGAGCGGTTGGCTTAGTTTGAGCGGCTGCCTTAGTTTGAGCGGTTGCCTTAGTTTGAGCGGCCGCCTTATTTTGAGTGGCTGCCTTAGTTTAAGCGGTTGCCTAAGTTTGAGCGGCCACCTTAGTTTGAGCGGTTGCCTTAGTTTGAGCGGCTGCCTTAGTTTGAGCGGCTGCCTTAGTTTGAGCGGCCGCCTTTGTTTGAGCGGATGCCTTAGTTTGAGCGGTTGCCTTAGTTTGAACGGTTGCCTTAGTTTGAGGGGTTGCCTTAGTTTGAGCGGCCGCCTTAGTTTGAGCGGCTGCCATAGTTTGAGCGGCTGCCTTAGTTTGAGCGGTTGCCTTAGTTTGAGCGGCCACCTTAGTTTGATCGGCTGCCATAGTTTGAGGGGATGACTTAGTTTGAGCGGTTGCCTTAGTTTGAGGGGCTGCCTTAGTTTGAGGGATTCCTTATTTGAGGGGTTGCTTAGTCTGAGGGGTTCCTTAGTTTGAGGGGTTGCCTTAGTTTGAGCGACTGCCTAAGTTTGAGCGGCCGCCTAAGTTTGAGGGGTTGCCTTAGTTTGAGCGGCTGCCTGAGTTTGAGCGGCTGCCTTAGTTTGAGCGGTTGCCTAAGTTTGAGCGGCCGCCTTAGTCTGAGATGCTGCCTTAGTTTGAGCGGTTGCCTTAGTTTGGGATGCTGCCTTAGTTTGAGCGGTTGCCTTAGTTTGAGCGGCTGCCTTAGTTTGAGAGGCAGCCTTAGTTTGAGTGGTTGCCTAAGTTTGAGCCGCCGTCTTAGTTTGAGCGGTTGCCTTCGTTTGAGCGGCCGCCTTAGTTTGAGCGGCTGCCTTAGTTTGAGGGGATGACTTAGTTTGAGGGGTTCCTTAATTTGAGGGGTTGCCTTAGTCTGAGAAGTTCCTTAGTTTGAGGGGTTGCCTTAGTTTGAGCGGCCACCGTAGTTTGAGCGGCTGCCTAAATTTGAGCGGCCGCCTTTGTTTGAGGGGTTGCCTTAGTTTGAACGGCTGCCTTAGTTTGAGCGGTTGCCTAAGTTTGAGCGGCTGCCTTAGTTTGAGCGGCTGCCTTACTTTGAGGGGTTGCCTTAGTTTGAGCGGCTGCCTTAGCTTGAGCGGTTGCCTAAGTTTGAGCGGCCACCTTAGTTTGAGCGGCTGCCTTAGTTTGAGCGGTTGCCTAAGTTTGAGCGGCTGCCTTAGTTTGAGGGGTTGCCTCAGTTTGAGCGGCTGCCTTAGTTTGAGCGGTTGCCTTAGTTTGAGCGGCTGCCTTAGTTTCAGCGGTTGCCTTAGTTTGAGCGGTTGCCTTAGTTTGAGCGGCTGCCTTAGTTTGAGCGGTTGCCTTAGTTTGAGGTGTTACCTAAGTTAGAGCCGCCGCCTTAGTTTGAGCGGTTGCCTTAGTTTGAGCGGCTGCCTTAGTTTCAGCGGTTGCCTTAGTTTGAGCGGTTGCCTTAGTTTGAGCGGCTGCCTTTGTTTGAGCGGTTGCCTTAGTTTGAGGTGTTACCTAAGTTAGAGCCACCGCCGTAGTTTGAGCGGTTGCCCAAGTTTGAGCGGCCGCCTTATTTTGAGCGGCTGCCTTAGGTTGAGCGGCTGCCTTAGTTTGAGCGGTTGCCTTAGTTTGAGGTGTTACCTAAGTTAGAGCCGCCGCCTTAGTTTGAGCGGTTGCCTTAGTTCGAGCGGCTGCCTTAGTTTGAGCGGCTGCCTTAGTTTGAGCGGTTGCCTTAGTTTGAGCGGTTGCCTTATTTTGCGCGGCCGCCTTATTTTGAGCGGCTGCCTTAGTTTGAGCGGTTGCCTTAGTTTGAGCGGCTGCCTTAGTTTGAGCGGCTGCCTTAGTTTGAGCGGTTGCCTTAGTTTGAGCGGTTGCCTCAGATTGAGCGGCTGCCTTAGTTTGAGGGGTTGCCTTAGTTTGAGCGGTTGCCTTAGTTTGAGCGGTTGGCTTAGTTTGAGCGGCTGCCTTAGTTTGAGCGGTTGCCTTAGTTTGAGCGGCCGCCTTATTTTGAGCGGCTGCCTTAGTTTAAGCGGTTGCCTAAGTTTGAGCGGCCACCTTAGTTTGAGCGGTTGCCTTAGTTTGAGCGGCTGACTTAGTTTGAGAGTCTGCCTTAGTTTGAGCGGCCGCCTTAGTTTGAGCGGATGCCTTAGTTTGAGCGGTTCCCTTAGTTTGAGGGGATGCCTTAGTTTGAGCGGTTGCCTTAGTTTGAGCGGCCGCCTTAGTTTGAGCGGCTGCCATAGTTTGAGCGGCCGCCTTAGTTTGAGCGGCTGCCTTAGTTTCAGCGGTTGCCTTAGTTTGAGCGGTTGCTTTAGTTTGAGCGGCTGCCTTAGTTTGAGCGGCCGCCTTATTTTGAGCGGCTGCCTTAGGTTGAGCGGCTGCCGTAGTTTGAGCGGTTGCCTTAGTTTGAGGTGTTGTCTAAGTTAGAGCCGCCGCCTTAGTTTGAGCGGCTGCCTTAGTTTGAGCGGCTGCCTTAGTTTGAGCGGTTGCCTTAGTTTGAGCAGTTGCCTTATTTTGAGCGGCCGCCTTATTTTGAGCGGCTGCCTTAGTTTGAGCCGTTGCCTTACTTTGAGCGTTTGCCTTAGTTTGAGGGGTTGCCTTAGTTTGAGCGGCCGCCTTAGTTTGAGCGGCTGCCATAGTTTGAGCGGCCGCCTTAGTTTGAGCGGCTGCCTTAGTTTCAGCGGTTGCCTTAGTTTGAAGGGTTGCCTTAGTTTGAGCGGCTGCCTTAGGTTGATCGGCTGCCATAGTTTGAGGGGATGACTTAGTTTGATCGGCTGCCTTAGTTTGAGCGGCCGCCTTAGTTTGAGCGGATGCCTTAGTTTGAGCAGTTGCCTTAGTTTGAGCAGTTGCCTTAGTTTGAGGGGTTGCCTTAGTTTGAGCGGCCGCCTTAGTTTGAGCGGCTGCCATAGTTTGAGCGGCCGCCTTAGTTTGAGCGGCTGCCTTAGTTTCAGCAGTTGCCTTAGTTTGAGCGGTTGCCTTAGTTTGAGCGGCTGCCTTAGTTTGAGCGGCCGCCTTATTTTGAGCGGCTGCCTTAGGTTGAGCGGCTGCCGTAGTTTGAACGGTTGCCTTAGTTTGAGGTGTTGCCTAAGTTAGAGCCGCCGCCTTAGTTTGAGCGGCTGCCTTAGTTTGAGCGGCTGCCTTAGTTTGAGCGGTTGCCTTAGTTTGAGCGGTTGCCTTATTTTGAGCGGCCGCCTTATTTTGAGCGGCTGCCTTAGTTTGAGCGGTTGCCTTACTTTGAGCGGTTGCCTTAGTTTGAGGGGTTGCCTTAGTTTGAGCGGCCGCCTTAGTTTGAGCGGCTGCCATAGTTTGAGCGGCCGCCTTAGTTTGAGCGGCTGCCTTAGTTTCAGCGGTTGCCTTAGTTTGAGCGGTTGCCTTAGTTTGAGCGGCTGCCTTAGGTTGATCGGCTGCCATAGTTTGAGGGGATGACTTAGTTTGAGCGGTTGCCTTAGTTTGAGGGGCTGCCTTAGTTTGAGGGATTCCTTAGTTTGAGGGGTTGCCTTAGTCTGAGGGGTTCCTTAGTTTGAGGGGTTGCCTTAGTTTGAGCGACTGCCTAAGTTTGAGCGGCTGCCTAAGTTTGAGGGGTTGCCTTAGTTTGAGCGGCTGCCTGAGTTTGAGCGGCTGCCTTAGTTTGAGCGGTTGCCTAAGTTTGAGCGGCCGCCTTAGTCTGAGATGCTGCCTTAGTTTGAGCGGTTGCCTAAGTTTGAGCCGCCGCCTTAGTTTGAGCGGCTGCCTTAGTTTGAGGGGATGACTTAGTTTGAGGGGTTCCTTAGTTTCAGGGGTTGCCTTAGTCTGAGGGGTTCCTTAGTTTGAGGGGTTGCCTTAGTTGGAGCGGCTGCCTTAGTTTGAGCGGTTGCCTAAATTTGAGCGGCCGCCTTAGTTTGAGGGGTTGCCTTAGGTTGAGCGGCTGCCTTACTTTGAACGGTTGCCTAAGTTTGAGCGGCTGCCTTAGTTTGAGCGGCTGCCTTAGTTTGAGGGCTTGCCTTAGTTTGAGCGGCTGCCTTAGTTTGAGCGGTTGCCTAAGTTTGAGCGGCCACCTTAGTTTGAGCGGCTGCCTTAGTTTGAGCGGCTGCCTTAGTTTGAGCGGTTGCCTTAGTTTGAGCGGCCACCTTATTTTGAGCGGCTGCCTTAGTTTAAGCGGTTGCCTAAGTTTGAGCGGCCACCTTAGTTTGAGCGGTTGCCTTAGTTTGAGCGGCTGCCTTAGTTTGAGCGGCTGCCTTAGTTTGAGCGGCCGCCTTTGTTTGAGCGGATGCCTTAGTTTGAGCGGTTGCCTTAGTTTGAACGGTTGCCTTAGTTTGAGGGGTTGCCTTAGTTTGAGCGGCCGCCTTAGTTTGAGCGGCTGCCATAGTTTGAGCGGCTGCCTTAGTTTGAGCGGTTGCCTTAGTTTGAGCGGCCACCTTAGTTTGATAGGCTGCCTTAGTTTGAGGGGTTGCCTTAGTTTGAGCGGTTGCCTTAGTTTGAGCGGTTGGCTTAGTTTGAGCGGCTGCCTTAGTTTGAGCGGTTGCCTTAGTTTGAGCGGCCGCCTTATTTTGAGCGGCTGCCTTAGTTTAAGCGGTTGCCTAAGTTTGAGCGGCCACCTTAGTTTGAGCGGTTGCCTTAGTTTGAGCGGCTGCCTTAGTTTGAGCGGCTGCCTTAGTTTGAGCGGCCGCCTTTGTTTGAGCGGATGCCTTAGTTTGAGCGGTTGCCTTAGTTTGAACGGTTGCCTTAGTTTGAGGGGTTGCCTTAGTTTGAGCGGCCGCCTTAGTTTGAGCGGCTGCCATAGTTTGAGCGGCTGCCTTAGTTTGAGCGGTTGCCTTAGTTTGAGCGGCCACCTTAGTTTGATCGGCTGCCATAGTTTGAGGGGATGACTTAGTTTGAGCGGTTGCCTTAGTTTGAGGGGCTGCCTTAGTTTGAGGGATTTCTTATTTGAGGGGTTGCTTAGTCTGAGGGGTTCCTTAGTTTGAGGGGTTGCCTTAGTTTGAGCGACTGCCTAAGTTTGAGCGGCCGCCTAAGTTTGAGGGGTTGCCTTAGTTTGAGCGGCTGCCTGAGTTTGAGCGGCTGCCTTAGTTTGAGCGGTTGCCTAAGTTTGAGCGGCCGCCTTAGTCTGAGATGCTGCCTTAGTTTGAGCGGTTGCCTTAGTTTGGGATGCTGCCTTAGTTTGAGCGGTTGCCTTAGTTTGAGCGGCTGCCTTAGTTTGAGAGGCTGCCTTAGTTTGAGTGGTTGCCTAAGTTTGAGCCGCCGTCTTAGTTTGAGCGGTTGCCTTCGTTTGAGCGGCCGCCTTAGTTTGAGCGGCTGCCTTAGTTTGAGGGGATGACTTAGTTTGAGGGGTTCCTTAATTTGAGGGGTTGCCTTAGTCTGAGAAGTTCCTTAGTTTGAGGGGTTGCCTTAGTTTGAGCGGCCACCGTAGTTTGAGCGGCTGCCTAAATTTGAGCGGCCGCCTTTGTTTGAGGGGTTGCCTTAGTTTGAACGGCTGCCTTAGTTTGAGCGGTTGCCTAAGTTTGAGCGGCTGCCTTAGTTTGAGCGGCTGCCTTACTTTGAGGGGTTGCCTTAGTTTGAGCGGCTGCCTTAGCTTGAGCGGTTGCCTAAGTTTGAGCGGCCACCTTAGTTTGAGCGGCTGCCTTAGTTTGAGCGGTTGCCTAAGTTTGAGCGGCTGCCTTAGTTTGAGGGGTTGCCTCAGTTTGAGCGGCTGCCTTAGTTTGAGCGGTTGCCTTAGTTTGAGCGGCTGCCTTAGTTTCAGCGGTTGCCTTAGTTTGAGCGGTTGCCTTAGTTTGAGCGGCTGCCTTAGTTTGAGCGGTTGCCTTAGTTTGAGGTGTTACCTAAGTTAGAGCCGCCGCCTTAGTTTGAGCGGTTGCCTTAGTTTGAGCGGCTGCCTTAGTTTCAGCGGTTGCCTTAGTTTGAGCGGTTGCCTTAGTTTGAGCGGCTGCCTTAGTTTGAGCGGTTGCCTTAGTTTGAGGTGTTACCTAAGTTAGAGCCGCCGCCGTAGTTTGAGCGGTTGCCCAAGTTTGAGCGGCCGCCTTATTTTGAGCGGCTGCCTTAGGTTGAGCGGCTGCCTTAGTTTGAGCGGTTGCCTTAGTTTGAGGTGTTACCTAAGTTAGAGCCGCCGCCTTAGTTTGAGCGGTTGCCTTAGTTCGAGCGGCTGCCTTAGTTTGAGCGGCTGCCTTAGTTTGAGCGGTTGCCTTAGTTTGAGCGGTTGCCTTATTTTGCGCGGCCGCCTTATTTTGAGCGGCTGCCTTAGTTTGAGCGGTTGCCTTAGTTTGAGCGGCTGCCTTAGTTTGAGCGGCTGCCTTAGTTTGAGCGGTTGCCTTAGTTTGAGCGGTTGCCTCAGATTGAGCGGCTGCCTTAGTTTGAGGGGTTGCCTTAGTTTGAGCGGTTGCCTTAGTTTGAGCGGTTGGCTTAGTTTGAGCGGCTGCCTTAGTTTGAGCGGTTGCCTTAGTTTGAGCGGCCGCCTTATTTTGAGCGGCTGCCTTAGTTTAAGCGGTTGCCTAAGTTTGAGCGGCCACCTTAGTTTGAGCGGTTGCCTTAGTTTGAGCGGCTGACTTAGTTTGAGAGTCTGCCTTAGTTTGAGCGGCCGCCTTAGTTTGAGCGGATGCCTTAGTTTGAGCGGTTGCCTTAGTTTGAGGGGATGCCTTAGTTTGAGCGGTTGCCTTAGTTTGAGCGGCCGCCTTAGTTTGAGCGGCTGCCATAGTTTGAGCGGCCGCCTTAGTTTGAGCGGCTGCCTTAGTTTCAGCGGTTGCCTTAGTTTGAGCGGTTGCTTTAGTTTGAGCGGCTGCCTTAGTTTGAGCGGCCGCCTTATTTTGAGCGGCTGCCTTAGGTTGAGCGGCTGCCGTAGTTTGAGCGGTTGCCTTAGTTTGAGGTGTTGTCTAAGTTAGAGCCGCCGCCTTAGTTTGAGCGGCTGCCTTAGTTTGAGCGGCTGCCTTAGTTTGAGCGGTTGCCTTAGTTTGAGCGGTTGCCTTATTTTGAGCGGCCGCCTTATTTTGAGCGGCTGCCTTAGTTTGAGCCGTTGCCTTACTTTGAGCGTTTGCCTTAGTTTGAGGGGTTGCCTTAGTTTGAGCGGCCGCCTTAGTTTGAGCGGCTGCCATAGTTTGAGCGGCCGCCTTAGTTTGAGCGGCTGCCTTAGTTTCAGCGGTTGCCTTAGTTTGAAGGGTTGCCTTAGTTTGAGCGGCTGCCTTAGGTTGATCGGCTGCCATAGTTTGAGGGGATGACTTAGTTTGAGCGGTTGCCTTAGTTTGAGGGGCTGCCTTAGTTTGAGGGATTCCTTAGTTTGAGGGGTTGCCTTAGTCTGAGGGGTTCCTTAGTTTGAGGGGTTGCCTTAGTTTGTGCGACTGCCTAAGTTTGAGCGGCCGCCTAAGTTTGAGGGGTTGCCTTAGTTTGAGCGGCTGCCTGAGTTTGAGCGGCTGCCTTAGTTTGAGCGGTTGCCTAAGTTTGAGCCGCCGCCTTAGTTTGAGCGGCTGCCTTACTTTGAGGGGATGACTTAGTTTGAGGGGTTCCTTAGTTTGAGGGGTTGCCTTAGTCTGAGGGGTTCCTTAGTTTGAGGGGTTGCCTTAGTTTGAGCGGCCACCGTAGTTTGAGCGGCTGCCTAAATTTGAGCGGCCGCCTTAGTTTGAGGGGTTGCCTTAGTTTGAGCGGCTGCCTTAGTTTGAGCGGTTGCCTAAGTTTGAGCGGCTGCCTTAGTTTGAGCGGCTGCCTTAGTTTGAGGGGTTGCCTTAGTTTGAGCGGCTGCCTTAGTTTGAGCGGTTGCCTAAGTTTGAGCGGCCACCTTAGTTTGAGCGGCTGCCTTAGTTTGAGCGGTTGCCTAAGTTTGAGCGGCTGCCTTAGTTTGAGGGGTTGCCTCAGTTTGAGCGGCTGCCTTAGTTTGAGCGGTTGCCTTAGTTTGTGCGGCTGCCTTAGTTTCAGCGGTTGCCTTAGTTTGAGCGGTTGCCTTAGTTTGAGCGGCTGCCGAAGTTTGAGCGGCCGCCTTATTTTGAGCGGCTGCCTTAGGTTGAGCGGCTGCCTTAGTTTGAGCGGTTGCCTTAGTTTGAGGTGTTGCCTAAGTTAGAGCCGCCGCCTTAGTTTGAGCGGTTGCCTTAGTTTGAGCGGCTGCCTTAGTTTGAGCGGCTGCCTTAGTTTGAGCCGTTGCCTTAGTTTGAGCGGTTGACTTATTTTGCGCGGCCGCCTTATTTTGAGCGGCTGCCTTAGTTTGAGCGGTTGCCTTAGTTTGAGCGGCTGCCTTAGTTTGAGCGGCTGCCTTAGTTTGAGCGGTTGCCTTAGTTTGAGCGGTTGCCTCAGTTTGAGCGGCTGCCTTAGTTTGAGGGGTTGCCTTAGTTTGAGCGGTTGCCTTAGTTTGAGCGGTTGGCTTAGTTTGAGCGGCTGCCTTAGTTTGAGCGGTTGCCTTAGTTTGAGCGGTTGCCTCAGTTTGAGCGGCTGCCTTAGTTTGAGGGGTTGCCTTAGTTTGAGCGGTTGCCTTAGTTTGAGCGGTTGGCTTAGTTTGAGCGGCTGCCTTAGTTTGAGCGGTTGCCTTAGTTTGAGCGGTTGCCTCAGTTTGAGCGGCTGCCTTAGTTTGAGCGGCTGCCTTAGTTTGAGCGGCTGCCTTAGTTTGAGCGATTGCCTTAGTTTGAGCGGTTGCCTCAGTTTGAGCGGCTGCCTTAGTTTGAGGGGTTGCCTTAGTTTGAGCGGTTGCCTTAGTTTGAGCGGCCGCCTTATTTTGAGCGGCTGCCTTAGTTTAAGCGGTTGCCTAAGTTTGAGCGGCCACCTTAGTTTGAGCGGTTGCCTTAGTTTGAGCGGCTGCCTTAGTTTGAGCGGCTGCCTTAGTTTGAGCGGCCGCCTTAGTTTGAGCGGATGCCTTAGTTTGAGCGGTTGCCTGAGTTTGAGCGGTTGCCTTAGTTTGAGGGGTTGCCTTAGTTTGAGCGGTTGCCTTATTTTGAGCGGTTGGCTTAGTTTGAGCGGCTGCCTTAGTTTGAGCGGTTGCCTTAGTTTGAGCGGCCGCCTTATTTTGAGCGGCTGCCTTAGTTTAAGCGGTTGCCTAAGTTTGAGCGGCCACCTTAGTTTGAGCGGATGCCTTAGTTTGAGCGGTTGCCTGAGTTTGAGCGGTTGCCTTAGTTTGAGGGGTTGCCTTAGTTTGAGCGGTTGCCTTATTTTGAGCGGTTGGCTTAGTTTGAGCGGCTGCCTTAGTTTCAGCGGTTGCCTTAGTTTGAGCGGTTGCCTTAGTTTGAGCGGCTGCCTTAGTTTGAGCGGCCGCCTTATTTTGAGCGGCTGCCTTCGGTTGAGCGGCTGCCGTAGTTTGAGCGGTTGCCTTAGTTTGAGGTGTTGCCTAAGTTAGAGCCGCCGCCTTAGTTTGAGCGGCTGCCTTAGTTTGAGCGGCTGCCTTAGTTTGAGCCGTTGCCTTAGTTTGAGCGGTTGCCTTATTTTGAGCGGCCGCCTTATTTTGAGCGGCTGCCTTAGTTTGAGCGGTTGCCTTACTTTGAGCGGTTGCCTTAGTTTGAGGGGTTGCCTTAGTTTGAGCGGCCGCCTTAGTTTGAGCGGCTGCCATTGTTTGAGCGGCCGCCTTAGTTTGAGCGGCTGCCTTAGTTTCAGCGGTTGCCTTAGTTTGAGCGGTTGCCTTAGTTTGAGCGGCTGCCTTAGGTTGATCGGCTGCCATAGTTTGAGGGGATGACTTAGTTTGAGCGGTTGCCTTAGTTTGAGGGGCTGCCTTAGTTTGAGGGATTCCTTAGTTTGAGGGGTTGCCTTAGTCTGAGGGGTTCCTTAGTTTGAGGGGTTGCCTTAGTTTGAGCGACTGCCTAAGTTTGAGCGGCCGCCTAAGTTTGAGGGGTTGCCTTAGTTTGAGCGGCTGCCTGAGTTTGAGCGGCTGCCTTAGTTTGAGCGGTTGCCTAAATTTGAGCCACCGCCTTAGTTTGAGCGGCTGCCTTAGTTTGAGGGGATGACTTAGTTTGAGGGGTTCCTTAGTTTGAGGGGTTGCCTTAGTCTGAGGGGTTCCTTAGTTTGAGGGGTTGCCTTAGTTTGAGCGGCCACCGTAGTTTGAGCGGCTGCCTAAATTTGAGCGGCCGCCTTAGTTTGAGGGGTTGCCTTAGTTTGAGCGGCTGCCTTAGTTTGAGCGGTTGCCTAAGTTTGAGCGGCTGCCTTAGTTTGAGCGGCTGCCTTAGTTTGAGGGGTTGCCTTAGTTTGAGCGGCTGCCTTAGTTTGAGCGGTTGCCTAAGTTTGAGCGGCCACCTTAGTTTGAGCGGCTGCCTTAGTTTGAGCGGTTGCCTAAGTTTGAGCGGCTGCCTTAGTTTCAGCGGTTGCCTTAGTTTGAGCGGCTGCCTTAGTTTCAGCGGTTGCCTTAGTTTGAGCGGCTGCCGAACTTTGAGCGGTTGCCTTAGTTTGAGGTGTTGCCTAAGTTAGAGCCGCCGCCTTAGTTTGAGCGGTTGCCTTAGTTTGAGCGGCTGCCTTAGTTTGAGCGGCTGCCTTAGTTTGAGCGGTTGCCTTAGTTTGAGCGGTTGCCTTATTTTGCGCGGCCGCCTTATTTTGAGCGGCTGCCTTAGTTTGAGCGGTTGCCTTAGTTTGAGCGGCTGCCTTAGTTTGAGCGGCTGCCTTAGTTTGAGCGGTTGCCTTAGTTTGAGCGGTTGCCTCAGTTTGAGCGGCTGCCTTAGGTTGAGGGGTTGCCTTAGTTTGAGCGGTTGCCTTAGTTTGAGCGGTTGGCTTAGTTTGAGCGGCTGCCTTAGTTTGAGCGGTTGCCTTAGTTTGAGCGGTTGCCTCAGTTTGAGCGGCTGCCTTAGTTTGAGGGGTTGCCTTAGTTTGAGCGGTTGCCTTAGTTTGAGCGGTTGGCTTAGTTTGAGCGGCTGCCTTAGTTTGAGCGGTTGCCTTAGTTTGAGCGGTTGCCTCAGTTTGAGCGGCTGCCTTAGTTTGAGCGGCTGCCTTAGTTTGAGCGGCTGCCTTAGTTTGAGCGGTTGCCTTAGTTTGAGCGGTTGCCTCAGTTTGAGCGGCTGCCTTAGTTTGAGGGGTTGCCTTAGTTTGAGCGGTTGCCTTAGTTTGAGCGGCAGCCTTATTTTGAGCGGCTGCCTTAGTTTAAGCAGTTGCCTAAGTTTGAGCGGCCACCTTAGTTTGAGCGGTTGCCTTAGTTTGAGCGGCTGCCTTAGTTTGAGCGGCTGCCTTAGTTTGAGCGGCCGCCTTAGTTTGAGCGGATGCCTTAGTTTGAGCGGTTGCCCTGGTTTGAGCGGTTGCCTTAGTTTGAGGGGTTGCCTTAGTTTGAGCGGCTGCCATAGTTTGAGCGGCCGCCTTAGTTTGAGCGGCTGCCTTAGTTTCAGCGGTTGCCTTAGTTTGAGCGGTTGCCTTAGTTTGAGCGGCTGCCTTAGTTTGAGCGGCCGCCTTATTTTGAGCGGCTGCCTTAGTTTGAGCGGCTGCCGTAGTTTGAGCGGTTGCCTTAGTTTGAGGTGTTGCCTAAGTTGGAGCCGCCGCCTTAGTTTGAGCGGCTGCCTTAGTTTGAGCGGCTGCCTTAGTTTGAGCGGTTGCCTTAGTTTGAGCGGTTGCCTTATTTTGAGCGGCCGCCTTATTTTGAGCGGCTGCCTTAGTTTGAGGGGTTGCCTTAGTTTGAGCGGCCGCCTTAGTTTGAGCGGCTGCCATAGTTTGAGCGGCCGCCTTAGTTTGAGCGGCTGCCTTAGTTTCAGCGGTTGCCTTAGTTTGAGCGGTTGCCTTAGTTTGAGCGGCTGCCTTAGTTTGAGAGGCTGCCTTAGTTTGAGCGGTTGCCTTAGTTTGAGCAGTTGCCTTATTTTGCGCGCCGCCTTATTTTGAGCGGCTGCCTTAGTTTGAGCGGTTGCCTTAGTTTGAGCGGCTGCCTTAGTTTGAGCGGCTGCCTTAGTTAGAGCGGTTGCCTTAGTTTGAGCGGTTGCCTCAGTTTGAGCGGCTGCCTTAGTTTGAGGGGTTGCCTTAGTTTGAGCGGTTACCTTAGTTTGAGCGGTTGCCTTAGTTTGAGCGGCTGCCTTAGTTTGAGCGGCTGCCTTAGTTTGAGCGGCCGCCTTAGTTTGAGCGGCTGGCATAGTTTGAGCGGCCGCCTTAGTTTGAGCGGCTGCCTTAGTTTGAGCGGTTGCCTTAGTTTGAGCGGTTGCCTTAGTTTGAGCGGCTGCCTTAGTTTGAGCGGCCGCCTTATTTTGAGCGGCTGCCTTAGGTTGAGCGGCTGCCGTAGTTTGAGCGGTTGCCTTAGTTTGAGGTGTTGCCTAAGTTAGAGCCGCCGCCTTAGTTTGAGCGGCTGCCTTAGTTTGAGCGGCTGCCTTAGTTTGAGCGGTTGCCTTAGTTTGAGCGGTTGCCTTATTTTGAGCGGCCGCCTTATTTTGAGCGGCTGCCTTAGTTTGAGCGGTTGCTTAGTTTGAGGGGTTGCCTTAGTTTGAGCGGCCGCCTTAGTTTGAGCGGCTGCCATAGTTTGAGCGGCCGCCTTAGTTTGAGCGGCTGCCTTAGTTTGAGCGGCTGCCTTAGTTTGAGCGGTTGCCTTAGTTTGAGCGGTTGCCTTATTTTGAGCGGCCGCCTTATTTTGAGCGGCTGCCTTAGTTTGAGCGGTTGCCTTAGTTTGAGGGGTTGCCTTAGTTTGAGCGGCCGCCTTAGTTTGAGCGGCTGCCATAGTTTGATCGGCCGCCTTAGTTTGAGCGGCCGCCTTATTTTGAGCAGCTGCCTTAGTTTCAGCGGTTGCCTTAGTTTGAGCGGTTGCCTTAGTTTGAGCGGCTGCCTTAGGTTGAGCGGCTGCCTTAGTTTGAGGTGTTGCCTAAGTTAGAGCCGCCGCCTTAGTTTGAGCGGTTGCCTTAGTTTGAGCGGCTGCCTTAGTTTGAGCGGCTGCCTTAGTTTGAGTGGTTGCTTTAATTTGAGCGGTTGCCTTAGTTTAAGCGGTTGCCTTAGTTTTTAGCGGCTGCCTTAGTTTGAGCGGCTGCCTTAGTTTAAGCGGTTGCCTTAGTTTGAGCGGCTGCCTTAGTTTGAATGGTTGCCTTAGTTTGAGCGGTTGCCTCAGTTTGAGCGGCTGCCTTAGTTTGAGGGGTTGCCTTAGTTTGAGCGGTTGCCTTAATTTGAGCGGTTGCCTTAGTTTGAGCGACTGCCTTAGTTTGAGCGGTTGCCTTAGTTTGAGCGGACGCCTTATTTTGAGCGGTAGCCTTAGTTTGAGCGGTTGCCTTAGTTTGAGCGGTTGCCTTAGTTTGAGCGTCTGCCTTAGTTTGAGCGGTTGCCTTAGTTTGAGCGGCCGCCTTATTTTGAGCGGCTGCCTTAGTTTGAGCGGTTGCCTTAGTTTGAGCGGTTGCCTAAGTTTGAGGGGTTGCCTAAGTTTGAGCCGCCGCCTTAGTTTGAGCGGTTGCCTTAGTTTGAGGGGATGACTTAGTTTGAGGGGTTCCTTAGTTTGAGGGGTTGCCTTAGTCTGAGGGGTTCCTTAGTTTGAGGGGTTGCCTTAGTTTGAGCGGCCACCGTCGTTTGAGCGGCTGCCCAAATTTGAGCGGCCGCCTTAGTTTGAGGGGTTGCCTTAGTTTGAGCGGCTGCCTTAGTTTGAGGGGTTGCCTCAGTTTGAGCGGCAGCCGAAGTTTGAGCGGCCGCCTTATTTTGAGCGGCTGCCTTAGGTTGAGCGGTTGCCTTAGTTTGAGGTGTTGCCTAAGTTAGAGCCGCCGCCTTAGTTTGAGCGGTTGCCTTAGTTTGAGCGGCTGCCTTAGTTTGAGCGGCTGCCTTAGTTTGAGCCGTTGCCTTAGTTTGAGCGGTTGCCTTAATTTGCGCGGCCGCCTTATTTTGAGCGGCTGCCTTAATTTGAGCGGTTGCCTTAGTTTGAGCGGCTGCCTTAGTTTGAGCGGCTGCCTTAGTTTGAGCGGTTGCCTTAGTTTGAGCGGTTGCTTCAGTTTGAGCGGCTGCCTTAGTTTGAGTGGTTGCCTTAGTTTGAGCGGCTGCCTTAGTTTGAGCGGTTGCCTTAGTTTGAGGGGTTGCCTTATTTAGAGCTTCTGCCTTAGTTTAAGCGGTTGCCTAAGTTTGAGCGGCCACCTTAGTTTGAGCGATTGCCTTAGTTTGAGCGGCTGCCTTAGTTTGAGCGGCTGCCTTAGTTTGAGCGGCCGCCTTAGTTTGAGCGGATGCCTTAGTTTGAGCGGCCGCCTTATTTTGAGCTGCTGCCTTAGGATGAGCGGCTGCCTTAGTTTGAGCGGTTGCCTTAGTTTGAGGTGTTGCCTTAGTTTGAGGGGTTGCCTTAATTTGAGCGGCCGCCTTAGTTTGAGCGGCTGCCATAGTTTGAGAGGCCGCCTTAGTTTGAGCGGCTGCCTTAGATTGAGCGGTTGCCTTAGTTTGAGCGGTTTCCTTAGTTTGAGCGGCTGCCTTAGTTTGAGCGGCCGCCTTATTTTGAGCGGCTGCCTTAGGTTGAGCGGCCGCCTTAGTTTGAGCGGCTGCCTTAGTTTGAGCGGCTGCCTTAGTTTGAGCGGTTGCCTTAGTTTGAGCGGTTGCCTTATTTTGAGCGGCCGCCTTATTTTGAGCGGCTGCCTTAGTTTGAGCGGCTGCCTTAGTTTGAGCGGCTGCCTTAGTTTGAGGGGTTGCCTAAGTTTGAACGGCCGCCTTAGTTTGAGCGGTTGCCTTAGTTTGAGCGGCTGCCTTAGTTTGAGCGGTTGCCTTAGTTTGAGATGCTGCCTTAGTTTGAGCGGTGGCCTAAGTTTGAGCGGCCGCCTTAGTTTAATCGGCTGCCATAGTTTGAGGGGATGACTTAGTTTGAGCGGTTGCCTTAGTTTGAGGGGCTGCCTTAGTTTGAGGGATTCCTTAGTTTGAGGGGTTGCCTTAGTCTGAGGGGTTCCTTAGTTTGAGGGGTTGCCTTAGTTTGAGTGACTGCCTAAGTTTGAGCGGCCGCCTAAGTTTCAGGGTTTGCCTTAGTTTGAGCGGCTGCCTGAGTTTGAGCGGTTGCCTAAGTTTGAGCGGCTGCCTTAGTTTGAGCGGTTGCCTAAGTTTGAGCGGCCGCCTTAGTTTGAGATGCTGCCTTAGTTTGAGCGGTTGCCTTAGTTTGAGTTGCTGCCTTAGTTTGAGCGTTTGCCTTAGTTTGAGCGGCTGCCTTAGTTTGAGCGGCTGCCTGAGTTTGAGCGGTTGCCTAAGTTTGAGCGGCTGCCTTAGTTTGAGCGGTTGCCTAAGTTTGAGCGGCCGCCTTAGTTTGAGATGCTGCCTTAGTTTGAGCGGTTGCCTTAGTTTGAGATGCTGCCTTAGTTTGAGGGGTTGCCTAAGTTTGAGCCGCCGCCTTAGTTTGAGCGGTTGCCTTAGTTTGAGATGCTGCCTTAGTTTGAGCGGTTGCCTTAGTTTGAGATGCTGCCTTAGTTTGAGCGGTTGCCTTAGTTTGAGATGCTGCCTTAGTTTGAGCGGCTGCCTTAGTTTGAGCGGCCGCCTTAGTTTGAGCGGCTGCCTTAGTTTGAGGGGATGACTTAGTTTGAGCGGTTGCCTTAGTTTGAGGTGTTGCCTAAGTTAGAGCCGCCGCCTTAGTTTGAGCGGCTGCCTTAGTTTGAGCGGCTGCCTTAGTATGAGCGGTTGCCTCAGTTTGAGCGGTTGCCTCAGTTTGAGGGGTTGCCTTGGTTTGAGCGGTTGCCTTATTTTGAGCGGTTGCCTTAGTTTGAGCGGCTGCCGTAGTTTGAGCGGTTGCCTTAGTTTGAGCGGCCGCCTTATTTTGAGCGGCTGCCTTAGTTTAAGCGGTTGCCTAAGTTTGAGCGGCCACCTTAGTTTGAGCGGTTGCCTTAGTTTGAGCGGTTGCCTTAGTTTCAGCGGTTGCCTTAGTTTGAGGGGTTGCCTTAGTTTGAGCGGCCGCCTTAGTTTGAGCGGTTGCCTTAGTTTGAGCGGCTGCCTTAGTTTGAGCGGCTGCCTTAGTTTGAGCGGTTGCCTTAGTTTGAGCGGTTGCCTTATTTTGAGCGGCCGCCTTATTTTGAGCGGCTGCCTTAGTTTGAGCGGTTGCCTTAGTTTGAGCGGCTGCCTTAGTTTGAGCGGTTGCCTTATTTTGAGCGGCTGCCTTAGTTTGAGCGGTTGCCTTAGTTTGAGATGCTGCCTTAGTTTGAGCGGTTGCCTTAGTTTGAGCGGCTGCCTTAGTTTGAGCGCATGCCTTAGTTTGAGGGGTTGCCGTAGTTTGAGCGGCCGCCTTATTTTGAGCGGCTGCCTAAGTTTGAGGGGATGACTTAGTTTGAGGGGTTCCTTAGTTTGAGGGGTTGCCTTAGTCTGAGGGGTTCCTTAGTTTGAGGGGTTGCCTTAGTTTGAGCGGCCACCGTAGTTTGAGCGGCTGCCTAAATTTGAGCGGCCGCCTTAGTTTGAGGGGTTGCCTTAGTTTGAGCGGCTGCCTTAGTTTGAGCGGTTGCCTAAGTTTGAGCGGCTGCCTTAGTTTGAGCGGCTGCCTTAGTTTGAGGGGTTGCCTTAGTTTGAGCGGCTGCCTTAGTTTGAGCGGTTGCCTAAGTTTGAGCGGCCACCTTAGTTTGAGCGGCTGACTAAGTTTGAGCGGTTGCCTAAGTTTGAGCGGCTGCCTTAGTTTGAGGGGTTGCCTCAGTTTGAGCGGCTGCCTTAGTTTGAGCGGTTGCCTAAGTTTGAGCGGCTGCCTTAGTTTCAGCGGTTGCCTTATTTTGAGCGGCTGCCTTAGGTTGAGCGGCTGCCTTAGTTTGAGCGGCTGCCTTATTTCGAGGGGTTGCCTAAGTTTAAACGGCCGCCTTAGTTTGAGCGGCTGCCTTAGTTTGAGCGGCTGCCTTAGTTTGAGCGGTTGCCTCAGTTTGAGATGCTGCCTTAGTTTGAGCGGTGGCCTAAGTTTGAGCGGCCGCCTTAGTTTAATCGGCTGCCATAGTTTGAGGGGATGACTTAGTTTGAGCGGTTGCCTTAGTTTGAGGGGTTGCCTCAGTTTGAGCGGCTGCCGAAGTTTGAGCGGCCGCCTTATTTTGAGCGGCTGCCTTAGGATGAGCGGCTGCCTTATTTTGAGCGGTTGCCTTAGTTTGAGGTATTGCCTAAGTTAGAGCCGCCGCCTTAGTTTGAGCAGTTGCCTTCGTTTGAGCGGCTGCCTTAGTTTGAGCGGCTGCCTTAGTTTGAGCGGTTGCCTTAGTTTGAGCGGTTGCCTTATTTTGCGCGGCCGCCTTATTTTGAGCGGCTGCCTTAGTTTGAGCGGTTGCCTTAGTTTGAGCGGCTGCCTTAGTTTGAGCGGCTGCCTTAGTTTGAGCGGTTGCCTTAGTTTGAGCGGTTGCCTCAGTTTGAGCGGCTGCCTTAGTTTGAGCGGTTGCCTTAGTTTGAGCGGTTGCCTTAGTTTGAGCGGCTGCCTTAGTTTGAGCGGTTGCCTTAGTTTGAGCGGCCGCCTTATTTTGAGCGGCTGCCTTAGTTTAAGCGGTTGCCTAATTTTGAGCGGCCACCTTAGTTTGAGCGGTTGCCTTAGTTTGAGCGGCTGCCTTAGTTTGAGCGGCTGCCTTAGTTTGAGCGGCCGCCTTAGAATGAGCGGATGCCTTAGTTTGAGCGGTTGCCTTAGTTTGAGCGGTTGCCTTAGTTTGAGGGGTTGCGTTAGTTTGAGCGGTTGCCTTAGTTTGAGCGGCTGCCATAGTTTGAGCGGCCGCCTTAGTTTGAGCGGCTGCCATAGTTCCAGCGGCTGCCATAGTTTCAGCGGTTGCCTTAGTTTGAGCGGCTGCCTTAGTTTGAGCGGCCGCCTTATTTTGAGCGGCTGCCTTAGGTTGAGCGGCTGCCTTAGTTTGAGCGGTTGCCTTAGTTTGAGGTGTTGCCTAAGTTAGAGCCGCCGCCTTAGTTTGAGCGGCTGCCTTAGTTTGAGCGGCTGCCTTAGTTTGAGCGGTTGCCTTAGTTTGAGCGGTTGCCTTAGTTTGAGCGGCTGCCTTAGTTTGAGCGGTTGCCTTAGTTTGAGCGGTTGCCTTATTTTGAGCGGCCGCCTTATTTTGAGCGGCTGCCATAGTTTGAGCGGTTGACTTAGTTTGAGCGGCTGCCTTAGTTTGAGCGGTTGCCTTAGTTTGAGCGGTTGCCTCAGTTTGAGCGGCTGCCTTAGTTTGAGGGGTTGCCTTAGTTTGAGCGGTTGCCTTAGTTTGAGCGGCTGCCTTAGTTTGAGCGGTTGCCTTAGTTTGAGCGGCCGACTTATTTTGAGCGGCTGCCTTAGTTTGAGCGGTTGCCTTAGTTTGAGATGCTGCCTTAGTTTGAGCGGTTGCCTTAGTTTGAGCGGCTGCCTTAGTTTGAGCGGCTGCCTTAGTTTGAGGAGTTGCCTAAGTTTGAGCCGCCGCCTTAGTTTGAGCGGTTGCCTTAGTTTGAGCGGCCGCCTTAGTTTCAGCGGCTGCCTTAGTTTGAGGGGATGACTTAGTTTGAGGGGTTCCTTAATTTGAGGGGTTGCCTTAGTCTGAGGGGTTCCTTAGTTTGAGGGGTTGCCTTAGTTTGAGCGGCCACCGTAGTTTGTGCGGCTGCCTAAATTTGAGCGGCACCTTAGTTTGAGGGGTTGCCTTAGTTTGAGCGGCTGCCTTCGTTTGAGCGGTTGCCTAAGTTTGAGCGGCTGCCTAAGTTTGAGCGGCTGCCTTAGTTTGAGGGGTTGCCTTAGTTTGAGCGGCTGCCTTAGTTTGAGCGGTTGCCTAAGTTTGAGCGGCCACCTTAGTTTGAGCGGCTGCCTTAGTTTGAGCGGTTGCCTAAGTTTGAGCGGCTGCCTTAGTTTGAGGGGTTGCCTCAGTTTGAGCGGCTGCCTTAGTTTGAGCGGTTGCCTTATTTTGAGCGGCTGCCTTAGTTTCAGCGGTTGCCTTGGTTTGAGCGGCTGCCGAAGTTTGAGCGGCCGCCTTATTTTGAGCGGCTGCCTTAGGTTGAGCGGCTGCCTTAGTTTGAGCGGTTGCCTTAGTTTGAGGTGTTGCCTGAGTTAGAGCCGCCGCCTTAGTTTGAGCGGTTGCCTTAGTTTGAGCGGCTGCCTTAGTTTGAGCGGCTGCCTTAGTTTGAGCGGTTGCCTTAGTTTGAGCGGTTGCCTTATTTTGCGCGGCCGCCTTATTTTGAGCGGCTGCCTTAGTTTGAGCGGTTGCCTTAGTTTGAGCGGCTGCCTTAGTTTGAGCGGCTGCCATAGTTTGAGCGGTTGCCTTAGTTTGAGCGGTTGCCTCAGTTTGAGCGGCTGCCTTAGTTTGAGGGGTTGCCTTAGTTTGAGCGGTTGCCTTAGTTTGAGCGGCTGCCTTAGTTTGAGCGCTTGCCTTAGTTTGAGCGGCCGCCTTATTTTGAGCGGTTGCCTTAGTTTGAGCGGCTGCCTTAGTTTGAGCGGCTGCCTTAGTTTGAGCGGCCGCCTTAGAATGAGCGGATGCCTTAGTTTGAGCGGTTGCCTTAGTTTGAGCGGTTGCCTTAGTTTGAGGGGTTGCGTTAGTTTGAGCGGTTGCCTTAGTTTGAGCGGCTGCCATAGTTTGAGCGGCCGCCTTAGTTTGAGCGGCTGCCATAGTTCCAGCGGCTGCCATAGTTTCAGCGGTTGCCTTAGTTTGAGCGGCTGCCTTAGTTTGAGCGGCCGCCTTATTTTGAGCGGCTGCCTTAGGTTGAGCGGCTGCCTTAGTTTGAGCGGTTGCCTTAGTTTGAGGTGTTGCCTAAGTTAGAGCCGCCGCCTTAGTTTGAGCGGCTGCCTTAGTTTGAGCGGCTGCCTTAGTTTGAGCGGTTGCCTTAGTTTGAGCGGTTGCCTTAGTTTGAGCGGCTGCCTTAGTTTGAGCGGTTGCCTTAGTTTGAGCGGTTGCCTTATTTTGAGCGGCCGCCTTATTTTGAGCGGCTGCCATAGTTTGAGCGGTTGACTTAGTTTGAGCGGCTGCCTTAGTTTGAGCGGTTGCCTTAGTTTGAGCGGTTGCCTCAGTTTGAGCGGCTGCCTTAGTTTGAGGGGTTGCCTTAGTTTGAGCGGTTGCCTTAGTTTGAGCGGCTGCCTTAGTTTGAGCGGTTGCCTTAGTTTGAGCGGCCGACTTATTTTGAGCGGCTGCCTTAGTTTGAGCGGTTGCCTTAGTTTGAGATGCTGCCTTAGTTTGAGCGGTTGCCTTAGTTTGAGCGGCTGCCTTAGTTTGAGCGGCTGCCTTAGTTTGAGGAGTTGCCTAAGTTTGAGCCGCCGCCTTAGTTTGAGCGGTTGCCTTAGTTTGAGCGGCCGCCTTAGTTTCAGCGGCTGCCTTAGTTTGAGGGGATGACTTAGTTTGAGGGGTTCCTTAATTTGAGGGGTTGCCTTAGTCTGAGGGGTTCCTTAGTTTGAGGGGTTGCCTTAGTTTGAGCGGCCACCGTAGTTTGTGCGGCTGCCTAAATTTGAGCGGCACCTTAGTTTGAGGGGTTGCCTTAGTTTGAGCGGCTGCCTTCGTTTGAGCGGTTGCCTAAGTTTGAGCGGCTGCCTAAGTTTGAGCGGCTGCCTTAGTTTGAGGGGTTGCCTTAGTTTGAGCGGCTGCCTTAGTTTGAGCGGTTGCCTAAGTTTGAGCGGCCACCTTAGTTTGAGCGGCTGCCTTAGTTTGAGCGGTTGCCTAAGTTTGAGCGGCTGCCTTAGTTTGAGGGGTTGCCTCAGTTTGAGCGGCTGCCTTAGTTTGAGCGGTTGCCTTATTTTGAGCGGCTGCCTTAGTTTCAGCGGTTGCCTTGGTTTGAGCGGCTGCCGAAGTTTGAGCGGCCGCCTTATTTTGAGCGGCTGCCTTAGGTTGAGCGGCTGCCTTAGTTTGAGCGGTTGCCTTAGTTTGAGGTGTTGCCTGAGTTAGAGCCGCCGCCTTAGTTTGAGCGGTTGCCTTAGTTTGAGCGGCTGCCTTAGTTTGAGCGGCTGCCTTAGTTTGAGCGGTTGCCTTAGTTTGAGCGGTTGCCTTATTTTGCGCGGCCGCCTTATTTTGAGCGGCTGCCTTAGTTTGAGCGGTTGCCTTAGTTTGAGCGGCTGTCTTAGTTTGAGCGGCTGCCATAGTTTGAGCGGTTGCCTTAGTTTGAGCGGTTGCCTCAGTTTGAGCGGCTGCCTTAGTTTGAGGGGTTGCCTTAGTTTGAGCGGTTGCCTTAGTTTGAGCGGCTGCCTTAGTTTGAGCGCTTGCCTTAGTTTGAGCGGCCGCCTTATTTTGAGCGGCTGCCTTAGTTTAAGCGGTTGCCTAAGTTTGAGCGGCCACCTTAGTTTGAGCGGTTGCCTTAGTTTGAGCGGCTGCCTTAGATTGAGCGGCTGCCTTAGTTTGAGCGGCCGCCTTAGTTTGAGCGGATGCCTTAGTTTGAGCGGTTGCCTTAGTTTGAGCGGTTGCCTTAGTTTGAGGGGTTGCCTTAGTTTGAGCGGCCGCCTTAGTTTGAGCGGCTGCCATAGTTTGAGCGGCCGCCTTAGTTTGAGCGGCTGCCTTAGTTTCAGCGGTTGCCTTAGTTTGAGCGGTTGCCTTAGTTTGAGCGGCTGCCTTAGTTTGAGCGGCCGCCTTATTTTGAGCGGCTGCCTTAGGTTGAGCGGCTGCCTTAGTTGGAGCGGTTGCCTTAGTTTGAGGTGTTGCCTAAGTTAGAGCCGCCGCCTTAGTTTGAGCGGCTGCCTTAGTTTGAGCGGTTGCCTTAGTTTGAGCGGTTGCCTTAGTTTGAGCGGTTGCCTTATTTTGAGCGGCCGCCTTATTTTGAGCGGCTGCCTTAGTTTCAGCAGTTGCCTTATTTTGAGCGGCTGCCTTAGGTTGAGCGGCTGCCTTAGTTTGAGCGGCTGCCTTATTTCGAGGGGTTGCCTAAGTTTAAACGGCCGCCTTAGTTTGAGCGGCTGCCTTAGTTTGAGCGGCTGCCTTAGTTTGAGCGGTTGCCTCAGTTTGAGATGCTGCCTTAGTTTGAGCGGTGGCCTAAGTTTGAGCGGCCGCCTTAGTTTAATCGGCTGCCATAGTTTGAGGGGATGACTTAGTTTGAGCGGTTGCCTTAGTTTGAGGGGTTGCCTCAGTTTGAGCGGCTGCCGAAGTTTGAGCGGCCGCCTTATTTTGAGCGGCTGCCTTAGGATGAGCGGCTGCCTTATTTTGAGCGGTTGCCTTAGTTTGAGGTGTTGCCTAAGTTAGAGCAGCCGCCTTAGTTTGAGCGGTTGCCTTAGTTTGAGCGGCTGCCTTAGTTTGAGCGGCTGCCTTAGTTTGAGCGGTTGCCTTAGTTTGAGCGGTTGCCTTATTTTGCGCGGCCGCCTTATTTTGAGCGGCTGCCTTAGTTTGAGCGGTTGCCTTAGTTTGAGCGGCTGCCTTAGTTTGAGCGGCTGCCTTAGTTTGAGCGGTTGCCTTAGTTTGAGCGGTTGCCTCAGTTTGAGCGGCTGCCTTAGTTTGAGCGGTTGCCTTAGTTTGAGCGGTTGCCTTAGTTTGAGCGGCTGCCTTAGTTTGAGCGGTTGCCTTAGTTTGAGCGGCCGCCTTATTTTGAGCGGCTGCCTTAGTTTAAGCGGTTGCCTAATTTTGAGCGGCCACCTTAGTTTGAGCGGTTGCCTTAGTTTGAGCGGCTGCCTTAGTTTGAGCGGCTGCCTTAGTTTGAGCGGCCGCCTTAGAATGAGCGGATGCCTTAGTTTGAGCGGTTGCCTTAGTTTGAGCGGTTGCCTTAGTTTGAGGGGTTGCCTTAGTTTGAGCGGTTGCCTTAGTTTGAGCGGCTGCCATAGTTTGAGCGGCCGCCTTAGTTTGAGCGGCTGCCATAGTTTCAGCGGCTGCCATAGTTTCAGCGGTTGCCTTAGTTTGAGCGGCTGCCTTAGTTTGAGCGGCCGCCTTATTTTGAGCGGCTGCCTTAGGTTGAGCGGCTGCCTTAGTTTGAGCGGTTGCCTTAGTTTGAGGTGTTGCCTAAGTTAGAGCCGCCGCCTTAGTTTGAGCGGCTGCCTTAGTTTGAGCGGCTGCCTTAGTTTGAGCGGTTGCCTTAGTTTGAGCGGTTGCCTTAGTTTGAGCGGCTGCCTTAGTTTGAGCGGTTGCCTTAGTTTGAGCGGTTGCCTTATTTTGAGCGGCCGCCTTATTTTGAGCGGCTGCCATAGTTTGAGCGGTTGCCTTAGTTTGAGCGGCTGCCTTAGTTTGAGCGGTTGCCTTAGTTTGAGCGGTTGCCTCAGTTTGAGCGGCTGCCTTAGTTTGAGGGGTTGCCTTAGTTTGAGCGGTTGCCTTAGTTTGAGCGGCTGCCTTAGTTTGAGCGGTTGCCTTAGTTTGAGCGGCCGCCTTATTTTGAGCGGCTGCCTTAGTTTGAGCGGTTGCCTTAGTTTGAGATGCTGCCTTAGTTTGAGCGGTTGCCTTAGTTTGAGCGGCTGCCTTAGTTTGAGCGGCTGCCTTAGTTTGAGGAGTTGCCTAAGTTTGAGCCGCCGCCTTAGTTTGAGCGGTTGCCTTAGTTTGAGCGGCCGCCTTAGTTTGAGCGGCTGCCTTAGTTTGAGGGGATGACTTAGTTTGAGGGGTTCCTTAATTTGAGGGGTTGCCTTAGTCTGAGGGGTTCCTTAGTTTGAGGGGTTGCCTTAGTTTGAGCGGCCACCGTAGTTTGAGTGGCTGCCGAAATTTGAGCGGCACCTTAGTTTGAGGGGTTGCCTTAGTTTGAGCGGCTGCCTTCGTTTGAGCGGTTGCCTAAGTTTGAGCGGCTGCCTAAGTTTGAGCGGCTGCCTTAGTTTGAGGGGTTGCCTTAGTTTGAGCGGCTGCCTTAGTTTGAGCGGTTGCCTAAGTTTGAGCGGCCACCTTAGTTTGAGCGGCTGCCTTAGTTTGAGCGGTTGCCTAAGTTTGAGCGGCTGCCTTAGTTTGAGGGGTTGCCTCAGTTTGAGCGGCTGCCTTAGTTTGAGCGGTTGCCTTATTTTGAGCGGCTGCCTTAGTTTCAGCGGTTGCCTTGGTTTGAGCGGCTGCCGAAGTTTGAGCGGCCGCCTTATTTTGAGCGGCTGCCTTAGGTTGAGCGGCTGCCTTAGTTTGAGCGGTTGCCTTAGTTTGAGGTGTTGCCTGAGTTAGAGCCGCCGCCTTAGTTTGAGCGGTTGCCTTAGTTTGAGCGGCTGCCTTAGTTTGAGCGGCTGCCTTAGTTTGAGCGGTTGCCTTAGTTTGAGCGGTTGCCTTATTTTGCGCGGCCGCCTTATTTTGAGCGGCTGCCTTAGTTTGAGCGGTTGCCTTAGTTTGAGCGGCTGTCTTAGTTTGAGCGGCTGCCATAGTTTGAGCGGTTGCCTTAGTTTGAGCGGTTGCCTCAGTTTGAGCGGCTGCCTTAGTTTGAGGGGTTGCCTTAGTTTGAGCGGTTGCCTTAGTTTGAGCGGCTGCCTTAGTTTGAGCGCTTGCCTTAGTTTGAGCGGCCGCCTTATTTTGAGCGGCTGCCTTAGTTTAAGCGGTTGCCTAAGTTTGAGCGGCCACCTTAGTTTGAGCGGTTGCCTTAGTTTGAGCGGCTGCCTTAGATTGAGCGGCTGCCTTAGTTTGAGCGGCCGCCTTAGTTTGAGCGGATGCCTTAGTTTGAGCGGTTGCCTTAGTTTGAGCGGTTGCCTTAGTTTGAGGGGTTGCCTTAGTTTGAGCGGCCGCCTTAGTTTGAGCGGCTGCCATAGTTTGAGCGGCCGCCTTAGTTTGAGCGGCTGCCTTAGTTTCAGCGGTTGCCTTAGTTTGAGCGGTTGCCTTAGTTTGAGCGGCTGCCTTAGTTTGAGCGGCCGCCTTATTTTGAGCGGCTGCCTTAGGTTGAGCGGCTGCCTTAGTTGGAGCGGTTGCCTTAGTTTGAGGTGTTGCCTAAGTTAGAGCCGCCGCCTTAGTTTGAGCGGCTGCCTTAGTTTGAGCGGTTGCCTTAGTTTGAGCGGTTGCCTTAGTTTGAGCGGTTGCCTTATTTTGAGCGGCCGCCTTATTTTGAGCGGCTGCCTTAGTTTCAGCAGTTGCCTTATTTTGAGCGGCTGCCTTAGGTTGAGCGGCTGCCTTAGTTTGAGCGGCTGCCTTATTTCGAGGGGTTGCCTAAGTTTAAACGGCCGCCTTAGTTTGAGCGGCTGCCTTAGTTTGAGCGGCTGCCTTAGTTTGAGCGGTTGCCTCAGTTTGAGATGCTGCCTTAGTTTGAGCGGTGGCCTAAGTTTGAGCGGCCGCCTTAGTTTAATCGGCTGCCATAGTTTGAGGGGATGACTTAGTTTGAGCGGTTGCCTTAGTTTGAGGGGTTGCCTCAGTTTGAGCGGCTGCCGAAGTTTGAGCGGCCGCCTTATTTTGAGCGGCTGCCTTAGGATGAGCGGCTGCCTTATTTTGAGCGGTTGCCTTAGTTTGAGGTGTTGCCTAAGTTAGAGCCGCCGCCTTAGTTTGAGCGGTTGCCTTAGTTTGAGCGGCTGCCTTAGTTTGAGCGGCTGCCTTAGTTTGAGCGGTTGCCTTAGTTTGAGCGGTTGCCTTATTTTGCGCGGCCGCCTTATTTTGAGCGGCTGCCTTAGTTTGAGCGGTTGCCTTAGTTTGAGCGGCTGCCTTAGTTTGAGCGGCTGCCTTAGTTTGAGCGGTTGCCTTAGTTTGAGCGGTTGCCTCAGTTTGAGCGGCTGCCTTAGTTTGAGCGGTTGCCTTAGTTTGAGCGGTTGCCTTAGTTTGAGCGGCTGCCTTAGTTTGAGCGGTTGCCTTAGTTTGAGCGGCCGCCTTATTTTGAGCGGCTGCCTTAGTTTAAGCGGTTGCCTAATTTTGAGCGGCCACCTTAGTTTGAGCGGTTGCCTTAGTTTGAGCGGCTGCCTTAGTTTGAGCGGCTGCCTTAGTTTGAGCGGCCGCCTTAGAATGAGCGGATGCCTTAGTTTGAGCGGTTGCCTTAGTTTGAGCGGTTGCCTTAGTTTGAGGGGTTGCCTTAGTTTGAGCGGTTGCCTTAGTTTGAGCGGCTGCCATAGTTTGAGCGGCCGCCTTAGTTTGAGCGGCTGCCATAGTTTCAGCGGCTGCCATAGTTTCAGCGGTTGCCTTAGTTTGAGCGGCTGCCGTGGTTTGAGCGGCCGCCTTATTTTGAGCGGCTGCCTTAGGTTGAGCGGCTGCCTTAGTTTGAGCGGTTGCCTTAGTTTGAGGTGTTGCCTAAGTTAGAGCCGCCGCCTTAGTTTGAGCGGCTGCCTTAGTTTGAGCGGCTGCCTTAGTTTGAGCGGCTGCCTTAGTTTGAGCGGTTGCCTTAGTTTGAGCGGCTGCCTTAGTTTGAGCGGTTGCCTTAGTTTGAGCGGTTGCCTTATTTTGAGCGGCCGCCTTATTTTGAGCGGCTGCCATAGTTTGAGCGGTTGCCTTAGTTTGAGCGGCTGCCTTAGTTTGAGCGGTTGCCTTAGTTTGAGCGGTTGCCTCAGTTTGAGCGGCTGCCTTAGTTTGAGGGGTTGCCTTAGTTTGAGCGGTTGCCTTAGTTTGAGCGGCTGCCTTAGTTTGAGCGGTTGCCTTAGTTTGAGCGGCCGCCTTATTTTGAGCGGCTGCCTTAGTTTGAGCGGTTGCCTTAGTTTGAGATGCTGCCTTAGTTTGAGCGGTTGCCTTAGTTTGAGCGGCTGCCTTAGTTTGAGCGGCTGCCTTAGTTTGAGGAGTTGCCTAAGTTTGAGCCGCCGCCTTAGTTTGAGCGGTTGCCTTAGTTTGAGCGGCCGCCTTAGTTTGAGCGGCTGCCTTAGTTTGAGGGGATGACTTAGTTTGAGGGGTTCCTTAATTTGAGGGGTTGCCTTAGTCTGAGGGGTTCCTTAGTTTGAGGGGTTGCCTTAGTTTGAGCGGCCACCGTAGTTTGAGCGGCTGCCGAAATTTGAGCGGCACCTTAGTTTGAGGGGTTGCCTTAGTTTGAGCGGCTGCCTTCGTTTGAGCGGTTGCCTAAGTTTGAGCGGCTGCCTAAGTTTGAGCGGCTGCCTTAGTTTGAGGGGTTGCCTTAGTTTGAGCGGCTGCCTTAGTTTGAGCGGTTGCCTAAGTTTGAGCGGCCACCTTAGTTTGAGCGGCTGCCTTAGTTTGAGCGGTTGCCTAAGTTTGAGCGGCTGCCTTAGTTTGAGGGGTTGCCTCAGTTTGAGCGGCTGCCTTAGTTTGAGCGGTTGCCTTATTTTGAGCGGCTGCCTTAGTTTCAGCGGTTGCCTTGGTTTGAGCGGCTGCCGAAGTTTGAGCGGCCGCCTTATTTTGAGCGGCTGCCTTAGGTTGAGCGGCTGCCTTAGTTTGAGCGGTTGCCTTAGTTTGAGGTGTTGCCTGAGTTAGAGCCGCCGCCTTAGTTTGAGCGGTTGCCTTAGTTTGAGCGGCTGCCTTAGTTTGAGCGGCTGCCTTAGTTTGAGCGGTTGCCTTAGTTTGAGCGGTTGCCTTATTTTGCGCGGCCGCCTTATTTTGAGCGGCTGCCTTAGTTTGAGCGGTTGCCTTAGTTTGAGCGGCTGCCTTAGTTTGAGCGGCTGCCATAGTTTGAGCGGTTGCCTTAGTTTGAGCGGTTGCCTCAGTTTGAGCGGCTGCCTTAGTTTGAGGGGTTGCCTTAGTTTGAGCGGTTGCCTTAGTTTGAGCGGCTGCCTTAGTTTGAGCGCTTGCCTTAGTTTGAGCGGCCGCCTTATTTTGAGCGGCTGCCTTAGTTTAAGCGGTTGCCTAAGTTTGAGCGGCCACCTTAGTTTGAGCGGTTGCCTTAGTTTGAGCGGCTGCCTTAGTTTGAGCGGTTGCCTTAGTTTGAGCGGCCGCCTTAGTTTGAGCGGATGCCTTAGTTTGAGCGGTTGCCTTAGTTTGAGCGGTTGCCTTAGTTTGAGGGGTTGCCTTAGTTTGAGCGGCCGCCTTAGTTTGAGCGGCTGCCATAGTTTGAGCGGCCGCCTTAGTTTGAGCGGCTGCCTTAGTTTCAGCGGTTGCCTTAGTTTGAGCGGTTGCCTTAGTTTGAGCGGCTGCCTTAGTTTGAGCGGCCGCCTTATTTTGAGCGGCTGCCTTAGGTTGAGCGGCTGCCTTAGTTTGAGCGGTTGCCTTAGTTTGAGGTGTTGCCTAAGTTAGAGCCGCCGCCTTAGTTTGAGCGGCTGCCTTAGTTTGAGCGGCTGCCTTAGTTTGAGCGGTTGCCTTAGTTTGAGCGGTTGCCTTATTTTGAGCGGCCGCCTTATTTTGAGCGGCTGCCTTAGTTTGAGCGTCTGCCTTAGTTTGAGCGGCTGCCTTAGTTTGAGGGGTTGCCTAAGTTTGAACGGCCGCCTTAGTTTGAGCGGTTGCCTTAGTTTGAGCGGCTGCCTTAGTTTGAGCGGTTGCCTTAGTTTGATAAGCTGCCTTAGTTTGAGCGGTGGCCTAAGTTTGAGCGGCCGCCTTAGTTTGATCGGCTGCAATAGTTTGAGGGGATGACTTAGTTTGAGAGGTTGCCTTAGTCTGAGGGGTTCCTTAGTTTGAGGGGTTGCCTTACTTTGAGCGACTGCCTAAGTTTGAGCGGCCGCCTAAGTTTCAGGGGTTGCCTTAGTTTGAGCGGCTGCCTGAGTTTGAGCGGTTGCCTAAGTTTGAGCGGCTGCCTTAGTTTGAGCGGTTGCCTAAGTTTGAGCGGCCGCCTTAGTTTGAGATGCTGCCTTAGTTTGAGCGGTTGCCTTAGTTTGAGATGCTGCCTTAGTTTGAGCGGTTGCCTTAGTTTGACCGGCTGCCTTAGTTTGAGCGTCCGCATTAGTTTGAGCGGCTGCCTTAGTTTGAGGGGATGACTTAGTTTGAGGGGTTCCTTAGTTTGAAGGGTTGCCTTAGTCTGAGGGGTTCCTTAGTTTGAGGGGTTTCCTTAGTTTGAGCGGCCACCGTAGTTTGAGCGGCTGCCTACGTTTGAGCGGCCGCCTTAGTTTGAGGGGTTGCCTTAGTTTGAGCGGCTGCCTTAGTTTGAGCGGTTGCCTAAGTTTGAGCGGATGCCTTAGTTTGAGCGGCTGCCTTAGTTTGAGGGGTTGCCTTAGTTTGAGCGGCTGCCTTAGTTTGAGCGGTTGCCTAAGTTTGAGCGGCCGCCTTAGTTTGAGCGGCTGCCTTAGTTTGAGCGGTTGCCTAAGTTTGAGCGGCTGCCTTAGTTTGAGGGGTTGCCTCAGTTTGAGCGGCTGCCTTAGTTTGAGCGGTTTCCTTAGTTTGAGCGGCTGCCTTAGTTTGAGCGGTTGCCTAAGTTTGAGCGGCCGCCATAGTTTGAGCGGTTGCCTTAATTTGAGCGGTTGCCTTAGTTTGAGCGGTTGCCTTAGTTTGAGGGGATGCCTTAGTATGAGCGGTTGCCTTAGTTTGAGCGGTTGCCTTAGTTTGAGCGGATGCCTTAGTTTGAGCGGTTGCCTTAGTTTGAGCGGTTGCCTTAGTTTGAGCGGATTCCTTAGTTTGAGCGGTTGCCTTAGTTTGAGCGGTTTCCTTAGTTTGAGCGGTTGCCTTAGTTTGAGCGGCCGCCTTAATTTGAGCGGATGCCTTAGTTTGAGCGGTTGCCTTACTTTGAGCGGCCGCCTTAGTTTGAACGGCTGCCTTCGTTTGAGCGGTTGCCTTAGTTTGAGCGGTTGCCTTAGTTTGAGGGGTTGCCTTAGTTTGAGCGGCTGCCTTAGTTTGAGCGGCTGCCATAGTTTGAGCGGCTGCCTTAGTTTGAGCGGCCGCCTTATTTTGAGCGCCTGCCTTAGTTTGAGCGGTTGCCTTAGTTTGAGCGGTTGCCTCAGTTTGAGCGGCTGCCTTAGTTTGAGGGGTTGCCTTAGTTTGAGCGGTTGCCTTAGTTTGAGCGGCTGCCTTAGTTTGAGCGCTTGCCTTAGTTTGAGCGGCCGCCTTATTTTGAGCGGCTGCCTTAGTTTAAGCGGTTGCCTAAGTTTGAGCGGCCACCTTAGTTTGAGCGGTTGCCTTAGTTTGAGCGGCTGCCTTAGTTTGAGCGGTTGCCTTAGTTTGAGCGGCCGCCTTAGTTTGAGCGGATGCCTTAGTTTGAGCGGTTGCCTTAGTTTGAGCGGTTGCCTTAGTTTGAGGGGTTGCCTTAGTTTGAGCGGCCGCCTTAGTTTGAGCGGCTGCCATAGTTTGAGCGGCCGCCTTAGTTTGAGCGGCTGCCTTAGTTTCAGCGGTTGCCTTAGTTTGAGCGGTTGCCTTAGTTTGAGCGGCTGCCTTAGTTTGAGCGGCCGGCTTATTTTGAGCGGCTGCCTTAGGTTGAGCGGCTGCCTTAGTTTGAGCAGTTGCCTTAGTTTGAGGTGTTGCCTAAGTTAGAGCCGCCGCCTTAGTTTGAGCGGCTGCCTTAGTTTGAGCGGCTGCCTGAGTTTGAGCGGTTGCCTTAGTTTGAGCGGTTGCCTTATTTTGAGCGGCCGCCTTATTTTGAGCGGCTGCCTTAGTTTGAGCGTCTGCCTTAGTTTGAGCGGCTGCCTTAGTTTGAGGGGTTGCCTAAGTTTGAACGGCCGCCTTAGTTTGAGCGGTTGCCTTAGTTTGAGCGGCTGCCTTAGTTTGAGCGGTTGCCTTAGTTTGAGAAGCTGCCTTAGTTTGAGCGGTGGCCTAAGTTTGAGCGGCCGCCTTAGTTTGATCGGCTGCAATAGTTTGAGGGGATGACTTAGTTTGAGAGGTTGCCTTAGTCTGAGGGGTTCCTTAGTTTGAGGGGTTGCCTTACTTTGAGCGACTGCCTAAGTTTGAGCGGCCGCCTAAGTTTCAGGGGTTGCCTTAGTTTGAGCGGCTGCCTGAGTTTGAGCGGTTGCCTAAGTTTGAGCGGCTGCCTTAGTTTGAGCGGTTGCCTAAGTTTGAGCGGCCGCCTTAGTTTGAGATGCTGCCTTAGTTTGAGCGGTTGCCTTAGTTTGAGATGCTGCCTTAGTTTGAGCGGTTGCCTTAGTTTGACCGGCTGCCTTAGTTTGAGCGGCCGCATTAGTTTGAGCGGCTGCCTTAGTTTGAGGGGATGACTTAGTTTGAGGGGTTTCTTAGTTTGAAGGGTTGCCTTAGTCTGAGGGGTTCCTTAGTTTGAGGGGTTTCCTTAGTTTGAGCGGCCACCGTAGTTTGAGCGGCTGCCTACGTTTGAGCGGCCGCCTTAGTTTGAGGGGTTGCCTTAGTTTGAGCGGCTGCCTTAGTTTGAGCGGTTGCCTAAGTTTGAGCGGATGCCTTAGTTTGAGCGGCTGCCTTAGTTTGAGGGGTTGCCTTAGTTTGAGCGGCTGCCTTAGTTTGAGCGGTTGCCTAAGTTTGAGCGGCCGCCTTAGTTTGAGCGGCTGCCTTAGTTTGAGCGGTTGCCTAAGTTTGAGCGGCTGCCTTAGTTTGAGGGGTTGCCTCAGTTTGAGCGGCTGCCTTAGTTTGAGCGGTTTCCTTAGTTTGAGCGGCTGCCTTAGTTTGAGCGGTTGCCTAAGTTTGAGCGGCCGCCATAGTTTGAGCGGTTGCCTTAATTTGAGCGGTTGCCTTAGTTTGAGCGGTTGCCTTAGTTTGAGGGGATGCCTTAGTATGAGCGGTTGCCTTAGTTTGAGCGGTTGCCTTAGTTTGAGCGGATGCCTTAGTTTGAGCGGTTGCCTTAGTTTGAGCGGTTGCCTTAGTTTGAGCGGATTCCTTAGTTTGAGCGGTTGCCTTAGTTTGAGCGGTTTCCTTAGTTTGAGCGGTTGCCTTAGTTTGAGCGGCCGCCTTAATTTGAGCGGATGCCTTAGTTTGAGCGGTTGCCTTACTTTGAGCGGCCGCCTTAGTTTGAACGGCTGCCTTCGTTTGAGCGGTTGCCTTAGTTTGAGCGGTTGCCTTAGTTTGAGGGGTTGCCTTAGTTTGAGCGGCTGCCTTAGTTTGAGCGGCTGCCATAGTTTGAGCGGCTGCCTTAGTTTGAGCGGCCGCCTTATTTTGAGCGGCTGCCTTAGTTTGAGCGGTTGCCTTAGTTTGAGCGGTTGCCTTAGTTTGAGCGGCTGCCTTCGTATGAGCGGTTGCCTTAGTTTGAGCGGTTGCCTTAGTTTGAGCAGTTGCCTTCGTTTGAGCGGATGCCTTAGTTTGAGCGGTTGCCTTAGTTTGAGCGGTTGCCTTAGTTTGAGCGGATGCCTTAGTTTGAGCGGTTGCCTTAGTTTGATCGGTTTCCTTAGTTTGAGCGGTTGCCTTAGTTTGATCGGCCGCCTTAGTTTGAGCGGATGCCTTAGTTTGAGCGGTTGCCTTACTTTGAGCGGCCGCCTTCGTTTGAACGGCTGCCTCCGTTTGAGCGGTTGCCTTAGTTTGAGCGGTTGCTTTAGATTGAGGGGTTGCCTTAGTTTGAGCGGCCGCCTTAGCTTGAGCGGCTGCCATAGTTTGAGCGGCCGCCTTAGTTTGAGCGGCTGCCTTAGTTTCAGCGGTTGCCTTAGTTTGAGCGGTTGCCTTAGTCTGAGCGGCTGCCTTAGTTTTTGCGGCCGCCTTATTTTGAGCGGCTGCCTTAGTTTGAGCGGTTGCCTTATTTTGAGCGGCCGCCTTATTTTGAGCGGCTGCCTTAGTTTGAGCGGTTGCCTTAGTTTGAGCGGTTGCCTTATTTTGAGCGGCCGCCTTATTTTGAGCGGCCGCCTTAGTTTGAGGGGTTGCCTTAGTTTGAGCGGCTGCCTAAGTTTGAGCGGTTGCCTAAGTTTGAGCGGATGCCTTAGTTTGAGCGGCTGCCTTAGTTTGAGGGGTTGCCTTAGTTTGAGCGGCTGCCTTAGTTTGAGCGGTTGCCTAAGTTTGAGCGGCCGCCTTAGTTTGAGCGGCTGCCTTAGTTTGAGCGGTTGCCTAAGTTTGAGCGGCTGCCTTAGTTTGAGGGGTTGCCTCAGTTTGAGCGGCTGCCTTAGTTTGAGCGGTTGCCTTAGTTTGAGCGGCTGCCTTAGTTTGAGCGGTTGCCTAAGTTTGAGCGGCCGCCATAGTTTGAGCGGTTGCCTTAATTTGAGCGGTTGCCTTAGTTTGAGCGGTTGCCTTAGTTTGAGGGGATGCCTTAGTTTGAGCGGTTGCCTTAGTTTGAGCGGTTGCCTTAATTTGAGCGGATGCCTTAGTTTGAGCGGTTGCCTTAGTTTGAGCGGTTGCCTTAGTTTGAGCGGATGCCTTAGTTTGAGCGGCTGCCTTAGTTTGAGCGGTTTCCTTAGTTTGAGCGGTTGCCTTAGTTTGAGCGGCCGCCTTAATTTGAGCGGATGCCTTAGTTTGAGCGGTTGCCTTACTTTGAGCGGCCGCCTTAGTTTGAACGGCTGCCTTCGTTTGAGCGTTGCCTTAGTTTGAGCGGTTGCCTTAGTTTGAGGGGTTGCCTTCGTTTGAGCGGCCGCCTTAGTTTGAGCGGCTGCCATAGTTTGAGCGGCTGCCTTAGTTTGAGCGGCCGCCTTATTTTGAGCGGCTGCCTTAGTTTGAGCGGTTGCCTTAGTTTGAGCGGTTGCCTTAGTTTGAGCGGCTGCCTTAGTTTGAGCGGTTGCCTTAGTTTGAGCGGTTGCCTTCGTTTGAGTGGATGCCTTAGTTTGAGCGGTTGCCTTAGTTTGAGCGGTTGCCTTAGTTTGAGCGGATGCCTTAGTTTGAGCGGTTGCCTTAGTTTGATCGGTTTCCTTAGTTTGAGCGGTTGCGTTAGTTTGATCGGCCGCCTTAGTTTGAGCGGATGCCTTAGTTTGAGCGGTTGCCTTACTTTGAGTGGCCGCCTTAGTTTGAACGGCTGCCTTCGTTTGAGCGGTTGCCTTAGTTTGAGCGGTTGCCTTAGTTTGAGGGGTTGCCTTAGTTTGAGCGGCCGCCTTAGTTTGAGCGGCTGCCATAGTTTGAGCGGCCGCCTTATTTTGAGCGGCTGCCTTAGTTTCAGCGGTTGCCTTAGTTTGAGCGGTTGCCTTAGTCTGAGCGGCTGCCTTAGTTTGAGCGGCCGCCTTATTTTGAGCGGTTGCCTTAGTTTGAGCGGTTGCCTTATTTTGAGCGGCCGCCTTATTTTGAGCGGCTGCCTTAGTTTGAGCGGTTGCCTTACTTTGAGCGGCTGCCTTAGTTTGAGCGGCTGCCTTAGTTTGAGCGGTTGCCTTAGTTTGAGCGGTTGCCTCAGTTTGAGCGGCTGCCTTAGTTTGAGGGGTTGCCTTAGTTTGAGCGGTTGCCTTAGTTTGAGCGGCTGCCTTAGTTTGAGCGGTTGCTTTAGTTTGAGCGGCCGCCTTATTTTGAGCAGCTGCCTTAGTTTAAGCGGTTGCTTAAGTTTGAGCGGCCACCTTAGTTTGAGCGGTTGCCTTAGTTTGAGCGGCTGCCTTAGTTTGAGCGGCTGTCTTAGTTTGAGGGGTTGCCTAAGTTTGAACGGCCGCCTTAGTTTGAGCGGTTGCCTTAGTTTGAGCGGTTGCCTGAGTTTGAGCGGTTGCCTTAGTTTGAGCGGTTGCCTTAGTTTGAGCGGATGCCTTAGTTTGAGCGGTTGCCTTAGTTTGAGCGGTTGCCGTAGTTTGAGCGGATGCCTTAGTTTGAGCGGTTGCCTTAGTTTGAGCGGTTTCCTTAGTTTGAGCGGTTGCCTTAGTTTGAGCGGCCGCCTTTGTTTGAGCGGATGCCTTAGTTTGAGCGGTTGCCTTAGTTTGAGCGGCCGCCTTATTTTGAGCAGCTGCCTTAGTTTAAGCGGTTGCTTAAGTTTGAGCGGCCACCTTAGTTTGAGCGGTTGCCTTAGTTTGAGCGGCTGCCTTAGTTTGAGCGGCTGTCTTAGTTTGAGGGGTTGCCTAAGTTTGAACGGCGGCCTTAGTTTGAGCGGTTGCCTTAGTTTGAGCGGTTGCCTGAGTTTGAGCGGTTGCCTTAGTTTGAGCGTTTGCCTTAGTTTGAGCGGATGCCTTAGTTTGAGCGGTTGCCTTAGTTTGAGCGGTTGCCTTAGTTTGAGCGGATGCCTTAGTTTGAGCGGATGCCTTAGTTTGAGCGGTTGCCTTAGTTTGAGCGGTGTCCTTAGTTTGAGCAGTTGCCTTAGTTTGAGCGGCCGCCTTTGTTTGAGCGGATGCCTTAGTTTGAGCGGTTGCCTTACTTTGAGCGGCCGCCTTAGTTTGAACGGCTGCCTTCTTTTGAGCGGTTGCCTTAGTTTGAGCGGTTGCCTTAGTTTGAGGGTTTGCCTTAGTTTGAGCGGCCGTCTTAGTTTGAGCGGCTGCCATAGTTTGAGCGGCCGCCTTAGTTTGAGCGGCTGCCTTAGTTTCAGCGGTTGCCTTAGTTTGAGCGGTTGCCTTAGTTTGAGCGGCTGCCTTAGTTTGAGCGGCCGTCTTAGTTTGAGCGGCTGCCATAGTTTGAGCGGCCGCCTTAGTTTGAGCGGCTGCCTTAGTTTCAGCGGTTGCCTTAGTTTGAGCGGTTGCCTTAGTTTGAGCGGCTGCCTTAGTTTGAGCGGCTGCCTTAGTTTCAGCGGTTGCCTTAGTTTGAGCGGTTGCCTTAGTTTGAGCGGCTGCCTTAGTTTGAGCGTCTGCCTTAGTATGAGCGGTTGCCTTATTTTGAGCGGCCGCCTTACTTTGAGCGGCTGCCTTAGTTTGAGCGGTTGCCTTAGTTTGAGCGGCTGCCTTAGTTTGTGCGTCTGCCTTAGTTTGAGCGGTTGCCTTCGTTTGAGCGGTTGCCTTCGATTGAGCGGCCGCCTTATTTTGAGCGGCTGCCTTAGTTTGAGCGGCTGCCTTAGTTTGAGTGGCTGCCTTAGTTTGAGCGGTTGCCTTAGGTTGAGCAGTTGCCTTAGTTTGAGCGGTTCCCTTAGTTTGAGCGGCTGCCTTAGTTTGAGCGGTTGCCTTAGTTTGAGCGTCCGCCTTATTTTGAGCGGCTGCCTTAGTTTAAGCAGTTGCCTAAGTTAGAGCGGCCATCTTAGTTTGAGCGGTTGCCTTATTTTGAGCGGCCGCCTTACTTTGAGCGGCTCCATTAGTTTGAGCGGTTGCCTTAGTTTGAGCGGCTGCCTTAGTTTGTGCGGCTGCCTTAGTTTGAGCGGTTGCCTTAGTTTGAGCGGTTGCCTTAGATTGAGCGGCCGCCTTATTTTGAGCGGCTGCCTTAGTTTGAGCGGCTGCCTTAGTTTGAGTGGCTGCCTTAGTTTGTGCGGTTGCCTTAGGTTGAGCAGTTGCCTTAGTTTGAGCGGTTCCCTTAGTTTGAGCGGCTGCCTTAGTTTGAGCGGTTGCCTTAGTTTGAGCGTCCGCCTTATTTTGAGCGGCTGCCTTAGTTTAAGCAGTTGCCTAAGTTAGAGCGGCCATCTTAGTTTGAGCGGTTGCCTTAGTTTGAGCGGCTGCCTTAGTTTGAGCGGCTGCCTTAGTTTGAGGGGTTGCCTAAGTTTGAACGGCAGCCTTCGTTTGAGCGGCTGCCTTAGTTTGAGCGGTTGCCTTAGTTTGAGATGCTGCCTTAGTTTGAGCGGTGGCCTAAGTTTGAGCGGCCGCCTTAGTTTGAGGGGCTGCCTTAGTTTGAGGGGTTCCTTAGTTTGAGGGGTTGCCTTAGTCTGAGGGGTTCCTTAGTTTGAGGAGTTGCCTTAGTTTGAGCGGCTGCCTGAGTTTGAGCGGTTGTCTAATTTTGAGCGGCTGCCTTAGTTTGAGCGGTTGCCTAAGTTTGAGCGGCCGCCTTAGTTTGAGATGCTGCCTTAGTTTGAGCGGTTGCCTTAGTTTGAGATGCTGCCTTAGTTTGAGCCGCCGCCTTAGTTTGAGCGGTTGCCTTAGTTTGAGCGGCCGACTTAGTTTGAGCGGCCGTCTTAGTTTGAGGGGTTGCCTTAGTTTGAGCGGCTGCCTTACTTTGAGCGGTTGCCTAAGTTTGAGCGGCTGCCTTAGTTTGAGCGGTTGCCTAAGTTTGAGCGGCCGCCTTATTTTGAGTGCCTGCCTTAGTTTAAGCGGTTGCCTAAGTTTGAGCGACCGCCTTAGTTTGAGCGGCTGCCTTAGTTTGAGCGGTTGCCTTAGTTTGAGGGGATGACTTAGTTTCAGGGGTTCCTTAGTTTGAGGGGTTGCCTTAGTCTGAGGGGTTCCTTAGTTTGAGGGGTTGCCTTAGTTTGAGCGGCCACCGTAGTTTGAGCGGCTGCCTAAGTTTGAGCGGCCGCCTTAGTTTGAGGGGTTGCCTTAGTTAGAGCGGCTGCCTTAGTTTGAGCGGTTGCCTAAATTTGAGCGGCTGACTTAGTTTGAGCGGCTGCCTTAGTTTGAGGGGTTGCCTTAGTTTGAGCGGCTGCCTTAGTTTGAGCGGTTGCCTAAGTTTGAGCGGCCGCCTTAGTTTGAGGGGTTGCCTTAGTTTGAGCGGTTGCCTTAGTTTGAGCGGTTGCCTTAGTTTGAGCGGCTGCCTTAGTTTGAGCGGTTGCCTTAGTTTGAGCGGCCGCCTTATTTTGAGTGGCTGCCTTAGTTTAAGCGGTTGCCTAAGTTTGAGATGCTGCCTTAGTTTGAGCGGCCGCCTTAGTTTGAGCGGCTGCCTTAGTTTGAGCGGTTGCCTTAGTTTGAGATGCTGCCTTAGTTTGAGCGGCTGCCTTAGTTTGAGCGGTTGCCTTAGTTTGAGATGCTGCCTTAGTTTGAGCGGCCGCCTTAGTTGAGCGGCTGCCTTAGTTTGAGGGGATGACTTAGTTTGAGCGATTGCCTTAGTTTGAGGGGCTGCCTTAGTCTGAGGCTTTCCTTAGTTTGAGGGGTTGCCTAAATTTGAGCGGCCGTCTAAGTTTGAGGGGTTGCCTTCGTTTGAGCGGCTGCCTTAGTTTGAGCGGTTGCCTAAGTTTGAGCGGCCGCCTTAGTTTGAGCGGTTGCCTAAGTTTGAGCGGCCGCCTTAGTTTGAGAGGCTGCCTTAGTTTGAGCGGATGCCTTAGTTTGAGCGGCTGCCTTAGTTTGAGCGGTTGCATTAGTTTGAGCGGCCGCATTAGTTTGAGCGGCTGCCTTAGTTTGAGGGGATGACTTAGTTTGAGGGGTTCCTTAGTTTGAGGGGTTGCCTTAGTCTGAGGGGTTCCTTAGTTTGAGGGGTTGCCTTAGTTTGAGCGGACACCGTAGTTTGAGCGGCTGCCTAAGTTAGAGCGGTTACCTTAGTTTGAGGGGTTGCCTTAGTATGAGTGGAGCCTTAGTTTGAGCGGTTGCCTAAGTTTGAGCGGATGCCTTAGTGGTTGCCTAAGTTTGAGCGGCCGCCTTAGTTTGAGAGGTTGCCTTCGTTTGAGCGGCTGCCTTAGTTTGAGCGGCTGCCTTAGTTTGAGTGGCTGCCTAAGTTTGAGCGGCCGCCTTAGTTTGAGGGGTTGCCGTGGTTTGAGCGACTGCCTTAGTTTGAGCGGCCGCCTTCGTTTGAGGGGTTGCCTTAGTTTGAGCGGCTGCCTTTGTTTGAGCGGCTGCCTTAGTTTGAGCGGCTGCCTAAGTTTGAGCGGCCGCCTTAGTTTGAGGGGTTGCCTTAGTTTGAGCGGCTGCCTTAGTTTGAGCAGTTGCCTAAGTTTGAGCGGCTGCCTTAGTTTGAGCGGTTGCCTTAGTTTGAGGGGTTGCCTTAGTTTGAGCGTCTGCCTTAGTTTGAGCGGTTGCCTAAGTTTGAGCGGCCGCCTTAGTTTGAGCGGCTGCCTTAGTTTGAGCGGTTGCCTAAGTTTGAGCGGCTGCCTTAGTTAGTGGGGTTGCCTCAGTTTGAGCGGCTGCCTTAGTTTGAGCGGTTGCCTTAGTTTGAGCGGCTGCCTTAGTTTGAGCGGTTGCCTAAGTTTGAGCGGCCGCCATAGTTTGAGCGGTTGCCTTAATTTGAGCGGTTGCCTTAGTTTGAGGGGATGCCTTAGTTTGAGGGGTTGCCTTAGTTTGAGCGGCTGCCTTAGTTTGAGCGGTTGCCTTAGTTTGAGGGGCTGCCTTAGTTTGAGGGGTTCCTTAGTTTGAGGGGTTGCCTTAGTTTGAGCGGCTGCCTTAGTTTGAGCGGCTGCCTAAGATTGAGCGGCCGCCTTACTTTGAGCGGTTGCCTTAGTTTGAGCGGTTGCCTTAGTTTGAGGGGCTGCCTAAGTTTGAGGGGCTGCCTTAGTTTGAATGGCAGCCTTAGTATGAGCGGCTGCCTTATTTTGAGCGGTTGCCTTAGTTTGAGATTCTGCTTAGTTTGAGCGGCTGCCTTAGTTTGATCGGTTTCCTTAGTTTGAGCGGCCGCCTTAGTTTGAGGGGATGCCTTTGTTTGAGCGGTTGCCTTAGTTTGAGGGGTTGCCTTAGTTTGAGCGGTTGCCTTATTTTGAGCGGCCGCTATATTTTGAGCGGCTGCCTTAGTTTGAGCGGTTGCCTTAGTTTGAGCGCCTGCCTTAGTTTGAGCAGCTGCCTTAGTTTGAGCGGTTGCCTTAGTTTGAGCGGTTGCCTCAGTTTGAGCGGCTGCCTTAGTTTGAGGGGTTGCCTTAGGTTGAGCAGTTGCCTTAGTTTGAGCGGTTGCCTTAGTTTGAGCGGCTGCCTTAGTTTGAGCGGTTGCCTTAGTTTGAGCGGCCGCCTTATTTTGAGCGGCTGCCTTAGTTTAAGCGGTTGCCTAAGTTTGAGCGGCCATCTTAGTTTGAGCGGTTGCCTTAGTTTGAGCGGCTGCCTTAGTTTGAGCGGCTGCCTTAGTTTGAGGGGTTGCCTAAGTTTGAACGGCCGCCTTCGTTTGAGCGGCTGCCTTAGTTTGAGCGGTTGCCTTAGTTTGAGATGCTGCCTTAGTTTGAGCGGTGGCCTAAGTTTGAGCGGCCGCCTTAGTTTGAGCGGCTGCCTTATTTTGAAGGGATGACATAGTTTGAGCGGTTGCCTTAGTTTGAGGGGCTGCCTTAGTTTGAGGGGTTCCTTAGTTTGAGGGGTTGCCTTAGTCTGAGGGCTTCCTTAGTTTGAGGGGTTGCCTTAGTTTGAGCGGCTGCCTAAGTTTGAGCGGCCGCCTAAGTTTGAGGGGTTGCCTTAGTTTGAGCGGCTGCCTGAGTTTGAGCGGTTGTCTAAGTTTGAGCGGCTGCCTTAGTTTGAGCGGTTGCCTAAGTTTGAGCGGCCGCCTTAGTTTGAGATGCTGCCTTAGTTTGAGCGGTTGACTTAGTTTGAGCGGCTGCCTTAGTTTGAGGGGATGACTTAGTTTGAGGGGTTCCTTAGTTTGAGGGGTTGCCTTAGTCTGAGGGGTTCCTTAGTTTGAGGGGTTGCCTTAGTTTGAGCGGCCACCGTAGTTTGAGCGGCCGCCTTAGTTTGAGGGGTTGCCTTAGTTTGAGCGGCTGCCTTAGTTTGAGCGGTTGCCTAAGTTTGAGCGGCTGCCTTAGTTTGAGCGGCTGCCTTAGTTTGAGGGGTTGCCTTAGTTTGAGCGGCTGCCTTAGTTTGAGCGGTTGCCTAAGTTTGAGCGGCCGCCTTAGTTTGAGGGGTTGCCTTAGTTTGAGCGGTTGCCTTAGTTTGAGCGGTTGCCTTAGTTTGAGCGGCTGCCTTAGTTTGAGCGGTTGCCTTAGTTTGAGCGGCCGCCTTATTTTGTGTGGCTGCCTTAGTTTAAGCGGTTGCCTAAGTTTGAGCGGCCACCTTAGTTTGAGCGGTTGCCTTAGTTTGAGCGGCTGCCTTAGTTTGAACGGCCGCCTTAGTTTGAGCGGTTGCCTTAGTTTGAGCGGCTGCCTTAGTTTGAGCGGTTGCCTTAGTTTGAGATGCTGCCTTAGTTTGAGCGGTGGCCTAAGTTTGAGCGGCCACCTTAGTTTGAGCTTCTGCCTTAGTTTGAGGGGATGACTTAGTTTGAGCGGTTGCCTTAGTTTGAGGGGCTGCCTTAGTCTGAGGCGTTCCTTAGTTTGAGGGGTTGCCTTAGTTTGAGCGGCTGCCTAAGTTTGAGCGGCCGGCTAAGTTTGAGGGGTTGCCTTAGTTTGAGCGGCTCCCTGAGTTTGAGCGGTTGCCTAAGTTTGAGCGGCTGCCATAGTTTGAGCGGTTGCCTAAGTTTGAGCGGCCGCCTTAGTTTGAGATGCTGCCTTAGTTTGAGCGGTTGCCTTAGTTTGAGATGCTGCCTTAGTTTGAGCGGTTGCCTTAGTTTGAGCGGCTGCCTTAGTTTGAGCGGTTGCCTTAGTTTGAGGGGTTGCCTAAGTTTGAGCCGCCGCCTTAGTTTGAGCGGTTGCCTTAGTTTGAGCGGCCGCCTTAGTTTGAGCGGCTGCCTTAGTTTGAGGGGATGACTTATTTTGAGGGGTTCCTTAGTTTGAGGGGTTGCCTTAGTCTGAGGGGTTCCTTAGTTTGAGGGGTTGCCTTAGTTTGAGCGGACACCGTAGTTTGAGCGGCTGCCTAAGTTTGAGCGGCCGCCTTAGTTTGAGGGGTTGCCTTAGTTTGTGTGGCTGCCTTAGTTTGAGCGGTTGCCTAAGTTTGAGCGGCTGCCTTAGTTTGAGCGGTTGCCTAAGTTTGAGCGGCCGCCTTAGTTTGAGGGGTTGCCTTAGTTTGAGGGGTTGCCTTCGTTTGAGCGGCTGTCTTAGTTTGAGCGGCTGCCTTAGTTTGAGCGGCTGCCTAAGTTTGAGCGTCCGCCTTAGTTTGAGGGGTTGCCTTAGTTTGAGCGACTGCCTTAGTTTGAGCGGCCGCCTTCGTTTGAGGGGTTGCCTTAGTTTGAGCGGCTGCCTTAGTTTGAGCGGCTGCCTTAGTTTGAGCGGCTGCCTAAGTTTGAGCGGCCGCATTAGTTTGAGGGGATGCCTTTGTTTGAGCGGTTGCCTTAGTTTGAGGGGTTTCCTTTGTTGGAGCGGCTGCCTTAGTTTGAGCGGTTGCCTTGTTTTGAGATTCTGCTTAGTTTGAGCAGCTGCCTTAGTTTGAGCGGTTGCCTTAGGTTGAGCGGCTGCCTTAGGTTGAGCGGTTGCCTTTGTTTGACGGGCTGCCTTAGTTTGAGGGGTTGCCTTAGTTTGAGCGGCTGCCTTAGTTTGAGCGGCTGCCTTAGTTTGAGGGGTTGCCTTAGTTTGAGCGGCTGCCTAAGTTTGAGGGGCTGCCTTAGTTTGAATGGCTGCCTTACTTTGAGATTCTGCTTAATTTGAGCGGCTGCCTAAGTTTGAGGGGCTGCCTTAGTTTGAGCGGCTGGCTTCGTTTGAGATTCTGCTCAATTTGAGCGGCTGCCTTAGTTTGTGGGGTTGCTTTAGTTTGAGCGGCTGCCTTAGTTTGAGCGTTTGCCTTAGTTTGAGATGCTGCCTAGTTTGATCGGCTGCCTTAGTTTGTGGGGTTGCCTTAGTTTGAGCGGTTGCCTTAGTTTGAGCGGCTGCCTTAGTTTGAGCGGTTGCCTTAGTTTGAGCGGCCGCCTTATTTTGAGCAGCTGCCTTAGTTTAAGCGGTTGCCTAAGTTTGAGCGGCCACCTTAGTTTGAGCGGTTGCCTAAGTTTGAGCGGCTGTCTTAGTTTGAGCGGCTGCCTTAGTTTGAGGGGTTGCCTAAGTTTGAACGCCCGCCTTAGTTTGAGCGGTTGCATTAGTTTGAGCGGTTGCCTGAGTTTGAGCGGTTGCCTTAGTTTGAGCGGTTGCCTTAGTTTGAGCGGATGCCTTAGTTTGAGCGGTTGCCTTAGTTTGAGCGGTTGCCTTAGTTTGAGCGGATGCCTTAGTTTGAGCGGTTTCCTTAGTTTGAGCGGTTGCCTTACTTTGAGCTTCCGCCTTAGTTTGAACGGCTGCCTTCTTTTGAGCGGTTGCCTTAGTTTGAGCGGTTGCCTTAGTTTGAGGGGTTGCCTTAGTTTGAGCGGCCGTCTTAGTTTGAGCGGCTGCCATAGTTTGAGCGGCCGGCTTAGTTTGAGCGGCTGCCTTACTTTCAGCGGTCGCCTTAGTTTGAGCGGTTGCCTTAGTTTGAGCGGCTGCCTTAGTTTGAGCGTCTGCCTTAGTTTGAGCGGTTGCCTTAGTTTGAGCGGTTGCCTTATTTTGAGCAGCCGCCTTATTTTGAGCGGCTGCCTTAGTTTGAGCGGTTGCCTTAGTTTGAGCGGCTGCCTTAGTTTGAGCGGCTGCCTTAATTTGAGCGGTTGCCTTAGTTTGAGCGGTTGCCTTATTTTGAGCAGCCGCCTTATTTTGAGCGGCTGCCTTAGTTTGAGCGGTTGCCTTAGTTTGAGCGGCTGCCTTAGTTTGAGCGGCTGCCTTAGTTTGAGCGGTTGCCTTAGTTTGAGCGGTTGCCTCAGTTTGAGCGGCTGCCTTAGTTTGAGGGGTTACCTTAGGTTGAGCAGTTGCCTTAGTTTGAGCGGTTGCCTTAGTTTGAGCGGCTGCCTTAGCTGGAGCGGTTGCCTTAGTTTGAGCGGCCGCCTTATTTTGAGCGGCTGCCTTAGTTTAAGCGGTTGCCTAAGTTTGAGCGGTTGCCTAAGTTTGAGTGGCTGCCTTAGTTTAAGCGGTTGCCTCAGTTTGAGCGGTTGCCTAAGTTTGAGTGGCCGCCTTAGTTTGAGGGGTTGCCTTAGTTTGAGCGGCTGCCTAAGTTTGAGCGGCCGCCTTAGTTTGAGGGGTTGCCTTATTTTGAGCGGCTGCATGAGTTTGAGCGGTTGCCTAAGTTTGAGTGGCCGCCTTAGTTTGAGATGCTGCCTTAGTTTGAGCGGTTGCCTTAGTTTGAGATGCTGCCTTAGTTTGAGTGGTTGCATAAGTTTGAGCCGCCGCCTTAGTTTGATCGGCTCCCTTAGTTTGAGGGGATGACTTAGTTTGAGGGGTTCCTTAGTTTGAGGGGTTGCCTTAGTCTGAGGGGTTCCTTAGTTTGAGGGGTTGCCTTAGTTTGAGCGGCCACCGTAGTTTGAGCGGCTGCCTAAGTTTGAGCGGCCGCCTTAGTTTGAGGGGTTGCCTTAGTTTGAGCGGCTGCCTTAGTTTGAGCGGTTGCCTAAGTTTGAGCGGCTGCCTTAGTTTGAGCGGCTGCCTTAGTTTGAGGGGTTGCCTTAGTTTGAGCGGTTGCCTAAGTTTGAGCGGCCGCCTTAGTTTGAGGGGTTGCCTTAGTTTGAGCGGTTGCCTTAGTTTGAGCGGTTGCCTTAGTTTGAGCGGCTGCCTTAGTTTGAGCGGTTGCCTTAGTTTGAGAGGCCGCCTTATTTTGAGTGGCTGCCTTAGTTTAAGCGGTTGCCTAAGTTTGAGCGGCCACCTTAGTTTGAGCGGTTGCCTTAGTTTGAGCGGCTGCCTTAGTTTGAACGGCCGCCTTAGTTTGAGCGGTTGCCTTTGTTTGAGCGGCTGCATAAGTTTGAGCAGTTGCCTTAGTTTGAGATGCTGCCTTAGTTTGAGCGGTGGCCTAAGTTTGAGCGGCCGCCTTAGTTTGAGCGGCTGCCTTAGTTTGAGGGGATGACTTAGTTTGAGCGGTTGCCTTAGTTTGAGGGGCTGCCTTAGTCTGAGGCGTTCCTTAGTTTGAGGGGTTGCCTTAGTCTGAGCGGCTGCCTAAGTTTGAGCGGCCGGCTAAGTTTGAGGGGTTGCCTTAGTTTGAGCGGCTGCCTGAGTTTGAGCAGTTGCCTAAGTTGGAGCGGCTGCCTTAGTTTGAGCGGTTGCCTAAGTTTGAGCGGCCGCCTTAGTTTGAGATGCTGCCTTAGTTTGAGCGGTTGCCTAAGTTTGAGCGGCCGCCTTAGTTTGAGGGGTTGCCTTAGTTTGAGCGGCTGCCTTAGTTTGAGCGTTTGCCTAAGTTTGAGCGGCCGCCTTAGTTTGAGGGGTTGCCTTAGTTTGAGCGGTTGCCTTAGTTTGAGCGGTTGCCTTAGTTTGAGCGGCTGCCTTAGTTTGAGCGGTTGCCTTAGTTTGAGCGGCCGCCTTATTTTGAGTGGCTGCCTTAGTTTAAGTGGTTGCCTAAGTTTGAGCGGCCACCTTAGTTTGAGCGGTTGCCTAAGTTTGAGCGGCTGCCTTAGTTTGAACGGCCGCCTTAGTTTGAGCGGTTGCCTTAGTTTGAGCGGCTGCCTTAGTTTGAGTGGTTGCCTTAGTTTGAGATGCTGCCTTAGTTTGAGCGGTGGCCTAAGTTTGAGCGGCCGCCTTAGTTTGAGCGGCTGCCTTAGTTTGAGGGGATGACTTAGTTTGAGCGGTTGCCTTAGTTTGAGGGGCTGCCTTAGTCTGAGGCGTTCCTTAGTTTGAGGGGTTGCCTTAGTTTGAGCGGCTGCCTAAGTTTGAGCGGCCGGCTAAGTTTGAGGGGTTGCCTTAGTTTGAGCGGATGCCTGAGTTTGAGCGGTTGCCTAAGTTTGAGCGGCTGCCTTAGTTTGAGCGGTTGCCTAAGTTTGAGCGGCCGCCTTAGTTTGAGATGCTGCCTTAGTTTGAGCGGTTGCCTTAGTTTGAGATGCTGCCTTAGTTTGAGCGGTTGCCTTAGTTTGAGCGGCTGCCTTAGTTTGAGGGGTTGCCTAAGTTTGAGCGGCCGCCTTAGTTTGAGATGCTGCCTTAGTTTGAGCGGTTGCCTTAGTTTGATATGCTGCCTTAGTTTGAGCGGTTGCCTTAGTTTGAGCGGCCGCCTTAGTTTGAGCGGCTGCCTTAGTTTGAGGGGATGACTTAGTTTGAGGGGTTCCTTAGTTTGAGGGGTTGCCTTAGTCTGAGGGGTTCCTTAGTTTGAGGGGTTGCCTTAGTTTGAGAGGACACCGTAGTTTGAGCGGCTGCCTAAGTTTGAGCGGCCGCCTTAGTTTGAGGGGTTGCCTTAGTTTGAGTGGCTGCCTTAGTTTGAGCGGTTGCCTAAGTTTGAGCGGCTGCCTTAGTTTGAGTGGTTGCCTAAGTTTGAGCGGTTGCCTTAGTTTGAGGGGTTGCCTTCATTTGAGCGGTTGCCTTAGTTTGAGCGGCTGCCTTAGTTTGAGCGGCTGCCTAAGTTTGAGCGGCCGCCTTAGTTTGAGGGGTTGCCTTAGTTTGAGCGACTGCCTTAGTTTGAGCAGCCGCCTTCGTTTGTGGGGTTGCCTTAGTTTGAGCGGCTGCCTTAGTTTGAGCGGCTGCCTTAGTTTGAGCGGCTGCCTAAGTTTGTGCGGCCGCCTTAGTTTGAGGGGTTGCCTTAGTTTGAGCGGCTGCCTTAGTTTGAGCAGTTGCCTAAGTTTGAGCGGCTGCCTTAGTTTGAGCGGTTGCCTTAGTTTGAGGGGTTGCCTTAGTTTGAGCGTCTGCCTTAGTTTGAGCGGTTGCCTAAGTTTGAGCGGCCGCCTTAGTATGAGCGGCTGCCTTAGTTTGAGCGGTTGCCTAAGTTTGAGCGGCTGCCTTAGTTTGAGGGGTTGCCTCAGTTTGAGCGGCAGCCTTAGTTTGAGCGGTTGCCTTAGTTTGAGCGGCTGCCTTAGTTTGAGCGGTTGCCTAAGTTTGAGCGGCCGCCATAGTTTGAGCGGTTGCCTTAGTTTGAGCGGATGCCTTAGTTTGAGCGGTTGCCTTAGTTTGAGCGGTTGCCTTAGTTTGAGCGGATGCCTTAGTTTGAGCGGTTTCCTTAGTTTGAGCGGTTGCCTTAGTTTGAGCGGCCACCTTTGTTTGAGCGGATGCCTTAGTTTGAGCGGTTGCCTTACTTTGAGCGGCCGCCTTAGTTTGAACGGCTGCCTTCTTTTGAGCGGTTGCCTTAGTTTGAGCGGTTGCCTTAGTTTGAGGGGTTGCCTTAGTTTGATCGGCCGTCTTAGTTTGAGCGGCTGCCATAGTTTGAGCGGCCGCCTTAGTTGAGCAGCTGCCTTAGTTTCAGCGGTCGCCTTAGTTTGAGCGGTTGCCTTAGTTTGAGCGGCTGCCTTAGTTTGAGCGTCTGCCTTAGTTTGAGCGGTTGCCTTAGTTTGAGCGGTTGCCTTATTTTGAGCGGCCGCCTTATTTTGAGCGGCTGCCTTAGTTTGAGCGGTTGCCTTAGTTTGAGCGGCTGCCTTAGTTTGAGCGGCTGCCTTAGTTTGAGCGGTTGCCTTAGTTTGAGCGGTTGCCTCAGTTTGAGCGGCTGCCTTAGTTTGAGGGGTTGCCTTAGGTTGAGCAGTTGCCTTAGTTTGAGCGGTTGCCTTAGTTTGAGCGGCTGCCTTAGTTTGAGCGGTTGCCTTAGTTTGAGCGGCCGCCTTATTTTGAGCGGCTGCCTTAGTTTAAGCGGTTGCCTAAGTTTGAGCGGTTGCCTAAGTTTGAGTGGCCGCCTTAGTTTGAGGGGTTGCCTTAGTTTGAGCGGCTGCCTAAGTTTGAGCGGCCGCCTTAGTTTGAGGGGTTGCCTTAGTTTGAGCGGCTGCCTGAGTTTGAGCGGTTGCCTAAGTTTGAGTGGCCGCCTTAGTTTGAGATGCTGCCTTAGTTTGAGCGGTTGCCTTAGTTTGAGATGCTGCCTTAGTTTGAGTGGTTGCCTAAGTTTGAGCCGCCGCCTTAGTTTGATCAGCTCCCTTAGTTTGAGGGGATGACTGAGTTTGAGGGGTTCCTTAGTTTGAGGGGTTGCCTTAGTCTGAGGGGTTCCTTAGTTTGAGGGGTTGCCTTAGTTTGAGCGGCCACCGTAGTTTGAGCGGCTGCCTAAGTTTGAGCGGCCGCCTTAGTTTGAGGGGTAGCCTTAGTTTGAGCGGCTGCCTTAGTTTGAGCGGTTGCCTAAGTTTGAGCGGCTGCCTTAGTTTGAGCGGCTGCCTTAGTTTGAGGGGTTGCCTTAGTTTGAGCGGTTGCCTAAGTTTGAGCGGCCGCCTTAGTTTGAGGTGTTGCCTTAGTTTGAGCGGTTGCCTTAGTTTGAGCGGTTGCCTTAGTTTGAGCGGCTGCCTTAGTTTGAGCGGTTGCCTTAGTTTGAGCGGCCGCCTTATTTTGAGTGGATGCATTAGTTTAAGCGGTTGCCTAAGTTTGAGCGGCCACCTTAGTTTGAGCGGTTGCCTTAGTTTGAGCGGCTGCCTTAGTTTGAGCGGCCGCCTTAGTTTGAGCGGTTGCCTTAGTTTGAGCGGCTGCCTTAGTTTGAGCGGTTGCCTTAGTTTGAGATGCTGCCTTAGTTTGAGCGGCTGCCTAAGTTTGAGCGGCCGCCTTAGTTTGAGGGGTTGCCTTAGTTTGAGTGGCTGCCTTAGTTTGAGCGGTTGTCTAAGTTTGAGCGGCTGCCTTAGTTTGAGTGGTTGCCTAAGTTTGAGCGGCCGCCTTAGTTTGAGGGGTTGCCTTCGTTTGAGCGGTTGCCTTAGTTTGAGCGGCTGCCTTAGTTTGAGCGGCTGCCTAAGTTTGAGCGGCCGCCTTAGTTTGAGGGGTTGCCTTAGTTTGAGCGACTGCCTTAGTTTGAGCAGCCGCCTTCGTTTGTGGGGTTGCCTTAGTTTGAGCGGCTGCCTTAGTTTGAGCGGATGCCTTAGTTTGAGCGACTGCCTAAGTTTGTGCGGCCGCCTTAGTTTGAGGGGTTGCCTTAGTTTGAGCGGCTGCCTTAGTTTGAGCAGTTGCCTAGGTTTGAGCGGCTGCCTTAGTTTGAGCGGTTGCCTTAGTTTGAGGGGTTGCCTTAGTTTGAGCGTCTGCCTTAGTTTGAGCGGTTGCCTAAGTTTGAGCGGCCGCCTTAGTTTGAGCGGCTGCCTTAGTTTGAGCGGTTGCCTAAGTTTGAGCGGCTGCCTTAGTTTGAGGGGTTGCCTCAGTTTGAGCGGCAGCCTTAGTTTGAGCGGTTGCCTTAGTTTGAGCGGCTGCCTTAGTTTGAGCGGTTGCCTAAGTTTGAGCGGCCGCCATAGTTTGAGCGGTTGCCTTAGTTTGAGCGGATGCCTTAGTTTGAGCGGTTGCCTTAGTTTGAGCGGTTGCCTTAGTTTGAGCGGATGCCTTAGTTTGAGCGGTTTCCTTAGTTTGAGCGGTTGCCTTAGTTTGAGCGGCCACCTTTGTTTGAGCGGATGCCTTAGTTTGAGCGGTTGCCTTACTTTGAGCGGCCGCCTTAGTTTGAACGGCTGCCTTCTTTTGAGCGGTTGCCTTAGTTTGAGCGGTTGCATTAGTTTGAGGGGTTGCCTTAGTTTGATCGGCCGTCTTAGTTTGAGCGGCTGCCATAGTTTGAGCGGCCGCCTTAGTTGAGCAGCTGCCTTAGTTTCAGCGGTCGCCTTAGTTTGAGCGGTTGCCTTAGTTTGAGCGGCTGCCTTAGTTTGAGCGTCTGCCTTAGTTTGAGCGGTTGCCTTAGTTTGAGCGGTTGCCTTATTTTGAGCGGCCGCCTTATTTTGAGCGGCTGCCTTAGTTTGAGCGGTTGCCTTAGTTTGAGCGGCTGCCTTAGTTTGAGCGGCTGCCTTAGTTTGAGCGGTTGCCTTAGTTTGAGCGGTTGCCTCAGTTTGAGCGGCTGCCTTAGTTTGAGGGGTTGCCTTAGGTTGAGCAGTTGACTTAGTTTGAGCGGTTGCCTGAGTTTGAGAGGCTGCCTTAGTTTGAGCGGTTGCCTTAGTTTGAGCGGCCGCCTTATTTTGAGCGGCTGCCTTAGTTTAAGCGGTTGCCTAAGTTTGAGCGGTTGCCTAAGTTTGAGTGGCCGCCTTAGTTTGACGGGTTGCCTTAGTTTGAGCGGCTGCCTAAGTTTGAGCGGCCGCCTTAGTTTGAGGGGTTGCCTTAGTTTGAGCGGCTGCCTGAGTTTGAGCGGTTGCCTTAGTTTGAGTGGCCGCCTTAGTTTGAGATGCTGCCTTAGTTTGAGCGGTTGCCTTAGTTTGAGATGCTGCCTTAGTTTGAGTGGTTGCCTAAGTTTGAGCCGCCGCCTTAGTTTGATCAGCTCCCTTAGTTTGAGGGGATGACTGAGTTTGAGGGGTTCCTTAGTTTGAGGGGTTGCCTTAGTCTGAGGGGTTCCTTAGTTTGAGGGGTTGCCTTAGTTTGAGCGGCCACCGTAGTTTGAGCGGCTGCCTAAGTTTGAGCGGCCGCCTTAGTTTGAGGGGTTGCCTTAGTTTGAGCGGCTGCCTTAGTTTGAGCGGTTGCCTAAGTTTGAGCGGCTGCCTTAGTTTGAGCGGCTGCCTTAATTTGAGGGGTTGCCTTAGTTTGAGCGGTTGCCTAAGTTTGAGCGGCCGCCTTAGTTTGAGGTGTTGCCTTAGTTTGAGCGGTTGCCTTAGTTTGAGCGGTTGCCTTAGTTTGAGCGGCTGCCTTAGTTTGAGCGGTTGCCTTAGTTTGAGCGGCCGCCTTATTTTGAGTGGATGCATTAGTTTAAGCGGTTGCCTAAGTTTGAGCGGCCACCTTAGTTTGAGCGGTTGCCTTAGTTTGAGCGGCTGCCTTAGTTTGAGCGGCCGCCTTAGTTTGAGCGGTTGCCTTAGTTTGAGCGGCTGCCTTAGTTTGAGCGGTTGCCTTAGTTTGAGATGCTGCCTTAGTTTGAGCGGCTGCCTAAGTTTGAGCGGCCGCCTTAGTTTGAGGGGTTGCCTTAGTTTGAGTGGCTGCCTTAGTTTGAGCGGTTGTCTAAGTTTGAGCGGCTGCCTTAGTTTGAGTGGTTGCCTAAGTTTGAGCGGCCGCCTTAGTTTGAGGGGTTGCCTTCGTTTGAGCGGTTGCCTTAGTTTGAGCGGCTGCCTTAGTTTGAGCGGCTGCCTAAGTTTGAGCGGCCGCCTTAGTTTGAGGGGTTGCCTTAGTTTGAGCGACTGCCTTAGTTTGAGCAGCCGCCTTCGTTTGTGGGGTTGCCTTAGTTTGAGCGGCTGCCTTAGATTGAGCGGCTGCCTTAGTTTGAGCGAATGCCTAAGTTTGTGCGGCCGCCTTAGTTTGAGGGGTTGCCTTAGTTTGAGCGGCTGCCTTAGTTTGAGCAGTTGCCTAGGTTTGAGCGGCTGCCTTAGTTTGAGCGGTTGCCTTAGTTTGAGGGGTTGCCTTAGTTTGAGCGTCTGCCTTAGTTTGAGCGGTTGCCTAAGTTTGAGCGGCCGCCTTAGTTTGAGCGGCTGCCTTAGTTTGAGCGGTTGCCTAAGTTTGAGCGGCTGCCTTAGTTTGAGGGGTTGCCTCAGTTTGAGCGGCAGCCTTAGTTTGAGCGGTTGCCTTAGTTTGAGCGGCTGCCTTAGTTTGAGCGGTTGCCTAAGTTTGAGCGGCCGCCATAGTTTGAGCGGTTGCCTTAGTTTGAGCGGATGCCTTAGTTTGAGCGGTTGCCTTAGTTTGAGCGGTTGCCTTAGTTTGAGCGGATGCCTTAGTTTGAGCGGTTTCCTTAGTTTGAGCGGTTGCCTTAGTTTGAGCGGCCACCTTTGTTTGAGCGGATGCCTTAGTTTGAGCGGTTGCCTTACTTTGAGCGGCCGCCTTAGTTTGAACGGCTGCCTTCTTTTGAGCGGTTGCCTTAGTTTGAGCGGTTGCCTTAGTTTGAGGGGTTGCCTTAGTTTGATCGGCCGTCTTAGTTTGAGCGGCTGCCATAGTTTGAGCGGCCGCCTTAGTTGAGCAGCTGCCTTAGTTTCAGCGGTCGCCTTAGTTTGAGCGGTTGCCTTAGTTTGAGCGGCTGCCTTAGTTTGAGCGTCTGCCTTAGTTTGAGCGGTTGCCTTAGTTTGAGCGGTTGCCTTATTTTGAGCGGCCGCCTTATTTTGAGCGGCTGCCTTAGTTTGAGCGGTTGCCTTAGTTTGAGCGGCTGCCTTAGTTTGAGCGGCTGCCTTAGTTTGAGCGGTTGCCTTAGTTTGAGCGGTTGCCTCAGTTTGAGCGGCTGCCTTAGTTTGAGGGGTTGCCTTAGGTTGAGCAGTTGACTTAGTTTGAGCGGTTGCCTTAGTTTGAGCGGCTGCCTTAGTTTGAGCGGTTGCCTTAGTTTGAGCGGCCGCCTTATTTTGAGCGGCTGCCTTAGTTTAAGCGGTTGCCTAAGTTTGAGCGGTTGCCTAAGTTTGAGTGGCCGCCTTAGTTTGACGGGTTGCCTTAGTTTGAGCGGCTGCCTAAGTTTGAGCGGCCGCCTTAGTTTGAGGGGTTGCCTTAGTTTGAGCGGCTGCCTGAGTTTGAGCGGTTGCCTTAGTTTGAGTGGCCGCCTTAGTTTGAGATGCTGCCTTAGTTTGAGCGGTTGCCTTAGTTTGAGATGCTGCCTTAGTTTGAGTGGTTGCCTAAGTTTGAGCCGCCGCCTTAGTTTGATCAGCTCCCTTAGTTTGAGGGGATGACTGAGCTTGAGGGGTTCCTTAGTTTGAGGGGTTGCCTTAGTCTGAGGGGTTCCTTAGTTTGAGGGGTTGCCTTAGTTTGAGCGGCCACCGTAGTTTGAGCGGCTGCCTAAGTTTGAGCGGCCGCCTTAGTTTGAGGGGTTGCCTTAGTTTGAGCGGCTGCCTTAGTTTGAGCGGTTGCCTAAGTTTGAGCGGCTGCCTTAGTTTGAGCGGCTGCCTTAATTTGAGGGGTTGCCTTAGTTTGAACGGTTGCCTAAGTTTGAGCGGCCGCCTTAGTTTGAGGTGTTGCCTTAGTTTGAGCGGTTGCCTTAGTTTGAGCGGTTGCCTTAGTTTGAGCGGCTGCCTTAGTTTGAGCGGTTGCCTTAGTTTGAGCGGCCGCCTTATTTTGAGTGGATGCATTAGTTTAAGCGGTTGCCTAAGTTTGAGCGGCCACCTTAGTTTGAGCGGTTGCCTTAGTTTGAGCGGCTGCCTTAGTTTGAACGGCCGCCTTAGTTTGAGCGGTTGCCTTAGTTTGAGCGGCTGCCTTAGTTTGAGCGGTTGCCTTAGTTTGAGATGCTGCCTTAGTTTGAGCGGTGGCCTAAGTTTGAGCGGCCGCCTTAGTTTGAGCGGCTGCCTTAGTTTGAGGGGATGTCTTAGTTTGAGCGGTTGCCTTAGTTTGAGGGGCTGCCTTAGTCTGAGGCGTTCCTTAGTTTGAGGGGTTGCCTTAGTTTGAGCGGCTGCCTGAGTTTGAGCAGTTGTCTAAGTTTGAGCGGCTGCCTTAGTTTGAGCGGTTGCCTAAGTTTGAGCGGCCGCCTTAGTTTGAGATGCTGCCTTAGTTTGAGCGGTTGCCTAAGTTTGAGCGGCCGCCTTAGTTTGAGCGGTTGCCTTAGTTTGAGCGGCTGCCTTAGTTTGAGCGGTTGCCTAAGTTTGAGCGGCCGCCTTAGTTTGAGGGGTTGCCTTAGTTTGAGCGGTTGCCTTAGTTTGAGCGGTTGCCTTAGTTTGAGCGGCTGCCTTAGTTTGAGCGGTTGCCTTAGTTTGAGCGGCCGCCTTATTTTGAGTGGCTGCCTTAGTTTAAGCGGTTGCCTAAGTTTGAGCGGCCACCTTAGTTTGAGCGGTTGCCTTAGTTTGAGCGGCTGCCTTAGTTTGAACGGCCGCCTTAGTTTGAGCGGTTGCCTTAGTTTGAGCGGCTGCCTTAGTTTGAGCGGTTGCCTTAGTTTGAGATGCTGCCTTAGTTTGAGCGGTGGCCTAAGTTTGAGCGGCCGCCTTAGTTTGAGCGGCTGCCTTAGTTTGAGGGGATGACTTAGTTTGAGCGGTTGCCTTAGTTTGAGGGGCTGCCTTAGTCTGAGGCGTTCCTTAGTTTGAGGGGTTTCCTTAGTTTGAGCGGCTGCCTAAGTTTGTGCGGCCGGCTAAGTTTGAGGGGTTGCCTTAGTTTGAGCGGCTGCCTGAGTTTGAGCGGTTGCCTAAGTTTGAGGGGCTGCCTTAGTTTGAGCGGTTGCCTAAGTTTGAGCGGCCGCCTTAGTTTGAGATGCTGCCTTAGTTTGAGCGGTTGCCTTAGTTTGAGATGCTGCCTTAGTTTGAGCGGTTGCCTTAGTTTGAGCGGCTGCCTTAGTTTGAGGGGTTGCCTAAGTTTGAGCGGCCGCCTTAGTTTGAGATGCTGCCTTAGTTTGAGCGGTTGCCTTAGTTTGAGATGCTGCCTTAGTTTGAGCGGTTGCCTTAGTTTGAGCGGCCGCCTTGGTTTGAGCGGCTGCCTTAGTTTGAGGGGATGACTTAGTTTGAGGGGTTCCTTAGTTTGAGGGGTTTCCTTAGTCTGAGGGGTTCCTTAGTTTGAGGGGTTGCCTTAGTTTGAGCGGACACCGTAGTTTGAGCGGCTGCCTAAGTTTGAGCGCCCGCCATAGTTTGAGGGGTTGCCTTAGTTTGAGTGGCTGCCTTAGTTTGAGCAGTTGCCTAAGTTTGAGCGGTTGCCTTAGTTTGAGTGGTTGCCTAAGTTTGAGCGGCCGCCTTAGTTTGAGGGGTTGCCTTCGTTTGAGCGGTTGCCTTAGTTTGAGCGGCTGCCTTAGTTTGAGCGGCTGCCTAGGTTTGAGCGGCCGCCTTAGTTTGAGGGGTTGCCTTAGTTTGAGCGACTGCCTTAGTTTGAGCAGCCGCCTTCGTTTGTGGGGTTGCCTTAGTTTGAGCGGCTGCCTTAGTTTGAGCGGCTGCCTTCGTTTGAGCGGCTGCCTAAGTTTGTGCGGCCGCCTTAGTTTGAGGGGTTGCCTTAGTTTGAGCGGCTGCCTTAGTTTGAGCAGTTGCCTAAGTTTCAGCGGCTGCCTTAGTTTGAGCGGTTGCCTTAGTTTGAGGGGTTGCCTTAGTTTGAGCGGCTGCCTTAGTTTGAGCGGTTGCCTAAGTTTGAGCGGCTGCCTTAGTTTGAGGGGTTGCCTCAGTTTGAGCGGCAGCCTTAGTTTGAGCGGTTGCCTTAGTTTGAGCGGCTGCCTTAGTTTGAGCGGTTGCCTAAGTTTGAGCGGCCGCCATAGTTTGAGCGGTTGCCTTAATTTGAGCGGTTGCCTTAGTTTGAGGGGATGCCTTAGTTTGAGGGGATGCCTCAGTTTGAGCGGTTGCCCTAGTTTGAGGGGTTGCCTTAGTTTGAGCGGCTGCCTTAGTTTGAGCGGTTCCCTTAGTTTGAGGGGCTGCCTGAGTTTGAGGGGTTCCTTAGTTTGAGTGGTTTCCTTAGTTTGAGCGGCTGCCTTAGTTTGAGCGGCTGCCTAAGTTTGAGCGGCCGCCTTACTTTGAGCGGTTGCCTTAGTTTGAGCGGTTGCCTTACTTTGAGGGGCTGCCTAAGTTTGAGGGGCTGCCTTAGTTTGAATGGCAGCCTTCGTATGAGCGGCTGCCTTAGTTTGAGCGGTTGCCTTACTTTGAGGGGCTGCCTAAGTTTGAGGGGCTGCCTTAGTTTGAATGGCAGCCTTCGTATGAGCGGCTGCCTGAGTTTGATCGGTTTCCTTAGTTTGAGCGGCCGCCTTAGTTTGAGGGGATGCCTTTGTTTGAGCGGTTGCCTTAGTTTGAGGGGTTGCCTTTGTTGGAGCGGCTGCCTTAGTTTGAGCGGTTGCCTGAGTTTGAGGGGCTGCCTTAGTTTGAAGGGTTCCTTAGTTTGATGGGTTGCCTTAGTTTTAGGGGCTGCCTAAGTTTGAGGGTTTCCTTAGTTTGAGGGGTTGCCTTAGTTTGAGCGGCCGCCTTCGTTTGAGTGGCTGCCTATGTTTGAGCGGCCGCCTCATTTTGAGCGGTTGCCTTAGTTTGAGCGGCTGCCTTAGTTTGAGCGGTTGCCTTCGTTTGAGATTCTGCTTAGTTTGAGCGGCTGCCTTAGTTTGAGCGGTTGCCTTAGGTTGAGCGGCTGCCTTAGGTTGAGCGGTTGCCTTTGTTTGACGGGCTGCCTTAGTTTGAGGGGTTGCCTTACTTTGAGCGGCTGCCTTAGTTTGAGCGGCTGCCTTAGTTTGAGGGGTTGCCTTAGTTTGAGCGGCTGCCTAAGTTTGAGGGGCTGCCTTAGTTTGAATGGCTGCCTTACTTTGAGATTCTGCTTAATTTGAGCGGCTGCCTAAGTTTGAGGGGCTGCCTTAGTTTGAGCGGCTGGCTTCGTTTGAGATTCTGCTCAATTTGAGCGGCTGCCTTAGTTTGTGGGGGTGCTTTAGTTTGAGCGGCTGCCTTAGTTTGAGCGTTTGCCTTAGTTTGAGATGCTGCCTAGTTTGATCGGCTGCCTTAGTTTGTGGGGTTGCTTTAGTTTGAGCGGTTGCCTTTGTTTGAACGGCTGCCTCAGTTTGTGGGGTTGCTTTAGTTTGAGCGGTTGCCTTAGTATGAGGGGCTGCCTTAATTTGAGCAGTTGCCTTAGTTTGAGTGGTTGCCTTAGTTTGAGGGGTTGCCTTAGTTTGAGGGGTTGCCTTAGTTTGAGCGGCTGCCTCAGTTTGAGCGGTTGCCGAAGTTTGAGCAGCCGCCTTAGTTTGAGCGGCTGCCTTAGTTTGAGCGGCCGCCTTAGTTTGAGCGGCTGCCTTAGTTTCAGCGGATGCCTTAGTTTGAGCGGTTGCCTTAGTTTGAGCGGCTGCCTTAGTTTGAGCGTCCGCCTTATTTTGAGCGGCTGCCTTAGGTTGGACGGCTGCCTTAGTTTGAGCGGTTGCCTTAGTTTGAGGTGTTGCCTAAGTAAGAGCCGCCGCCTTAGTTTGAGCGGCTGCCTTAGTTTGAGCGGTTGCCTTAGTTTGAGCGGCTGCCTTAGTTTGAGCGGTTGCCTTAGTTTGAGCGGTTGCCTTAGTTTGAGCGGCCGCCTTATTTTGAGTGGCTGCCTTAGTTTAAGCGGTTGCCTAAGTTTGAGCGGCCACCTTAGTTTGAGCGGTTGCCTTAGTTTGAGCGGCTGCCTTAGTTTGAACGGCCGCCTTAGTTTGAGCGGTTGCCTTAGTTTGAGCGGCTGCCTTAGTTTGAGCGATTGCCTTAGTTTGAGATGCTGCCTTAGTTTGAGCGGTGGCCTAAGTTTGAGCGGCCGCCTTAGTTTGAGCGGCTGCCTTAGTTTGAGGGGATGACTTAGTTTGAGCGGTTGCCTTAGTTTGAGGGGCTGCCTTAGTCTGAGGCGTTCCTTAGTTTGAGGGGTTGCCTTAGTTTGAGCGGCTGCCTAAGTTTGAGTGGTTGCCTAAGTTTGAGCGGCTGCCTTAGTTTGAGCGGTTGCCTAAGTTTGAGCGGTTGCCTAAGTTTGAGCGGCTGCCTTAGTTTGATCGGTTGCCTAAGTTTGAGCGGTTGCCTAAGTTTGAGCGGCCGCCTTAGTTTGAGATGCTGCCTTAGTTTGAGCGGTTGCCTTAGTTTGAGATGCTGCCTTAGTTTGAGCGGTTGCCTTAGTTTGAGCGGCTGCCTTAGTTTGAGCGGTTGCCTTAGTTTGAGCGGCTGCCTTAGTTTGAGCGGTTGCCTTAGTTTGAGCGGTTGCCTAAGTTTGAGCCGCCGCCTTAGTTTGAGCGGCTGCCTTAGTTTGAGCGGCCGCCTTAGTTTGAGCGGCTGCCTTAGTTTGAGGGGATGACTTAGTTTGAGGGGTTCCTTAGTTTGAGGGGTTGCCTTAGTCTGAGGGATTCCTTAGTTTGAGGGGTTGCCTTAGTTTGAGCGGACACCGTAGTTTGAGCGGCTGCCTAAGTTTGAGCGGCCGCCTTAGTTTGAGGGGTTGCCTTAGTTTGAGTGTCTGCCTTAGTTTGAGCGGTTGCCTAAGTTTGAGCGGCTGCCTTAGTTAAGGGTTTGCCTAAGTTTGAGCGGCCGCCTTAGTTTGAGGGGTTGCCTTCGTTTGAGCGGCTGCCTTAGTTTGAGCGGCTGCCTTAGTTTGAGCGGCTGCCTAAGTTTGAGCGGCCGCCTTAGTTTGAGGGGTTGCCTTAGTTTGAGCGACTGCCTTAGTTTGAGCGGCCGCCTTAGTTTGAGGGGTTGCCTTAGTTTGAGCGGCTGCCTTAGTTTGAGCGGCTGCCTTCGTTTGAGCGGCTGCCTTAGTTTGAGCGGCCGCCTTAGTTTGAGGGGTTGCCTTAGTTTGAGCGGCTGCCTTAGTTTGAGCAGTTGCCTAAGTTTGAGCGGCTGCCTTAGTTTGAGCGGCTGCCTTAGTTTGAGGGGTTGCCTTCGGTTGAGCGACTGCCTTAGTTTGAGCGGCCGCCTTAGTTTGAGGGGTTGCCTTAGTTTGAGCGGCTGCCTTAGTTTGAGCGGCTGCCTTAGTTTGAGCGGCTGCCTTAGTTTGAGCGGCCGCCTTAGTTTGAGGGGTTGCCTTAGTTTGAGCGGCTGCCATAGTTTGAGCAGTTGCCTAAGTTTGACGGCTGCCTTAGTTTGAGCGGCTGCCTTAGTTTGAGGGGTTGCCTTAGTTTGAGCGTCTGCCTTAGTTTGAGCTGTTGCCTAAGTTTGAGCGGCCGCCTTAGTTTGAGCGGCTGCCTTAGTTTGAGCGGTTGCCTAAGTTTGAGCGGCTGCCTTAGTTTGAGGGGTTGCCTCAGTTTGAGCGGCTGCCTTAGTTTGAGCGGTTGCCTTAGTTTGAGCGGCTGCCTTAGTTTGAGCGGTTGCCTAAGATTGAGCGGCCGCCATAGTTTGAGCGGTTGCCTTAATTTGAGCGGTTGCCTTAGTTTGAGGGGATGCCTTAGTTTGAGGGGATGCCTCAGTTTGAGCGGTTGCCTTAGTTTGAGGGGTTGCCTTAGTTTGAGCGGCTGCCTTAGTTTGAGCGGTTGCCTTAGTTTGAGGGGCTGCCTTAGTTTGAGGGGTTCCTTAGTTTGAGGGGTTGCCTTAGTTTGAGCGGCTGCCTTAGTTTGAGCGGCTGCCTAAGTTTGAGCGGCCGCCTTACTTTGAGCGGTTGCCTTAGTTTGAGCGGTTGCCTTAGTTTGAGGGGCTGCCTAAGTTTGAGGGGCTGCCTTAGTTTGAATGGCAGCCTTAGTTTGAGCGGTTGCCTTAGTTTGAGATTCTGCTTAGTTTGAGCGGCTGCCTTAGTTTGATCGGTTTCCTTAGTTTGAGCGGCCGCCTTAGTTTGAGGGGATGCCTTTGTTTGAGCGGTTGCCTTAGTTTGAGGGGTTGCCTTTGTTGGAGCGGCTGCCTTAGTTTGAGCGGTTGCCTGAGTTTGAGGGGCTGCCTTAGTTTGAAGGGTTCCTTAGTTTGAGGGGTTGCCTTAGTTTGAGCGGCCGCCTTCGTTTGATTGGCTGCCCAAGTTTGAGCGGCCGCCTCATTTTGAGCGGTTGCCTTAGTTTGAGCGGCTGCCTTAGTTTGAGCGGTTGCCTTCGTTTGAGATTCTGCTTAGTTTGAGCGGCTGCCTTAGTTTGAGCGGTTGCCTTAGGTTGAGCGGCTGCCTTAGTTTGAGCGGTTGCCTTTGTTTGACGGGCTGCCTTAGTTTGAGGGGTTGCCTTAGTTTGAGCGGCTGCCTGAGTTTGAGCGGTTGCCTAAGTTTGAGCGGCTGCCTTAATTTGAGCGGTTGCCTAAGTTTGAGCGGCCGCCTTAGTTTGAGATGCTGCCTTAGTTTGAGCGGCTGCCTTAATTTGAGGGGTTGCCTTAGTTTGAGCGGTTGCCTAAGTTTGAGCGGCCGCCTTAGTTTGAGGTGTTGCCTTAGTTTGAGCGGTTGCCTTAGTTTGAGCGGTTGCCTTAGTTTGAGCGGCTGCCTTAGTTTGAGCGGTTGCCTTTTTTTGAGCGGCCGCCTTATTTTGAGTGGATGCATTAGTTTAAGCGGTTGCCTAAGTTTGAGCGGCCACCTTAGTTTGAGCGGTTGCCTTAGTTTGAGCGGCTGCCTTAGTTTGAACGGCCGCCTTAGTTTGAGCGGTTGCCTTAGTTTGAGCGGCTGCCTTAGTTTGAGCGGTTGCCTTAGTTTGAGATGCTGCCTTAGTTTGAGCGGTGGCCTAAGTTTGAGCGGCCGCCTTAGTTTGAGCGGCTGCCTTAGTTTGAGGGGATGTCTTAGTTTGAGCGGTTGCCTTAGTTTGAGGGGCTGCCTTAGTCTGAGGCGTTCCTTAGTTTGAGGGGTTGCCTTAGTTTGAGCGGCTGCCTGAGTTTGAGCAGTTGTCTAAGTTTGAGCGGCTGCCTTAGTTTGAGCGGTTGCCTAAGTTTGAGCGGCCGCCTTAGTTTGAGATGCTGCCTTAGTTTGAGCGGTTGCCTAAGTTTGAGCGGCCGCCTTAGTTTGAGCGGTTGCCTTAGTTTGAGCGGCTGCCTTAGTTTGAGCGGTTGCCTAAGTTTGAGCGGCCGCCTTAGTTTGAGGGGTTGCCTTAGTTTGAGCGGTTGCCTTAGTTTGAGCGGTTGCCTTAGTTTGAGCGGCTGCCTTAGTTTGAGCGGTTGCCTTAGTTTGAGCGGCCGCCTTATTTTGAGTGGCTGCCTTAGTTTAAGCGGTTGCCTAAGTTTGAGCGGCCACCTTAGTTTGAGCGGTTGCCTTAGTTTGAGCGGCTGCCTTAGTTTGAACGGCCGCCTTAGTTTGAGCGGTTGCCTTAGTTTGAGCGGCTGCCTTAGTTTGAGCGGTTGCCTTAGTTTGAGAAGCTGCCTTAGTTTGAGCGGTGGCCTAAGTTTGAGCGGACGCCTTAGTTTGAGCGGCTGCCTTAATTTGAGGGGATGACTTAGTTTGAGCGGTTGCCTTAGTTTGAGGGGCTGCCTTAGTCTGAGGCGTTCCTTAGTTTGAGGGGTTTCCTTAGTTTGAGCGGCTGCCTAAGTTTGTGCGGCCGGCTAAGTTTGAGGGGTTGCCTTAGTTTGAGCGGCTGCCTGAGTTTGAGCGGTTGCCTAAGTTTGAGCGGCTGCCTTAGTTTGAGCGGTTGCCTAAGTTTGAGCGGCCGCCTTAGTTTGACATGCTGCCTTAGTTTGAGCGGTTGCCTTAGTTTGAGATGCTGCCTTAGTTTGAGCGGTTGCCTTAGTTTGAGCGGCTGCCTTAGTTTGAGGGGTTGCCTAAGTTTGAGCGGCCGCCTTAGTTTGAGATGCTGCCTTAGTTTGAGCGGTTGCCTTAGTTTGAGATGCTGCCTTAGTTTGAGCGGTTGCCTTAGTTTGAGCGGCCGCCTTAGTTTGAGCGGCTGCCTTAGTTTGAGGGGATGACTTAGTTTGAGGGGTTCCTTAGTTTGAGGGGTTTCCTTAGTCTGAGGGGTTCCTTAGTTTGAGGGGTTGCCTTAGTTTGAGCGGACACCGTAGTTTGAGCGGCTGCCTAAGTTTGAGCGGCCGCCATAGTTTGAGGGGTTGCCTTAGTTTGAGTGGCTGCCTTAGTTTGAGCAGTTGCCTAAGTTTGAGCGGCTGCCTTAGTTTGAGTGGTTGCCTAAGTTTGAGCGGCCGCCTTAGTTTGAGGGGTTGCCTTCGTTTGAGCGGTTGCCTTAGTTTGAGCGGCTGCCTTAGTTTGAGCGGCTGCCTAAGTTTGAGCGGCCGCCTTAGTTTGAGGGGTTGCCTTAGTTTGAGCGACTGCCTTAGTTTGATCAGCCGCCTTCGTTTGTGGGGTTGCCTTAGTTTGAGCGGCTGCCTTAGTTTGAGCGGCTGCCTTCGTTTGAGCGGCTGCCTAAGTTTGTGCGGCCGCCTTAGTTTGAGGGGTTGCCTTAGTTTGAACGGCTGCCTTAGTTTGAGCAGTTGCCTAAGTTTCAGCGGCTGCCTTAGTTTGAGCGGTTGCCTTAGTTTGAGGGGTTGCCTTAGTTTGAGCGGCTGCCTTAGTTTGAGCGGTTGCCTAAGTTTGAGCGGCTGCCTTAGTTTGAGGGGTTGCCTCAGTTTGAGCGGCAGCCTTAGTTTGAGCGGTTGCCTTAGTTTGAGCGGCTGCCTTAGTTTGAGCGGTTGCCTAAGTTTGAGCGGCCGCCATAGTTTGAGCGGTTGCCTTAATTTGAGCGGTTGCCTTAGTTTGAGGGGATGCCTTAGTTTGAGGGGATGCCTCAGTTTGAGCGGTTGCCCTAGTTTGAGGGGTTGCCTTAGTTTGAGCGGCTGCCTTAGTTTGAGCGGTTCCCTTAGTTTGAGGGGCTGCCTGAGTTTGAGGGGTTCCTTAGTTTGAGTGGTTTCCTTAGTTTGAGCGGCTGCCTTAGTTTGAGCGGCTGCCTAAGTTTGAGCGGCCGCCTTACTTTGAGCGGTTGCCTTAGTTTGAGCGGTTGCCTTACTTTGAGGGGCTGCCTAAGTTTGAGGGGCTGCCTTAGTTTGAATGGCAGCCTTCGTATGAGCGGCTGCCTTAGTTTGAGCGGTTGCCTTAGTTTGAGATTCTGCTTAGTTTGAGCGGCTGCCTGAGTTTGATCTGTTTCCTTAGTTTGAGCGGCCGCCTTAGTTTGAGGGGATGCCTTTGTTTGAGCGGTTGCCTTAGTTTGAGGGGTTGCCTTTGTTGGAGCGGCTGCCTTAGTTTGAGCGGTTGCCTGAGTTTGAGGGGCTGCCTTAGTTTGAAGGGTTCCTTAGTTTGATGGGTTGCCTTAGTTTTAGGGGCTGCCTAAGTTTGATGGTTTCCTTAGTTTGAGGGGTTGCCTTAGTTTGAGCGGCCGCCTTCGTTTGAGTGGCTGCCTATGTTTGAGCGGCCGCCTCATTTTGAGCGGTTGCCTTAGTTTGAGCGGCTGCCTTAGTTTGAGCGGTTGCCTTCGTTTGAGATTCTGCTTAGTTTGAGCGGCTGCCTTAGTTTGAGCGGTTGCCTTAGGTTGAGCGGCTGCCTTAGGTTGAGCGGTTGCCTTTGTTTGACGGGCTGCCTTAGTTTGAGGGGTTGCCTTAGTTTGAGCGGCTGCCTTAGTTTGAGCGGCTGCCTTAGTTTGAGGGGTTGCCTTAGTTTGAGCGGCTGCCTAAGTTTGAGGGGCTGCCTTAGTTTGAATGGCTGCCTTACTTTGAGATTCTGCTTAATTTGAGCGGCTGCCTAAGTTTGAGGGGCTGCCTTAGTTTGAGCGGCTGGCTTCGTTTGAGATTCTGCTCAATTTGAGCGGCTGCCTTAGTTTGTGGGGGTGCTTTAGTTTGAGCGGCTGCCTTAGTTTGAGCGTTTGCCTTAGTTTGAGATGCTGCCTAGTTTGATCGGCTGCCTTAGTTTGTGGGGTTGCTTTAGTTTGAGCGGTTGCCTTTGTTTGAGCGGCTGCCTTAGTTTGTGGGGTTGCTTTAGTTTGAGCGGTTGCCTTAGTATGAGGGGCTGCCTTAATTTGAGCAGTTGCCTTAGTTTGAGTGGTTGCCTTAGTTTGAGGGGTTGCCTTAGTTTGAGGGGTTGCCTTAGTTTGAGCGGCTGCCTCAGTTTGAGCGGTTGCCGAAGTTTGAGCGGCCACCTTAGTTTGAGCGGTTGCCTTAGTTTGAGCGGCTGCCTTAGTTTGAACGGCCGCCTTAGTTTGAGCGGTTGCCTTAGTTTGAGCGGCTGCCTTAGTTTGAGCGGTTGCCTTAGTTTGAGATGCTGCCTTAGTTTGAGCGGTGGCCTAAGTTTGAGCGGCCGCCTTAGTTTGAGCGGCTGCCTTAGTTTGAGGGGATGTCTTAGTTTGAGCGGTTGCCTTAGTTTGAGGGGCTGCCTTAGTCTGAGGCGTTCCTTAGTTTGAGGGGTTGCCTTAGTTTGAGCGGCTGCCTGAGTTTGAGCAGTTGTCTAAGTTTGAGCGGCTGCCTTAGTTTGAGCGGTTGCCTAAGTTTGAGCGGCCGCCTTAGTTTGAGATGCTGCCTTAGTTTGAGCGGTTGCCTAAGTTTGAGCGGCCGCCTTAGTTTGAGCGGTTGCCTTAGTTTGAGCGGCTGCCTTAGTTTGAGCGGTTGCCTAAGTTTGAGCGGCCGCCTTAGTTTGAGGGGTTGCCTTAGTTTGAGCGGTTGCCTTAGTTTGAGCGGTTGCCTTAGTTTGAGCGGCTGCCTTAGTTTGAGCGGTTGCCTTAGTTTGAGCGGCCGCCTTATTTTGAGTGGCTGCCTTAGTTTAAGCGGTTGCCTAAGTTTGAGCGGCCACCTTAGTTTGAGCGGTTGCCTTAGTTTGAGCGGCTGCCTTAGTTTGAACGGCCGCCTTAGTTTGAGCGGTTGCCTTAGTTTGAGCGGCTGCCTTAGTTTGAGCGGTTGCCTTAGTTTGAGAAGCTGCCTTAGTTTGAGCGGTGGCCTAAGTTTGAGCGGACGCCTTAGTTTGAGCGGCTGCCTTAATTTGAGGGGATGACTTAGTTTGAGCGGTTGCCTTAGTTTGAGGGGCTGCCTTAGTCTGAGGCGTTCCTTAGTTTGAGGGGTTTCCTTAGTTTGAGCGGCTGCCTAAGTTTGTGCGGCCGGCTAAGTTTGAGGGGTTGCCTTAGTTTGAGCGGCTGCCTGAGTTTGAGCGGTTGCCTAAGTTTGAGCGGCTGCCTTAGTTTGAGCGGTTGCCTAAGTTTGAGCGGCCGCCTTAGTTTGACATGCTGCCTTAGTTTGAGCGGTTGCCTTAGTTTGAGATGCTGCCTTAGTTTGAGCGGTTGCCTTAGTTTGAGCGGCTGCCTTAGTTTGAGGGGTTGCCTAAGTTTGAGCGGCCGCCTTAGTTTGAGATGCTGCCTTAGTTTGAGCGGTTGCCTTAGTTTGAGATGCTGCCTTAGTTTGAGCGGTTGCCTTAGTTTGAGCGGCCGCCTTAGTTTGAGCGGCTGCCTTAGTTTGAGGGGATGACTTAGTTTGAGGGGTTCCTTAGTTTGAGGGGTTTCCTTAGTCTGAGGGGTTCCTTAGTTTGAGGGGTTGCCTTAGTTTGAGCGGACACCGTAGTTTGAGCGGCTGCCTAAGTTTGAGCGGCCGCCATAGTTTGAGGGGTTGCCTTAGTTTGAGTGGCTGCCTTAGTTTGAGCAGTTGCCTAAGTTTGAGCGGCTGCCTTAGTTTGAGTGGTTGCCTAAGTTTGAGCGGCCGCCTTAGTTTGAGGGGTTGCCTTCGTTTGAGCGGTTGCCTTAGTTTGAGCGGCTGCCTTAGTTTGAGCGGCTGCCTAAGTTTGAGCGGCCGCCTTAGTTTGAGGGGTTGCCTTAGTTTGAGCGACTGCCTTAGTTTGATCAGCCGCCTTCGTTTGTGGGGTTGCCTTAGTTTGAGCGGCTGCCTTAGTTTGAGCGGCTGCCTTCGTTTGAGCGGCTGCCTAAGTTTGTGCGGCCGCCTTAGTTTGAGGGGTTGCCTTAGTTTGAACGGCTGCCTTAGTTTGAGCAGTTGCCTAAGTTTCAGCGGCTGCCTTAGTTTGAGCGGTTGCCTTAGTTTGAGGGGTTGCCTTAGTTTGAGCGGCTGCCTTAGTTTGAGCGGTTGCCTAAGTTTGAGCGGCTGCCTTAGTTTGAGGGGTTGCCTCAGTTTGAGCGGCAGCCTTAGTTTGAGCGGTTGCCTTAGTTTGAGCGGCTGCCTTAGTTTGAGCGGTTGCCTAAGTTTGAGCGGCCGCCATAGTTTGAGCGGTTGCCTTAATTTGAGCGGTTGCCTTAGTTTGAGGGGATGCCTTAGTTTGAGGGGATGCCTCAGTTTGAGCGGTTGCCCTAGTTTGAGGGGTTGCCTTAGTTTGAGCGGCTGCCTTAGTTTGAGCGGTTCCCTTAGTTTGAGGGGCTGCCTGAGTTTGAGGGGTTCCTTAGTTTGAGTGGTTTCCTTAGTTTGAGCGGCTGCCTTAGTTTGAGCGGCTGCCTAAGTTTGAGCGGCCGCCTTACTTTGAGCGGTTGCCTTAGTTTGAGCGGTTGCCTTACTTTGAGGGGCTGCCTAAGTTTTAGGGGCTGCCTTAGTTTGAATGGCAGCCTTCGTATGAGCGGCTGCCTTAGTTTGAGCGGTTGCCTTAGTTTGAGATTCTGCTTAGTTTGAGCGGCTGCCTGAGTTTGATCGGTTTCCTTAGTTTGAGCGGCCGCCTTAGTTTGAGGGGATGCCTTTGTTTGAGCGGTTGCCTTAGTTTGAGGGGTTGCCTTTGTTGGAGCGGCTGCCTTAGTTTGAGCGGTTGCCTGAGTTTGAGGGGCTGCCTTAGTTTGAAGGGTTCCTTAGTTTGATGGGTTGCCTTAGTTTTAGGGGCTGCCTAAGTTTGATGGTTTCCTTAGTTTGAGGGGTTGCCTTAGTTTGAGCGGCCGCCTTCGTTTGAGTGGCTGCCTATGTTTGAGCGGCCGCCTCATTTTGAGCGGTTGCCTTAGTTTGAGCGGCTGCCTTAGTTTGAGCGGTTGCCTTCGTTTGAGATTCTGCTTAGTTTGAGCGGCTGCCTTAGTTTGAGCGGTTGCCTTAGGTTGAGCGGCTGCCTTAGGTTGAGCGGTTGCCTTTGTTTGACGGGCTGCCTTAGTTTGAGGGGTTGCCTTAGTTTGAGCGGCTGCCTTAGTTTGAGCGGCTGCCTTAGTTTGAGGGGTTGCCTTAGTTTGAGCGGCTGCCTAAGTTTGAGGGGCTGCCTTAGTTTGAATGGCTGCCTTACTTTGAGATTCTGCTTAATTTGAGCGGCTGCCTAAGTTTGAGGGGCTGCCTTAGTTTGAGCGGCTGGCTTCGTTTGAGATTCTGCTCAATTTGAGCGGCTGCCTTAGTTTGTGGGGGTGCTTTAGTTTGAGCGGCTGCCTTAGTTTGAGCGTTTGCCTTAGTTTGAGATGCTGCCTAGTTTGATCGGCTGCCTTAGTTTGTGGGGTTGCTTTAGTTTGAGCGGTTGCCTTTGTTTGAGCGGCTGCCTTAGTTTGTGGGGTTGCTTTAGTTTGAGCGGTTGCCTTAGTATGAGGGGCTGCCTTAATTTGAGCAGTTGCCTTAGTTTGAGTGGTTGCCTTAGTTTGAGGGGTTGCCTTAGTTTGAGGGGTTGCCTTAGTTTGAGCGGCTGCCTCAGTTTGAGCGGTTGCCGAAGTTTGAGCAGCCGCCTTAGTTTGAGCGGCTGCCTTAGTTTGAGCGGCCGCCTTAGTTTGAGCGGCTGCCTTAGTTTCAGCGGATGCCTTAGTTTGAGCGGTTGCCTTAGTTTGAGCGGCTGCCTTAGTTTGAGCGTCCGCCTTATTTTGAGCGGCTGCCTTAGGTTGGACGGCTGCCTTAGTTTGAGCGGTTGCCTTAGTTTGAGGTGTTGCCTAAGTTAGAGCCGCCGCCTTAGTTTGAGCGGCTGCCTTAGTTTGAGCGGTTGCCTTAGTTTGAGCGGCTGCCTTAGTTTGAGCGGTTGCCTTAGTTTGAGCGGTTGCCTTAGTTTGAGCGGCCGCCTTATTTTGAGTGGCTGCCTTAGTTTAAGCGGTTGCCTAAGTTTGAGCGGCCACCTTAGTTTGAGCGGTTGCCTTAGTTTGAGCGGCTGCCTTAGTTTGAACGGCCGCCTTAGTTTGAGCGGTTGCCTTAGTTTGAGCGGCTGCCTTAGTTTGAGCGATTGCCTTAGTTTGAGATGCTGCCTTAGTTTGAGCGGTGGCCTAAGTTTGAGCGGCCGCCTTAGTTTGAGCGGCTGCCTTAGTTTGAGGGGATGACTTAGTTTGAGCGGTTGCCTTAGTTTGAGGGGCTGCCTTAGTCTGAGGCGTTCCTTAGTTTGAGGGGTTGCCTTAGTTTGAGCGGCTGCCTAAGTTTGAGCGGTTGCCTAAGTTTGAGCGGCTGCCTTAGTTTGAGCGGTTGCCTAAGTTTGAGCGGTTGCCTAAGTTTGAGCGGCTGCCTTAGTTTGAGCGGTTGCCTAAGTTTGAGCGGTTGCCTAAGTTTGAGCAGCCGCCTTAGTTTGAGATGCTGCCTTAGTTTGAGCGGTTGCCTTAGTTTGAGATGCTGCCTTAGTTTGAGCGGTTGCCTTAGTTTGAGCGGCTGCCTTAGTTTGAGCGGTTGCCTTAGTTTGAGCGGCTGCCTTAGTTTGAGCGGTTGCCTTAGTTTGAGCGGTTGCCTAAGTTTGAGCCGCCGCCTTAGTTTGAGCGGCTGCCTTAGTTTGAGCGGCCGCCTTAGTTTGAGCGGCTGCCTTAGTTTGAGGGGATGACTTAGTTTGAGGGGTTCCTTAGTTTGAGGGGTTGCCTTAGTCTGAGGGATTCCTTAGTTTGAGGGGTTGCCTTAGTTTGAGCGGACACCGTAGTTTGAGCGGCTGCCTAAGTTTGAGCGGCCGCCTTAGTTTGAGGGGTTGCCTTAGTTTGAGTGTCTGCCTTAGTTTGAGCGGTTGCCTAAGTTTGAGCGGCTGCCTTAGTTAAGGGTTTGCCTAAGTTTGAGCGGCCGCCTTAGTTTGAGGGGTTGCCTTCGTTTGAGCGGCTGCCTTAGTTTGAGCAGCTGCCTTAGTTTGAGCGGCTGCCTAAGTTTGAGCGGCCGCCTTAGTTTGAGGGGTTGCCTTAGTTTGAGCGACTGCCTTAGTTTGAGCGGCCGCCTTAGTTTGAGGGGTTGCCTTAGTTTGAGCGGCTGCCTTAGTTTGAGCGGCTGCCTTCGTTTGAGCGGCTGCCTTAGTTTGAGCGGCCGCCTTAGTTTGAGGGGTTGCCTTAGTTTGAGCGGCTGCCTTAGTTTGAGCAGTTGCCTAAGTTTGAGCGGCTGCCTTAGTTTGAGCGGCTGCCTTAGTTTGAGGGGTTGCCTTCGGTTGAGCGACTGCCTTAGTTTGAGCGGCCGCCTTAGTTTGAGGGGTTGCCTTAGTTTGAGCGGCTGCCTTAGTTTGAGCGGCTGCCTTAGTTTGAGCGGCTGCCTTAGTTTGAGCGGCCGCCTTAGTTTGAGGGGTTGCCTTAGTTTGAGCGGCTGCCATAGTTTGAGCAGTTGCCTAAGTTTGAGCGGCTGCCTTAGTTTGAGCGGCTGCCTTAGTTTGAGGGGTTGCCTTAGTTTGAGCGTCTGCCTTAGTTTGAGCTGTTGCCTAAGTTTGAGCGGCCGCCTTAGTTTGAGCGGCTGCCTTAGTTTGAGCGGTTGCCTAAGTTTGAGCGGCTGCCTTAGTTTGAGGGGTTGCCTCAGTTTGAGCGGCTGCCTTAGTTTGAGCGGTTGCCTTAGTTTGAGCGGCTGCCTTAGTTTGAGCGGTTGCCTAAGATTGAGCGGCCGCCATAGTTTGAGCGGTTGCCTTAATTTGAGCGGTTGCCTTAGTTTGAGGGGATGCCTTAGTTTGAGGGGATGCCTCAGTTTGAGCGGTTGCCTTAGTTTGAGGGGTTGCCTTAGTTTGAGCGGCTGCCTTAGTTTGAGCGGTTGCCTTAGTTTGAGGGGCTGCCTTAGTTTGAGGGGTTCCTTAGTTTGAGGGGTTGCCTTAGTTTGAGCGGCTGCCTTAGTTTGAGCGGCTGCCTAAGTTTGAGCGGCCGCCTTACTTTGAGCGGTTGCCTTAGTTTGAGCGGTTGCCTTAGTTTGAGGGGCTGCCTAAGTTTGAGGGGCTGCCTTAGTTTGAATGGCAGCCTTAGTTTGAGCGGTTGCCTTAGTTTGAGATTCTGCTTAGTTTGAGCGGCTGCCTTAGTTTGATCGGTTTCCTTAGTTTGAGCGGCCGCCTTAGTTTGAGGGGATGCCTTTGTTTGAGCGGTTGCCTTAGTTTGAGGGGTTGCCTTTGTTGGAGCGGCTGCCTTAGTTTGAGCGGTTGCCTGAGTTTGAGGGCTGCCTTAGTTTGAAGGGTTCCTTAGTTTGAGGGGTTGCTTTAGTTTGAGCGGCCGCCTTCGTTTGAGTGGCTGCCCAAGTTTGAGCGGCCGCCTCATTTTGAGCGGTTGCCTTAGTTTGAGCGGCTGCCTTAGTTTGAGCGGTTGCCTTCGTTTGAGATTCTGCTTAGTTTGAGCGGCTGCCTTAGTTTGAGCGGTTGCCTTAGGTTGAGCGGCTGCCTTAGTTTGAGCGGTTGCCTTTGTTTGATGGGCTGCCTTAGTTTGAGGGGTTGCCTTAGTTTGAGCGACTGCCTTAGTTTGAGCGGCTGCCTTAGTTTGAGGGGTTGCCTTAGTTTGAGCGGCTGCCGAAGTTTGAGGGGCTGCCTCAGCTTGAATGGCTGCCTTACTTTGAGATTCTGCTTAATTTGAGCGGCTGCCTAAGTTTGAGGGGCTGCCTTAGTTTGAGCGGCTGGCTTAGTTTGAGATTCTGCTCAATTTGAGCGGCTGCCTTAGTTTGTGGGGTTGCTTTAGTTTGAGCGGCGGCCTTAGTTTGAGCATTTGCCTTAGTTTGAGATGCTGCCTAGTTTGATCGGCTGCTTTAGTTTGTGGGGTTGCTTTAGTTTGAGCGGTTGCCTTTGTTTGAGCGGCTGCCTTAGTTTGTGGGGTTGCTTTAGTTTGAGCGGTTGCCTTAGTATGAGGGGCTGGCTTAATTTGAGCAGTTGCCTTAGTTTGAGCGGTTGCCTTAGTTTGAGGGGTTGCCTTAGTTTGAGGGGTTGCCTTAGTTTGAGCGGCTGCCTTAGTTTGAGGGGTTGCCTTAGTTTGAGCGGCTGCCTTAGTTTGAGCGGCTGCCTTAGTTTGAGCGCCCGCCTTAGTTTGAGCGGCTGCCTTAGTTTCAGCGGATGCCTTAGTTTGAGCGGTTGCCTTAGTTTGAGCGGCTGCCTGAGTTTGAGCGGCCGCCTTATTTTGAGCGGCTGCCTTAGTTTGAGCGGTTGCCTTAGTTTGAGCGGCCGCCTTATTTTGAGTGGCTGCCTTAGTTTAAGCGGTTGCCTAAGTTTGAGCGGCCACCTTAGTTTGAGCGGTTGCCTTAGTTTGAGCGGCTGCCTTAGTTTGAACGGCCGCCTCAGTTTGAGCGGTTGCCTTAGTTTGAGCGGCTGCCTTAGTTTGAGCGATTGCCTTAGTTTGAGATGCTGCCTTAGTTTGAGCGGTGGCCTAAGTTTGAGCGGCCGCCTTAGTTTGAGCGGCTGCCTTAGTTTGAGGGGCTGCCTTAGTCTGAGGCGTTCCTTAGTTTGAGGGGTTGCCTTAGTTTGAGCGGCTGCCTAAGTTTGAGCGGCCGGCTAAGTTTGAGGGGTTGCCTTAGTTTGAGCGGCTGCCTGAGTTTGAGCGGTTGCCTAAGTTTGAGCGGCCGCCTTAGTTTGAGATGCTGCCTTAGTTTGAGCGGTTGCCTTAGTTTGAGATGCTGCCTTAGTTTGAGCGGTTGCCTAAGTTTGAGCCGCCGCCTTAGTTTGAGCGGTTGCCTTAGTTTGAGCGGCTGCCTTAGTTTGAGCGGTTGCCTAAGTTTGAGCGGCCGCCATAGTTTGAGCGGTTGCCTTAGTTTGAGCGGATGCCTTAGTTTGAGCGGTTGCCTTAGTTTGAGCGGTTGCCTTAGTTTGAGCGGATGCCTTAGTTTGAGCGGTTTCCTTAGTTTGAGCGGTTGCCTTAGTTTGAGCGGCCACCTTTGTTTGAGCGGATGCCTTAGTTTGAGCGGTTGCCTTACTTTGAGCGGCCGCCTTAGTTTCAACGGCTGCCTTCTTTTGAGCGGTTGCCTTAGTTTGAGCGGTTGCCTTAGTTTGAGGGGTTGCCATAGTTTGATCGGCCGTCTTAGTTTGAGCGGCTGCCATAGTTTGAGCGGCCGCCTTAGTTGAGCAGCTGCCTTAGTTTCAGCGGTCGCCTTAGTTTGAGCGGTTGCCTTTGTTTGAGCGGCTGCCTTAGTTTGAGCGTCTGCCTTAGTTTGAGCGGTTGCCTTAGTTTGAGCGGTTGCCTTATTTTGAGCGGCCGCCTTATTTTGAGCGGCTGCCTTAGTTTGAGCGGTTGCCTTAGTTTGAGCGGCTGCCTTAGTTTGAGCGGCTGCCTTAGTTTGAGCGGTTGCCTTAGTTTGAGCGGTTGCCTCAGTTTGAGCGGCTGCCTTAGTTTGAGGGGTTGCCTTAGGTTGAGCAGTTGCCTTAGTTTGAGCGGTTGCCTTAGTTTGAGCGGCTGCCTTAGTTTGAGCGGTTGCCTTAGTTTGAGCGGCCGCCTTATTTTGAGCGGCTGCCTTAGTTTAAGCGGTTGCCTAAGTTTGAGCGGTTGCCTAAGTTTGAGTGGCCGCCTTAGTTTGAGGGGTTGCCTTAGTTTGAGCGGCTGCCTAAGTTTGAGCGGCCGCCTTAGTTTGAGGGGTTGCCTTAGTTTGAGCGGCTGCCTGAGTTTGAGCGGTTGCCTAAGTTTGAGTGGCCGCCTTAGTTTGAGATGCTGCCTTAGTTTGAGCGGTTGCCTTAGTTTGAGATGCTGCCTTAGTTTGAGTGGTTGCCTAAGTTTGAGCCGCCGCCTTAGTTTGATCAGCTCCCTTAGTTTGAGGGGATGACTGAGTTTGAGGGGTTCCTTAGTTTGAGGGGTTGCCTAAGTCTGAGGGGTTCCTTAGTTTGAGGGGTTGCCTTAGTTTGAGCGGCCACCGTAGTTTGAGCGGCTGCCTAAGTTTGAGCGGCCGCCTTAGTTTGAGGGGTTGCCTTAGTTTGAGCGGCTGCCTTAGTATGAGCGGTTGCCTAAGTTTGAGCGGCTGCCTTAGTTTGAGCGGCTGCCTTAGTTTGAGGGGTTGCCTTAGTTTGAGCGGTTGCCTAAGTTTGAGCGGCCGCCTTAGTTTGAGGTGTTGCCTTAGTTTGAGCGGTTGCCTTAGTTTGAGCGGTTGCCTTAGTTTGAGCGGCTGCCTTAGTTTGAGCGGTTGCCTTAGTTTGAGCGGCCGCCTTATTTTGAGTGGATGCATTAGTTTAAGCGGTTGCCTAAGTTTGAGCGGCCACCTTAGTTTGAGCGGTTGCCTTAGTTTGAGCGGCTGCCTTAGTTTGAGCGGCCGCCTTAGTTTGAGCGGTTGCCTTAGTTTGAGCGGCTGCCTTAGTTTGAGCGGTTGCCTTAGTTTGAGATGCTGCCTTAGTTTGAGCGGCTGCCTAAGTTTGAGCGGCCGCCTTAGTTTGAGGGGTTGCCTTAGTTTGAGTGGCTGCCTTAGTTTGAGCGGTTGTCTAAGTTTGAGCGGCTGCCTTAGTTTGAGTGGTTGCCTAAGTTTGAGCGGCCGCCTTAGTTTGAGGGGTTGCCTTCGTTTGAGCGGTTGCCTTAGTTTGAGCGGCTGCCTTAGTTTGAGCGGCTGCCTAAGTTTGAGCGGCCGCCTTAGTTTGAGGGGTTGCCTTAGTTTGAGCGACTGCCTTAGTTTGAGCAGCCGCCTTCGTTTGTGGGGTTGCCTTAGTTTGAGCGGCTGCCTTAGTTTGAGCGGCTGCCTTAGTTTGAGCGGCTGCCTAAGTTTGTGCGGCCGCCTTAGTTTGAGGGGTTGCCTTAGTTTGAGCGGCTGCCTTAGTTTGAGCAGTTGCCTAAGTTTGAGCTGCTGCCTTAGTTTGAGCGGTTGCCTTAGTTTGAGGGGTTGCCTTAGTTTGAGCGTCTGCCTTAGTTTGAGCGGTTGCCTAAGTTTGAGCGGCCGCCTTAGTTTGAGCGGCTGCCTTAGTTTGAGCGGTTGCCTAAGTTTGAGCGGCTGCCTTAGTTTGAGGGGTTGCCTCAGTTTGAGCGGCAGCCTTAGTTTGAGCGGTTGCCTTAGTTTGAGCGGCTGCCTTAGTTTGAGCGGTTGCCTAAGTTTGAGCGGCCGCCATAGTTTGAGCGGTTGCCTTAGTTTGAGCGGATGCCTTAGTTTGAGCGGTTGCCTTGGTTTGAGCGGTTGCCTTAGTTTGAGCGGATGCCTTAGTTTGAGCGGTTTCCTTAGTTTGAGCGGTTGCCTTAGTTTGAGCGGCCACCTTTGTTTGAGCGGATGCCTTAGTTTGAGCGGTTGCCTTACTTTGAGCGGCCGCCTTAGTTTGAACGGCTGCCTTCTTTTGAGCGGTTGCCTTAGTTTGAGCGGTTGCCTTAGTTTGAGGGGTTGCCTTAGTTTGATCGGCCGTCTTAGTTTGAGCGGCTGCCATAGTTTGAGCGGCCGCCTTAGTTGAGCAGCTGCCTTAGTTTCAGCGGTCGCCTTAGTTTGAGCGGTTGCCTTAGTTTGAGCGGCTGCCTTAGTTTGAGCGTCTGCCTTAGTTTGAGCGGTTGCCTCAGTTTGAGCGGTTGCCTTATTTTGAGCGGCCGCCTTATTTTGAGCGGCTGCCTTAGTTTGAGCGGTTGCCTTAGTTTGAGCGGCTGCCTTAGTTTGAGCGGCTGCCTTAGTTTGAGCGGTTGCCTTAGTTTGAGCGGTTGCCTCAGTTTGAGCGGCTGCCTTAGTTTGAGGGGTTGCCTTAGGTTGAGCAGTTGCCTTAGTTTGAGCGGTTGCCTTAGTTTGAGCGGCTGCCTTAGTTTGAGCGGTTGCCTTAGTTTGAGCGGCCGCCTTATTTTGAGCGGCTGCCTTAGTTTAAGCGGTTGCCTAAGTTTGAGCGGTTGCCTAAGTTTGAGTGGCCGCCTTAGTTTGAGGGGTTGCCTTAGTTTGAGCGGCTGCCTAAGTTTGAGCGGCCGCCTTAGTTTGAGGGGTTGCCTTAGTTTGAGCGGCTGCCTGAGTTTGAGCGTTTGCCTTAGTTTGAGTGGCCGCCTTAGTTTGAGATGCTGCCTTAGTTTGAGCGGTTGCCTTAGTTTGAGATGCTGCCTTAGTTTGAGTGGTTGCCTAAGTTTGAGCCGCCGCCTTAGTTTGATCAGCTCCCTTAGTTTGAGGGGATGACTGAGTTTGAGGGGTTCCTTAGTTTGAGGGGTTGCCTTAGTCTGAGGGGTTCCTTAGTTTGAGGGGTTGCCTTAGTTTGAGCGGCCACCGTAGTTTGAGCGGCTGCCTAAGTTTGAGCGGCCGCCTTAGTTTGAGGGGTTGCCTTAGTTTGAGCGGCTGCCTTAGTTTGAGCGGTTGCCTAAGTTTGAGCGGCTGCCTTAGTTTGAGCGGCTGCCTTAATTTGAGGGGTTGCCTTAGTTTGAGCGGTTGCCTAAGTTTGAGCGGCCGCCTTAGTTTGAGGTGTTGCCTTAGTTTGAGCGGTTGCCTTAGTTTGAGCGGTTGCCTTAGTTTGAGCGGCTGCCTTAGTTTGAGCGGTTGCCTTAGTTTGAGCGGCCGCCTTATTTTGAGTGGATGCATTAGTTTAAGCGGTTGCCTAAGTTTGAGCGGCCACCTTAGTTTGAGCGGTTGCCTTAGTTTGAGCGGCTGCCTTAGTTTGAACGGCCGCCTTAGTTTGAGCGGTTGCCTTAGTTTGAGCGGCTGCCTTAGTTTGAGCGGTTGCCTTAGTTTGAGATGCTGCCTTAGTTTGAGCGGTGGCCTAAGTTTGAGCGGCCGCCTTAGTTTGAGCGGCTGCCTTAGTTTGAGGGGATGTCTTAGTTTGAGCGGTTGCCTTAGTTTGAGGGGCTGCCTTAGTCTGAGGCGTTCCTTAGTTTGAGGTGTTGCCTTAGTTTGAGCGGCTGCCTGAGTTTGAGCAGTTGTCTAAGTTTGAGCGGCTGCCTTAGTTTGAGCGGTTGCCTAAGTTTGAGCGGCCGCCTTAGTTTGAGATGCTGCCTTAGTTTGAGCGGTTGCCTAAGTTTGAGCGGCCGCCTTAGTTTGAGCGGTTGCCTTAGTTTGAGCGGCTGCCTTAGTTTGAGCGGTTGCCTAAGTTTGAGCGGCCGCCTTAGTTTGAGGGGTTGCCTTAGTTTGAGCGGTTGCCTTAGTTTGAGCGGTTGCCTTAGTTTGAGCGGCTGCCTTAGTTTGAGCGGTTGCCTTAGTTTGAGCGGCTGCCTTAGTTTGAGCGGTTGCCTTAGTTTGAGATGCTGCCTTAGTTTGAGCGGTGGCCTAAGTTTGAGCGGCCGCCTTAGTTTGAGCGGCTGCCTTAGTTTGAGGGGATGACTTAGTTTGAGCGGTTGCCTTAGTTTGAGGGGCTGCCTTAGTCTGAGGCGTTCCTTAGTTTGAGGGGTTTCCTTAGTTTGAGCGGCTGCCTAAGTTTGTGCGGCCGGCTAAGTTTGAGGGGTTGCCTTAGTTTGAGCGGCTGCCTGAGTTTGAGCGGTTGCCTAAGTTTGAGCGGCTGCCTTAGTTTGAGCGGTTGCCTAAGTTTGAGCGGCCGCCTTAGTTTGAGATGCTGCCTTAGTTTGAGCGGTTGCCTTAGTTTGAGATGCTGCCTTAGTTTGAGCGGTTGCCTTAGTTTGAGCGGCTGCCTTGGTTTGAGGGGTTGCCTAAGTTTGAGCGGCCGCCTTAGTTTGAGATGCTGCCTTAGTTTGAGCGGTGGCCTTAGTTTGAGATGCTGCCTTAGTTTGAGCGGTTGCCTTAGTTTGAGCGGCCGCCTTAGTTTGAGCGGCTGCCTTAGTTTGAGGGGATGACTTAGTTTGAGGGGTTCCTTAGTTTGAGGGGTTTCCTTAGTCTGAGGGGTTCCTTAGTTTGAGGGGTTGCCTTAGTTTGAGCGGACACCGTAGTTTGAGCGGCTGCCTAAGTTTGAGCGGCCGCCATAGTTTGAGGGGTTGCCTTAGTTTGAGTGGCTGCCTTAGTTTGAGCAGTTGCCTAAGTTTGAGCGGCTGCCTTAGTTTGAGTGGTTGCCTAAGTTTGAGCGGCCGCCTTAGTTTGAGGGGTTGCCTTCGTTTGAGCGGTTGCCTTAGTTTGAGCGGCTGCCTTAGTTTGAGCGGCTGCCTAAGTTTGAGCGGCCGCCTTAGTTTGAGGGGTTGCCTTAGTTTGAGCGACTGCCTTAGTTTGAGCAGCCGCCTTCGTTTGTGGGGTTGCCTTAGTTTGAGCGGCTGCCTTAGTTTGAGCGGCTGCCTTCGTTTGAGCGGCTGCCTAAGTTTGTGCGGCCGCCTTAGTTTGAGGGGTTGCCTTAGTTTGAGCGGCTGCCTTAGTTTGAGCAGTTGCCTAAGTTTCAGCGGCTGCCTTAGTTTGAGCGGTTGCCTTAGTTTGAGGGGTTGCCTTAGTTTGAGCGGCTGCCTTAGTTTGAGCGGTTGCCTCAGTTTGAGCGGCTGCCTTAGTTTGAGGGGTTGCCTTAGGTTGAGCAGTTGCCTTAGTTTGAGCGGTTGCCTTAGTTTGAGCGGCTGCCTTAGTTTGATCGGTTGCCTTAGTTTGAGCGGCCGCCTTATTTTGAGCGGCTGCCTTAGTTTAAGCGGTTGCCTAAGTTTGAGCGGTTGCCTAAGTTTGAGTGGCCGCCTTAGTTTGAGGGGTTGCCTTAGTTTGAGCGGCTGCCTAAGTTTGAGCGGCCGCCTTAGTTTGAGGGGTTGCCTTAGTTTGAGCGGCTGCCTGAGTTTGAGCGTTTGCCTTAGTTTGAGTGGCCGCCTTAGTTTGAGATGCTGCCTTAGTTTGAGCGGTTGCCTTAGTTTGAGATGCTGCCTTAGTTTGAGTGGTTGCCTAAGTTTGAGCCGCCGCCTTAGTTTGATCAGCTCCCTTAGTTTGAGGGGATGACTGAGTTTGAGGGGTTCCTTAGTTTGAGGGGTTGCCTTAGTCTGAGGGGTTCCTTAGTTTGAGGGGTTGCCTTAGTTTGAGCGGCCACCGTAGTTTGAGCGGCTGCCTAAGTTTGAGCGGCCGCCTTAGTTTGAGGGGTTGCCTTAGTTTGAGCGGCTGCCTTAGTTTGAGCGGTTGCCTAAGTTTGAGCGGCTGCCTTAGTTTGAGCGGCTGCCTTAATTTGAGGGGTTGCCTTAGTTTGAGCGGTTGCCTAAGTTTGAGCGGCCGCCTTAGTTTGAGGTGTTGCCTTAGTTTGAGCGGTTGCCTTAGTTTGAGCGGTTGCCTTAGTTTGAGCGGCTGCCTTAGTTTGAGCGGTTGCCTTAGTTTGAGCGGCCGCCTTATTTTGAGTGGATGCATTAGTTTAAGCGGTTGCCTAAGTTTGAGCGGCCACCTTAGTTTGAGCGGTTGCCTTAGTTTGAGCGGCTGCCTTAGTTTGAACGGCCGCCTTAGTTTGAGCGGTTGCCTTAGTTTGAGCGGCTGCCTTAGTTTGAGCGGTTGCCTTAGTTTGAGATGCTGCCTTAGTTTGAGCGGTGGCCTAAGTTTGAGCGGCCGCCTTAGTTTGAGCGGCTGCCTTAGTTTGAGGGGATGTCTTAGTTTGAGCGGTTGCCTTAGTTTGAGGGGCTGCCTTAGTCTGAGGCGTTCCTTAGTTTGAGGGGTTGCCTTAGTTTGAGCGGCTGCCTGAGTTTGAGCAGTTGTCTAAGTTTGAGCGGCTGCCTTAGTTTGAGCGGTTGCCTAAGTTTGAGCGGCCGCCTTAGTTTGAGATGCTGCCTTAGTTTGAGCGGTTGCCTAAGTTTGAGCGGCCGCCTTAGTTTGAGCGGTTGCCTTAGTTTGAGCGGCTGCCTTAGTTTGAGCGGTTGCCTAAGTTTGAGCGGCCGCCTTAGTTTGAGGGTTTGCCTTAGTTTGAGCGGTTGCCTTAGTTTGAGCGGTTGCCTTAGTTTGAGCGGCTGCCTTAGTTTGAGCGGTTGCCTTAGTTTGAGCGGCCGCCTTATTTTGAGTGGCTGCCTTAGTTTAAGCGGTTGCCTAAGTTTGAGCGGCCACCTTAGTTTGAGCGGTTGCCTTAGTTTGAGCGGCTGCCTTAGTTTGAACGGCCGCCTTAGTTTGAGCGGTTGCCTTAGTTTGAGCGGCTGCCTTAGTTTGAGCGGTTGCCTTAGTTTGAGATGCTGCCTTAGTTTGAGCGGTGGCCTAAGTTTGAGCGGCCGCCTTAGTTTGAGCGGCTGCCTTAGTTTGAGGGGATGACTTAGTTTGAGCGGTTGCCTTAGTTTGAGGGGCTGCCTTAGTCTGAGGCGTTCCTTAGTTTGAGGGGTTTCCTTAGTTTGAGCGGCTGCCTAAGTTTGTGCGGCCGGCTAAGTTTGAGGGGTTGCCTTAGTTTGAGCGGCTGCCTGAGTTTGAGCGGTTGCCTAAGTTTGAGCGGCTGCCTTAGTTTGAGCGGTTGCCTAAGTTTGAGCGGCCGCCTTAGTTTGAGATGCTGCCTTAGTTTGAGCGGTTGCCTTAGTTTGAGATGCTGCCTTAGTTTGAGCGGTTGCCTTAGTTTGAGCGGCTGCCTGAGTTTGAGGGGTTGCCTAAGTTTGAGCGGCCGCCTTAGTTTGAGATGCTGCCTTAGTTTGAGCGGTTGCCTTAGTTTGAGATGCTGCCTTAGTTTGAGCGGTTGCCTTAGTTTGAGCGGCCGCCTTAGTTTGAGCGGCTGCCTTAGTTTGAGGGGATGACTTAGTTTGAGGGGTTCCTTAGTTTGAGGGGTTTCCTTAGTCTGAGGGGTTCCTTAGTTTGAGGGGTTGCCTTAGTTTGAGCGGACACCGTAGTTTGAGCGGCTGCCTAAGTTTGAGCGGCCGCCATAGTTTGAGGGGTTGCCTTAGTTTGAGTGGCTGCCTTAGTTTGAGCAGTTGCCTAAGTTTGAGCGGCTGCCTTAGTTTGAGTGGTTGCCTAAGTTTGAGCGGCCGCCTTAGTTTGAGGGGTTGCCTTCGTTTGAGCGGTTGCCTTAGTTTGAGCGGCTGCCTTAGTTTGAGCGGCTGCCTAAGTTTGAGCGGCCGCCTTAGTTTGAGGGGTTGCCTTAGTTTGAGCGACTGCCTTAGTTTGAGCAGCCGCCTTCGTTTGTGGGGTTGCCTTAGTTTGAGCGGCTGCCTTAGTTTGAGCGGCTGCCTTCGTTTGAGCGGCTGCCTAAGTTTGTGCGGCCGCCTTAGTTTGAGGGGTTGCCTTAGTTTGAGCGGCTGCCTTAGTTTGAGCAGTTGCCTAAGTTTCAGCGGCTGCCTTAGTTTGAGCGGTTGCCTTAGTTTGAGGGGTTGCCTTAGTTTGAGCGGCTGCCTTAGTTTGAGCGGTTGCCTAAGTTTGAGCGGCTGCCTTAGTTTGAGGGGTTGCCTCAGTTTGAGCGGCAGCCTTAGTTTGAGCGGTTGCCTTAGTTTGAGCGGCCGCCTTAGTTTGAGCGGTTGCCTAAGTTTGAGCGGCCGCCATAGTTTGAGCGGTTGCCTTAATTTGAGCGGTTGCCTTAGTTTGAGGGGATGCCTTAGTTTGAGGGGATGCCTCAGTTTGAGCGGTTGCCCTAGTTTGAGGGGTTGCCTTAGTTTGAGCGGCTGCCTTAGTTTGAGCGGTTCCCTTAGTTTGAGGGGCTGCCTGAGTTTGAGGGGTTCCTTAGTTTGAGTGGTTTCCTTAGTTTGAGCGGCTGCCTTAGTTTGAGCGGCTGCCTAAGTTTGAGCGGCCGCCTTACTTTGAGCGGTTGCCTTAGTTTGAGCGGTTGCCTTACTTTGAGGGGCTGCCTAAGTTTGAGGGGCTGCCTTAGTTTGAATGGCAGCCTTCGTATGAGCGGCTGCCTTAGTTTGAGCGGTTGCCTTAGTTTGAGATTCTGCTTAGTTTGAGCGGCTGCCTGAGTTTGATCGGTTTCCTTAGTTTGAGCGGCCGCCTTAGTTTGAGGGGATGCCTTTGTTTGAGCGGTTGCCTTAGTTTGAGGGGTTGCCTTTGTTGGAGCGGCTGCCTTAGTTTGAGCGGTTGCCTGAGTTTGAGGGGCTGCCTTAGTTTGAAGGGTTCCTTAGTTTGATGGGTTGCCTTAGTTTTAGGGGCTGCCTAAGTTTGAGGGTTTCCTTAGTTTGAGGGGTTGCCTTAGTTTGAGCGGCCGCCTTCGTTTGAGTGGCTGCCTATGTTTGAGCGGCCGCCTCATTTTGAGCGGTTGCCTTAGTTTGAGCGGCTGCCTTAGTTTGAGCGGTTGCCTTCGTTTGAGATTCTGCTTAGTTTGAGCGGCTGCCTTAGTTTGAGCGGTTGCCTTAGGTTGAGCGGCTGCCTTAGGTTGAGCGGTTGCCTTTGTTTGACGGGCTGCCTTAGTTTGAGGGGTTGCCTTAGTTTGAGCGGCTGCCTTAGTTTGAGCGGCTGCCTTAGTTTGAGGGGTTGCCTTAGTTTGAGCGGCTGCCTAAGTTTGAGGGGCTGCCTTAGTTTGAATGGCTGCCTTACTTTGAGATTCTGCTTAATTTGAGCGGCTGCCTAAGTTTGAGGGGCTGCCTTAGTTTGAGCGGCTGGCTTCGTTTGAGATTCTGCTCAATTTGAGCGGCTGCCTTAGTTTGTGGGGGTGCTTTAGTTTGAGCGGCTGCCTTAGTTTGAGCGTTTGCCTTAGTTTGAGATGCTGCCTAGTTTGATCGGCTGCCTTAGTTTGTGGGGTTGCTTTAGTTTGAGCGGTTGCCTTTGTTTGAACGGCTGCCTTAGTTTGTGGGGTTGCTTTAGTTTGAGCGGTTGCCTTAGTATGAGGGGCTGCCTTAATTTGAGCAGTTGCCTTAGTTTGAGTGGTTGCCTTAGTTTGAGGGGTTGCCTTAGTTTGAGGGGTTGCCTTAGTTTGAGCGGCTGCCTCAGTTTGAGCGGTTGCCGAAGTTTGAGCAGCCGCCTTAGTTTGAGCGGCTGCCTTAGTTTGAGCGGCCGCCTTAGTTTGAGCGGCTGCCTTAGTTTCAGCGGATGCCTTAGTTTGAGCGGTTGCCTTAGTTTGAGCGGCTGCCTTAGTTTGAGCGTCCGCCTTATTTTGAGCGGCTGCCTTAGGTTGGACGGCTGCCTTAGTTTGAGCGGTTGCCTTAGTTTGAGGTGTTGCCTAAGTTAGAGCCGCCGCCTTAGTTTGAGCGGCTGCCTTAGTTTGAGCGGTTGCCTTAGTTTGAGCGGCTGCCTTAGTTTGAGCGGTTGCCTTAGTTTGAGCGGTTGCCTTAGTTTGAGCGGCCGCCTTATTTTGAGTGGCTGCCTTAGTTTAAGCGGTTGCCTAAGTTTGAGCGGCCACCTTAGTTTGAGCGGTTGCCTTAGTTTGAGCGGCTGCCTTAGTTTGAACGGCCGCCTTAGTTTGAGCGGTTGCCTTAGTTTGAGCGGCTGCCTTAGTTTGAGCGATTGCCTTAGTTTGAGATGCTGCCTTAGTTTGAGCGGTGGCCTAAGTTTGAGCGGCCGCCTTAGTTTGAGCGGCTGCCTTAGTTTGAGGGGATGACTTAGTTTGAGCGGTTGCCTTAGTTTGAGGGGCTGCCTTAGTCTGAGGCGTTCCTTAGTTTGAGGGGTTGCCTTAGTTTGAGCGGCTGCCTAAGTTTGAGCGGTTGCCTAAGTTTGAGCGGCTGCCTTAGTTTGAGCGGTTGCCTAAGTTTGAGCGGTTGCCTAAGTTTGAGCGGCTGCCTTAGTTTGAGCGGTTGCCTAAGTTTGAGCGGTTGCCTAAGTTTGAGCAGCCGCCTTAGTTTGAGATGCTGCCTTAGTTTGAGCGGTTGCCTTAGTTTGAGATGCTGCCTTAGTTTGAGCGGTTGCCTTAGTTTGAGCGGCTGCCTTAGTTTGAGCGGTTGCCTTAGTTTGAGCGGCTGCCTTAGTTTGAGCGGTTGCCTTAGTTTGAGCGGTTGCCTAAGTTTGAGCCGCCGCCTTAGTTTGAGCGGCTGCCTTAGTTTGAGCGGCCGCCTTAGTTTGAGCGGCTGCCTTAGTTTGAGGGGATGACTTAGTTTGAGGGGTTCCTTAGTTTGAGGGGTTGCCTGAGTCTGAGGGATTCCTTAGTTTGAGGGGTTGCCTTAGTTTGAGCGGACACCGTAGTTTGAGCGGCTGCCTAAGTTTGAGCGGCCGCCTTAGTTTGAGGGGTTGCCTTAGTTTGAGTGTCTGCCTTAGTTTGAGCGGTTGCCTAAGTTTGAGCGGCTGCCTTAGTTAAGGGTTTGCCTAAGTTTGAGCGGCCGCCTTAGTTTGAGGGGTTGCCTTCGTTTGAGCGGCTGCCTTAGTTTGAGCGGCTGCCTTAGTTTGAGCGGCTGCCTAAGTTTGAGCGGCCGCCTTAGTTTGAGGGGTTGCCTTAGTTTGAGCGACTGCCTTAGTTTGAGCGGCCGCCTTAGTTTGAGGGGTTGCCTTAGTTTGAGCGGCTGCCTTAGTTTGAGCGGCTGCCTTCGTTTGAGCGGCTGCCTTAGTTTGAGCGGCCGCCTTAGTTTGAGGGGTTGCCTTAGTTTGAGCGGCTGCCTTAGTTTGAGCAGTTGCCTAAGTTTGAGCGGCTGCCTTAGTTTGAGCGGCTGCCTTAGTTTGAGGGGTTGCCTTCGGTTGAGCGACTGCCTTAGTTTGAGCGGCCGCCTTAGTTTGAGGGGTTGCCTTAGTTTGAGCGGCTGCCTTAGTTTGAGCGGCTGCCTTAGTTTGAGCGGCCGCCTTAGTTTGAGGGGTTGCCTTAGTTTGAGCGGCTGCCATAGTTTGAGCAGTTGCCTAAGTTTGAGTGGCTGCCTTAGTTTGAGCGGCTGCCTTAGTTTGAGGGGTTGCCTTAGTTTGAGCGTCTGCCTTAGTTTGAGCTGTTGCCTAAGTTTGAGCGGCCGCCTTAGTTTGAGCGGCTGCCTTAGTTTGCGCGGTTGCCTAAGTTTGAGCGGCTGCCTTAGTTTGAGGGGTTGCCTCAGTTTGAGCGGCTGCCTTAGTTTGAGCGGTTGCCTTAGTTTGAGCGGCTGCCTTAGTTTGAGCGGTTGCCTAAGATTGAGCGGCCGCCATAGTTTGAGCGGTTGCCTTAATTTGAGCGGTTGCCTTAGTTTGAGGGGATGCCTTAGTTTGAGGGGATGCCTCAGTTTGAGCGGTTGCCTTAGTTTGAGGGGTTGCCTTAGTTTGAGCGGCTGCCTTAGTTTGAGCGGTTGCCTTAGTTTGAGGGGCTGCCTTAGTTTGAGGGGTTCCTTAGTTTGAGGGGTTGCCTTAGTTTGAGCGGCTGCCTTAGTTTGAGCGGCTGCCTAAGTTTGAGCGGCCGCCTTACTTTGAGCGGTTGCCTTAGTTTGAGCGGTTGCCTTAGTTTGAGGGGCTGCCTAAGTTTGAGGGGCTGCCTTAGTTTGAATGGCAGCCTTAGTTTGAGCGGTTGCCTTAGTTTGAGATTCTGCTTAGTTTGAGCGGCTGCCTTAGTTTGATCGGTTTCCTTAGTTTGAGCGGCCGCCTTAGTTTGAGGGGATGCCTTTGTTTGAGCGGTTGCCTTAGTTTGAGGGGTTGCCTTTGTTGGAGCGGCTGCCTTAGTTTGAGCGGTTGCCTGAGTTTGAGGGGCTGCCTTAGTTTGAAGGGTTCCTTAGTTTGAGGGGTTGCCTTAGTTTGAGCGGCCGCCTTCGTTTGAGTGGCTGCCCAAGTTTGAGCGGCCGCCTCATTTTGAGCGGTTGCCTTAGTTTGAGCGGCTGCCTTAGTTTGAGCGGTTGCCTTCGTTTGAGATTCTGCTTAGTTTGAGCGGCTGCCTTAGTTTGAGCGGTTGCCTTAGGTTGAGCGGCTGCCTTAGTTTGAGCGGTTGCCTTTGTTTGACGGGCTGCCTTAGTTTGAGGAGTTGCCTTAGTTTGAGCGACTGCCTTAGTTTGAGCGGCTGCCTTAGTTTGAGGGGTTGCCTTAGTTTGAGCGGCTGCCGAAGTTTGAGGGGCTGCCTCAGTTTGAATGGCTGCCTTACTTTGAGATTCTGCTTAATTTGAGCGGCTGCCTAAGTTTGAGGGGCTGCCTTAGTTTGAGCGGCTGGCTTAGTTTGAGATTCTGCTCAATTTGAGCGGCTGCCTTAGTTTGTGGGGTTGCTTTAGTTTGAGCGGCGGCCTTAGTTTGAGCGTTTGCCTTAGTTTGAGATGCTGCCTAGTTTGATCGGCTGCTTTAGTTTGTGGGGTTGCTTTAGTTTGAGCGGTTGCCTTTGTTTGAGCGGCTGCCTTAGTTTGTGGGGTTGCTTTAGTTTGAGCGGTTGCCTTAGTATGAGGGGCTGCCTTAATTTGAGCAGTTGCCTTAGTTTGAGCGGTTGCCTTAGTTTGAGGGGTTGCCTTAGTTTGAGGGGTTGCCTTAGTTTGAGCGGCTGCCTTAGTTTGAGGGGTTGCCTTAGTTTGAGCGGCTGCCTTAGTTTGAGCGGCTGCCTTAGTTTGAGCGCCCGCCTTAGTTTGAGCGGCTGCCTTAGTTTCAGCGGATGCCTTAGTTTGAGCGGTTGCCTTAGTTTGAGCGGCTGCCTTAGTTTGAGCGGCCGCCTTATTTTGAGCGGCTGCCTTAGGTTGGACGGCTGCCTTAGTTTGAGCGGTTGCCTTAGTTTGAGGTGTTGCCTAAGTTAGAGCCGCCGCCTTAGTTTGAGCGGCTGCCTTAGTTTGAGCGGTTGCCTTAGTTTGAGCGGCTGCCTTAGTTTGAGCGGCTGCCTTAGTTTGAGCGGTTGCCTTAGTTTGAGCGGCCGCCTTATTTTGAGTGGCTGCCTTAGTTTAAGCGGTTGCCTAAGTTTGAGCGGCCACCTTAGTTTGAGCGGTTGCCTTAGTTTGAGCGGCTGCCTTAGTTTGAACGGCCGCCTCAGTTTGAGCGGTTGCCTTAGTTTGAGCGGCTGCCTTAGTTTGAGCAGTTGCCTAAGTTTGAGCGGCTGCCTTAGTTTGAGCGGCTGCCTTAGTTTGAGGGGTTGCCTTCGGTTGAGCGACTGCCTTAGTTTGAGCGGCCGCCTTAGTTTGAGGGGTTGCCTTAGTTTGAGCGGCTGCCTTAGTTTGAGCGGCTGCCTTAGTTTGAGCGGCTGCCTTAGTTTGAGCGGCCGCCTTAGTTTGAGGGGTTGCCTTAGTTTGAGCAGCTGCCATAGTTTGAGCAGTTGCCTAAGTTTGAGCGGCTGCCTTAGTTTGAGCGGCTGCCTTAGTTTGAGGGGTTGCCTTAGTTTGAGCGTCTGCCTTAGTTTGAGCTGTTGCCTAAGTTTGAGCGGCCGCCTTAGTTTGAGCGGCTGCCTTAGTTTGAGCGGTTGCCTAAGTTTGAGCGGCTGCCTTAGTTTGAGGGGTTGCCTCAGTTTGAGCGGCTGCCTTAGTTTGAGCGGTTGCCTTAGTTTGAGCGGCTGCCTTAGTTTGAGCGGTTGCCTAAGATTGAGCGGCCGCCATAGTTTGAGCGGTTGCCTTAATTTGAGCGGTTGCCTTAGTTTGAGGGGATGCCTTAGTTTGAGGGGATGCCTCAGTTTGAGCGGTTGCCTTAGTTTGAGGGGTTGCCTTAGTTTGAGCGGCTGCCTTAGTTTGAGCGGTTGCCTTAGTTTGAGGGGCTGCCTTAGTTTGAGGGGTTCCTTAGTTTGAGGGGTTGCCTTAGTTTGAGCGGCTGCCTTAGTTTGAGCGGCTGCCTAAGTTTGAGCGGCCGCCTTACTTTGAGCGGTTGCCTTAGTTTGAGCGGTTGCCTTAGTTTGAGGGGCTGCCTAAGTTTGAGGGGCTGCCTTAGTTTGAATGGCAGCCTTAGTTTGAGCGGTTGCCTTAGTTTGAGATTCTGCTTAGTTTGAGCGGCTGCCTTAGTTTGATCGGTTTCCTTAGTTTGAGCGGCCGCCTTAGTTTGAGGGGATGCCTTTGTTTGAGCGGTTGCCTTAGTTTGAGGGGTTGCCTTTGTTGGAGCGGCTGCCTTAGTTTGAGCGGTTGCCTGAGTTTGAGGGGCTGCCTTAGTTTGAAGGGTTCCTTAGTTTGAGGGGTTGCCTTAGTTTGAGCGGCCGCCTTCGTTTGAGTGGCTGCCCAAGTTTGAGCGGCCGCCTCATTTTGAGCGGTTGCCTTAGTTTGAGCGGCTGCCTTAGTTTGAGCGGTTGCCTTCGTTTGAGATTCTGCTTAGTTTGAGCGGCTGCCTTAGTTTGAGCGGTTGCCTTAGGTTGAGCGGCTGCCTTAGTTTGAGCGGTTGCCTTTGTTTGACGGGCTGCCTTAGTTTGAGGGGTTGCCTTAGTTTGAGCGACTGCCTTAGTTTGAGCGGCTGCCTTAGTTTGAGGGGTTGCCTTAGTTTGAGCGGCTGCCGAAGTTTGAGGGGCTGCCTCAGTTTGAATGGCTGCCTTACTTTGAGATTCTGCTTAATTTGAGCGGCTGCCTAAGTTTGAGGGGCTGCCTTAGTTTGAGCGGCTGGCTTAGTTTGAGATTCTGCTCAATTTGAGCGGCTGCCTTAGTTTGTGGGGTTGCTTTAGTTTGAGCGGCGGCCTTAGTTTGAGCGTTTGCCTTAGTTTGAGATGCTGCCTAGTTTGATCGGCTGCTTTAGTTTGTGGGGTTGCTTTAGTTTGAGCGGTTGCCTTTGTTTGAGCGGCTGCCTTAGTTTGTGGGGTTGCTTTAGTTTGAGCGGTTGCCTTAGTATGAGGGGCTGCCTTAATTTGAGCAGTTGCCTTAGTTTGAGCGGTTGCCTTAGTTTGAGGGGTTGCCTTAGTTTGAGGGGTTGCCTTAGTTTGAGCGGCTGCCTTAGTTTGAGGGGTTGCCTTAGTTTGAGCGGCTGCCTTAGTTTGAGCGGCTGCCTTAGTTTGAGCGCCCGCCTTAGTTTGAGCGGCTGCCTTAGTTTCAGCGGATGCCTTAGTTTGAGCGGTTGCCTTAGTTTGAGCGGCTGCCTTAGTTTGAGCGGCCGCCTTATTTTGAGCGGCTGCCTTAGGTTGGACGGCTGCCTTAGTTTGAGCGGTTGCCTTAGTTTGAGGTGTTGCCTAAGTTAGAGCCGCCGCCTTAGTTTGAGCGGCTGCCTTAGTTTGAGCGGTTGCCTTAGTTTGAGCGGCTGCCTTAGTTTGAGCTGTTGCCTTAGTTTGAGCGGTTGCCTTAGTTTGAGCGGCTGCCTTAGTTTGAGCGGTTGCCTTAGTTTGAGCGGCCGCCTTATTTTGAGTGGCTGCCTTAGTTTAAGCGGTTGCCTAAGTTTGAGCGGCCACCTTAGTTTGAGCGGTTGCCTTAGTTTGAGCGGCTGCCTTAGTTTGAACGGCCGCCTCAGTTTGAGCGGTTGCCTTAGTTTGAGCGGCTGCCTTAGTTTGAGCGATTGCCTTAGTTTGAGATGCTGCCTTAGTTTGAGTGGTGGCCTAAGTTTGAGCGGCCGCCTTAGTTTGAGCGGCTGCCTTAGTTTGAGGGGCTGCCATAGTCTGAGGCGTTCCTTAGTTTGAGGGGTTGCCTTAGTTTGAGCAGCTGCCTAAGTTTGAGCGGCCGGCTAAGTTTGAGGGGTTGCCTTAGTTTGAGCGGCTGCCTGAGTTTCAGCGGTTGCCTAAGTTTGAGCGGCCGCCTTAGTTTGAGATGCTGCCTTAGTTTGAGCGGTTGCCTTAGTTTGAGATGCTGCCTTAGTTTGAGCGGTTGCCTAAGTTTGAGCCGCCGCCTTAGTTTGAGCGGTTGCCTTAGTTTGAGCGGCCGCCTTAGTTTGAGCGGCTGCCTTAGTTTGAGGGGATGACTTAGTTTGAGGGGTTCCTTAGTTTGAGGGGTTGCCTTAGTCTGAGGGGTTCCTTAGTTTGAGGGGTTGCCTTAGTTTGAGCGGACACCGTAGTTTGAGCGGCTGCCTAAGTTTGAGCGGCCGCCTTAGTTTGAGGGGTTGCCTTAGTTTGAGTGGCTGCCTTAGTTTGAGCGGTTGCCTAAGTTTGAGCGGCTGCCTTAGTTTGAGCGGTTGCCTAAGTTTGAGCGGCCGCCTTAGTTTGAGGAGCTGCCTTCGTTTGAGCGACTGCCTTAGTTTGAGCGGCTGCCTTAGTTTGAGCGGCTGCCTAAGTTTGAGCGGCCGCCTTAGTTTGAGGGGTTGCGTTAGTTTGAGCGACTGCCTTAGTTTGAGCGGCCGCCTTAGTTTGAGGGGTTGCCTTAGTTTGAGCGGCTACCTTAGTTTGAGCGGCTGCCTTAGTTTGAGCGGCTGCCTTAGTTTGAGCGGCCGCCTTAGTTTGAGGGGTTGCATAAGTTTGAGCGGCTACCTTAGTTTGAGCAGTTGCCTAAGTTTGAGCGGCTGCCTTAGTTTGAGCGGCTGCCTTAGTTTGAGGGGTTGCCTTAGGTTGAGCGACTGCCTTAGTTTGAGCGGCCGCCTTAGTTTGAGGGGTTGCCTTAGTTTGAGCGGCTGCCTTAGTTTGAGCGGCTGCCTTAGTTTGAGCGGCTGCCTGAGTTTGAGCGGCCGCCTTAGTTTGAGGGGTTGCCTTAGTTTGAGCGGCTGCCTTAGTTTGAGCAGTTGCCTAAGTTTGAGCGGCTGCCTTAGTTTGAGCGGCTGCCTTAGTTTGAGGGGTTGCCTTAGTTTGAGCGGCTGCCTTAGTTTGAGCGGCTGCCTGAGTTTGAGCGGCCGCCTTAGTTTGAGGGGTTGCCTTAGTTTGAGCGGCTGCCTTAGTTTGAGCAGTTGCCTAAGTTTGAGCGGCTGCCTTAGTTTGAGCGGTTGCCTAAGTTTGAGCGGCCGCCTTAGTTTGAGCGGCTGCCTTAGTTTGAGCGGTTGCCTAAGTTTGAGCGGCTGCCTTAGTTTGATGGGTTGCCTCAGTTTGAGCGGCTGCCTTAGTTTGAGTGGTTGCCTTAGTTTGAGCGGCTTCCTTAGTTTGAGCGGTTGCCTAAGATTGAGCGGCCGCCATAGTTTGAGCGGTTGCCTTAATTTGAGCGGTTGCCTTAGTTTGAGGTGATGCCTTAGTTTGAGGGGATGCCTCAGTTTGAGCGGTTGCCTTAGTTTGAGGGGTTGCCTTAGATTGAGCGGCTGCCTTAGTTTGAGCGGTTGCCTTAGTTTGAGGGGCTGCCTTAGTTTGAGGGGTTCCTTAGTTTGAGGGGTTGCCTTAGTTTGAGCGGCTGCCTTAGTTTGAGCGGCTGCCTAAGTTTGAGCGGCCGCCTTACTTTGAGCGGTGGCCTTAGTTTGAGCGGTTGCCTTACTTTGAGGGGCTGCCTAAGTTTGAGGGGCTGCCTTAGTTTGAATGGCAGCCTTAGTATGAGCGGCCGCCTTAGTTTGAGCGGTTGCCTTAGTTTGAGATTCTGCTTAGTTTGAGCGGCTGCCTTAGTTTGATCGGTTTCCTTAGTTTGAGCGGCCGCCTTAGTTTGAGGGGATGCCTTTGTTTGAGCGGTTGCCTTAGTTTGAGGGGTTGCCTTTGTTGGAGAGGCTGCCTTAGTTTGAGCGGTTGCCTGAGTTTGAGGGGCTGCCTTAGTTTGAAGGGTTCCTTAGTTTGAGGGGTTGCCTTAGTTTGAGCGGCCGCCTTCGTTTGAGTGGCTGCCCAAGTTTGAGCGGCCGCCTCATTTTGAGCGGTTGCCTTAGTTTGAGGGGTTGCCTTAGGTTGAGCGACTGCCTTAGTTTGAGCGGCCGCCTTAGTTTGAGCGGTTGCCTTAGTTTTAGGGGCTGCCTAAGTTTGAGGGTTTCCTTAGTTTGAGGGGTTGCCTTAGTTTGAGCGGCTGCCTTAGTTTGAGCGGTTGCCTTCGTTTGAGATTCTGCTTAGTTTGAGCGGCTGCCTTAGTTTGAGCGGTTGCCTTAGGTTGAGCGGCTGCCTTAGGTTGAGCGGTTGCCTTTGTTTGACGGGCTGCCTTAGTTTGAGGGGTTGCCTTAGTTTGAGCGGCTGCCTTAGTTTGAGCGGCTGCCTTAGTTTGAGGGGCTGCCTTAGTTTGAATGGCTGCCTTACTTTGAGATTCTGCTTAATTTGAGCGGCTGCCTAAGTTTGAGGGGCTGCCTTAGTTTGAGCGGCTGGCTTAGTTTGAGATTCTGCTCAATTTGAGCGGCTGCCTTAGTTTGTGGGGTTGCTTTAGTTTGAGCGGCTGCCTTAGTTTGAGCATTTGCCTTAGTTTGAGATGCTGCCTAGTTTGATCGGCTGCCTTAGTTTGTGGGGTTGCTTTAGTTTGAGCGGTTGCCTTTGTTTGAGCGGCTGCCTTAGTTTGTGGGGTTGCTTTAGTTTGAGCGGTTGCCTTAGTATGAGGGGCTGCCTTAATTTGAGCAGTTGCCTTAGTTTGAGTGGTTGCCTTAGTTTGAGGGGTTGCCTTAGTTTGAGGGGTTGCCTTAGTTTGAGCGGCTGCCTTAGTTTGAGCGGTTGCCGAAGTTTGAGCAGCCGCCTTAGTTTGAGCGGCTGCTTTAGTTTGAGCGGCCGCCTTAATTTGAGCGGCTGCCTTAGTTTCAGCGGATGCCTTAGTTTGAGCGGTTGCCTTAGTTTGAGCGGCTGCCTTAGTTTGAGCGGCCGCCTTATTTTGAGCGGCTGCCTTAGGTTGAGCGGCTGCCTTAGTTTGAGCGGTTGCCTTAGTTTGAGGTGTTGCCTAAGTTAGAGCCGCCGCCTTAGTTTGAGCGGCCGCCTTAGTTTGAGCGGTTGCCTTAGTTTGAGCGGCTGCCTTAGTTTGAGCGGCTGCCTTAGTTTGAGCGGTTGCCTTAGTTTGAGCGGTTGCCTTAGTTTGAGCGGCTGCCTTAGTTTGAGCAGGTGCCTTAGTTTGAGCGGTTGCCTTAGTTTGAGCGGTTGCCTCAGTTTGAGCGGCTGCCTCAGTTTGAGGGGTTGCCTTAGTTTGAGCGGTTGCCTTAGTTTCAGCGGTTGCCTTAGTTTGAGCGGCTGCTTTAGTTTGAGCGGTTGCCTTAGTTTGAGCGGCCGCCTTATTTTGAGCGGCTGCCTTAGTTTAAGCGGTTGCCTAAGTTTGAGCGGCCACCTTAGTTTGAGCGGTTGCCTTAGTTTGAGCGGCTGCCTTAGTTTGAGCGGCTGCCTTAGTTTGAGGGGTTGCCTAAGTTTGAACGGCCGCCTTAGTTTGAGCGGTTGCCTTAGTTTGAGCGGCTGCCTTAGTTTGAGCGGTTGCCTTAGTTTGAGATGCTGCCTTAGTTTGAGCGGTGGCCTAAGTTTGAGCAGCCGCCTTAGTTTGAGCGGCTGCCTTAGTTTGAGGGGATGACTTAGTTTGAGGGGTTGCCTTAGTTTGAGCGGCTGCCTAAGTTTGAGGGGCTGCCTTAGTTTGAATGGCTGCCTTACTTTGAGATTCTGCTTAATTTGAGCGGCTGCCTAAGTTTGAGGGGCTGCCTTAGTTTGAGCGGCTGGCTTAGTTTGAGATTCTGCTCAATTTGAGCGGCTGCCTTAGTTTGTGGGGTTGCTTTAGTTTGAGCGGCTGCCTTAGTTTGAGCGTTTGCCTTAGTTTGAGATGCTGCCTAGTTTGATCGGCTGCCTTAGTTTGTGGGGTTGCTTTAGTTTGAGCGGTTGCCTTTGTTTGAGCGGCTGCCTTAGTTTGTGGGGTTGCTTTAGTTTGAGCGGTTGCCTTAGTATGAGGGGCTGCCTTAGTTTGAGCGGTGGCCTCAGTTTGAGCAGCCGCCTTAGTTTGAGCGGCTGCCTTAGTTTGAGGGGATGACTTAGTTTGAGCGGTTGCCTTAGTTTGAGGGGCTGCCTTAGTTTGAGGGGTTCCTTAGTTTGAGGGGTTGCCTTAGTCTGATGGGTTTCTTAGTTTGAGGGGTTGCCTTAGTTTGAGCGGCTGCCGAAGTTTGAGCGGCCGCCTAAGTTTGAGGGGTTGCCTTAGTTTGAGCGGCTGCCTGAGTTTGAGCAGTTGCCTAAGTTTGAGCGGCTGCCTTAATTTGAGCGGTTGCCTAAGTTTGAGCGGCCGCCTTAGTTTGAGATGCTGCCTTAGTTTGAGCGGTTGCCTTCGTTTGAGATGCTGCCTTAGTTTGAGCGGTTGCCTTAGTTTGAGCGGCTGCCTTAGTTTGCGCGGCTGCCTTAGTTTCAGCCGACGCCTTAGTTTGAGCGGTTGCCTTAGTTTGAGCGGCCGCCTTAGTTTGAGCGGCTGCCTTAGTTTGAGGGGATGACTTAGGTTGAGGGGTTCCTTAGTTTGAGGGGTTGCCTTAGTCTGAGCGGTTGCCTAAGTTTGAGCGGCCGCCTTAGTTTGAGCGGCTGCATTAGTTTGAGCGGTTGCTAAGTGTGAGCGGCTGCCTTAGTTTGAGGGGTTCCCTCAGTTTGAGCGGCCGCCATAGTTTGAGCGGTTGCCTTAATTTGAGCAGTTGCCTTAGTTTCAGCGGTTGCCTTAGTTTGAGGGGATGCCTTAGTTTGAGCGGTTGCCTTAGTTTGAGCGGTTGCCTTAGTTTGAGCGGTTGCCTTAGTTTGAGCGGATGCCTTAGTTTGAGCGGCTGCCTTAGTTTGAGCGGTTTCCTTAGTTTGAGCGGTTGCCTTAGTTTGAGCGGCCGCCTTAGTTTGAGCGGATGCCTTAGTTTGAGCGGTTGCCTTACTTTGAGCGGCCGCCTTAGTCTGAACGGCTGCCTTCGTTTGAGCGGTTGCCTTAGTTTGAGCGGTTGCCTTAGTTTGAGGGGTTGCCTTAGTTTGAGCGGCCGCCTTAGTTTGAGCGGCTGCCATAGTTTGAGCGGCTGCCTTAGTTTGAGCGGCCGCCTTATTTTGAGCGGCCGCCTTAGTTTGAGCGGTTGCCTTAGTTTGAGCGGTTGCCTTAGTTTGTGCGGTTGCCTTAGTTTGAGCGGATGCCTCAGTTTGAGCGGTTGCCGAAGTTTGAGCGGTTGCTTTACTTTGAGCGGCTGCCTTAGTTTGAACGGCTGCCTTCATTTGAGCGGTTGCCTTAGTTTGAGCGGTTGCCTTAGTTTGAGGGGTTGCCTTAGTTTGAGCGGTTGCCTTAGTTTGAGGGGTTGCCGGAGTTTGAGCGGCGGCCTTAGTTTGAGCGGCTACCTTAGTTTCAGCGGTTGCCTTAGTTTGAGCGGTTGCCTTAGTTTGAGCGGCTGCCTTAGGTTGAGCGGTTGCCTAAGTTTGAGCGGCTGCCTTAATTTGAGCGGTTGCCTAAGTTTGAGCGGCCGCCTTAGTTTGAGATGCTGCCTTAGTTTGAGCGGTTGCTTTAGTTTGAGATGCTGCCTTAGTTTGAGCGGTTGCCTTAGTTTGAGCGGCTGCCTTAGTTTGCGCGGCTGCCTTAGTTTGAGCCGACGCCTTAGTTTGAGCGGTTGCCTTAGTTTGAGCGGCCGCCTTAGTTTGAGCGGCTGCCTTAGTTTGAGGGGATGACTTAGGTTGAGGGGTTCCTTAGTTTGAGGGGTTGCCTTAGTCTGAGCGGTTGCCTAAGTTTGAGCGGCCGCCTTAGTTTGAGCGGCTGCATTAGTTTGAGCGGTTGCTAAGTGTGAGCGGCTGCCTTAGTTTGAGGGGCTGCCTTAGTTTGAGCGGCTGGCTTAGTTTGAGATTCTGCTCAATTTGAGCGGCTGCCTTAGTTTGTGGGGTTGCTTTAGTTTGAGCGGCTGCCTTAGTTTGAGCGTTTGCCTTAGTTTGAGATGCTGCCTAGTTTGATCGGCTGCCTTAGTTTGTGGGGTTGCTTTAGTTTGAGCGGTTGCCTTTGTTTGAGCGGCTGCCTTAGTTTGTGGGGTTGCTTTAGTTTGAGCGGTTGCCTTAGTATGAGGGGCTGCCTTAATTTGAGCAGTTGCCTTAGTTTGAGTGGTTGCCTTAGTTTGAGGGGTTGCCTTAGTTTGAGGGGTTGCCTTAGTTTGAGTGGTTGCCTTAGTTTGAGGGGTTGCCTTAGTTTGAGGGGTTGCCTTAGTTTGAGCGGCTGCCTTAGTTTGAGCGGTTGCCGAAGTTTGAGCAGCCGCCTTAGTTTGAGCGGCTGCTTTAGTTTGAGCGGCCGCCTTAGTTTGAGCGGCTGCCTTAGTTTCAGCGGATGCCTTAGTTTTAGCGGTTGCCTTAGTTTGAGCGGCTGCCTTAGTTTGAGCGGCCGCCTTATTTTGAGCGGCTGCCTTAGGTTGAGCGGCTGCCTTAGTTTGAGCGGTTGCCTTAGTTTGAGGTGTTGCCTAAGTTAGAGCCGCCGCCTTAGTTTGAGCGGCCTCCTTCGTTTGAGCGGCTGCCTTAGTTTGAGCGGCTGCCTTAGTTTGAGCGGTTGCCTTAGTTTGAGCGGTTGCCTTAGTTTGAGCGGCTGCCTTAGTTTGAGCGGCTGCCTTAGTTTGAGCGGTTGCCTTAGTTTGAGCGGTTGCCTCAGTTTGAGCGGCTGCCTCAGTTTGAGGGGTTGCCTTAGTTTGAGCGGTTGCCTTAGTTTCAGCAGTTGCCTTAGTTTGAGCGGCTGCCTTAGTTTGAGCGGTTGCCTTAGTTTGTGCGGCCGCCTTATTTTGAGCGGCTGCCTTAGTTTAAGCGGTTGCCTAAGTTTGAGCGGCCACCTTAGTTTGAGCGGTTGCCTTACTTTGAGCGGCTGCCTTAGTTTGAGCGGCTGCCTTAGTTTGAGGGGTTGCCTAAGTTTGAACGGCCGCCTTAGTTTGAGCGGTTGCCTTAGTTTGAGCGGCTGCCTTAGTTTGAGCGGTTGCCTTAGTTTGAGATGCTGCCTTAGTTTGAGCGGTGGCCTCAGTTTGAGCAGACGCCTTAGTTTGAGCGGCTGCCTTAGTTTGAGGGGATGACTTAGTTTGAGCGTTTGCCTTAGTTTGAGGGGCTGCCTTAGTTTGAGGGGTTCCTTAGTTTGAGGGGTTGCCTTAGTCTGAGGGGTTTCTCAGTTTGAGGGGTTGCCTTAGTTTGAGCGGCTGCCGAAGTTTGAGCGGCCGCCTAAGTTTGAGGGGTTGCCTTAGTTTGAGCGGCTGCCTGAGTTTGAGCAGTTGCCTAAGTTTGAGCGGCTGCCTTAATTTGAGCGGTTGCCTAAGTTTGAGCGGCCGCCTTAGTTTGAGATGCTGCCTTAGTTTGAGCGGTTGCCTTAGTTTGAGATGCTGCCTTAGTTTGAGCGGTTGCCTTAGTTTGAGCGGCTGCCTTAGTTTGCGCGGCTGCCTTAGTTTGAGCCGACGCCTTAGTTTGAGCGGTTGCCTTAGTTTGAGCGGCCGCCTTAGTTTGAGCGGCTGCCTTAGTTTGAGGGGATGACTTAGGTTGAGGGGTTCCTTAGTTTGAGGGGTTGCCTTAGTCTGAGCGGTTGCCTAAGTTTGAGCGGCCGCCTTAGTTTGAGCGGCTGCATTAGTTTGAGCGGTTGCTAAGTGTGAGCGGCTGCCTTAGTTTGAGGGGTTCCCTCAGTTTGAGCGGCCGCCATAGTTTGAGCGGTTGCCTTAATTTGAGCAGTTGCCTTAGTTTCAGCGGTTGCCTTAGTTTGAGGGGATGCCTTAGTTTGAGCGGTTGCCTTAGTTTGAGCGGTTGCCTTAGTTTGAGCGGTTGCCTTAGTTTGAGCGGATGCCTTAGTTTGAGCGGCTGCCTTAGTTTGAGCGGTTTCCTTAGTTTGAGCGGTTGCCTTAGTTTGAGCGGCCGCCTTAGTTTGAGCGGATGCCTTAGTTTGAGCGGTTGCCTTACTTTGAGCGGCCGCCTTAGTCTGAACGGCTGCCTTCGTTTGAGCGGTTGCCTTAGTTTGAGCGGTTGCCTTAGTTTGAGGGGTTGCCTTAGTTTGAGCGGCCGCCTTAGTTTGAGCGGCTGCCATAGTTTGAGCGGCTGCCATAGTTTGAGCGGCCGCCTTATTTTGAGCGGCCGCCTTAGTTTGAGCGGTTGCCTTAGTTTGAGCGGTTGCCTTAGTTTGTGCGGTTGCCTTAGTTTGAGCGGATGCCTCAGTTTGAGCGGTTGCCGAAGTTTGAGCGGTTGCTTTACTTTGAGCGGCTGCCTTAGTTTGAACGGCTGCCTTCATTTGAGCGGTTGCCTTAGTTTGAGCGGTTGCCTTAGTTTGAGGGGTTGCCTTAGTTTGAGCGGTTGCCTTAGTTTGAGGGGTTGCCGGAGTTTGAGCGGCGGCCTTAGTTTGAGCGGCTACCTTAGTTTCAGCGGTTGCCTTAGTTTGAGCGGTTGCCTTAGTTTGAGCGGCTGCCTTAGGTTGAGCGGTTGCCTAAGTTTGAGCGGCTGCCTTAATTTGAGCGGTTGCCTAAGTTTGAGCGGCCGCCTTAGTTTGAGATGCTGCCTTAGTTTGAGCGGTTGCCTTAGTTTGAGATGCTGCCTTAGTTTGAGCGGTTGCCTTAGTTTGAGCGGCTGCCTTAGTTTGCGCGGCTGCCTTAGTTTGAGCCGACGCCTTAGTTTGAGCGGTTGCCTTAGTTTGAGCGGCCGCCTTAGTTTGAGCGGCTGCCTTAGTTTGAGGGGATGACTTAGGTTGAGGGGTTCCTTAGTTTGAGGGGTTGCCTTAGTCTGAGCGGTTGCCTAAGTTTGAGCGGCCGCCTTAGTTTGAGCGGCTGCATTAGTTTGAGCGGTTGCTAAGTGTGAGCGGCTGCCTTAGTTTGAGGGGTTGCCTCAGTTTGAGCGGCCGCCTTAATTTGAGCGGTTGCCTTAGTTTGAGCGGCTGCCTTAGTTTGAGCGGTTGCCTAAGTTTGAGCGGCCGCCATAGTTTGAGCGGTTGCCTTAATTTGAGCAGTTGCCTTAGTTTCAGTGGTTGCCTTAGTTTGAGGGGATGCCTTAGTTTGAGCGGTTGCCTTAGTTTGAGCGGTTGCCTTAGTTTGAGCGGTTGCCTTAGTTTGAGCGGATGCCTTAGTTTGAGCGGCTGCCTTAGTTTGAGCGGTTTCCTTAGTTTGAGCGGTTGCCTTAGTTTGAGCGGCCGCCTTAGTTTGAGCGGATGCCTTAGTTTGAGCGGTTGCCTTACTTTGAGCGGCCGCCTTAGTCTGAACGGCTGCCTTCGTTTGAGCGGTTGCCTTAGTTTGAGCGGTTGCCTTAGTTTGAGGGGTTGCCTTAGTTTGAGCGGCCGCCTTAGTTTGAGCGGCTGCCATAGTTTGAGCGGCTGCCTTAGTTTGAGCGGCCGCCTTATTTTGAGCGGCCGCCTTAGTTTGAGCGGTTGCCTTAGTTTGAGCGGTTGCCTTAGTTTGTGCGGTTGCCTTAGTTTGAGCGGATGCCTCAGTTTGAGCGGTTGCCGAAGTTTGAGCGGTTGCTTTACTTTGAGCGGCTGCCTTAGTTTGAACGGCTGCCTTCATTTGAGCGGTTGCCTTAATTTGAGCGGTTGCCTTAGTTTGAGGGGTTGCCTTAGTTTGAGCGGTTGCCTTAGTTTGAGGGGTTGCCGGAGTTTGAGCGGCCGCCTTAGTTTGAGCGGCTGCCTTAGTTTCAGCAGTTGCCTTAGTTTGAGCGGTTGCCTTAGTTTGAGCGGCTGCCTTAGGTTGAGCGGCTGCCTTAGTTTGAGCGGTTGCCTTAGTTTGAGGTGTTGCCTAAGTAAGAGCCGCCGCCTTAGTTTGAGCGGTTGCCTTGGTTTGAGCGGCTGCCTTAGTTTGAGCGGCTGCCTTAGTTTGAGCGCTTGCCTTAGTTTGAGCGGTTTCCTTATTTTGAGCGGCCGCCTTATTTTGAGCGGCTGCCTTAGTTTGAGCGGTTGCCTTAGTTTGAGCGGCTGCCTTAGTTTGAGCGGCAGCCTTAGTTTGAGCGGTTGCCTTAGTTTGAGCGGTTGCCTCAGTTTGAGTGGCTGCCTTAGTTTGAGGGGTTGCCTTAGTTTGAGCGGTTGCCTTAGTTTGAGCGGCCGCCTTATTTTGAGCGGCTGCCTTAGTTTAAGCGGTTGCCTAAGTTTGAGCGGCCACCTTAGTTTGAGCGGTTGCCTTAGTTTGAGCGGCTGCCTTAGTTTGAGCGGCTGCCTTAGTTTGAGGGGTTGCCGAAGTTTGAACGGCGGCCTTAGTTTGAGCGGTTGCCTTAGTTTGAGCGGCTGCCTTAGTTTGAGCGGTTGCCTTAGTTTGAGATGCTGCCTTAGTTTGAGTGGTGGCCTAAGTTTGAGCGGCCGCCTTAGTTTGAGCGGCTGCCTTAGTTTGAGGGGATGACTTAGTTTGAGCGGTTGCCTTAGTTTGAGGGGCTGCCTTAGTTTGAGGGGTTCCTTAGTTTGAGGGGTTGCCTTAGTCTGAGGGGTTCCTTAGTTTGAGGGGTTGCCTTAGTTTGAGCGGCTGCCTAAGTTTGAGCGGCCGCCTAAGTTTGAGGGGTTGCCTTAGTTTGAGCGGCTGCCTGAGTTTGAGCGGTTGCCTAAGTTTGAGCGGCTGCCTTAGTTTGAGCGGTTGCCTAAGTTTGAGCGGTCGCCTTAGTTTGAGATGCTGCCTTAGTTTGAGCGGTTGCCTTAGTTTGAGATGCTGCCTTAGTTTGAGCGTTTGCCTTAGTTTGAGCGGCCGCCTTAGTTTCAGCGGCTGCCTTAGTTTGAGGTGATGACTTAGTTTGAGGGGTTCCTTAGTTTGAGCGGTTGCCTTAGTCTGTGGGGTTCCTTAGTTTGAGGGTTTGCCTTAGTTTGAGCGGCCACCGTAGTTTGAGCTGCTGCCTAAGTTTGAGCGGACGCCTTAGTTTGAGGGGTTGCCTTAGTTTCAGCGGCTGCCTTAGTTTGAGCGGTTGCCTAAGTTTGAGCGGCTGCCTTAGTTTGAGCGGCTGCCTTAGTTTGAGGGGTTGCCTTAGTTTGAGCGGCTGCCTTAGTTTGAGCGGTTGCCTAAGTTTGAGCGGCCGCCTTAGTTTGAGCGGCTGCCTTAGTTTGAGGGGTTGCCTTAGTTTGAGCAGTTGCCTTAGTTTGAGCGGTTGCCTATTTTGAGCGGCTGCCTTAGTTTGAGCGGTTGCCTTAGTTTGAGCGGCCGCCTTATTTTGAGCGGCTGCCTTAGTTTAAGCGGTTGCCTAAGTTTGAGCGGCCACCTTAGTTTGAGCGGTTGCCTTGGTTTGAGCGGCTGCCTTAGTTTGAACGGCTGCCTTAGTTTGAGGGGTTGCCTAAGTTTGAGCGGCCGCCTTAGTTTGAGCGGTTGCCTTAGTTTGAGATGCTGCCTTAGTTTGAGCGGCTGCCTTAGTTTGAGCGGCCGCCTTATTTTGAGCGGCTGCCTTAGTTTAAGCAGTTGCCTAAGTTTGAGCGGCCACCTTAGTTTGAGCGGTTGCCTTGGTTTGAGCGGTTGCCTTAGTTTGAGATGCTGCCTTAGTTTGAGCGGCTGCCTTAGTTTGAGCGGTTGCCTTAGTTTGAGATGCTGCCTTAGTTTGAGCGGCTGCCTTAGTTTGAGGGGTTGCCTTAGTTTGAGCGGCTGCCTTAGTTTGAGCGGTTGCCGAAGTTTGAGCGGCCGCCTTAGATTGAGCGGCTGCCTTAGTTTGAGGGGTTGCCTTAGTTTGAGGGGTTGCCTTACTTTGAGCGGCTGCCTTAGTTTGAGCGGCTGCCTTAGTTTGAGGGGTTGCCTTAGTTTGAGCGGCTGCCTAAGTTTGAGGGGCTGCCTTAGTTTGAATGGCTGCCTTACTTTGAGATTCTGCTTAATTTGAGCGGCTGCCTAAGTTTGTGGGGCTGCCTTAGTTTGAGCGGCTGGCTTAGTTTGAGATTCTGCTCAATTTGAGCGGCTGCCTTAGTTTGTGGGGTTGCTTTAGTTTCAGCGGCTGCCTTAGTTTGAGCGTTTGCCTTAGTTTGAGATGCTGCCTAATTTGATCGGCTGCCTTAGTTTGTGGGGTTGCTTTAGTTTGAGCGGTTGCCTTTGTTTGAGCGGCTGCCTTAGTTTGTCGGGTTGCTTTAGTTTGAGCGGTTGCCTTAGTATGAGGGGCTGCCTTAATTTGAGCAGTTGCCTTAGTTTGAGTGGTTGCCTTAGTTTGAGGGGTTGCCTTAGTTTGAGGGGGTGCCTTAGTTTGAGCGGCTGCCTTAGTTTGAGCGGTTGCCGAAGTTTGAGCAGCCGCCTTAGTTTGAGCGGCTGCTTTAGTTTGAGCGGCCGCCTTAGTTTGAGCGGCTGCCTTAGTTTCAGCGGATGCCTTAGTTTGAGCGGTTGCCTTAGTTTGAGCGGCTGCCTTAGTTTGAGCGGCCGCCTTATTTTGAGCGGCTGCCTTAGGTTGAGCGGCTGCCTTAGTTTGAGCGGTTGCCTTAGTTTGAGGTGTTGCCTAAGTTAGAGCCGCCGCCTTAGTTTGAGCGGCCGCCTTAGTTTGAGCGGCTGCCTTAGTTTGAGCGGCTGCCTTAGTTTGAGCGGTTGCCTTAGTTTGAGCGGTTGCCTTAGTTTGAGCGGCTGCCTTAGTTTGAGCGGCTGCCTTAGTTTGAGCGGTTGCCTCAGTTTGAGCGGCTGCCTCAGTTTGAGGGGTTGCCTTAGTTTGAGCGGTTGCCTTAGTTTCAGCGGTTGCCTTAGTTTGAGCGGCTGCCTTAGTTTGAGCGGTTGCCTTAGTTTGTGCGGCCGCCTTATTTTGAGCGACTGCCTTAGTTTAAGCGGTTGCCTAAGTTTGAGCGGCCACCTTAGTTTGAGCGGTTGCCTTAGTTTGAGTGGCTGCCTTAGTTTGAGCGGCTGCCTTAGTTTGAGGGGTTGCCTAAGTTTGAACGGCCGCCTTAGTTTGAGCGGTTGCCTTAGTTTGAGCGGCTGCCTTAGTTTGAGCGGTTGCCTTAGTTTGAGATGCTGCCTTAGTTTGAGCGGTGGCCTAAGTTTGAGCAGCCGCCTTAGTTTGAGCGGCTGCCTTAGTTTGAGGGGATGACTTAGTTTGAGCGGTTGCCTTAGTTTGAGGGGCTGCCTTAGTTTGAGGGGTTCCTTAGTTTGAGGGATTGCCTTAGTCTGAGGGGTTTCTTAGTTTGAGGGGTTGCCTTAGTTTGAGCGGCTGCCTAAGTTTGAGCGGCCGCCTAAGTTTGAGGGGTTGCCTTAGTTTGAGCGGCTGCCTGAGTTTGAGCGGTTGCCTAAGTTTGAGCGGCTGCCTTAATTTGAGCGGTTGCCTAAGTTTGAGCGGTTGCCTTAGTTTGAGATGCTGCCTTAGTTTGAGCGGTTGCCTTAGTTTGAGCGGCTGCCGTAGTTTGCGCGGCTGCCATAGTTTGAGCCGACGCCTTAGTTTGAGCGGTTGCCTTAGTTTGAGCGGCCGCCTTAGTTTGAGCGGCTGCCTTAGTTTGAGGGGATGACTTAGGTTGAGGGGTTCCTTAGTTTGAGGGGTTGCCTTAGTCTGAGCGGTTGCCTAAGTTTGAGCGGCCGCCTTAGTTTGAGCGGCTGCATTAGTTTGAGCGGTTGCTAAGTGTGAGCGGCTGCCTTAGTTTGAGGGGTTGCCTCAGTTTGAGCGGCTGCCTTGGTTTGAGCGGTTGCCTTAGTTTGAGCGGCTGCCTTAGTTTGAGCGGTTGCCTAAGTTTGAGCGGCCGCCGTAGTTAGAGCGGTTGCCTTAATTTGAGCAGTTGCCTTAGTTTCAGCGGTTGCCTTAGTTTGAGGGGATGCCTTAGTTTGAGCGGTTGCCTTAGTTTGAGCGGTTGCCTTAGTTTGAGCGGTTGCATTAGTTTGAGCGGATGCCTTAGTTTGAGCGGCTGCCTTAGTTTGAGCGGTTTCCTTAGTTTGAGCGGTTGCCTTAGTTTGAGCGGCTGCCTTAGTTTGAGCGGTTGCCGAAGTTTGAGCAGCCGCCTTAGTTTGAGCGGCTGCTTTAGTTTGAGCGGCCGCCTTAGTTTGAGCGGCTGCCTTAGTTTCAGCGGATGCCTTAGTTTGAGCGGTTGCCTTAGTTTGAGCGGCTGCCTTAGTTTGAGCGGCCGCCTTATTTTGAGCGGCTGCCTTAGGTTGAGCGGCTGCCTTAGTTTGAGCGGTTGCCTTAGTTTGAGGTGTTGCCTAAGTTAGAGCCGCCGCCTTAGTTTGAGCGGCCGCCTTAGTTTGAGCGGCTGCCTTAGTTTGAGCGGCTGCCTTAGTTTGAGCGGTTGCCTTAGTTTGAGCGGTTGCCTTAGTTTGAGCGGCTGCCTTAGTTTGAGCGGCTGCCTTAATTTGAGCGATTGCCTTAGTTTGAGCGGTTGCCTCAGTTTGAGAGGCTGCCTCAGTTTGAGGGGTTGCCTTAGTTTGAGCGGTTGCCTTAGTTTCAGCGGTTGCCTTAGTTTGAGCGGCTGCCTTAGTTTGAGCGGTTGCCTTAGTTTGTGCGGCCGCCTTATTTTGAGCGGCTGCCTTAGTTTAAGCGGTTGCCTAAGTTTGAGCGGCCACCTTAGTTTGAGCGGTTGCCTTAGTTTGAGCGGCTGCCTTAGTTTGAGCGGCTGCCTTAGTTTGAGGGGTTGCCTAAGTTTGAACGGCTGCCTTAGTTTGAGCGGTTGCCTTAGTTTGAGCGGCTGCCTTAGTTTGAGCGGTTGCCTTAGTTTGAGATGCTGCCTTAGTTTGAGCGGTGGCCTAAGTTTGAGCAGCCGCCTTAGTTTGAGCGGCTGCCTTAGTTTGAGGGGATGACTTAGTTTGAGCGGTTGCCTTAGTTTGAGGGGCTGCCTTAGTTTGAGGGGTTCCTTAGTTTGAGGGGTTGCCTTAGTCTGAGGGGTTTCTTAGTTTGAGGGGTTGCCTTAGTTTGAGCGGCTGCCTAAGTTTGAGCGGCCGCCTAAGTTTGAGGGGTGGCCTTAGTTTGAGCGGCTGCCTGAGTTTGAGCGGCTGCCTAAGTTTGAGCGGCTGCCTTAATTTGAGCGGTTGCCTAAGTTTGAGCGGCCGCCTTAGTTTGAGATGCTGCCTTAGTTTGAGCGGTTGCCTTAGTTTGAGATGCTGCCTTAGTTTGAGCGGTTGCCTTAGTTTGAGCGGCTGCCTTAGTTTGCGCGGCTGCCTTAGTTTGAGCCGACGCCTTAGTTTGAGCGGTTGCCTTAGTTTGAGCGGCCGCCTTAGTTTGAGCGGCTGCCTTAGTTTGAGGGGATGACTTAGGTTGAGGGGTTCCTTAGTTTGAGGGGTTGCCTTAGTCTGAGCGGTTGCCTAAGTTTGAGCGGCCGCATTAGTTTGAGCGGTTGCTAAGAGTGAGCGGCTGCCTTAGTTTGAGGGGTTGCCTCAGTTTGAGCGGCCGCCTTAGTTTGAGCGGTTGCCTTAGTTTGAGCGGCTGCCTTAGTTTGAGCGGTTGCCTAAGTTTGAGCGGCCGCCATAGTTTGAGCGGTTGCCTTAATTTGAGCAGTTGCCTTAGTTTCAGCGGTTGCCTTAGTTTGAGGGGATGCCTTAGTTTGAGCGGTTGCCTTAGTTTGAGCGGTTGCCTTAGTTTGAGCGGTTGCCTTAGTTTGAGCGGATTCCTTAGTTTGAGCGGCCGCCTTAGTTTGAGCGGATGCCTTAGTTTGAGCGGTTGCCTTACTTTGAGCGGCCGCCTTAGTCTGAACGGCTGCCTTCGTTTGAGCGGTTGCCTTAGTTTGAGCGGTTGCCTTAGTTTGAGGGGTTGCCTTAGTTTGAGCGGCCGCCTTAGTTTGAGCGGCTGCCATAGTTTGAGCGGCTGCCTTAGTTTGAGCGGCCGCCTTATTTTGAGCGGCCGCCTTAGTTTGAGCGGTTGCCTTAGTTTGAGCGGTTGCCTTAGTTTGTGCGGTTGCCTTAGTTTGAGCGGATGCCTCAGTTTGAGCGGTTGCCGAAGTTTGAGCGGTTGCTTTACTTTGAGCGGCTGCCTTAGTTTGAACGGCTGCCTTCATTTGAGCGGTTGCCTTAGTTTGAGCGGTTGCCTTAGTTTGAGGGGTTGCCTTAGTTTGAGCGGTTGCCTTAGTTTGAGGGGTTGCCGGAGTTTGAGCGGCCGCCTTAGTTTGAGCGGCTGCCTTAGTTTCAGCGGTTGCCTTAGTTTGAGCGGTTGCCTTAGTTTGAGCGGCTGCCTTAGGTTGAGCGGCTGCCTTAGTTTGAGCGGTTGCCTTAGTTTGAGGTGTTGCCTAAGTTAGTGCCGCCGCCTTAGTTTGAGCGGTTGCCTTGGTTTGAGCGGCTGCCTTAGTTTGAGCGGCTGCCTTAGTTTGAGCGGTTGCCTTAGTTTGAGCGGTTGCCTTATTTTGAGCGGCCGCCTTATTTTGAGCGGCTGCCTTAGTTTGAGCGGCTGCCTTAGTTTGAGCGGCTGCCTTAGTTTGAGCGGCTGCCTTAGTTTGAGCGGTTGCCTTAGTTTGAGCGGTTGCCTCAGTTTGAGTGGCTGCCTTAGTTTGAGGGGTTGCCTTAGTTTGAGCGGTTGCCTTAGTTTGAGCGGCCGCCTTATTTTGAGCGGCTGCCTTAGTTTAAGCGGTTGCCTAAGTTTGAGCGGCCACCTTAGTTTGAGCGGTTGCCTTAGTTTGAGCGGCTGCCTTAGTTTGAGCGGCTGCCTTAGTTTGAGGGGTTGCCGAAGTTTCAACGGCGGCCTTAGTTTGAGCGGTTGCCTTAGTTTGAGCGGCTGCCTTAGTTTGAGCGGTTGCCTGAGTTTGAGATGCTGCCTTAGTTTGAGTGGTGGCCTAAGTTTGAGCGGCCGCCTTAGTTTGAGCGGCTGCCTTAGTTTGAGGGGATGACTCAGTTTGAGCGGTTGCCTTGGTTTGAGGGGCTGCCTTAGTTTGAGGGGTTCCTTAGTTTGAGGGGTTGCCTTAGTCTGAGGGGTTCCTTAGTTTGAGGGGTTGCCTTAGTTTGAGCGGCTGCCTATGTTTGAGCGGCCGCCTATGTTTGAGGGGTTGCCTTAGTTTGAGCGGCTGCCTGAGTTTGAGCGGTTGCCTAAGTTTGAGCGGCTGCCTTAGTTGAGCGGTTGCCTAAGTTTGAGCGGCCGCCTTAGTTTGAGATGCTGCCTTAGTTTGAGCGGTTGCCTTAGTTTGAGATGCTGCCTTAGTTTGAGCGTTTGCCTTAGTTTGAGCGGCCGCCTTAGTTTCAGCGGCTGCCTTAGTTTGAGGTGATGACTTAGTTTGAGGTGTTCCTTAGTTTGAGGGGTTGCCTTAGTCTGAGGGGTTCCTTAGTTTGAGGGGTTGCCTTAGTTTGAGCGGCCACCGTAGTTTGAGCGGCTGCCTAAGTTTGAGCGGACGCCTTAGTTTGAGGGGTTGCCTTAGTTTCAGCGGCTGCCTTAGTTTGAGCGGTTGCCTAAGTTTGAGCGGCTGCCTTAGTTTGAGCGGCTGCCTTAGTTTGAGGGGTTGCCTTAGTTTGAGCGGCTGCCTTAGTTTGAGCGGTTGCCTAAGTTTGAGCGGCCGCCTTAGTTTGAGCGGCTGCCTTAGTTTGAGGGGTTGCCTTAGTTTGAGCAGTTGCCTTAGTTTGAGCTGTTGCCTATTTTGAGCGGCTGCCTTAGTTTGAGCGGTTGCCTTAGTTTGAGCGGCCGCCTTATTTTGAGCGGCTGCCTTAGTTTAAGCGGTTGCCTAAGTTTGAGCGGCCACCTTAGTTTGAGCGGTTGCCTTGGTTTGAGCGGCTGCCTTAGTTTGAACGGCTGCCTTAGTTTGAGGGGTTGCCTAAGTTTGAGCGGCCGCCTTAGTTTGAGCGGTTGCCTTAGTTTGAGATGCTGCCTTAGTTTGAGCGGCTGCCTTAGTTTGAGCGGTTGCCTTAGTTTGAGATGCTGCCTTAGTTTGAGCGGCAGCCTTAGTTTGAGGGGTTGCCTTAGTTTGAGCGGGTGCCTTAATTTGAGCAGTTGCCGAAGTTTGAGCGGCCGCCTTAGTTTGAGCGGCTGCCTTAGTTTGAGGGGTTGCCTTAGTTTGAGCGGCTGCCTTAGTTTGAGCGGTTGCCTAAGTTTGAGCGGCCGCCTTAGTTTGAGCGGCTGCCTTAGTTTGAGGGGTTGCCTTAGTTTGAGCAGTTGCCTTAGTTTGAGCGGTTGCCTATTTTGAGCGGCTGCCTTAGTTTGAGCGGTTGCCTTAGTTTGAGCGGCCGCCTTATTTTGAGCGGCTGCCTTAGTTTAAGCGGTTGCCTAAGTTTGAGCGGCCACCTTAGTTTGAGCGGTTGCCTTGGTTTGAGCGGCTGCCTTAGTTTGAACGGCTGCCTTAGTTTGAGGGGTTGCCTAAGTTTGAGCGGCCGCCTTAGTTTGAGCGGTTGCCTTAGTTTGAGATGCTGCCTTAGTTTGAGCGGCTGCCTTAGTTTGAGCGGCCGCCTTATTTTGAGCGGTTGCCTTAGTTTAAGCGGTTGCCTAAGTTTGAGCGGCCACCTTAGTTTGAGCGGTTGCCTTGGTTTGAGCGGTTGCCTTAGTTTGAGATGCTGCCTTAGTTTGAGCGGCTGCCTTAGTTTGAGCGGTTGCCTTAGTTTGAGATGCTGCCTTAGTTTGAGCGGCTGCCTTAGTTTGAGGGGTTGCTTTAGTTTGAGCGGCTGCCTTAGTTTGAGCGGTTGCCGAAGTTTGAGCGGCCGCCTTAGTTTGAGCGGCTGCCTTAGTTTGAGGGGTTGCCTTAGTTTGAGGGGTTGCCTTAGTTTGAGCGGCTGCCTTAGTTTGAGCGGCTGCCTTAGTTTGAGGGGTTGCCTTAGTTTGAGCGGCTGCCTAAGTTTGAGGGGCTGCCTTAGTTTGAATGGCTGCCTTACTTTGAGATTCTGCTTAATTTGAGCGGCTGCCTAAGTTTGAGGGGCTGCCTTAGTTTGAGCGGCTGGCTTAGTTTGAGATTCTGCTCAATTTGAGCGGCTGCCTTAGTTTGTGGGGTTGCTTTAGTTTGAGCGGCTGCCTTAGTTTGAGCGTTTGCCTTAGTTTGAGATGCTGCCTAGTTTGATCGGCTGCCTTAGTTTGTGGGGTTGCTTTAGTTTGAGCGGTTGCCTTTGTTTGAGCGGCTGCCTTAGTTTGTGGGGTTGCTTTAGTTTGAGCGGTTGCCTTAGTATGAGGGGCTGCCTTAATTTGAGCAGTTGCCTTAGTTTGAGTGGTTGCCTTAGTTTGAGGGGTTGCCTTAGTTTGAGGGGTTGCCTTAGTTTGAGCGGCTGCCTTAGTTTGAGCGGTTGCCGAAGTTTGAGCAGCCGCCTTAGTTTGAGCGGCTGCTTTAGTTTGAGCGGCCGCCTTAGTTTGAGCGGCTGCCTTAGTTTCAGCGGATGCCTTAGTTTGAGCGGTTGCCTTAGTTTGAGCGGCTGCCTTAGTTTGAGCGGCCGCCTTATTTTGAGCGGCTGCCTTAGGTTGAGCGGCTGCCTTAGTTTGAGCGGTTGCCTTAGTTTGAGGTGTTGCCTAAGTTAGAGCCGCCGCCTTAGTTTGAGCGGCCGCCTTAGTTTGAGCGGCTGCCTTAGTTTGAGCGGCTGCCTTAGTTTGAGCGGTTGCCTTAGTTTGAGCGGTTGCCTTAGTTTGAGCGGCTGCCTTAGTTTGAGCGGCTGCCTTAGTTTGAGCGGTTGCCTTAGTTTGAGCGGTTGCCTCAGTTTGAGCGGTTGCCTAAGTTTGAGCGGCCACCTTAGTTTGAGCGGTTGCCTTAGTTTGAGCGGCTGCCTTAGTTTGAGCGGCTGCCTTAGTTTGAGGGGTTGCCTAAGTTTGAACGGCCGCCTTAGTTTGAGCGGTTGCCTTAGTTTGAGCGGCTGCCTTAGTTTGAGCGGTTGCCTTAGTTTGAGATGCTGCCTTAGTTTGAGCGGTGGCCTAAGTTTGAGCAGCCGCCTTAGTTTGAGCGGCTGCCTTAGTTTGAGGGGATGACTTAGTTTGAGCGGTTGCCTTAGTTTGAGGGGCTGCCTTAGTTTGAGGGGTTCCTTAGTTTGAGGGATTGCCTTAGTCTGAGGGGTTTCTTAGTTTGAGGGGTTGCCTTAGTTTGAGCGGCTGCCTAAGTTTGAGCGGCCGCCTAAGTTTGAGGGGTTGCCTTAGTTTGAGCGGCTGCCTGAGTTTGAGCGGTTGCCTAAGTTTGAGCGGCTGCCTTAATTTGAGCGGTTGCCTAAGTTTGAGCGGTTGCCTTAGTTTGAGATGCTGCCTTAGTTTGAGCGGTTGCCTTAGTTTGAGCGCCTGCCTTAGTTTGCGCGGCTGCCTTAGTTTGAGCCGACGCCTTAGTTTGAGCGGTTGCCTTAGTTTGAGCGGCCGCCTTAGTTTGAGCGGCTGCCTTAGTTTGAGGGGATGACTTAGGTTGAGGGGTTCCTTAGTTTGAGGGTTTGCCTTAGTCTGAGCGGTTGCCTAAGTTTGAGCGGCCGCCTTAGTTTGAGCGGCTGCATTAGTTTGAGCGGTTGCTAAGTGTGAGCGGGTGCCTTAGTTTGAGGGGTTGCCTCAGTTTGAGCGGCTGCCTTAGTTTGAGCGGTTGCCTAAGTTTGAGCGGCCGCCGTAGTTAGAGCGGTTGCCTTAATTTGAGCAGTTGCCTTAGTTTCAGCGGTTGCCTTAGTTTGAGGGGATGCCTTAGTTTGAGCGGTTGCCTTAGTTTGAGCGGTTGCCTTAGTTTGAGCGGTTGCCTTAGTTTGAGCGGATGCCTTAGTTTGAGCGGCTGCCTTAGTTTGAGCGGTTTCCTTAGTTTGAGCGGTTGCCTTAGTTTGAGCGGCTGCCTTAGTTTGAGCGGTTGCCGAAGTTTGAGCAGCCGCCTTAGTTTGAGCGGCTGCTTTAGTTTGAGCGGCCGCCTTAGTTTCAGCGGCTGCCTTAGTTTCAGCGGATGCCTTAGTTTGAGCAGTTGCCTTAGTTTGAGCGGCTGCCTTAGTTTGAGGGCCGCCTTATTTTGAGCGGCTGCCTTAGGTTGAGCGGCTGCCTTAGTTTGAGCGGTTGCCTTAGTTTGAGGTGTTGCCTAAGTTAGAGCCGCCGCCTTAGTTTGAGCGGCCGCCTTAGTTTGAGCGGCTGCCTTAGTTTGAGCGGCTGCCTTAGTTTGAGCGGCTGCCTTAGTTTGAGCGGCTGCCTTAGTTTGAGCGGCTGCCTTAATTTGAGCGGTTGCCTTAGTTTGAGCGGTTGCCTCAGTTTGAGAGGCTGCCTCAGTTTGAGGGGTTGCCTTAGTTTGATCGGTTGCCTTAGTTTCAGCGGTTGCCTTAGTTTGAGCGGCTGCCTTAGTTTGAGCGGTTGCCTTAGTTTGTGCGGCCGCCTTATTTTGAGCGGCTGCCTTAGTTTAAGCGGTTGCCTAAGTTTGAGCGGCCACCTTAGTTTGAGCGGTTGCCTTAGTTTGAGCGGCTGCCTTAGTTTGATCGGCTGCCTTAGTTTGAGGGGTTGCCTAAGTTTGAACGGCCGCCTTAGTTTGAGCGGTTGCCTTAGTTTGAGCGGCTGCCTTAGTTTGAGCGGTTGCCTTAGTTTGAGATGCTGCCTTAGTTTGAGCGGTGGCCTAAGTTTGAGCAGCCGCCTTAGTTTGCGCTGCTGCATTAGTTTGAGGGGATGACTTAGTTTGAGCGGTTGCCTTAGTTTGAGGGGCTGCCTTAGTTTGAGGGGTTCCTTAGTTTGAGGGGTTGCCTTAGTCTGAGGGGTTTCTTAGTTTGAGGGGTTGCCTTAGTTTGAGCGGCTGCCTAAGTTTGAGCGGCCGCCTAAGTTTGAGGGGTGGCCTTAGTTTGAGCGGCTGCCTGAGTTTGAGCGGTTGCCTAAGTTTGAGCGGCTGCCTTAATTTGAGCGGTTGCCTAAGTTTGAGCGGCCGCCTTAGTTTGAGATGCTGCCTTAGTTTGAGCGGTTGCCTTAGTTTGAGATGCTGCCTTAGTTTGAGCGGTTGCCTTAGTTTGAGCGGCTGCCTTAGTTTGCGCGGCTGCCTTAGTTTGAGCCGACGCCTTAGTTTGAGCGGCTGCCTTAGTTTGAGGGGATGACTTAGGTTGAGGGGTTCCTTAGTTTGAGGGGTTGCCTTCGTCTGAGCGGTTGCCTAAGTTTGAGCGGCCGCCTTAGTTTGAGCGGCTGCATTAGTTTGAGCGGTTGCTAAGTGTGAGCGGCTGCCTTAGTTTGAGGGGTTGCCTCAGTTTGAGCGGCCGCCTTAGTTTGAGCGGTTGCCTTAGTTTGAGCGGATGCCTTAGTTTGAGCGGTTGCCTAAGTTTGAGCGGACGCCATAGTTTGAGCGGACGCCATAGTTTGAGCGGTTGCCTTAATTTGAGCAGTTGCCTTAGTTTCAGCGGTTGCCTTAGTTTGAGGGGATGCCTTAGTTTGAGCGGTTGCCTTAGTTTGAGCGGTTGCCTTAGTTTGAGCAGTTGCCTTAGTTTGAGCGGATGCCTTAGTTTGAGCGGCTGCCTTAGTTTGAGCGGTTTCCTTAGTTTGAGCGGTTGCCTTAGTTTGAGAGGCCGCCTTAGTTTGAGCGGATGCCTTAGTTTGAGCGGTTGCCTTACTTTGAGCGGCCGCCTTAGTCTGAACGGCTGCCTTCGTTTGAGCGGTTGCCTTAGTTTGAGCGGTTGCCTTAGTTTGAGGGGTTGCCTTAGTTTGAGCGGCCGCCTTAGTTTGAGCGGCTGCCATAGTTTGAGCGGCTGCCTTAGTTTGAGCGGCCGCCTTATTTTGAGCGGCCGCCTTAGTTTGAGCGGTTGCCTTAGTTTGAGCGGTTGCCTTAGTTTGTGCGGTTGCCTTAGTTTGAGCGGATGCCTCAGTTTGAGCGGTTGCCCAAGTTTGAGCGGTTGCTTTACTTTGAGCGGCTGCCTTAGTTTGAACGGCTGCCTTCATTTGAGCGGTTGCCTTAGTTTGAGCGGTTGCCTTAGTTTGAGGGGTTGCCTTCGTTTGAGCGGTTGCCTTAGTTTGAGGGGTTGCCGGAGTTTGAGCGGCCGCCTTAGTTTGAGCGGCTGCCTTAGTTTCAGCGGTTGCCTTAGTTTGAGCGGTTGCCTTAGTTTGAGCGGCTGCCTTAGGTTGAGCGGCTGCCTTAGTTTGAGCGGTTGCCTTAGTTTGAGGTGTTGCCTAAGTTAGAGCCGCCGCCTTAGTTTGAGCGGTTGCCTTGGTTTGAGCGGCTGCCTTAGTTTGAGCGGCTGCCTTAGTTTGAGCGGTTGCCTTAGTTTGAGCGGTTGCCTTATTTTGAGCGGCCGCCTTATTTTGAGCGGCTGCCTTAGTTTGAGCGGTTGCCTTAGTTTGAGCGGCTGCCTTAGTTTGAGCGGCTGCCTTAGTTTGAGCGGTTGCCTTAGTTTGAGCGGTTGCCTCAGTTTGAGTGGCTGCCTTAGTTTGAGGGGCCGCCTTAGTTTGAGCGGTTGCCTTAGTTTGAGCGGCCGCCTTATTTTGAGCGGCTGCCTTAGTTTAAGCGGTTGCCTAAGTTTGAGCGGCCACCTTAGTTTGAGCGGTTGCCTTAGTTTGAGCGGCTGCCATAGTTTGAGCGGCTGCCTTAGTTTGAGGGGTTGCCGAAGTTTGAACGGCGGCCTTAGTTTGAGCGGTTGCCTTAGTTTGAGCGGCTGCCTTAGTTTGAGTGGTTGCCTTAGTTTGAGATGCTGCCTTAGTTTGAGTGGTGGCCTAAGTTTGAGCGGCCGCCTTAGTTTGAGCGGCTGCCTTAGTTTGAGGGGATGACTTAGTTTGAGCGGTTGCCTTAGTTTGAGGGGCTGCCTTAGTTTGAGGGGTTCCTTAGTTTGAGGGGTTGCCTTAGTCTGAGGGGTTCCTTAGTTAGAGGGGTTGCCTTAGTTTGAGCGGCTGCCTAAGTTTGAGCGGCCGCCTATGTTTGAGGGGTTGCCTTAGTTTGAGCGGCTGCCTGAGTTTGAGCGGTTGCCTAAGTTTGAGCGGCTGCCTTAGTTTGAGCGGTTGCCTAAGTTTGAGCGGCCGCCTTAGTTTGAGATGCTGCCTTAGTTTGAGCGGTTCCCTTAGTTTGAGATGCTGCCTTAGTTTGAGCGTTTGCCTTAGTTTGAGCGGCCGCCTTAGTTTCAGCGGCTGCCTTAGTTTGAGGTGATGACTTAGTTTGAGGGGTTCCTTAGTTTGAGGGGTTGCCTTAGTCTGAGGGGTTCCTTAGTTTGAGGGGTTGCCTTAGTTTGAGCGGCCACCGTAGTTTGAGCGGCTGCCTAAGTTTGAGCGGACGCCTTAGTTTGAGGGGTTGCCTTAGATTCAGCGGCTGCCTTAGTTTGAGCGGTTGCCTAAGTTTGAGCGGCTGCCTTAGTTTGAGCGGCTGCCTTAGTTTGAGGGGTTGCCTTAGTTTGAGCGGCTGCCTTAGTTTGAGCGGTTGCCTAAGTTTGAGCGGCCGCCTTAGTTTGAGCGGCTGCCTTAGTTTGAGGGGTTGCCTTAGTTTGAGCAGTTGCCTTAGTTTGAGCGGTTGCCTATTTTGAGCGGCTGCCTTAGTTTGAGCGGTTGCCTTAGTTTGAGCGGCCGCCTTATTTTGAGCGGCTGCCTTAGTTTAAGCGGTTGCCTAAGTTTGAGCGGCCACCTTAGTTTGAGCGGTTGCCTTGGTTTGAGCGGCTGCCTTAGTTTGAACGGCTGCCTTAGTTTGAGGGGTTGCCTAAGTTTGAGCGGCCGCCTTAGTTTGAGCGGTTGCCTTAGTTTGAGATGCTGCCTTAGTTTGAGCGGCTGCCTTAGTTTGAGCGGCTGCCTTAGTTTGAGATGCTGCCTTAGTTTGAGCGGCTGCCTTAGTTTGAGGGGTTGCCTTAGTTTGAGCGGCTGCCTTAATTTGAGCGGTTGCCGAAGTTTGAGCGGCCGCCTTAGTTTGAGCGGCTGCCTTAGTTTGAGGGGTTGCCTTAGTTTGAGCAGTTGCCTTAGTTTGAGCGGTTGCCTATTTTGAGCGGCTGCCTTAGTTTGAGCGGTTGCCTTAGTTTGAGCTTCCGCCTTATTTTGAGCGGCTGCCTTAGTTTAAGCGGTTGCCTAAGTTTGAGCGGCCACCTTAGTTTGAGTGGTTGCCTTAGTTTGAGCGGCTGCCTTAGTTTGAGCGGCTGCCTTAGTTTGAGGGGTTGCCTAAGTTTGAACGGCCGCCTTAGTTTGAGCGGTTGACTTAGTTTGTGCGGCTGCCTTAGTTTGAGCGGTTGCCTTAGTTTGAGATGCTGCCTTAGTTTGAGCGCTGGCCTAAGTTTGAGCGGCCGCCTTAGTTTGAGCGGCTGCCTTAGTTTGAGGGGATGACTTAGTTTGAGCGGTTGCCTTAGTTTGAGGGGCTGCCTTAGTTTGAGGGGTTCCTTTGTTTGAGGGGTTGCCTTAGTCTGAGGGGTTCCTTAGTTTGAGCGGCCGCCTTAGTTTGAGCGGCTGCCATAGTTTGAGCGGCTGCCTTAGTTTGAGCGGATGCCTCAGTTTGAGCGGTTGCCGAAGTTTGAGCGGTTGCTTTACTTTGAGCGGCTGCCTTAGTTTGAACGGCTGCCTTCATTTGAGCGGTTGCCTTAGTTTGAGCGGTTGCCTTAGTTTGAAGGGTTGCCTTAGTTTGAGCGGTTGCCTTAGTTTGAGGGGTTGCCGGAGTTTGAGCGGCCGCCTTAGTTTGAGCGGCTCCCTTAGTTTCAGCGGTTGCCTTAGTTTGAGCGGTTGCCTTAGTTTGAGCGGCTGCCTTAGGTTGAGCGGCTGCCTTAGTTTGAGCGGTTGCCTTAGTTTGAGGTGTTGCCTAAGTTAGAGCCGCCGCCTTAGTTTGAGCGGTTGCCTTGGTTTGAGCGGCTGCCTTAGTTTGAGCGGCTGCCTTAGTTTGAGCGGTTGCCTTAGTTTGAGCGGTTGCCTTATTTTGAGCGGCCGCCTTATTTTGAGCGGCTGCCTTAGTTTGAGCGGTTGCCTTAGTTTGAGCGGCTGCCTTAGTTTGAGCGGCTGCCTTAGTTTGAGCGGTTGCCTTAGTTTGAGCGGTTGCCTCATTTTGAGCGGCTGCCTTAGTTTGAGGGGTTGCCTTAGTTTGAGCGGTTGCCTTAGTTTGAGCGGCCGCCTTATTTTGAGCGGCTGCCTTAGTTTAAGCGGTTGCCTAAGTTTGAGCGGCCACCTTAGTTTGAGCGGTTGCCTTAGTTTGAGCGGCTGCCTTAGTTTGAGCGGCTGCCTTAGTTTGAGGGGTTGCCGAAGTTTGAACGGCGGCCTTAGTTTGAGCGGTTGCCTTAGTTTGAGCGGCTGCCTTAGTTTGAGCGGTTGCCTTAGTTTGAGATGCTGCTTTAGTTTGAGTGGTGGCCTAAGTTTGAGCGGCCGCCTTAGTTTGAGCGGCTGCCTTAGTTTGAGGGGATGACTTAGTTTGAGCGGTTGCCTTAGTTTGAGGGGCTGCCTTAGTTTGAGGGGTTCCTTAGTTTGAGGGGTTGCCTTAGTCTGAGGGGTTCCTTAGTTTGAGGGGTTGCCTTAGTTTGAGCGGCTGCCTAAGTTTGAGCGGCCGCCTAAGTTTGAGGGGTTGCCTTAGTTTGAGCGGCTGCCTGAGATTGAGCGGCCGCCTTAGTTTGAGATGCTGCCTTAGTTTGAGCGGTTGCCTTAGTTTGAGATGCTGCCTTTGTTTGAGCGTTTGCCTTAGTTTGAGCGGCCGCCTTAGTTTCAGCGGCTGCCTTAGTTTGAGGTGATGACTTAGTTTGAGGGGTTCCTTAGTTTGAGGGGTTGCCTTAGTCTGAGGGGTTCCTTAGTTTGAGGGGTTGCCTTAGTTTGAGCGGCCACCGTAGTTTGAGCGGCTGCCTAAGTTTGAGCGGCCGCCTTAGTTTGAGGGGTTGCCTTAGTTTGAGCGGCTGCCTTAGTTTGAGCGGTTACCTAAGTTTGAGCGGCTGCCTTAGTTTGAGCGGCTGCCTTAGTTTGAGGGGTTGCCTTAGTTTGAGAGGCTGCCTTAGTTTGAGCGGTTGCCTAAGTTTGAGCGGCCGCCTTAGTTTGAGCGGCTGCCTTAGTTTGAGGGGTTGCCTTAGTTTGAGCAGTTGCCTTAGTTAGAGCGGTTGCCTATTTTGAGCGGCTGCCTTAGTTTGACCGGTTGCCTTAGTTTGAGCGGCCGCCTTATTTTGAGCGGCTGCCTTAGTTTAAGCGGTTGCCTAAGTTTGAGCGGCCACCTTAGTTTGAGCGGTTGCCTTAGTTTGAGCGGCTGCCTTAGTTTGAACGGCTGCCTTAGTTTGAGGGGTTGCCTAAGTTTGAGCGGCCGCCTTAGTTTGAGCGGTTGCCTTAGTTTGAGATGCTGCCTTAGTTTGAGCGGCTGCCTTAGTTTGAGCGGTTGCCTTAGTTTGAGATGCTGCCTTAGTTTGAGCGGCTGCCTTAGTTTGAGGGGTTGCCTAAGTTTGAGCGGCCGCCTTAGTTTGAGCGGCTGCCTTAGTTTGAGGGGTTGCCTTAGTTTGAGCAGTTGCCTTAGTTTGAGCGGTTGCCTATTTTGAGCGGCTGCCTTAGTTTGAGCGGTAGCCTTAGTTTGAGCGGCCGCCTTATTTTGAGCGGCTGCCTTAGTTTAAGCGGTTGCCTAAGTTTGAGCGGCCACCTTAGTTTGAGTGGTTGCCTTAATTTGAGCAGCTGCCTTAGTTTGAGCGGCTGCCTTAGTTTGAGCGGTTGTCTTAGTTTGAGCGGCTGCCTTAGTTTGAGCAGTTGCCTTAGTTTGAGATGCTGCCTTAGTTTGAGCGGTTGCCTAAGTTTGAGCGGCCGCCTTAGTTTGAGCGGCTGCCTTAGTTTGAGGGGATGACTTAGTTTGAGCGGTTGCCTTAGTTTGAGGGGCTGCCTTAGTTTGAGGGGTTCCTTTGTTTGAGGGGTTGCCTTAGTCTGAGGGGTTCCTTAGTTTGAGGGGTTGCCTTAGTTTGAGCGGCTGCCTAAGTTTGAGCGGCCGCCTAAGTTTGAGGGGTTGCCTTAGTTTGAGCAGCTGCCTGAGTTTGAGCGGTTGCCTAAGTTTGAGCGGCTGCCTTAGTTTGTGCGGTTGCCTAAGTTTGATCGGCCGCCTTAGTTTGAGATGCTGCCTTAGCTTGAGCGGTTGCCTTAGTTTGAGATGCTGCCTTAGTTTGAGCGGTTGCCTTAGTTTGAGCGGCTGCCTTAGTTTGAGCGGCTGCCTTAGTTTGAGGGGCTTCCTTAGTTTGAGGGGATGACTTAGTTTGAGGGGTTCCTTAGTTTGAGGGGTTGCCTTAGTCTGAGGGGTTCCTTAGTTTGAGCGGTTGCCTAAGTTTGAGCCGCCGCCTTAGTTTGAGCGGTTGCCTTAGTTTGAGCGGCCGCCTTAGTTTGAGCGGCTTCCTTAGTTTGAGGGGATGACTTAGTATGAGGGGTTCCTTAGTTTGAGGGGTTGCCTTAGTCTGAGGGGTTCCTTAGTTTGAGGGGTTGCCTTAGTTTGAGGGGTTGCCTTAGGTTGAGCGGCCGCCTTAGTTTGAGGGGTTGCCTTAGTTTGAGCGGCTGCCTTAGTTTGAGCGGCTACCTTAGTTTGAGCGGTTGCCTTAGTTTGAGCGGCTGCCTTAGTTTGAGCAGTTGCCTAAGTTTGAGCGGCTGCCTTAGTTTGAGCGGCTGCCTTAGTTTGAGGGGTTGCCTTAGTTTGAGCGTCTGCCTTAGTTTGAGCGGTTGCCTAAGTTTGAGCAGCCGCCTTAGTTTGAGCTGCTGCCTTAGTTTGAGCGGTTGCCTAAGTATGAGCGGCTGCCTTAGTTTGAGGGGTTGCCTCAGTTTGAGCGGCTGCCTTAGTTTGAGCGGTTGCCTTAGTTTGAGCGGCTGCCTTAGTTTGAGCGGTTGCCTAAGATTGAGCGGCCGCCATAGTTTGAGCGGTTGCCTTAATTTGAGCGGTTGCCTTAGTTTGAGGGGATGCCTTAGTTTGAGGGGATGCCTCAGTTTGAGCGGTTGCCTTAGTTTGAGGGGTTGCCTTAGTTTGAGCGGCTGCCTTAGTTTGAGCGGTTGCCTTAGTTTGAGGGGCTGCCTTAGTTTGAGGGGTTCCTTAGTTTGAGGGGTTGCCTTAGTTTGATCGGCTGCCTTAGTTTGAGGGGCTGCCTAAGTTTGAGGGGCTGCCTTAGTTTGAATGGCAGCCTTAGTATGAGCGGCTGCCTTAGTTTGAGCGGTTGCCTTAGTTTGAGATTCTGCTTAGTTTGAGCGGCTGCCTTAGTTTGATCGGTTTCCTTAGTTTGAGCGGCCGCCTTAGTTTGAGGGGATGCCTTTGTTTGAGCGGCTGCCTTAGTTTGAGGGGTTGCCTTCGTTGGAGCGGCTGCCTTAGTTTGAGCGGTTGCCTGAGTTTGAGGGGCTGCCTTAGTTTGAAGGGTTCCTTAGTTTGAGGGGTTGCCTTAGTTTGAGCGGCCGCCTTCATTTGAGTGGCTGCCCAAGTTTGAGCGGCCGCCTCATTTTGATCGGTTGCCTTAGTTTGAGCGGTTGCCTTAGTTTTAGGGGCTGCCTAAGTTTGAGTGTTTCCTTAGTTTGAGGGGTTGCCTTAGTTTGAGCGGCCGCCTTCGTTTGAGTGGCTGCCTAAGTTTGAGCGGCCGCCTCATTTTGAGCGGTTGCCTTAGTTTGAGCGGCTGCCTTAGTTTGAGCGGTTGCCTTCGTTTGAGATTCTGCTTAGTGTGAGCGGCTGCCTTAGTTTGAGCGGTTGCCTTAGGTTGAGCGGCTGCCTTAGGTTGAGCGGTTGCCTTTGTTTGACGGGCTGCCTTAGTTTGAGGGGTTGCCTTAGTTTGAGCGGCTGCCTTAGTTTGAGCGGCTGCCTTAGTTTGAGGGGTTGCCTTAGTTTGAGCGGCTGCCTAAGTTTGTGGGGCTGCCTTAGTTTGAATGGCTGCCTTACTTTGAGATTCTGCTTAATTTGAGCGGCTGCCTAAGTTTGAGGGGCTGCCTTAGTTTGAGCGGCTGGCTTAGTTTGAGATTCTGCTCAATTTGAGCGGCTGCCTTAGTTTGTGGGGTTGCTTTAGTTTGAGCGGCTGCCTTAGTTTGAGCGTTTGCCTTAGTTTGAGATGCTGCCTAGTTTGATCGGCTGCCTTAGTTTGTGGGGTTGCTTTAGTTTGAGCGGTTGCCTTTGTTTGAGCGGCTGCCTTAGTTTGTGGGGTTGCTTTAGTTTGAGCGGTTGCCTTAGTATGAGGGGCTGCCTTAATTTGAGCAGTTGCCTTAGTTTGAGTGGTTGCCTTAGTTTGAGGGGTTGCCTTAGTTTGAGGGGTTGCCTTAGTTTGAGCGGCTGCCTTAGTTTGAGCGGTTGCCGAAGTTTGAGCAGCCGCCTTAGTTTGAGCGGCTGCCTTAGTTTGAGCGGCCGCCTTAGTTTGAGCGGCTGCCTTAGGTTGGACGGCTGCCTCAGTTTGAGCGGTTGCCTTAGTTTGAGGTGTTGCCTAAGTTAGAGCCGCCGCCTTAGTTTGAGCGGCTGCCTTAGTTTGAGCGGTTGCCTTAGTTTGAGCGGCTGCCTTAGTTTGAGCGGTTGCCTTAGTTTGAGCGGTTGCCTTAGTTTGAGCGGCTGCCTTAGTTTGAGCGGTTGCCTTAGTTTGAGCGGCCGCCTTATTTTGAGTGGCTGCCTTAGTTTAAGCGGTTGCCTAAGTTTGAGCGGCCACCTTAGTTTGAGCGGTTGCCTTAGTTTGTGCGGCTGCCTTAGTTTGAACGGCCGCCTTAGTTTGAGCGGTTGCCTTAGTTTGAGCGGATGCCTTAGTTTGAGCGATTGCCTTAGTTTGAGATGCTGCCTTAGTTTGAGCGGTGGCCTAAGTTTGAGCGGCCGCCTTAGTTTGAGCGGCTGCCTTAGTTTGAGGGGATGACTTAGTTTGAGCGGTTGCCTTAGTTTGAGGGGCTGCCTTAGTCTGAGGCGTTCCTTAGTTTGAGGGGTTGCCTCAGTTTGAGCGGCTGCCTAAGTTTGTGCGGCCGGCTAAGTTTGAGGGGTTGCCCTAGTTTGAGCGGCTGCCTGAGTTTGAGCGGTTGCCTAAGTTTGAGCCGCCGCCTTAGTTTGAGCGGTTGCCTTAGTTTGAGCGGCCGCCTTAGTTTGAGCGGCTGCCTTAGTTTGAGGGGATGACTTAGTTTGAGTGGTTCCTTAGTTTGAGGTGTTGCCTTAGTCTGAGGGGTTCCTTAGTTTGCGGGGTTGCCTTAGTTTGAGCGGACACTGTAGTTTGAGCGGCTGCCTAAGTTTGAGCGGCCGCCTTAGTTTGAGGGGTTGCCTTAGTTTGAGTGGCTGCCTTAGTTTGAGCGGTTGCCTAAGTTTGAGCGGCTGCCTTAGTTTGAGCGGTTGCCTAAGTTTGAGCGGCCGCCTTAGTTTGAGGGGTTGCCTTCGTTTGAGCGGCTGCCTTAGTTTGAGCGGCTGCCTTAGTTTGAGCGGCTGCCTAAGTTTGAGCGGCCGCCTTAGTTTGAGGGGTTGCCTTAGTTTGAGTGACTGCCTTAGTTTGAGCGGCCGCCTTTGTTTGAGGGGTTGCCTTAGTTTGAGCAGCTGCCTTAGTTTGAGCGGCTGCCTTAGTTTGAGCGGCTGCCTTAGTCTGAGCGGCCGCCTTAGTTTGAGGGGTTGCCTTAGTTTGAGCGGCTGCCTTAGTTTGAGCAGTTGCCTAAGTTTGAGCGGCTGCCTTAGTTTGAGCGGCTGCCTTAGTTTGAGGGGTTGCCTTAGGTTGAGCGGTTGCCTTAGTTTGAGCGGCCGCCTTAGTTTGAGGGGTTGCCTTAGTTTGAGCGGCTGCCTTAGTTTGAGCGGCTGCCTTAGTTTGAGCGGCCGCCTTAGTTTGAGGGGTTGCCTTAGTTTGAGCGGCTGCCTTAGTTTGAGCAGTTGCCTAAGTTTGAGCGGCTGCCTTAGTTTGAGCGGCTGCCTCAGTTTGAGGGGTTGCCTTAGTTTGAGCGTCTGCCTTAGTTTGAGCGGTTGCCTAAGTTTGAGCGGCCGCCTTAGTTTGAGCGGCTGCCTTAGTTTGAGCGGTTGCCTAAGTTTGAGCGGCTGCCTTAGTTTGAGGGGTTGCCTCAGTTTGAGCGGCTGCCTTAGTTTGAGCGGTTGCCTTAGTTTGAGCGGCTGCTTCGTTTGAGCGGTTGCCTAAGATTGAGCGGCCGCCATAGTTTGAGCGGTTGCCTTAATTTGAGCGGTTGCCTTAGTTTGAGGGGATGCCTTAGTTTGAGGGGATGCCTCAGTTTGAGCGGTTGCCTTAGTTTGAGGGGTTGCCTTAGTTTGAGCGGCTGCCTTAGTTTGAGCGGTTGCCTTAGTTTGAGGGGCTGCCTTAGTTTGAGGGGTTCCTTAGTTTGAGGGGTTGCCTTTGTTTGAGCGGCTGCCTTAGTTTGAGCGGCTGCCTAAGTTTGAGCGGCCGCCTTACTTTGAGCGGTTGCCTTAGTTTGAGCGGATGCCTTACTTTGAGGGGATGCCTAAGTTTGAGGGGCTGCCTTAGTTTGAATGGCAGCCTTAGTATGAGCGGCTGCCTTAGTTTGAGCGGTTGCCTTAGTTTGAGATTCTGCTTAGTTTGAGCGGCTGCCTTAGTTTGATCGGTTTCCGTAGTTTGAGCGGCCGCCTTAGTTTGAGGGGATGCCTTTGTTTGAGCGGTTGCCTGAGTTTGAGGGGCTGCCTTAGTTTGAAGGGTTCCTTAGTTTGAGGGGTTGCCTTAGTTTGAGCGGCCGCCTTCGTTTGAGTGGCTGCCCAAGTTTGAGCGGCCGCCTCATTTTGAGCGGTTGCCTTTGTTTGAGCGGTTGCCTTAGTTTTAGGGGCTGCCTAGGTTTGAGGGTTTCCTTAGTTTGAGGGGTTGCCTTAGTTTGAGCGGCCGCCTTCGTTTGAGTGGCTGCCTAAGTTTGAGCGGCCGCCTCGTTTTGAGCGGTTGCCTTAGTTTGAGCGGCTGCCTTAGTTTGAGCGGTTGCCTTCGTTTGAGATTCTGCTTAGTTTGAGCGGCTGCCTTAGTTTGAGCGGTTGCCTTAGGTTGAGCGGCTGCCTTAGGTTGAGCGGTTGCCTTTGTTTGACGGGCTGCCTTAGTTTGAGGGGTTGCCTTAGTTTGAGCGGCTGCCTTAGTTTGAGCGGCTGCCTTAGTTTGAGGGGTTGCCTTAGTTTGAGCGGCTGCCTAAGTTTGAGGGGCTGCCTTAGTTTGAATGGCTGCCTTACTTTGAGATTCTGCTTAATTTGAGCGGCTGCCTAAGTTTGAGGGGCTGCCTTAGTTTGAGCGGCTGGCTTAGTTTGAGATTCTGCTCAATTTGAGCGGCTGCCTTAGTTTGTGGGGTTGCTTTAGTTTGAGCGGCTGCCTTAGTTTGAGCGTTTGCCTTAGTTTGAGATGCTGCCTAGTTTGATCGGCTGCCTTAGTTTGTGGGGTTGCTTTAGTTTGAGCGGTTGCCTTAGTATGAGGGGCTGCCTTAATTTGAGCAGTTGCCTTAGTTTGAGTGGTTGCCTTAGTTTGAGGGGTTGCCTTAGTTTGAGGGGTTGCCTTAGTTTGAGCGGCTGCCTTAGTTTGAGCGGTTGCCGAAGTTTGAGCAGCCGCCTTAGTTTGAGCGGCTGCCTTAGTTTGAGCGGCCGCCTTAGTTTGAGCGGCTGCCTTAGTTTCAGCGGATGCCTGAGTTTGAGCGGTTGCCTTAGTTTGAGCGGCTGCCTTAGTTTGAGCGGCCGCCTTATTTTGAGCGGCTGCCTTAGGTTGAGCGGCTGCCTTAGTTTGAGCGGTTGCCTTAGTTTGAGGTGTTGCCTAAGTTAGAGCCGCCGCCTTAGTTTGAGCGGCAGCCTTAGTTTGAGCGGTTGCCTTAGTTTGAGCGGCTGACTTAGTTTGAGCGGCTGCCTTAGTTTGAGCGGTTGCCTTAGTTTGAGCGGTTGCCTTAGTTTGAGCGGCTGCCTTAGTTTGAGCGGCTGCCTTAGTTTGAGCGGTTGCCTTAGTTTGAGCGGTTGCCTCAGTTTGAGCGGCTGCCTCAGTTTGAGAGGTTGCCTTAGTTTGAGCGGTTGCCTTAGTTTCAGTGGTTGCCTTAGTTTGAGCGGCTGCCTTAGTTTGAGCGGTTGCCTTAGTTTGAGCGGCCGCCTTATTTTGAGCGGCTGCCTTAGTTTAAGCGGTTGCCTAAGTTTGAGCGGCCACTTTAGTTTGAGCGGTTGCCTTAGTTTGAGCGGCTGCCTTAGTTTGAGCGGCTGCCTTAGTTTGAGGGGTTGCCTAAGTTTGAACGGCCGCCTTAGTTTGAGCGGTTGCCTTAGTTTGAGCGGCTGCCTTAGTTTGAGCGGTTGCCTTAGTTTGAGATGCTGCCTTAGTTTGAGCGGTGGCCTAAGTTTGAGCAGCCGCCTTAGTTTGAGCGGCTGCCTTAGTTTGAGGGGATGACTTAGTTTGAGCGGTTGCCTTAATTTGAGGGGCTGCCTTAGTTTGAGGGGTTCCTTAGTTTGAGGGGTTGCCTTAGTCTGAGGGGTTTCTTAGTTTGAGGGGTTGCCTTAGTTTGAGCGGCTGCCTAAGTTTGAGCGGCCGCCTAAGTTTGAGGGGTTGCCTTAGTTTGAGCGGCAGCCTGAGTTTGAGCGGTTGCCTAAGATTGAGCGGCTGCCTTAATTTGAGCGGTTGCCTAAGTTTGAGCGGCCGCCTTAGTTTGAGATGTTGCCTTAGTTTGAGCGGTTGCCTTAGTTTGAGATGCTGCCTTAGTTTGAGCGGTTGCCTTAGTTTGAGCGGCTGCCTTAGTTTGCGCGGCTGCCTTAGTTTGAGCCGACGCCTTAGTTTGAGCGGTTGCCTTAGTTTGAGCGGCCGCCTCAGTTTGAGCGGCTGCCTTAGTTTGAGGGGATGACTTAGGTTGAGGGGTTCCTTAGTTTGAGGGGTTGCCTTAGTCTGAGCGGTTGCCTAAGTTTGAGCGGCCGCCTTAGTTTGAGCGGCTGCATTAGTTTGAGCGGTTGCCTAAGTTTGAGCGGCTGCCTTAGTTTGAGGGGTTGCCTCAGTTTGAGCGGCTGCCTTAGTTTGAGCGGTTGCCTTAGTTTGAGCGGCTGCCTTAGTTTGAGCGGTTGCCTAAGTTTGAGCGGCCGCCATAGTTTGAGCGGTTGCCTTAATTTGAGCAGTTGCCTTAGTTTAAGCGGTTGCCTTAGTTTGAGGGGATGCCTTAGTTTGAGCGGTTGCCTTAGTTTGAGCGGTTGCCTTAGTTGAGCGGATGCCTTAGTTTGAGCGGCTGCCTTAGTTTGAGCGGTTTCCTTAGTTTGAGCGGTTGCCTTAGTTTGAGCGGCCGCCTTAGTTTGAGCGGATGCCTTAGTTTGAGCGGTTGCCTTACTTTGAGCGGCCGCCTTAGTCTGAACGGCTGCCTTGGTTTGAGCGGTTGCCTTAGTTTGAGCGGCTGCCTTAGTTTGAGCGGTTGCCTTAGTTTGAGCGGTTGCCTTATTTTGAGCGGCCGCCTTATTTTGAGCGGCTGCCTTAGTTTGAGCGGTTGCCTTAGTTTGAGCGGCTGCCTTAGTTTGAGCGGCTGCCTTAGTTTGAGCGGTTGCCTCAGTTTGAGCGGCTGCCTTATTTTGAGGGGTTGCCTTAGTTTGAGCGGTTGCCTTAGTTTGAGCGGCCGCCTTATTTTGAGCGGCTGCCTTAGTTTAAGCGGTTGCCTAAGTTTGAGCGGCCACCTTAGTTTGAGCGGTTGCCTTAGTTTGAGCGGCTGCCTTAGTTTGAGCGGCTGCCTTAGTTTGAGGGGTTGCCGAAGTTTGAACGGCGGCCTTAGTTTGAGCGGTTGCCTTAGTTTGAGCGGCTGCCTTAGTTTGAGCGGTTGCCTTAGTTAGAGATGCTGCCTTAGTTTGAGTGGTGGCCTAAGTTTGAGCGGCCGCCTTAGTTTGAGAGGCTGCCTTAGTTTGAGGGGATGACTTAGTTTGAGCGGTTGCCTTAGTTTGAGGGGCTGCCATAGTTTGAGGGGTTCCTTAGTTTGAGGGGTTGCCTTAGTCTGAGGGGTTCCTTAGTTTGAGGGGTTGCCTTAGTTTGAGCGGCTGCCTAAGTTTGAGCGGCCGCCTAAGTTTGAGGGGTTGCCTTAGTTTGAGCGGCTGCCTGAGTTTGAGCGGTTGCCTAAGTTTGAGCGGCTGCCTTAGTTTGAGCGGTTGCCTAAGTTTGAGCGGCCGCCTTAGTTTGAGATGCTGCCTTAGTTTGAGCGGTTGCCTTAGTTTGAGATGCTGCCTTAGTTTGAGCGTTTGCCTTAGTTTGAGCGGCCGCCTTAGTTTCAGCGGCTGCCTTAGTTTGAGGTGATGACTTAGTTTGAGGGGTTCCTTAGTTTGAGGGGTTGCCTTAGTCTGAGGGGTTCCTTAGTTTGAGGGGTTGCCTTAGTTTGAGCGGCCACCGTAGTTTGAGCGGCTGCCTAAGTTTGAGCGGCCACCTTAGTTTGAGGGGTTGCCTTAGTTTCAGCGGCTGCCTTAGTTTGAGCGGTTGCCTAAGTTTGAGCATCTGCCTTAGTTTGAGCGGCTGCCTTAGTTTGAGGGGTTGCCTTAGTTTGAGCGGCTGCCTTAGTTTGAGCGGTTGCCTAAGTTTGAGCGGCCGCCTTAGTTTGAGCGGCTGCCTGAGTTTGAGGGGTTGCCTTAGTTTGAGCAGTTGCCTTAGTTTGAGCGGTTGCCTATTTTGAGCGGCTGCCTTAGTTTGAGCGGTTGCCTAAGTTTGAGCGGCCACCTTAGTTTGAGCGGTTGCCTTAGTTTGAGCGGTTGCCTTAGTTTGAGCGGTTGCCTTAGTTTGAGCGGCTGCCTTAGTTTGAGCGGTTGCCTAAGTTTGAGCGGTTGCCTTAGTTTGAGCGGCCGCCTTATTTTGAGCGGCTGCCTTAGTTTAAGCGGTTGCCTAAGTTTGAGCGGCCACCTTAGTTTGAGCGGTTGCCTTAGTTTGAGCGGCTGCCTTAGTTTGAACGGCTGCCTTAGTTTGAGGGGTTGCCTAAGTTTGAGCGGCCGCCTTAGTTTGATCGGTTGCCTCAGTTTGAGATGCTGCCTTAGTTTGAGCGGCTGCCTTAGTTTGAGCGGTTGCCTTAGTTTGAGATGCTGCCCTAGTTTGAGCGGCTGCCTTAGTTTGAGGGGTTGCCTTAGTTTGAGCGGCTGCCTTAGTTTGAGCGGTTGCCTAAGTTTGAGCGGCCGCCTTAGTTTGAGCGGCTGCCTTAGTTTGAGGGGTTGCCTTAGTTTGAGCAGTTGCCTTAGTTTGAGCGGTTGCCTATTTTGAGCGACTGCCTTAGTTTGAGCGGTTGCCTTAGTGTGAGCGGCCGCCTTATTTTGAGCGGCTGCCTTAGTTTAAGCGGTTGCCTAAGTTTGAGCGGCCACCTTAGTTTGAGTGGTTGCCTTAGTTTGAGCGGCTGCCTTAGTTTGAGCGGCTGCCTTAGTTTGAGGGGTTGCCTAAGTTTGATCGGCCGCCTTAGTTTGAGCGGTTGTCTTAGTTTGAGCGGCTGCCTTAGTTTGAGCGGTTGCCTTAGTTTGAGATGCTGCCTTAGTTTGAGCGGTGGCCTAAGTTTGAGCGGCCGCCTTAGTTTGAGCGGCTGCCTTAGTTTGAGGGGATGACTTAGTTTGAGCGGTTGCCTTAGTTTGAGGGGCTGCCTTAGTTTGAGGGGTTCCTTTGTTTGAGGGGTTGCCTTAGTATGAGGGGTTTCTTAGTTTGAGGGGTTGCCTTAGTTTGAGCGGCTGCCTAAGTTTGAGCGGCCTCCTAAGTTTGAGGGGTTGCTTTAGTTTGAGCGGCTGCCTGAGTTTGAGCGGTTGCCTAAGTTTGAGCGGCTACCTTAGTTTGTGCGGTTGCCTAAGTTTGATCGGCCGCCTTAGTTTGAGATGCTGCCTTAGCTTGAGCGGTTGCCTTACTTTGAGATGCTGCCTTAGTTTGAGCGGTTGCCTTAGTTTGAGATGCTGCCTGAGTTTGAGCGGTTGCCTTAGTTTGAGCGGCTGCCTTAGTTTGAGCGGCTGCCTTAGTTTGAGCGGTTGCCTAAGTTTGAGCCGCCGCCTTAGTTTGAGCGGCTTCCTTAGTTTGAGGGGATGACATAGTTTGAGGGGTTCCTTAGTTTGAGGGGTTGCCTTAGTCTGAGGGTTTCCTTAGTTTGAGGGGTTGCCTTAGTTTGAGCGGCCACCGTAGTTTGAGCGTCTGCCTAAGTTTGAGCGGCCGCCTTAGTTTGAGGGGTTTCCTTAGTTTGAGTGGCTGCCTTAGTTTGAGCGGTTGCCTAAGTTTGAGCGGCTGCCTTAGTTTGAGGGGTTGCCTTCGTTTGAGCGGCTGCCTTAGTTTGAGCGGCTGCCTTAGTTTGAGCGTGTGCCTTAGTTTGAGCGGCTGCCTTAGTTTGAGGGGTTGCCTCAGTTTGAGCGGCTGCCTTAGTTTGAGCAGTTGCCTTAGTTTGTGCGGCTGCCTTAGTTTGAGCGGCTGCCTTAGTTTGAGGGGTTGCCTTAGTTTGAGCGGCTGCCTTAGTTTGAGCGGTTGCCTAAGTTTGAGCGGCCGCCTTAGTTTGAGCGGCTGCCTTAGTTTGAGCGGTTGCCTAAGTTTGAGCGGCTGCCTTAGTTTGAGGGGTTGCCTCAGTTTGAACTGCTGCCTTAGTTTGAGCGGTTGCCTTAGTTTGAGCGGCTGCCTTAGTTTGAGCGGTTGCCTAAGTTTGAGCGGCCGCCATAGTTTGAGCGGTTGCCTTAATTTGAGCGGTTGCCTTAGTTTGAGGGGAAGCCTTAGTTTGAGGGGTTGCCTTAGTTTGAGCAGCTGCCTTAGTTTGAGCGATTGCCTTAGTTTGAGGGGCTGCCTTAGTTTGAGGGGTTCCTTATTTTGAGGGGTTGCCTTAGTTTGAGCGGTTGCCTTAGTTTGAGCGGCTGCCTTAGTTTGAGCGGCTGCCTTAGTTTGAGGTGATGACTTAGTTTGAGGGGTTGCCTTAGTTTGAGCGGTTGCCTTAGTTTGAGCGGTTGCCTTAGTTTGAGCGGCTGCCTTAGTTTGAGCGGCTGCCTTAGTTTGAGGTGATGACTTAGTTTGAGCGGTTGCCTTAGTTTGAGCCGCCGCCTTAGTTTGAGCGGTTGCCTTAGTTTGAGCGTCCGACTTAGTTTCAGCGGCTGCCTTAGTTTGAGGTGATGACTTAGTTTGAGGGGTTCCTTAGTTTGAGGGGTTGCCTTAGTCTGAGGGGTTCCTTAGTTTGAGGGGTTGCCTTAGTTTGAGCGGCTGCCTAGGTTTGAGCGGCCGCCTAAGTTTGAGGGGTTGCCTTAGTTTGAGCGGCTGCCTGAGTTTGAGCGGTTGCCTAAGTTTGAGCGGCCGCCTTAGTTTGAGGGGTTGCCTTAGTTTGAGCGGCTGCCTTAGTTTGAGCGGTTGCCTAAGTTTGAGCGGCTGCCTTAGTTTGAGCGGCTGCCTTAGTTTGAGGGGTTGCCTTAGTTTGAGCGGCTGCCTTAGTTTGAGCGGTTGCCTAAGTTTGAGCGGCCGCCTTAGTTTGAGCGGCTGCCTTAGTTTGAGGGGTTGCCTTAGTTTGAGCGGTTGCCTTAGTTTGAGCGGTTGCCTATTTTGAGCGGCTGCCTTAGTTTGAGCGGTTGCCTTAGTTTGAGCGGCCGCCTTATTTTGAGCGGCTGCCTTAGTTTAAGCGGTTGCCTAAGTTTGAGCGGCCACCTTAGTTTGAGCGGTTGCCTTAGCTTGAGCGGCTGCCTTAGTTTGAGCGGCTGCCTTAGTTTGAGGGGTTGCCTAAGTTTGAACGGCCGCCTTAGTTTGAGCGGTTGTCTTAGTTTGAGCAGCTGCCTTAGTTTGAGCGGTTGCCTTAGTTTGAGATGCTGCCTTAGTTTGAGCGGTGGCCTAAGTTTGAGCGGCCGCCTTAGTTTGAGCGGCTGCCTTAGTTTGAGGGGATGACTTAGTTTGAGCGGTTGCCTTAGTTTGAGGGGCTGACTTAGTTTGAGGGGTTCCTTAGTTTGAGGGGTTGCCTTAGTCTGAGGGGTTCCTTAGTTTGAGGGGTTGCCTTAGTTTGAGCGGCTGCCTACGTTTGAGCGGCCGCCTAAGTTTGAGGGGTTGCCTTAGTTTGAGCGGCTGCCTGAGTTTGAGCGGTTGCCTAAGTTTGAGCGGCTGCCTTAGTTTGTGCGGTTGCCTAAGTTTGAGCGGCCACCTTAGTTTGAGATGCTGCCTTAGTCTGAGCGGTTGCCTTAGTTTGAGGGGTTGCCTAAGTTTGAGCCGCCGCCTTAGTTTGAGCGGTTGCCTTAGTTTGAGCGGCCGCCTTATTTTGAGCGGCTTCCTTAGTTTGAGGGGATGACTTAGTTTGAGGGGTTCCTTAGTTTGAGGGGTTGGCTTAGTCTGAGGGGTTCCTTAGTTTGAGGGTTTGCCTTAGTTTGAGCGGCCACCGTAGTTTGAGCGGCTGCCTTAGTTTGAGGGGTTGCCTTAGTTTGAGTGGCTGCCTTAGTTTGAGCGGTTGCCTAAGTTTGAGCGGCTGCCTTAGTTTGAGCGGTTGCCTAAGTTTGAGCGGCCGCCTTAGTTTGAGGGGTTGCCTTCGTTTGAGCGGCAGCCTTAGTTTGAGCGGATGCCTTAGTTTGAGCGGTTGCCTTACTTTGAGCGGCCGCCTTAGTCTGAACGGCTGCCTTAGTTTGAGCGGTTGCCTTAGTTTGAGCGGTTGCCTTATTTTGAGCGGCCGCCTTATTTTGAGCGGCTGCCTTAGTTTGAGCGGTTGCCTTAGTTTGAGCGGCTGCCTTAGTTTGAGCGGCTGCCTTAGTTTGAGCGGTTGCCTCAGTTTGAGCGGCTGCCTTATTTTGAGGGGTTGCCTTAGTTTGAGCGGTTGCCTTAGTTTGAGCGGCCGCCTTATTTTGAGCGGCTGCCTTAGTTTAAGCGGTTGCCTAAGTTTGAGCGGCCACCTTAGTTTGAGCGGTTGCCTTAGTTTGAGCGGCTGCCTTAGTTTGAGCGGCTGCCTTAGTTTGAGGGGTTGCCGAAGTTTGAACGGCGGCCTTAGTTTGAGCGGTTGCCTTAGTTTGAGCGGCTGCCTTAGTTTGAGCGGTTGCCTTAGTTAGAGATGCTGCCTTAGTTTGAGTGGTGGCCTAAGTTTGAGCGGCCGCCTTAGTTTGAGAGGCTGCCTTAGTTTGAGGGGATGACTTAGTTTGAGCGGTTGCCTTAGTTTGAGGGGCTGCCATAGTTTGAGGGGTTCCTTAGTTTGAGGGGTTGCCTTAGTCTGAGGGGTTCCTTAGTTTGAGGGGTTGCCTTAGTTTGAGCGGCTGCCTAAGTTTGAGCGGCCGCCTAAGTTTGAGGGGTTGCCTTAGTTTGAGCGGCTGCCTGAGTTTGAGCGGTTGCCTAAGTTTGAGCGGCTGCCTTAGTTTGAGCGGTTGCCTAAGTTTGAGCGGCCGCCTTAGTTTGAGATGCTGCCTTAGTTTGAGCGGTTGCCTTAGTTTGAGATGCTGCCTTAGTTTGAGCGTTTGCCTTAGTTTGAGCGGCCGCCTTAGTTTCAGCGGCTGCCTTAGTTTGAGGTGATGACTTAGTTTGAGGGGTTCCTTAGTTTGAGGGGTTGCCTTAGTCTGAGGGGTTCCTTAGTTTGAGGGGTTGCCTTAGTTTGAGCGGCCACCGTAGTTTGAGCGGCTGCCTAAGTTTGAGCGGCCACCTTAGTTTGAGGGGTTGCCTTAGTTTCAGCGGCTGCCTTAGTTTGAGCGGTTGCCTAAGTTTGAGCGTCTGCCTTAGTTTGAGCGGCTGCCTTAGTTTGAGGGGTTGCCTTAGTTTGAGCGGCTGCCTTAGTTTGAGCGGTTGCCTAAGTTTGAGCGGCCGCCTTAGTTTGAGCGGCTGCCTGAGTTTGAGGGGTTGCCTTAGTTTGAGCAGTTGCCTTAGTTTGAGCGGTTGCCTATTTTGAGCGGCTGCCTTAGTTTGAGCGGTTGCCTAAGTTTGAGCGGCCACCTTAGTTTGAGCGGTTGCCTTAGTTTGAGCGGTTGCCTTAGTTTGAGCGGTTGCCTTAGTTTGAGCGGCTGCCTTAGTTTGAGCGGTTGCCTAAGTTTGAGCGGTTGCCTTAGTTTGAGCGGCCGCCTTATTTTGAGCGGCTGCCTTAGTTTAAGCGGTTGCCTAAGTTTGAGCGGCCACCTTAGTTTGAGCGGTTGCCTTAGTTTGAGCGGCTGCCTTAGTTTGAACGGCTGCCTTAGTTTGAGGGGTTGCCTAAGTTTGAGCGGCCGCCTTAGTTTGATCGGTTGCCTCAGTTTGAGATGCTGCCTTAGTTTGAGCGGCTGCCTTAGTTTGAGCGGTTGCCTTAGTTTGAGATGCTGCCCTAGTTTGAGCGGCTGCCTTAGTTTGAGGGGTTGCCTTAGTTTGAGCGGCTGCCTTAGTTTGAGCGGTTGCCTAAGTTTGAGCGGCCGCCTTAGTTTGAGCGGCTGCCTTAGTTTGAGGGGTTGCCTTAGTTTGAGCAGTTGCCTTAGTTTGAGCGGTTGCCTATTTTGAGCGACTGCCTTAGTTTGAGCGGTTGCCTTAGTGTGAGCGGCCGCCTTATTTTGAGCGGCTGCCTTAGTTTAAGCGGTTGCCTAAGTTTGAGCGGCCACCTTAGTTTGAGTGGTTGCCTTAGTTTGAGCGGCTGCCTTAGTTTGAGCGGCTGCCTTAGTTTGAGGGGTTGCCTAAGTTTGATCGGCCGCCTTAGTTTGAGCGGTTGTCTTAGTTTGAGCGGCTGCCTTAGTTTGAGCGGTTGCCTTAGTTTGAGATGCTGCCTTAGTTTGAGCGGTGGCCTAAGTTTGAGCGGCCGCCTTAGTTTGAGCGGCTGCCTTAGTTTGAGGGGATGACTTAGTTTGAGCGGTTGCCTTAGTTTGAGGGGCTGCCTTAGTTTGAGGGGTTCCTTTGTTTGAGGGGTTGCCTTAGTATGAGGGGTTTCTTAGTTTGAGGGGTTGCCTTAGTTTGAGCGGCTGCCTAAGTTTGAGCGGCCTCCTAAGTTTGAGGGGTTGCTTTAGTTTGAGCGGCTGCCTGAGTTTGAGCGGTTGCCTAAGTTTGAGCGGCTACCTTAGTTTGTGCGGTTGCCTAAGTTTGATCGGCCGCCTTAGTTTGAGATGCTGCCTTAGCTTGAGCGGTTGCCTTACTTTGAGATGCTGCCTTAGTTTGAGCGGTTGCCTTAGTTTGAGATGCTGCCTGAGTTTGAGCGGTTGCCTTAGTTTGAGCGGCTGCCTTAGTTTGAGCGGCTGCCTTAGTTTGAGCGGTTGCCTAAGTTTGAGCCGCCGCCTTAGTTTGAGCGGCTTCCTTAGTTTGAGGGGATGACATAGTTTGAGGGGTTCCTTAGTTTGAGGGGTTGCCTTAGTCTGAGGGTTTCCTTAGTTTGAGGGGTTGCCTTAGTTTGAGCGGCCACCGTAGTTTGAGCGTCTGCCTAAGTTTGAGCGGCCGCCTTAGTTTGAGGGGTTTCCTTAGTTTGAGTGGCTGCCTTAGTTTGAGCGGTTGCCTAAGTTTGAGCGGCTGCCTTAGTTTGAGGGGTTGCCTTCGTTTGAGCGGCTGCCTTAGTTTGAGCGGCTGCCTTAGTTTGAGCGTGTGCCTTAGTTTGAGCGGCTGCCTTAGTTTGAGGGGTTGCCTCAGTTTGAGCGGCTGCCTTAGTTTGAGCAGTTGCCTTAGTTTGTGCGGCTGCCTTAGTTTGAGCGGCTGCCTTAGCTTGAGGGGTTGCCTTAGTTTGAGCGGCTGCCTTAGTTTGAGCGGTTGCCTAAGTTTGAGCGGCCGCCTTAGTTTGAGCGGCTGCCTTAGTTTGAGCGGTTGCCTAAGTTTGAGCGGCTGCCTTAGTTTGAGGGGTTGCCTCAGTTTGAACTGCTGCCTTAGTTTGAGCGGTTGCCTTAGTTTGAGCGGCTGCCTTAGTTTGAGCGGTTGCCTAAGTTTGAGCGGCCGCCATAGTTTGAGCGGTTGCCTTAATTTGAGCGGTTGCCTTAGTTTGAGGGGAAGCCTTAGTTTGAGGGGTTGCCTTAGTTTGAGCAGCTGCCTTAGTTTGAGCGATTGCCTTAGTTTGAGGGGCTGCCTTAGTTTGAGGGGTTCCTTATTTTGAGGGGTTGCCTTAGTTTGAGCGGTTGCCTTAGTTTGAGCGGCTGCCTTAGTTTGAGCGGCTGCCTTAGTTTGAGGTGATGACTTAGTTTGAGGGGTTGCCTTAGTTTGAGCGGTTGCCTTAGTTTGAGCGGTTGCCTTAGTTTGAGCGGCTGCCTTAGTTTGAGCGGCTGCCTTAGTTTGAGGTGATGACTTAGTTTGAGCGGTTGCCTTAGTTTGAGCCGCCGCCTTAGTTTGAGCGGTTGCCTTAGTTTGAGCGTCCGACTTAGTTTCAGCGGCTGCCTTAGTTTGAGGTGATGACTTAGTTTGAGGGGTTCCTTAGTTTGAGGGGTTGCCTTAGTCTGAGGGGTTCCTTAGTTTGAGGGGTTGCCTTAGTTTGAGCGGCTGCCTAGGTTTGAGCGGCCGCCTAAGTTTGAGGGGTTGCCTTAGTTTGAGCGGCTGCCTGAGTTTGAGCGGTTGCCTAAGTTTGAGCGGCCGCCTTAGTTTGAGGGGTTGCCTTAGTTTGAGCGGCTGCCTTAGTTTGAGCGGTTGCCTAAGTTTGAGCGGCTGCCTTAGTTTGAGCGGCTGCCTTAGTTTGAGGGGTTGCCTTAGTTTGAGCGGCTGCCTTAGTTTGAGCGGTTGCCTAAGTTTGAGCGGCCGCCTTAGTTTGAGCGGCTGCCTTAGTTTGAGGGGTTGCCTTAGTTTGAGCGGTTGCCTTAGTTTGAGCGGTTGCCTATTTTGAGCGGCTGCCTTAGTTTGAGCGGTTGCCTTAGTTTGAGCGGCCGCCTTATTTTGAGCGGCTGCCTTAGTTTAAGCGGTTGCCTAAGTTTGAGCGGCCACCTTAGTTTGAGCGGTTGCCTTAGCTTGAGCGGCTGCCTTAGTTTGAGCGGCTGCCTTAGTTTGAGGGGTTGCCTAAGTTTGAACGGCCGCCTTAGTTTGAGCGGTTGTCTTAGTTTGAGCAGCTGCCTTAGTTTGAGCGGTTGCCTTAGTTTGAGATGCTGCCTTAGTTTGAGCGGTGGCCTAAGTTTGAGCGGCCGCCTTAGTTTGAGCGGCTGCCTTAGTTTGAGGGGATGACTTAGTTTGAGCGGTTGCCTTAGTTTGAGGGGCTGACTTAGTTTGAGGGGTTCCTTAGTTTGAGGGGTTGCCTTAGTCTGAGGGGTTCCTTAGTTTGAGGGGTTGCCTTAGTTTGAGCGGCTGCCTACGTTTGAGCGGCCGCCTAAGTTTGAGGGGTTGCCTTAGTTTGAGCGGCTGCCTGAGTTTGAGCGGTTGCCTAAGTTTGAGCGGCTGCCTTAGTTTGTGCGGTTGCCTAAGTTTGAGCGGCCACCTTAGTTTGAGATGCTGCCTTAGTCTGAGCGGTTGCCTTAGTTTGAGGGGTTGCCTAAGTTTGAGCCGCCGCCTTAGTTTGAGCGGTTGCCTTAGTTTGAGCGGCCGCCTTATTTTGAGCGGCTTCCTTAGTTTGAGGGGATGACTTAGTTTGAGGGGTTCCTTAGTTTGAGGGGTTGGCTTAGTCTGAGGGGTTCCTTAGTTTGAGGGTTTGCCTTAGTTTGAGCGGCCACCGTAGTTTGAGCGGCTGCCTTAGTTTGAGGGGTTGCCTTAGTTTGAGTGGCTGCCTTAGTTTGAGCGGTTGCCTAAGTTTGAGCGGCTGCCTTAGTTTGAGCGGTTGCCTAAGTTTGAGCGGCCGCCTTAGTTTGAGGGGTTGCCTTCGTTTGAGCGGCAGCCTTAGTTTGAGCGGCTGCCTTTGTTTGAGCGGCTGCCTAAGTTTGAGCGGCCGCCTTAGTTTGAGGGGTTGCCTTAGTTTGAGCGACTGCCTTAGTTTGAGCGGCCGCCTTAGTTTGAGGGGTTGCCTTAGTTTGAGCGGCTGCCTTAGTTTGAGCGGCTGCCTTAGTTTGAGCGGCTGCCTAAGTTTGAGCGGCCGCCTTAGTTTGAGGGGTTGCCTTAGTTTGAGCAGCTGCCTTAGTTTGAGCAGTTGCCTAAGTTTGAGCGGCTGCCTTAGTTTGAGGGGTTGCCTTAGTGTGAGCGGCTGACTTAGTTTGAGCGGTTGCCTAAGTTTGAGCGGCCGCCTTAGTTTGAGCGGCTGCCTTAGTTTGAGCGGTTGCCTTAGTTTGAGCGGCTGCCTTAGTTTGAGGGGTTGCCTCAGTTTGAACGGCTGCCTTAGTTTGAGCGGTTGCCTTAGTTTGAGCGGCTGCCTTAGTTTGAGCGGTTGCCTAAGTTTGAGCGGCCGCCATAGTTTGAGCGGTTGCCTTAATTTGAGCAGTTTCCTTAGTTTGAGGGGATGCCTTAGTTTGAGGGGATGCCTTAGTTTGAGCGGTTGCCTTAGTTTGAGGGGTTGCCTTAGTTTGAGCGGCTGCCTTAGTTTGAGCGGTTGCCTTAGTTTGAGGGGCTGCCTTAGTTTGAGGGGTTCCCTAGTTTGAGGGGTTGCCTTAGTTTGAGCGGCTGCCTTAGTTTGAGCGGCTGCCTAAGTTTGAGCGGCCGCCTTAGTTTGAGGGGTTGCCTTAGTTTGAGCGGCTGCCTTAGTTTGAGCGGTTGCCTAAGTTTGAGCGGCTGCCTTAGTTTGAGCGGCTGCCTTAGTTTGAGGGGTTGCCTTAGTTTGAGCGGCTGCCTTAGTTTGAGCGGTTGCCTAAGTTTGAGGGGCTGCCTTAGTTTGAATGGCTGCCTTAGTATAAGCGGCTGCCTTAGTTTGAGCGGTTGCCTTAGTTTGAGATTCTGCTCAGTTTGAGCGGCTGCCTTAGTTTGAGCGGTTTCCTTAGTTTGAGCGGACGCCTTAGTTTGAGGGGTTGCCCTTGTTTGAGCGGTTGCCTTCGTTTGAGGGGTTGCCTTTGTTGGAGCGGCTGCCTTAGTTTGAGCGGTTGCCTTAGTTTGAGGGGCTGCCTTAGTTTGAACGGTTCCTTAGTTTGAGGGGTTGGCTTAGTTTGAGCGGCCGCCTTCGTTTGAGTGGCTGCCTAAGTTTGAGCGGCCGCCTCGTTTTGAGCGGTTGCCTTAGTTTGAGCGGTTGCCTTAGTTTTAGGGGCTGCCTAAGTTTGAGGGTTTCCTTAGTTTGAGGGGTTGCCTTAGTTTGAGCGGCCGCCTTCGTTTGAGTGGCTGCCTAAGTTTGAGCGGCCGCCTCATTTTGAGCGGTTGCCTTAGTTTGAGCGGCTGCCTTAGTTTGAGTGGCTGCCTTAGTTTGAGCGGCTGCCTTTGTTTGAGCGGTTGCCTTAGTTTGAGCGGTTGTCTTCGTTTCAGCAGCTGCCTTAGTTTGAGGGGATGCCTTAGTTTGAGCGGTTGCCTTAGTTTGAGGGGTTGCCTTAGTTGGAGCGGTTGCCTTAGTTTGAGCGGCAGCCTTAGATTGAGCGGCTGCCTTAGTTTGAGGGGATGCCTTAGTTTGAGCGGTTGCCTTAGATTGAGCGGCTGCCTTAGTTTGAGGGGATGACTTAGTTTGAGCGGTTGCCTTCGTTTGATCGGCTGCCTTAGTTTGAGGGGATGCCTTAGTTTGAGCGGTTGCCTTAGTTTGAGGGGTTGCCTTAGTTGGAGCGGTTGCTTCAGTTTGAGCGGCCGCCTTAGTTTGAGTGGCTGCCTTAGTTTAAGCGGCTGCCTTTGTTTGAGCGGTTGCCTTAGTTTGAGCGGCTTCCTTAGTTTGAGCGGATGCCTTAGTAGAGCGGTTGCCTTAGTTTGAGCGGCCGCCTTAGTTTGAGCGGTTGCCTTAGTTTGAGGGGAAGCCTTAGTTTGAGCGGTTGCCTTAGTTTGAGCGGCCGCCTTAGTTTGAGCGGTTGCCTCAGTTTGAGCGGCCGCCTTAGTTTGAGCGGTTGCCTTAGTTGGAGCGGTTGCCTTAGTTTGAGAGGCCTCCTTAGTTTGAGCGGCTGCCTCAGTTTGAGGGGATGCCTTAGTTTGAGCGGTTGCCTTAGTTTGAGCGGTTGCCTTCGTTTGAGCGGTTGCCTTAATTTGAGCGGATGCCTTAGTTTGAGCGGTTGCCTTAGTTTGAGCTGTTGCCTTAGTTTGAGCGGCCGCCTTAGTTTGAGCGGATGCCTTAGTTTGAGTGGTTGCCTTAGTTTGATCGGCCCTCTTAGTTTGAGCGGTTGCCTTAGTTTGAGCGGTTGCCTTAGTTTGAGCGGCAGCCTTAGTTTGAGCGGTTGCCTTAGTTTGAAGGGATGTCTTAGTTTGAGCGCCTGCCTTACTTTGAGCGGTTGCCTTAGTTTGAGCGGTTGCCTTTGTTTGAGGGGTTGCCTTCGTTTGAGTGGTTGCCTTCGTTTGAGCGGCTGCCTTAGTTTGAGCGGCTGCCTTAGTTTGAGCGGCCGCCTTAGTTTGAGCAACTGCCTTAGTTTGAGCGGTTGCCTTAGTTTGAGCGGTTGCCTAAGTTTGAGCGGCCGCCTTTGTTTGAGCGGCTGCCTTAGTTTGAGGGGATGACTTAGTTTGAGCGGCACCCTTAGTTTGAGCGGTTGACTTAGTTTGAAGGGTTGCCTTAGTTTGAGCGGCTGCCTTACTTTGAGCGGTTGCCTTAGTTTGAGCGGTTGCCTTTGTTTGAGGGGTTGCCTTCGTTTGAGTGGTTGCCTTCGTTTGAGCGGCTGCCTTAGTTGGAGCGGCTGCCTTAGTTTGAGCGGCCGCCTTAGTTTGAGCAAGTGCCTTAGTTTGAGCGGTTGCCTTAGTTTGAGCGGTTGCCTAAGTTTGAGCGGCCGCCTTTGTTTGAGCGGCTGCCTTAGTTTGAGGGGATGACTTAGTTTGAGCGGTTGCCTTAGTTTGAGGGGCTGCCTTAGTTTGAGGGGTTGCCTAAGTTTGAGTGGCCGCCTTACTTTGAGCGACTGCCTTAGTTTGACGGGATGACTTAGTTTGAGCGGTTGCCTTCGTTTCAGCGGCTGCCTTAGTTTGAGGGGATGCCTTAGTTTGAGCGGTTGCCTTAGTTTGAGCGGCCGTCTTAGTTTGAGCGGTTGCCTTAGTTTGAGCGGTTGCCTTAGTTTGAGGGGAAGCCTTAGTTTGAGCGGTTGCCTTAGTTTGAGCGGCCGCCTTAGTTTGAGCGGTTGCCTCAGTTTGAGCGGCCGCCTTAGTTTGAGCGGTTGCCTTAGTTGGAGCGGTTGCCTTAGTTTGAGCGGCCGCCTTAGTTTGAGCGGCTGCCTCAGTTTGAGGGGATGCCTTAGTTTGAGCGGTTGCCTTAGTTTGAGCGGTTGCCTTCGTTTGAGCGGTTGCCTTAATTTGAGCGGATGCCTTAGTTTGAGCGGTTGCCTTAGTTTGAGCTGTTGCCTTAGTTTGAGCGGCCGCCTTAGTTTGAGCGGATGCCTTAGTTTGAGTGGTTGCCTTAGTTTGATCGGCCGTCTTAGTTTGAGCGGTTGCCTTAGTTTGAGCGGTTGCCTTAGTTTGAGCGGCAGCCTTAGATTGAGCGGTTGCCTTAGTTTGAGCGGCAGCCTTAGTTTGAGCGGTTGCCTTAGTTTGAAGTGATGTCTTAGTTTGAGCGCCTGCCTTACTTTGAGCGGTTGCCTTCGTTTGAGCGGTTGCCTTTGTTTGAGGGGTTGCCTTCGTTTGAGTGGTTGCCTTCGTTTGAGCGGCTGCCTTAGTTTGAGCGGCTGCCTTAGTTTGAGCGGCCGCCTTAGTTTGAGCAACTGCCTTAGTTTGAGCGGTTGCCTTAGTTTGAGCGGTTGCCTAAGTTTGAGCGGCCGCCTTTGTTTGAGCGGCTGCCTTAGTTTGAGGGGATGACTTAGTTTGAGCGGCACCCTTAGTTTGAGCGGTTGACTTAGTTTGAAGGGTTGCCTTAGTTTGAGCGGCTGCCTTACTTTGAGCGGTTGCCTTAGTTTGAGCGGTTGCCTTTGTTTGAGGGGTTGCCTTCGTTTGAGTGGTTGCCTTCGTTTGAGCGGCTGCCGTAGTTTGAGCGGCTGCCTTAGTTTGAGCGGCCGCCTTAGTTTGAGCAACTGCCTTAGTTTGAGCGGTTGCCTTAGTTTGAGGGGCTGCCTTAGTTTGAGGGGTTCCTTTGTTTGAGGGGTTGCCTTAGTATGAGGGGTTTCTTAGTTTGAGGGGTTGCCTTAGTTTGAGCGGCTGCCTAAGTTTGAGCGGCCTCCTAAGTTTGAGGGGTTGCTTTAGTTTGAGCGGCTGCCTGAGTTTGAGCGGTTGCCTAAGTTTGAGCGGCTGCCTTAGTTTGTGCGGTTGCCTAAGTTTGATCGGCCGCCTTAGTTTGAGATGCTGCCTTAGCTTGAGCGGTTGCCTTACTTTGAGATGCTGCCTTAGTTTGAGCGGTTGCCTTAGTTTGAGATGCTGCCTGAGTTTGAGCGGTTGCCTTAGTTTGAGCGGCTGCCTTAGTTTGAGCGGCTGCCTTAGTTTGAGCGGTTGCCTAAGTTTGAGCCGCCGCCTTAGTTTGAGCGGCTTCCTTAGTTTGAGGGGATGACATAGTTTGAGGGGTTCCTTAGTTTGAGGGGTTGCCTTAGTCTGAGGGTTTCCTTAGTTTGAGGGGTTGCCTTAGTTTGAGCGGCCACCGTAGTTTGAGCGTCTGCCTAAGTTTGAGCGGCCGCCTTAGTTTGAGGGGTTTCCTTAGTTTGAGTGGCTGCCTTAGTTTGAGCGGTTGCCTAAGTTTGAGCGGCTGCCTTAGTTTGAGGGGTTGCCTTCGTTTGAGCGGCTGCCTTAGTTTGAGCGGCTGCCTTAGTTTGAGCGTGTGCCTTAGTTTGAGCGGCTGCCTTAGTTTGAGGGGTTGCCTCAGTTTGAGCGGCTGCCTTAGTTTGAGCAGTTGCCTAAGTTTGTGCGGCTGCCTTAGTTTGAGCGGCTGCCTTAGTTTGAGGGGTTGCCTTAGTTTGAGCGGCTGCCTTAGTTTGAGCGGTTGCCTAAGTTTGAGCGGCCGCCTTAGTTTGAGCGGCTGCCTTAGTTTGAGCGGTTGCCTAAGTTTGAGCGGCTGCCTTAGTTTGAGGGGTTGCCTCAGTTTGAACTGCTGCCTTAGTTTGAGCGGTTGCCTTAGTTTGAGCGGCTGCCTTAGTTTGAGCGGTTGCCTAAGTTTGAGCGGCCGCCATAGTTTGAGCGGTTGCCTTAATTTGAGCGGTTGCCTTAGTTTGAGGGGAAGCCTTAGTTTGAGGGGTTGCCTTAGTTTGAGCAGCTGCCTTAGTTTGAGCGATTGCCTTAGTTTGAGGGGCTGCCTTAGTTTGAGGGGTTCCTTATTTTGAGGGGTTGCCTTAGTTTGAGCGGTTGCCTTAGTTTGAGCGGCTGCCTTAGTTTGAGCGGCTGCCTTAGTTTGAGGTGATGACTTAGTTTGAGGGGTTGCCTTAGTTTGAGCGGTTGCCTTAGTTTGAGCGGTTGCCTTAGTTTGAGCGGCTGCCTTAGTTTGAGCGGCTGCCTTAGTTTGAGGTGATGACTTAGTTTGAGCGGTTGCCTTAGTTTGAGCCGCCGCCTTAGTTTGAGCGGTTGCCTTAGTTTGAGCGTCCGACTTAGTTTCAGCGGCTGCCTTAGTTTGAGGTGATGACTTAGTTTGAGGGGTTCCTTAGTTTGAGGGGTTGCCTTAGTCTGAGGGGTTCCTTAGTTTGAGGGGTTGCCTTAGTTTGAGCGGCTGCCTAGGTTTGAGCGGCCGCCTAAGTTTGAGGGGTTGCCTTAGTTTGAGCGGCTGCCTGAGTTTGAGCGGTTGCCTAAGTTTGAGCGGCCGCCTTAGTTTGAGGGGTTGCCTTAGTTTGAGCGGCTGCCTTAGTTTGAGCGGTTGCCTAAGTTTGAGCGGCTGCCTTAGTTTGAGCGGCTGCCTTAGTTTGAGGGGTTGCCTTAGTTTGAGCGGCTGCCTTAGTTTGAGCGGTTGCCTAAGTTTGAGCGGCCGCCTTAGTTTGAGCGGCTGCCTTAGTTTGAGGGGTTGCCTTAGTTTGAGCGGTTGCCTTAGTTTGAGCGGTTGCCTATTTTGAGCGGCTGCCTTAGTTTGAGCGGTTGCCTTAGTTTGAGCGGCCGCCTTATTTTGAGCGGCTGCCTTAGTTTAAGCGGTTGCCTAAGTTTGAGCGGCCACCTTAGTTTGAGCGGTTGCCTTAGCTTGAGCGGCTGCCTTAGTTTGAGCGGCTGCTTAGTTTGAGGGGTTGCCTAAGTTTGAACGGCCGCCTTAGTTTGAGCGGTTGTCTTAGTTTGAGATGCTGCCTTAGTTTGAGCGGTGGCCTAAGTTTGAGCGGCCGCCTTAGTTTGAGCGGCTGCCTTAGTTTGAGGGGATGACTTAGTTTGAGCGGTTGCCTTAGTTTGAGGGGCTGACTTAGTTTGAGGGGTTCCTTAGTTTGAGGGGTTGCCTTAGTCTGAGGGGTTCCTTAGTTTGAGGGGTTGCCTTAGTTTGAGCGGCTGCCTACGTTTGAGCGGCCGCCTAAGTTTGAGGGGTTGCCTTAGTTTGAGCGGCTGCCTGAGTTTGAGCGGTTGCCTAAGTTTGAGCGGCTGCCTTAGTTTGTGCGGTTGCCTAAGTTTGAGCGGCCACCTTAGTTTGAGATGCTGCCTTAGTCTGAGCGGTTGCCTTAGTTTGAGGGGTTGCCTAAGTTTGAGCCGCCGCCTTAGTTTGAGCGGTTGCCTTAGTTTGAGCGGCCGCCTTAGTTTGAGCGGCTTCCTTAGTTTGAGGGGATGACTTAGTTTGAGGGGTTCCTTAGTTTGAGGGGTTGGCTTAGTCTGAGGGGTTCCTTAGTTTGAGGGTTTGCCTTAGTTTGAGCGGCCACCGTAGTTTGAGCGGCTGCCTTAGTTTGAGGGGTTGCCTTAGTTTGAGTGGCTGCCTTAGTTTGAGCGGTTGCCTAAGTTTGAGCGGCTGCCTTAGTTTGAGCGGTTGCCTAAGTTTGAGCGGCCGCCTTAGTTTGAGGGGTTGCCTTCGTTTGAGCGGCAGCCTTAGTTTGAGCGGCTGCCTTTGTTTGAGCGGCTGCCTAAGTTTGAGCGGCCGCCTTAGTTTGAGGGGTTGCCTTAGTTTGAGCGACTGCCTTAGTTTGAGCGGCCGCCTTAGTTTGAGGGGTTGCCTTAGTTTGAGCGGCTGCCTTAGTTTGAGCGGCTGCCTTAGTTTGAGCGGCTGCCTAAGTTTGAGCGGCCGCCTTAGTTTGAGGGGTTGCCTTAGTTTGAGCAGCTGCCTTAGTTTGAGCAGTTGCCTAAGTTTGAGCGGCTGCCTTAGTTTGAGCGGCTGCCTTAGTTTGAGGGGTTGCCTTAGTGTGAGCGGCTGACTTAGTTTGAGCGGTTGCCTAAGTTTGAGCGGCCGCCTTAGTTTGAGCGGCTGCCTTAGTTTGAGCGGTTGCCTTAGTTTGAGCGGCTGCCTTAGTTTGAGGGGTTGCCTCAGTTTGAACGGCTGCCTTAGTTTGAGCGGTTGCCTTAGTTTGAGCGGCTGCCTTAGTTTGAGCGGTTGCCTAAGTTTGAGCGGCCGCCATAGTTTGAGCGGTTGCCTTAATTTGAGCAGTTGCCTTAGTTTGAGGGGATGCCTTAGTTTGAGGGGATGCCTTAGTTTGAGCGGTTGCCTTAGTTTGAGGGGTTGCCTTAGTTTGAGCGGCTGCCTTAGTTTGAGCGGTTGCCTTAGTTTGAGGGGCTGCCTTAGTTTGAGGGGTTCCCTAGTTTGAGGGGTTGCCTTAGTTTGAGCGGCTGCCTTAGTTTGAGCGGCTGCCTAAGTTTGAGCGGCCGCCTTAGTTTGAGGGGTTGCCTTAGTTTGAGCGGCTGCCTTAGTTTGAGCGGTTGCCTAAGTTTGAGCGGCTGCCTTAGTTTGAGCGGCTGCCTTAGTTTGAGGGGTTGCCTTAGTTTGAGCGGCTGCCTTAGTTTGAGCGGTTGCCTAAGTTTGAGGGGCTGCCTTAGTTTGAATGGCTGCCTTAGTATAAGCGGCTGCCTTAGTTTGAGCGGTTGCCTTAGTTTGAGATTCTGCTCAGTTTGAGCGGCTGCCTTAGTTTGAGCGGTTTCCTTAGTTTGAGCGGACGCCTTAGTTTGAGGGGTTGCCCTTGTTTGAGCGGTTGCCTTCGTTTGAGGGGTTGCCTTTGTTGGAGCGGCTGCCTTAGTTTGAGCGGTTGCCTTAGTTTGAGGGGCTGCCTTAGTTTGAACGGTTCCTTAGTTTGAGGGGTTGGCTTAGTTTGAGCGGCCGCCTTCGTTTGAGTGGCTGCCTAAGTTTGAGCGGCCGCCTCGTTTTGAGCGGTTGCCTTAGTTTGAGCGGTTGCCTTAGTTTTAGGGGCTGCCTAAGTTTGAGGGTTTCCTTAGTTTGAGGGGTTGCCTTAGTTTGAGCGGCCGCCTTCGTTTGAGTGGCTGCCTAAGTTTGAGCGGCCGCCTCATTTTGAGCGGTTGCCTTAGTTTGAGCGGCTGCCTTAGTTTGAGTGGCTGCCTTAGTTTGAGCGGCTGCCTTTGTTTGAGCGGTTGCCTTAGTTTGAGCGGTTGTCTTCGTTTCAGCAGCTGCCTTAGTTTGAGGGGATGCCTTAGTTTGAGCGGTTGCCTTAGTTTGAGGGGTTGCCTTAGTTGGAGCGGTTGCCTTAGTTTGAGCGGCAGCCTTAGATTGAGCGGCTGCCTTAGTTTGAGGGGATGCCTTAGTTTGAGCGGTTGCCTTAGATTGAGCGGCTGCCTTAGTTTGAGGGGATGACTTAGTTTGAGCGGTTGCCTTCGTTTGATCGGCTGCCTTAGTTTGAGGGGATGCCTTAGTTTGAGCGGTTGCCTTAGTTTGAGGGGTTGCCTTAGTTGGAGCGGTTGCTTCAGTTTGAGCGGCCGCCTTAGTTTGAGTGGCTGCCTTAGTTTAAGCGGCTGCCTTTGTTTGAGCGGTTGCCTTAGTTTGAGCGGCTTCCTTAGTTTGAGCGGATGCCTTAGTAGAGCGGTTGCCTTAGTTTGAGCGGCCGTCTTAGTTTGAGCGGTTGCCTTAGTTTGAGGGGAAGCCTTAGTTTGAGCGGTTGCCTTAGTTTGAGCGGCCGCCTTAGTTTGAGCGGTTGCCTCAGTTTGAGCGGCCGCCTTAGTTTGAGCGGTTGCCTTAGTTGGAGCGGTTGCCTTAGTTTGAGAGGCCTCCTTAGTTTGAGCGGCTGCCTCAGTTTGAGGGGATGCCTTAGTTTGAGCGGTTGCCTTAGTTTGAGCGGTTGCCTTCGTTTGAGCGGTTGCCTTAATTTGAGCGGATGCCTTAGTTTGAGCGGTTGCCTTAGTTTGAGCTGTTGCCTTAGTTTGAGCGGCCGCCTTAGTTTGAGCGGATGCCTTAGTTTGAGTGGTTGCCTTAGTTTGATCGGCCCTCTTAGTTTGAGCGGTTGCCTTAGTTTGAGCGGTTGCCTTAGTTTGAGCGGCAGCCTTAGTTTGAGCGGTTTCCTTAGTTTGAAGGGATGTCTTAGTTTGAGCGCCTGCCTTACTTTGAGCGGTTGCCTTAGTTTGAGCGGTTGCCTTTGTTTGAGGGGTTGCCTTCGTTTGAGTGGTTGCCTTCGTTTGAGCGGCTGCCTTAGTTTGAGCGGCTGCCTTAGTTTGAGCGGCCGCCTTAGTTTGAGCAACTGCCTTAGTTTGAGCGGTTGCCTTAGTTTGAGCGGTTGCCTAAGTTTGAGCGGCCGCCTTTGTTTGAGCGGCTGCCTTAGTTTGAGGGGATGACTTAGTTTGAGCGGCACCCTTAGTTTGAGCGGTTGACTTAGTTTGAAGGGTTGCCTTAGTTTGAGCGGCTGCCTTACTTTGAGCGGTTGCCTTAGTTTGAGCGGTTGCCTTTGTTTGAGGGGTTGCCTTCGTTTGAGTGGTTGCCTTCGTTTGAGCGGCTGCCTTAGTTGGAGCGGCTGCCTTAGTTTGAGCGGCCGCCTTAGTTTGAGCAAGTGCCTTAGTTTGAGCGGTTGCCTTAGTTTGAGCGGTTGCCTAAGTTTGAGCGGCCGCCTTTGTTTGAGCGGCTGCCTTAGTTTGAGGGGATGACTTAGTTTGAGCGGTTGCCTTAGTTTGAGGGGCTGCCTTAGTTTGAGGGGTTGCCTAAGTTTGAGTGGCCGCCTTACTTTGAGCGACTGCCTTAGTTTGACGGGATGACTTAGTTTGAGCGGTTGCCTTCGTTTCAGCGGCTGCCTTAGTTTGAGGGGATGCCTTAGTTTGAGCGGTTGCCTTAGTTTGAGCGGCCGTCTTAGTTTGAGCGGTTGCCTTAGTTTGAGCGGTTGCCTTAGTTTGAGGGGAAGCCTTAGTTTGAGCGGTTGCCTTAGTTTGAGCGGCCGCCTTAGTTTGAGCGGTTGCCTCAGTTTGAGCGGCCGCCTTAGTTTGAGCGGTTGCCTTAGTTGGAGCGGTTGCCTTAGTTTGAGCGGCCGCCTTAGTTTGAGCGGCTGCCTCAGTTTGAGGGGATGCCTTAGTTTGAGCGGTTGCCTTAGTTTGAGCGGTTGCCTTCGTTTGAGCGGTTGCCTTAATTTGAGCGGATGCCTTAGTTTGAGCGGTTGCCTTAGTTTGAGCTGTTGCCTTAGTTTGAGCGGCCGCCTTAGTTTGAGCGGATGCCTTAGTTTGAGTGGTTGCCTTAGTTTGATCGGCCGTCTTAGTTTGAGCGGTTGCCTTAGTTTGAGCGGTTGCCTTAGTTTGAGCGGCAGCCTTAGATTGAGCGGTTGCCTTAGTTTGAGCGGCAGCCTTAGTTTGAGCGGTTGCCTTAGTTTGAAGTGATGTCTTAGTTTGAGCGCCTGCCTTACTTTGAGCGGTTGCCTTCGTTTGAGCGGTTGCCTTTGTTTGAGGGGTTGCCTTCGTTTGAGTGGTTGCCTTCGTTTGAGCGGCTGCCTTAGTTTGAGCGGCTGCCTTAGTTTGAGCGGCCGCCTTAGTTTGAGCAACTGCCTTAGTTTGAGCGGTTGCCTTAGTTTGAGCGGTTGCCTAAGTTTGAGCGGCCGCCTTTGTTTGAGCGGCGGCCTTAGTTTGAGGGGATGACTTAGTTTGAGCGGCACCCTTAGTTTGAGCGGTTGACTTAGTTTGAAGGGTTGCCTTAGTTTGAGCGGCTGCCTTACTTTGAGCGGTTGCCTTAGTTTGAGCGGTTGCCTTTGTTTGAGGGGTTGCCTTCGTTTGAGTGGTTGCCTTCGTTTGAGCGGCTGCCTTAGTTGGAGCGGCTGCCTTAGTTTGAGCGGCCGCCTTAGTTTGAGCAAGTGCCTTAGTTTGAGCGGTTGCCTTAGTTTGAGCGGTTGCCTAAGTTTGAGCGGCCGCCTTTGTTTGAGCGGCTGCCTTAGTTTGAGGGGATGACTTAGTTTGAGCGGTTGCCTTAGTTTGAGGGGCTGCCTTAGTTTGAGGGGTTGCCTAAGTTTGAGTGGCCGCCTTACTTTGAGCGACTGCCTTAGTTTGACGGGATGACTTAGTTTGAGCGGTTGCCTTCGTTTCAGCGGCTGCCTTAGTTTGAGGGGATGCCTTAGTTTGAGCGGTTGCCTTAGTTTGAGCGGCCGTCTTAGTTTGAGCGGTTGCCTTAGTTTGAGCGGTTGCCTTAGTTTGAGGGGAAGCCTTAGTTTGAGCGGTTGCCTTAGTTTGAGCGGCCGCCTTAGTTTGAGCGGTTGCCTCAGTTTGAGCGGCCGCCTTAGTTTGAGCGGTTGCCTTAGTTGGAGCGGTTGCCTTAGTTTGAGCGGCCGCCTTAGTTTGAGCGGCTGCCTCAGTTTGAGGGGATGCCTTAGTTTGAGCGGTTGCCTTAGTTTGAGCGGTTGCCTTCGTTTGAGCGGTTGCCTTAATTTGAGCGGATGCCTTAGTTTGAGCGGTTGCCTTAGTTTGAGCTGTTGCCTTAGTTTGAGCGGCCGCCTTAGTTTGAGCGGATGCCTTAGTTTGAGTGGTTGCCTTAGTTTGATCGGCCGTCTTAGTTTGAGCGGTTGCCTTAGTTTGAGCGGTTGCCTTAGTTTGAGCGGCAGCCTTAGATTGAGCGGTTGCCTTAGTTTGAGCGGCAGCCTTAGTTTGAGCGGTTGCCTTAGTTTGAAGTGATGTCTTAGTTTGAGCGCCTGCCTTACTTTGAGCGGTTGCCTTCGTTTGAGCGGTTGCCTTTGTTTGAGGGGTTGCCTTCGTTTGAGTGGTTGCCTTCGTTTGAGCGGCTGCCTTAGTTTGAGCGGCTGCCTTAGTTTGAGCGGCCGCCTTAGTTTGAGCAACTGCCTTAGTTTGAGCGGTTGCCTTAGTTTGAGCGGTTGCCTAAGTTTGAGCGGCCGCCTTTGTTTGAGCGGCGGCCTTAGTTTGAGGGGATGACTTAGTTTGAGCGGCACCCTTAGTTTGAGCGGTTGACTTAGTTTGAAGGGTTGCCTTAGTTTGAGCGGCTGCCTTACTTTGAGCGGTTGCCTTAGTTTGAGCGGTTGCCTTTGTTTGAGGGGTTGCCTTCGTTTGAGTGGTTGCCTTCGTTTGAGCGGCTGCCGTAGTTTGAGCGGCTGCCTTAGTTTGAGCGGCCGCCTTAGTTTGAGCAACTGCCTTAGTTTGAGCGGTTGCCTTAGTTTGAGCGGTTGCCTAAGTTTGAGCGGCCGCCTTTGTTTGAGCGGCTGCCTTAGTTTGAGGGGATGACTTAGTTTGAGCGGTTGCCTTAGTTTGAGGTGCAGCCTTAGTTTGAGGGGTTGCCTAAGTTTGAGTGGCCGCGTTACTTTGAGCGACTGCCTTAGTTTGACGGGATGACTTAGTTTGAGCGGTTGCCTTCGTTTCAGCGGCTGCCTTAGTTTGAGGGGATGCCTTAGTTTGAGCGGTTGCCTTAGTTTGAGCGGCCGCCTTAGATTGAGCGGCTGCCTTAGTTTGAGGGGATGCCTTAGTTTGAGCGGTTGCCTTAGTTTGAGCGGCTGCCTTAGTTTGAGGGGATGACTTAGTTTGAGCGGTTGCCTTCGTTTGAGCGGCTGCCTTAGTTTGAGGGGATGCCTTAGTTTGAGCGGTTGCCTTAGTTTGAGGGTTTGCCTTAGTTGGAGCGGTTGCCTCAGTTTGAGCGGCCGCCTTAGTTTGCGTGGCTGCCTTAGTTTGAGGGGCTGCCTTTGTTTGAGCTGTTGCCTTAGTTTGAGCGGCTTCCTTAGTTTGAGCGGATGCCTTAGTTTGCGTGGCTGCCTTAGTTTGAGCGGTTGCCTAAGTTTGAGCGGCCGCCTTAGTATGAGCGGCTGCCTTAGTTTGAGTGGTTGCCTTAGTTTGAGCGGCCGTCTTAGTTTGAGCGGTTACCTTAGTTTGAGCGGTTGCCTTAGTTTGAGCGGCAGCCTTCGATTGAGCGGTTGCCTTAGTTTGAGCGGCAGCCTTAGTTTGAGCGGTTGCCTTAGTTTGAAGGGTTGCCTTAGTTTGAGCGGCTGCGTTACTTTGAGCGGTTGCCTTAGTTTGAGCGGTTGCCTTTGTTTGAGGGGTTGCCTTCGTTTGAGTGGTTGCCTTCGTTTGAGCGGCTGCCTTAGTTTGAGCGGCTGCCTTAGTTTGAGCGGCCGCCTTAGTTTGAGCAACTGCCTTAGTTTGAGCGGTTGCCTCAGTTTGAGCGGTTGCCTTAGTTTGAGCGGCTGCCTTAGTTTGAGCGGCCGCCTTAGTTTGAGCGGTTGCCTTAGTATGAGCAACTGCCTTAGTTTGAGCGGTTGCCTTAGTTTGCGGTGTTGCCTAAGATTGAGCTGCCGCCTTTGATTGAGCGGTTGCCTGAGTTTGAGCGGTTGCCTAAGTTTGAGCGGTTGCCTTATTTTGAGCGGCCGCCTTATTTTGAGCGGCTGCCTTAGTTTGACCGGCTGCCTTAGTTTGAGCGGCTGCCTTAGTTTGAGCGGCTGCCTTAGGTTGAGCGGCTGCCTTAGTTTGAGCGGTTGCCTTAGTTTGCGGTGTTGCCTAAGATTGAGCTGCCGCCTTTGATTGAGCGGTTGCCTGAGTTTGAGCGGTTGCCTAAGTTTGAGCGGTTGCCTTATTTTGAGCGGCAGTCTTATTTTGAGCGGCCGCCTTATTTTGAGCGGCTGCCTTAGTTTGACCGGCTGCCTTAGTTTGAGCGGCTGCCTTAGTTTGAGCGGCAGCCTTAGTTTGAGCGGTTGCCTTAGTTTGAGCGGTTGCCTTAGTTTGAGCGGGTGCCTTAGTTTGAGTGGTTGCCTTAGTTTGAGCGGTTGCCTTAGTCTGAGCGGCTGCCTAAGTTTGAGCGGTTGCCTTAGTTTGAGCGGCTGCCTTAGTTTGAGCGGTTGCCTTAGTTTGAGCGGCCGCCTTATTTTGAGCGGTTGCCCTAGTTTGAGCGGCTGCCTTAGTTTGAGCGGCTGCCTTAGTTTGAGGGGTTGCCTAAGTTTGAGCGGCCGCCTTAGTTTGAGCGGTTGCCTTAGTTTGAGCGGCTGCCTTAGTTTGAGCGCTTGCCTTAGTTTGAGATGCTGCCTTAGTTTGAGCGGTTGCCTAAGTTTGAGCGGCCGCCTTAGTTTGAGCGGCTGCCTTAGTTTGAGGGGATGACTTAGTTTGAGTGGTTGCCTTAGGTTGAGCGGCTGCCTTAGTTTGAGGGGCTGCCTTAGTTTGAGGTGCTGCCTTAGTTTGAGGGGTTGCCTTAGTTTGAGCGGCTGCCTTAGTTTGAGCGGCTGCCTTAGTTTGAGGGGTTGCCTTAGTTTGAGCGGCTGCCTAAGTTTCAGGGGCTGCCTTAGTTTGAATGGCTTCCTTAGTATGAGCGGCTGCCTTAGTTTGAGATTCTGTTTAATTTGAGCGGCTGCCTTACTTTGTGGGGTTGCTTCAGTTTGAGAGGTTGCCTTAGTTTGAGCGGTTGCCTTAGTTTGAGATTCTGCTCAGTTTGAGCGGTGCCTTAGTTTGTGATGTTGCTTTAGTTTGAGCGGTTGCCTTTGTTTGAGCGGCCGCCTTAGTTTGTGGGGTTTCTTCAGTTTGAGCGGCTGCCTTAGTTTGAGGGGCTGCCTTAATTTGAGCGGTTGCCTTAGTTTGAGTGGTTGCCTTAGTTTGAGGGGTTGCCTTAGTTTGAGGGGTTGCCTTAGTTTGAGCGATTGCCTTTGTTTGAGGGGTTGACTTCGTTTGAGTGGTTGCCTTCGTTTGAGCGGCTGCCTTAGTTTGAGCGGTTGCCTTAGTTTGAGCTGTTGCCTTAGTTTGAGCGGCCGCCTTAGTTTGAGCGGATGCCTTAGTTTGAGTGGTTGCCTTAGTTTGATCGGCCGTCTTAGTTTGAGCGGTTGCCTTAGTTTGAGCGGTTGCCTTAGTTTGAGCGGCAGCCTTAGATTGAGCGGTTGCCTTAGTTTGAGCGGCAGCCTTAGTTTGAGCGGTTGCCTTAGTTTGAAGGGATGTCTTAGTTTGAGCGCCTGCCTTACTTTGAGCGGTTGCCTTAGTTTGAGCGGTTGCCTTTGTTTGAGGGGTTGCCTTCGTTTGAGTGGTTGCCTTCGTTTGAGCGGCTGCCTTAGTTTGAGCGGCTGCCTTAGTTTGAGCGGCCGCCTTAGTTTGAGCAACTGCCTTAGTTTGAGCGGTTGCCTTAGTTTGAGCGGTTGCCTAAGTTTGAGCGGCCGCCTTTGTTTGAGCGGCTGCCTTAGTTTGAGGGGATGACTTAGTTTGAGCGGCAGCCTTAGTTTGAGCGGTTGACTTAGTTTGAAGGGTTGCCTTAGTTTGAGCGGCTGCCTTACTTTGAGCGGTTGCCTTAGTTTGAGCGGTTGCCTTTGTTTGAGGGGTTGCCTTCGTTTGAGTGGTTGCCTTCGTTTGAGCGGCTGCCTTAGTTGGAGCGGCTGCCTTAGTTTGAGCGGCCGCCTTAGTTTGAGCAACTGCCTTAGTTTGAGCGGTTGCCTTAGTTTGAGCGGTTGCCTAAGTTTGAGCGGCCGCCTTTGTTTGAGCGGCTGCCTTAGTTTGAGGGGATGACTTAGTTTGAGCGGTTGCCTTAGTTTGAGGGGTTGCCTTAGTTTGAGGGATTGCCTAAGTTTGAGTGGCCGCCTTACTTTGAGCGACTGCCTTAGTTTGACGGGATGACTTAGTTTGAGCGGTTGCATTCGTTTCAGCGGCTGCCTTAGTTTGAGGGGATGCCTTAGTTTGAGCGGTTGCCTTAGTTTGAGGGGTTGCCTTAGTTGGAGCGGTTGCCTTAGTTTGATCGGCCGCCTTAGATTGAGCGGCTGCCTTAGTTTGAGGGGATGCCTTAGTTTGAGCGGTTGCCTTAGTTTGAGGGGTTGCCTTAGTTGGAGCGGTTGCCTTAGTTTGAGCGGCCGCCTTAGATTGAGCGGCTGCCTTAGTTTGAGGGGATGCCTTAGTTTGAGCGGTTGCCTTAGTTTGAGATGCTGCCTTAGTTTGAGCGGTTGCCTAAGTTTGAGCGGCCGCCTTAGTTTGAGCGGCTGCCTTAGTTTGAGGGGATGACTTAGTTTGAGTGGTTGCCTTAGGTTGAGCGGCTGCCTTAGTTTGAGGGGCTGCCTTAGTTTGAGGTGCTGCCTTAGTTTGAGGGGTTGCCTTAGTTTGAGCGGCTGCCTTAGTTTGAGCGGCTGCCTTCGTTTGAGGGGTTGCCTTAGTTTGAGCGGCTGCCTAAGTTTCAGGGGCTGCCTTAGTTTGAATGGCTGCCTTAGTATGAGCGGCTGCCTTAGTTTGAGATTCTGCTTAATTTGAGCGGCTGCCTTACTTTGTGGGGTTGCTTCAGTTTGAGAGGTTGCCTTAGTTTGAGCGGTTGCCTTAGTTTGAGATTCTGCTCAGTTTGAGCGGTGCCTTAGTTTGTGATGTTGCTTTAGTTTGAGCGGTTGCCTTTGTTTGAGCGGCCGCCTTAGTTTGTGGGGTTGCTTCAGTTTGAGCGGCTGCCTTAGTTTGAGGGGCTGCCTTAATTTGAGCGGTTGCCTTAGTTTGAGTGGTTGCCTTAGTTTGAGGGGTTGCCTTAGTTTGAGGGGTTGCCTTAGTTTGAGCGGTTGCCTTTGTTTGAGGGGTTGACTTCGTTTGAGTGGTTGCCTTCGTTTGAGCGGCTGCCTTAGTTTGAGCGGCTGCCTTAGTTTGAGCGGCCGCCTTAGTTTGAGCAACTGCCTTAGTTTGAGCGGTTGCCTTAGTTTGAGCGGTTGCCTCAGTTTGAGCGGCTGCCTTAGTTTGAGCGGCCGCCTTAGTTTGAGCGGTTGCCTTAGTTTGTGCAGCTGCCTTAGTTTGAGCGGTTGCCTTAGTTTGAGTGGCTGCCTTAGGTTGAGCGGCTGCCTTAGTTTGAGCGGTTGCCTTAGTTTGAGCGGGTGCCTTAGTTTGAGTGGTTGCCTTAGTTTGAGCGGTTGCCTTAGTCTGAGCGGCTGCCTTAGTTTGAGCGGTTGCCTTAGTTTGAGCGGCCGCCTTATTTTGAGCGGTTGCCCTAGTTTGAGCGGCTGCCTTAGTTTGAGCGGCTGCCTTAGTTTGAGGGGTTGCCTAAGTTTGAGCGGCCGCCTTAGTGTGAGCGGTTGCCTTAGTTTGAGCGGCTGCCTTAGTTTGAGCGGTTGCCTTAGTTTGAGATGCTGCCTTAGTTTGAGCGGTTGCCTAAGTTTGAGCGGCCGCCTTAGTTTGAGCGGCTGCCTTAGTTTGAGGGGATGACTTAGTTTGAGTGGTTGCCTTAGGTTGAGCGGCTGCCTTAGTTTGAGGGTCTGCCTTAATTTGAGCTTTTGCCTTAGTTTGAGTGGTTGCCTTAGTTTGAGGGGTTGCCTTAGTTTGAGGGGTTGCCTTAGGTTGAGGGGCTGCCTTATTTTGAGCGTTTGCCTTAGTTTGAGTGGTTGCCTTAGTTTCAGGGGTTGCCTTAGTTTGAGCGGCTGCCTGATTTTGAGGGGTTGCCTTAGTTTGAGGGGTTGCCTTAGTTTGAGCGGCTGCCTTAGTTTGAGCGGCCGCCTTAGTTTGAGCAACTGCCTTAGTTTGAGCGGTTGCCTTAGTTTGAGCGGTTGCCTCAGTTTGAGCGGCTGCCTTAGTTTGAGCGGCCGCCTTAGTTTGAGCGGTTGCCTTAGTTTGTGCAGCTGCCTTAGTTTGAGCGGTTGCCTTAGTTTGAGTGGCTGCCTTAGGTTGAGCGGCTGCCTTAGTTTGAGCGGTTGCCTTAGTTTGAGCGGGTGCCTTAGTTTGAGTGGTTGCCTTAGTTTGAGCGGTTGCCTTAGTCTGAGCGGCTGCCTTAGTTTGAGCGGTTGCCTTCGTTTGAGCGGCCGCCTTATTTTGAGCGGTTGCCCTAGTTTGAGCGGCTGCCTTAGTTTGAGCGGCTGCCTTAGTTTGAGGGGTTGCCTAAGTTTGAGCGGCCGCCTTAGTGTGAGCGGTTGCCTTAGTTTGAGCGGCTGCCTTAGTTTGAGCGGTTGCCTTAGTTTGAGATGCTGCCTTAGTTTGAGCGGTTGCCTAAGTTTGAGCGCCCGCCTTAGTTTGAGCGGCTGCCTTAGTTTGAGGGGATGACTTAGTTTGAGTGGTTGCCTTAGGTTGAGCGGCTGCCTTAGTTTGAGGGTCTGCCTTAATTTGAGCTTTTGCCTTAGTTTGAGTGGTTGCCTTAGTTTGAGGGGTTGCCTTAGTTTGAGGGGTTGCCTTAGGTTGAGGGGCTGCCTTATTTTGAGCGTTTGCCTTAGTTTGAGTGGTTGCCTTAGTTTCAGGGGTTGCCTTAGTTTGAGCGGCTGCCTGATTTTGAGGGGTTGCCTTAGTTTGAGGGGTTGCCTTAGTTTGAGTGTTTGCCTTCGTTTGAGCGGCTGCCTTAGTGTGAGGGGCTGCCTTAGTTTGGGGTGGTTGCTTTAGTTTGAGGCGTTGCTTTAGTTTGAGGGATTGCCTTCGTTTGAGCGGCTGCCTTCATTTGAGCGGATGCCTTAGTTTGAGCGGTTGTCTGAGTTTGAGGGGTTGTCCCTAGTTTGAGCGTTTGCCTTAGTTTGAGCGGCTGCCTTAGTTTGAGCGGTTGCCTTAGTTTGAGATGCTGCCTTAGTTTGCGCGGTTGCCTAAGTTTGAGCGGCCGCCTTAGTTTGAGCGGCTTTCTTAGTTTGAGGGGCTGACTTAGTTTGAGTGGTTGCCTTAGGTTGAGCGGCTGCCTTAGATTGAGGGGCTGCCTTAGTTTAAGGGGCTGCCTTAGTTTGAGGGGTTGCCTTAGTCTGAGCGGCTGCCTTAGTTTGAGCGGCTGCCTTAGTTTGAGGGGTTGCCTTAGTTTGAGCGGCTGCCTAAGTTTCAGGGGCTGCCTTAGTTTGAATGGCTGCCTTAGTATGAGCGGCTGCCTTAGTTTGAGATTCTGCTTAATTTGAGCGGCTGCCTTACTTTGTGGGGTTGCTTTAGTTTGAGAGGTTGCCGTAGTTTGAGCGGTTGCCTTCGTTTGAGATTCTGCTCAGTTTGAGCGGTGCCTTAGTTTGTGGGGTTGCTTTAGTTTGAGCGGTTACCTTTGTTTGAGCGGCCGCCTTAGTTTGTGGGGTTGCTTCAGTTTGAGCGGCTGCCTTATTTTGAGGGGCTGCCTTAATTTGAGCGGTTGCCTTAGTTTGAGTGGTTGCTTTAGTTTGAGGGGTTGCCTTAGTTTGAGGGGTTGCCTTAGGTTGAGGGGCTGCCTTATTTTGAGCGTTTGCCTTAGTTTGAGGGGTTGCCTTAGTTTGAGGGGTTGCCTTAGTTTGAGCGGCTGCCTGATTTTGAGGGGTTGCCTTAGTTTGAGGGGTTGCCTTAGTTTGAGCGGCTGCCTTAGTTTGAGGGATTGCCTTCGTTTGAGCGGCTGCCTTAGTTTGAGGGATTGCCTTCGTTTGAGCGGCTGCCTTCATTTGAGCGGATGCCTTAGTTTGAGCGGTTGCCTGAGTTTGAGGGGTTGTCCCTAGTTTGAGCGGCTGCCTTCTTTTGAGCGGTTGCCTTACTTTGAGGGTTTGCCTTCCTTTGAGCGGTTGCCTTATTTTGAGGGGTTGCCTTAGTTTGAGCGATTGCCTCAGTTTGAGGGGCTGCCATAGTTTGAGCGGTTGCCTTAGTTTTCGTGGTTGCCTTAGTTTGAGTGGTTGCCTTATTTTGAGGTGCTGCCTCAGTTTGAGGGGCTGCCTTATTTTGAGCGGTTGCCTTAGTTTGATTAGTTACCTTAGTTTGAGGGGCTGCCTTAGTTTGAGCGGTTGCCTTAATTTGAGAGTCTGCCTTCGTTTGAGCGGTTGCCTTACTTTGAGGGGCTGCTTAAATTTGAGCGGTTGACTTAGTTGGAGAGTCTGCCTTCGTTTGAGGGGTTGCCTTAGTTTGAGTGGTTGCCTTATTTTGAGGGGTTGCCTGAGTTTGAGGGGCTGCCTTAGTTTGAGGGGCTGCCTAAATTTGAGCGGTTGCCTTAGTTTGAGAGTCTGCCTTCGTTTGAGGGGCTGCCTTAGTTTGAGGGGCTTCATTAATTTGAGCAGTTGCCTTAGTTGGAGAGTCTGCCTTGATTTGAGGGTTTGCCTTGGTTTGAGGGGCTGCCTTAGTTTGAGCGGTTGCTTTAGTTGGAGGGGCTGCCTTAATTTGAGCGGTTGCCTTAGTTTGTGGTGCTGCCTTAGTTTGAGCGGTTGCCTTAGTTTGAGGGGCTGCCTTTGTTTGAGAGTCTGCCATGGTTTGAGGGGTTGCCTTTGTTTGAGAGTCTGCCTTCGTTTGAGGGGTTGCCTTAGTTTGAGGGGCTGCCTTAGTTTGAGCGGTTGCCTTAGCTTGAGGGGCTGCCTTAGTTTGAGCGGTCGCCTTAGTTTGACGGGCTGCCTTAATTTGAGCGGTTGCCTTAGTTTGAGAGTCTGCCTTAGTTTGAGGGGTTGCCTTAGTTTGAGCGGTTGCCTTAGCTTGATCGGTTGCCTTAGTTTGAGGGGCTGCCTAAATTTGAGCGGTTGCCTTAGTTTGAGAGTCTGCCTTCGTTTGAGGGTTGCCTTAGTTTGAGGGGCTTCATTAATTTGAGCGGTTGCCTTAGTTGGAGAGTCTGCCTTCATTTGAGGGTTTGCCTTGGTTTGAGGGGCTGCCTTCGTTTGAGCCGTTGCCTTATTTTGAGGGGCTGCCTTAATTTGAGCGGTTGCCTTAGTTTGTGGTGCTGCCTTAGTTTGAGCGGTTGCCTTAGCTTGAGGGGCTGCCTTAGAAAGAGCTGTTGCCTTAGTTTTTGAGGTTGCCTTACTTTGAGCTGTTGCCTTAGTTTGAGGGGCAGTCTTAGTTTGAGCGGTTGCCTTAGTTTGAGCTATTGCCTGAGTTTGAGCGGTTGCCTTAGTTTGAGCTATTGCCTGAGTTTGAGCATTTGCCTTAGTTTGAGGGGATGCCTGAGTTTGAGTGGTTGCCTTAGATTGAGGGGCTGCCTTAGTTTGAGGGGTTGCCTTAGTTTGAGGGTTTGCCTTAGTTTGAGCGGTTGCCTTACTTTGAGGGGTTGCCATAATTTTAGCTGTAGCCTTAGTTTGAGGGGATGCCTTAGATTGAGCTGTTGCCTTAGTTTGAGGGGTTGCCTTACTTTGAGCAGTTGACTTAGTTTGAGCTATTGTCTGAGTTTGAGCGGTTGCCTTAATTTGATGGGCTGCCTTAGTTTGAGCGGTTGCCTTAGTTTGAGAGTCTGCCTCAGTTTGAGCGGTTGCCTTAGTTTGAGCGGTTGCCTTAGTTTGAGGGGTTGCCTTTCTTTGAGCTGTTGCCTTAGTTTGAGAGTCTGCCTTAGTTTGAGGGGTTGCTCTAGTTTGATGGGTTGCCTTCGTTTGAGTGCTTGCCTTAGTTTGAGGGGCTGTCTTAGTTTGAGTGGTTGCCTTAGTTTGAGTGGTTGCCTTAGTTTGAGAGTCTGCCTTAGTTTGAGAGGTGGCCTTAGTTTGAGGTGCTGCCTAAGTTTGAGCCGCTGCCATAGTTTGAGGTGTTGCCTTAGTTTGAGCGGCTGCCTTCGTTAGAGCGGTTGCCTTATTTTGAGGGGCTGCCTTAGTTTGAGCGGCTGCCTTAGTTTGAGGGGTTGCCTTCCTTTGAGCGGTTGCCTTAGTTTGAGCGGTTGCCTTAGTTTGATGGGGTGCCTTAGTTTGAGCGGCTGCCTTAGTTTGAGCGGTTGCCTTAGTTTGAGGGGTTGCCTTTGTTTGAGTTATTGCCTTAGTTTGAGAGTCTGCCTTAGTTTGAGCGGTTGCCTTACTTTGAGGGTTTGCCTTCCTTTGAGCGGTTGCCTTAGTTTGAACGGCTGCCTTTGTCTGAGGGGATGCCTTAGTTTGAGCGGTTGCCTTAGTTTGAGGGGTTGCCTTAGTATGAGGGGTTTCCTGAGTTTGACCGGTTGACCTATTTTGAGGGGTTGCCTTAGTTTGAGCGGTTGCCTCAGTTTGAGGGGCTGCCATAGTTTGAGCGGTTGCCTTAGTTTGAGGGGTTGCCTTAGTTTGAGTGGTTGACTTATTTTGAGGTGCTGCCTTAGTTTGAGGGGCTGCCTTATTTTGAGCGGTTGCCTTAGTTTGAGCAGTTACCTTAGTTTGAGGGGCTGCCTTAGTTTGAGCGGTTGCCTTAGTTTGAGAGTCTGCCTTCGTTTGAGCGGTTGCCTTAGTTTGAGGGGCTGCCTTAATTTGAGCGGTTGACTTAGTTGCAGAGTCTGCCTTCGTTTGAGGGGTTGCCTTAGTTTGAGTGGTTGCCTTATTTTGAGGGGTTGCCTGAGTTTGAGGGGCTGCCTTATTTTGAGCGGTTGCCTTAGTTCGAGCAGTTGCCTTAGTTTGAGAGTCTGCCTTCGTTAGAGGGGCTGCCTTAGTTTGAGGGGCTTCATTAATTTGAGCGGTTGCCTTAGTTGGAGAGTCTGCCTTAGTTTGAGGAGTTGCCCTAGTTTGAGGGGCAGCTCTAGTTTGAGCCGTTGCCTTATATTGAGGGGCTGCCTTAATTTGAGCGGTTGCCTTAGTTTGAGGGGCTGCCTTTGTTTGAGAGTCTGCCTTAGTTTGAGGGGTTGCCTTTGTTTGAGAGTCTGCCTTCGTTTGAGGGGTTGCCTTAGTTTGAGGGGCTGCCTTAGTTTGAGCGGTTGCCTTAGCTTGAGGGGCTGCCTTCGTTTGAGTGGTCGCCTTAGTTTGACGGGCTGCCTTATTTTGAGCGGTTGCCTTAGATTGAGAGTCTGCCTTAGTTTGAGCTGTAGCCTTAGTTTGAGGGGAAGCCTTAGATTGAGCTGTTGCCTTAGTTTGAGGGGTTGCCTTACTTTGAGCTGTTGCCATAGTTTGAGGGGTTGGCTTAGTTTGAGGGGCTGTCTTAGTTTGAGCGGTTGCCTCAGTCTGAGCTGTTGCCTTAGTTTGAGCTATTGCCTGAGTTGAGCGGTTGCCTTAGTTTGAGCGTTTGCCTTAGTTTGAGGGGATGCCTGAGTTTGAGTGGTTGCCTCAGATTGAGGGGCTGCCCTAGTTTGAGGGGTTGCCTTAGTTTGAGGGTTTGCCTTAGTTTGAGCGGTTGCCTTAGTTTGAGGGGTTGCCATAGTTTTAGCTGTAGCCTTAGTTTGAGGGGATTCCTTAGATTGAGCTGTTGCCTTAGTTTGAGGGGTTGCCTTACTTTGAGCTGTTGCCATAGCTTGAGGGGTTGCCTTAGTTTGAGGGGCTGACTTAGTTTGAGCGGTTGACTTAGTTTGAGCAGTTGCCTCAGTTTGAGCTATTGTCTGAGTTTGAGCAGTTGCCTTAATTTGATGGGCTGCCTTAGTTTGAGCGGTTGCCTCAGTTTGAGCAGTTGCCTCAGTTTGAGCTATTGCCTTAGTTTGAGCGGATACCTTAGTTTGAGAGCCTGCCTTAGTTTGAGCGGTTGCCTTAGTTTGAGCGATTGCCTTAGTTTGAGGGGTTGCCTTACTTTGAGCTGTTGCCTTAGTTTGAGGGGTTGCCTTAGTGTGAGCTGTTGCCTTAGTTTGAGGGGTTGCCTTAGTTTGAGGGGTTGCCTTAGTTTGAGGGGTTGCCTTAGTTTGAGTGCTTGCCTTAGTTTGAGGGGCTGTCTTAGTTTGAGTGGTTGCCTTAGTTTGAGTGCTTGCCTTAGTTTGAGGGGTTTCCTTAGTTTGAGTGCTTGCCTTAGTTTGAGGGGCTGTCTTAGTTTGAGTGCTTGCCTAAGTTTGAGGGGCTGCCTTGGTTTGAGCGGTTGCCTTAGTTTGAGGGGCTGCCTTAGTTGGAGCGGTTGCCTTAGTTTGAGGGACTGCTTTAATTTGAGCGGTGGCCTTAGCTTGAGAATCTGCCTTAGATTGAGGGGCTGCCTTGGATTGAGGGGTTGCCTTAGTTTGAGGGGCTGCCTTAGTTGGAGCGGTTGCCTTAGTTTGAGGGGCTGCTTTAATTTGAGTGGTGGCCTTAGTTTGAGAGTCTGCCTTAGTTTGAGGGGTTGCCTTAGCTTGAGCGGTTGCCATAGTTTGAGGGGTTGCCTTCGTTTGAGCGGTTGCTTTATTTTGATTGGTTGCCTTAGTTTGAGCGGCTGCCTTAGTTTGAGCGGTTGCCTTAGTTTGAGGGGCTGCCTTAGTTTGAGCGGTTGCCTTAGTTTGAGAGTCTGCCTTAGTTTGAGCGGTTGCCTTAGTTTGAGGGTTTGCCTTCCTTTGAGCGGTTGCCTTAGTTTGAACGGCTGCCTTAGTCTGAGGGGCTGCCTTAGTTTGAGCGGTTACCTTAGTTTGAGGGGATGCCTTAGTTTGAGCGGTTGCCTCAGTTTGAGGGGCTGCCATAGTTTGAGCGGTTGCCTTAGTTTGAGGGGTTGCCTTAGTTTGAGTGGTTGCCTTATTTGGAGGTGCTGCCTTAGTTTGAGGGGCTGCCTTATTTTGAGCGGTTGCCTTAGTTTGAGCAGTTACCTTAGTTTGAGGGGCTGCCTTAGTTTGAGCGGTTGCCTTAGTTTGAGAGTCTGCCTTCGTTTGAGCGGTTGCCTTAGTTTGAGGGGCTGCCTTAATTTGAGCGGTTGACTTAGTTGGAGAGTCTGCCTTTGTTTGAGGGGTTGCCTTAGTTTGAGTGGTTGCCTTATTTTGAGGGGTTGCCTGAGTTTGAGGGGCTGCCTTATTTTGAGCGGTTGCCTTAGTTCGAGCAGTTGCCTTAGTTTGAGATTCTGCCTTAGTTTGAGGGGTTGCCTTAGTGTGAGCTGTTGCCTTAGTTTGAGCCGTTGCCTTCTTTTGAGGGGCTGCCTTAATTTGAGCGGTTGCCTCAGTTTGAGGGGCTGCCTTTGTTTGAGAGTCTGCCTTAGTTTGAGGGGTTGCCTTTGTTTGAGAGTCTGCCTTCGTTTAAGGGGTTGCCTTAGTTTGAGGGGCTGCCTTAGTTTGAGCGGTTGCCTTGGCTTGAGGGGCTGCCTTCGTTTGAGCGGTCGCCTTAGCTTGACGGGCTGCCTGAATTTGAGCGGTTGCCTTAGTTTGAGAGTCTGCCTTAGTTTGAGGGGTTGCCTTAGTTTGAGCGGTTGCCTTAGTTTGAGGTGTTGCCTTAGTTTGAGCGGTTGCCTTAGTTTGAGGTGTTGCCTTAGTTTGAGCGGTTGCCTTAGTTTGAGGTGTTGCCTTAGTTTGAGGGGTTGCCTTGGCTTGAGCGGTTGCCTTAGTTTGAGGTGTTGCCTTAGTTTGAGCGTTTGCCTTAGTTTGAGGGGATGCCTGAGTTTGAGTGGTTGCCTTAGATTGAGGGGCTGCCTTAGTTTGAGGGGTTGCCTTAGTTTGAGAGTCTGCCTTAGTTTGAGGGTTTGCCTTAGTTTGAGCGGCTGCCTTAGTTTGAGGGGTTTTTATAGTTGGAGCTGTAGCCTTAGTTTGAGGGGAAGCCTTAGATTGAGCTGTTGCCTTAGTTTGAAGGGTTGCCTTACTTTGAGCTGTTGCCATAGTTTGAGGGGTTGCCTTAGTTTGAGGGGCTGTCTTAGTTTGAGCGGTTGCCTTAGTCTGAGCTGTTGCCTTAGTTTGAGCTATTGCCTGAGTTGAGCGGTTGCCTGAGTTTGAGCAGTTGCCTCAGTTTGAGCTATTGCCTTAGTTTGAGCGTTTGCCTTAGTTTGAGGGGATGCCTGAGTTTGAGTGGTTGCCTCAGATTGAGGGGCTGCCCTAGTTTGAGCGGTTGCCTTAGTTTGAGGAGTTGCCATAGTTTTAGCTATAGCCTTAGTTTGAGGGGTTGCCTCAGTTTGAGGGGCTAACTTAGTTTGAGCGGTTGCCTTAGTTTGAGCAGTTGACTTAGTTTGAGCTATTGTCTGAGTTTGAGCGGTTGCCTTAATTTGATGGGCTGCCTTAGTTTGAGTGGTTGCCTTAGTTTGAGCAGTTGCCTCAGTTTGAGCTATTGCCTTAGTTTGAGCAGATACCTTAGTTTGAGAGTCTGCCTCAGTTTGAGCGGTTGCCTTAGTTTGAGCGGTTGCCTTAGTTTGAGGGGTTGCCTTTCTTTGAGCTGTTGCCTTAGTTTGAGGGGTTGCCTTAGTGTGAGCTGTTGCCTTAGTTTGAGGGGCTGCCTTAATTTGAGCGGTTGCCTCAGTTTGAGGGGCTGCCTTTGTTTGAGAGTCTGCCTTAGTTTGAGGGGTTGGCTTTGTTTGAGAGTCTGCCTTCCTTTAAGGGGTTGCCTTAGTTTGAGGGGCTGCCTTCGTTTGAGCGGTTGCCTTGGCTAGAGGGGCTGCCTTCGTTTGAGCGGTCGCCTTAGTTTGACGGGCTGCCTGAATTTGAGCGGTTGCCTTAGTTTGAGAGTCTGCCTTAGTTTGAGGGGTTACCTTAGTTTGAGCGGTTGCCTTAGTTTGAGGTGTTGCCTTAGTTTGAGCGGTTGCCTTAGTTTGAGGTGTTGCCTCAGTTTGAGCGGTTGCCTTAGTTTGAGGTGTTGCCTTAGTTTGAGCGTTTGCCTTAGTTTGAGGGGTTGCCTTGGCTTGAGCGGTTGCCTTAGTTTGAGGTGTTGCCTTAGTTTGAGCGTTTGCCTTAGTTTGAGGGGATGCCTGAGTTTGAGTGGTTGCCTTAGATTGAGGGGCTGCCTTAGTTTGAGGGGTTGCCTTAGTTTGAGAGTCTGCCTTAGTTTGAGGGTTTGCCTTAGTTTGAGCGGCTGCCTTAGTTTGAGGGGTTTTTATAGTTTGAGCTGTAGCCTTAGTTTGAGGGGAAGCCTTAGATTGAGCTGTTGCCTTAGTTTGAGGGGTTGCCTTACTTTGAGCTGTTGCCATAGTTTGAGGCGTTGCCTTAGTGTGAGCTGTTGCGTTAGTTTGAGGTGTTGCCTTAGTTTGAGGGGTTGCCCTAGTTTGATGGGTTGCCTTCGTTTGAGTGCTTGCCTTAGTTTGAGGGGCTGTCTTCGTTTGAGTGGTTGCCTTAGTTTGAGTGGTTGCCTTAGTTTGAGAGTCTGCCTTAGTTTGAGAGGTGGCCTTAGTTTGAGGTGCTGCCTAAGTTTGAGCCACTGCCATAGTTTGAGGTGTTGCCTTAGTTTGAGCGGCTGCCTTAGTTTGAGGGGTTGCCTTCCTTTGAGCGGTTGCCTTAGTTTGATGGGGTGCCTTAGTTTGAGCGGCTGCCTTAGTTTGAGCGGTTGCCTTAGTTTGAGGGGTTGCCTTTGTTTGAGCTATTGCCTTAGTTTGAGACTCCACCTTAGTTTGAGCGGTTGCCTTACTTTGAGTTGCTGCCTGAGTTTGAGCCGCTGCCTTAGTTTGAGGGGTTGCCTTAGTTTGAGCGGCTTCCTTAGTTTGAGGGGTTGCCTTCGTTTGAGCGGTTGCTTTAGTTTGATGGGTTGCCTTAGTTTGAGCGGCTGCCTTAGTTTGAGCAGTTGCCTTAGTTTGAGGGACTGCCTTAGTTTGAGCGGTTGCCTTAGTTTGAGAGTCTGCCTTAGTTTGAGCGGTTGCCTTAGTTTGAGGGTTTGCCTTCCTTTGAGCGGTTGCCTTAGTTTGAACGGCTGCCTTAGTCTGAGGGGCTGCCTTAGTTTGAGCGGTTACCTTAGTTTGAGGGGATGCCTTAGTTTGAGCGGTTGCCTTAGTTTGAGGGGTTGCCTCAGTATGAGGGGTTGCCTTAGTTTGACCGGTTGCCTTATTTTGAGTGGTTGCCTTAGTTTGAGCGGTTGCCTCAGTTTGAGGGGCTGCCATAGTTTGAGCGGTTGCCTTAGTTTGAGGGGTTGCCTTAGTTTGAGTGATTGCCTTATTTTGAGGTGCAGCCTTAGTTTGAGGGGCTGCCTTATTTTGAGCGGTTGCCTTAGTTTGAGGGGTTGCCTTAGTTTGAGTGGTTGCCTTATTTGTAGGTGCTGCCTTAGTTTGAGGGGCTGCCTTATTTTGAGCGGTTGCCTTAGTTTGAGCAGTTACCTTAGTTTGAGGGGCTGCCTTAGTTTGAGCGGTTGCCTTAGTTTGAGAGTCTGCCTTCGTTTGAGCGGTTGCCTTAGTTTGAGGGGCTGCCTTAATTTGAGCGGTTGACTTAGTTGCAGATTCTGCCTTCGTTTGAGGGGTTGCCTTAGTTTGAGTGGTTGCCTTATTTTGAGGGGTTGCCTGAGTTTGAGGGGCTGCCTTATTTTGAGCGGTTGCCTTAGTTCGAGCAGTTGCCTTGATTGAGAGTCTGCCTTCGTTAGAGGGGCTTCCTTAGTTTGAGAGTCTGCCTTAATTTGAGCGGTTGCCTTAGTTTGTGGTGCTGCCTTAGTTTGAGCGGTTGTCTCAGTTTGAGGGGATGCCTTTGTTTGAGAGTCTGCCTTAGTTTGAGGGGTTGCCTTTGCTTGAGAGTCTGCCTTCGTTTGAGGGGTTGCCTTAGTTTGAGGGGCTGCCTTAGTTTGAGCGGTTGCCTTAGCTTGAGGGGCTGCCTTCGTTTGAGCGGTCGCCTTAGTTTGAGGGGCTGCCTTAATTTGAGCGGTTGCCTTAGTTTGAGAGTCTGCCTTAGTTTGAGGGGTTGCCTTAGTTTGAGCGGTTGCCTTAGTTTGAGGTGTTGCCTTAGTTTGAGCGGTTGCCTTCGTTTGAGGTGTTGCCTTAGTTTGAGCGGTTGCCTTAGTTTGAGGTGTTGCCTTAGTTTGAGCGTTTGCCTTAGTTTGAGGGGTTGCCTTAGCTTGAGCGGTTGCCTTAGTTTGAGGTGTTGCCTTAGTTTGAGCGTTTGCCTTAGTTTGAGGGGATGCATGAGTTTGAGTGGTTGCCTTCGATTGAGGGGCTGCCTTAGTTTGAGGGGTTGCCTTAGTTTGAGAGTCTGCCTTAGTTTGTGGGTTTGCCTTAGTTTGAGCGGTTGCCTTAGTTTGAGGGGTTGCCTTTCTTTGAGCTGTTGCCTTAGTTTGAGGGGTTGCCTTAGTGTGAGCTGTTGCCTTAGTTTGAGGGGCTGCCTTAATTTGAGCGGTTGCCTCAGTTTGAGGGGCTGCCTTTGTTTGAGAGTCTGCCTTAGTTTGAGGGGTTGGCTTTGTTTGAGAGTCTGCCTTCGTTTAAGGGGTTGCCTTAGTTTGAGGGGCTGCCTTAGTTTGAGCGGTTGCCTTGGCTAGAGGGGCTGCCTTCGTTTGAGCGGTCGCCTTAGTTTGACGGGCTGCCTGAATTTGAGCGGTTGCCTTAGTTTGGGAGTCTGCCTTAGTTTGAGGGGTTACCTTAGTTTGAGCGGTTGCCTTAGTTTGAGGTGTTGCCTTAGTTTGAGCGGTTGCCTTAGTTTGAGGTGTTGCCTTAGTTTGAGCGGTTGCCTTAGTTTGAGGTGTTGCCTTAGTTTGAGCGTTTGCCTTAGTTTGAGGGGTTGCCTTGGCTTGAGCGGTTGCCTTAGTTTGAGCGGTTGCCTTAGTTTGAGCGTTTGCCTTAGTTTGAGGGGATGCCTGAGTTTGAGTGGTTGCCTTAGATTGAGGGGCTGCCTTAGTTTGAGGGGTTGCCTTAGTTTGAGAGTCTGCCTTAGTTTGAGGGTTTGCCTTAGTTTGAGCGGCTGCCTTAGTTTGAGGGGTTTTTATAGTTTGAGCTGTAGCCTTAGTTTGAGGGGAAGCCTTAGATTGAGCTGTTGCCTTAGTTTGAGGGGTTGCCTTACTTTGAGCTGTTGCCATAGTTTGAGGGGTTGCCTTAGTGTGAGCTGTTGCGTTAGTTTGAGGGGTTGCCTTAGTTTGAGGGGTTGCCCTAGTTTGATGGGTTGCCTTCGTTTGAGTGCTTGCCTTAGTTTGAGGGGCTGTCTTCGTTTGAGTGGTTGCCTTAGTTTGAGTGGTTGCCTTAGTTTGAGAGTCTGCCTTAGTTTGAGAGGTGGCCTTAGTTTGAGGTGCTGCCTAAGTTTGAGCCACTGCCATAGTTTGAGGTGTTGCCTTAGTTTGAGCGGCTGCCTTAGTTTGAGCAGTTGCCTTAGTTTGAGGGACTGCCTTAGTTTGAGCGGTTGCCTTAGTTTGAGAGTCTGCCTTAGTTTGAGCGGTTGCCTTAGTTTGAGGGTTTGCCTTCCTTTGAGCGGTTGCCTTAGTTTGAACGGCTGCCTTAGTCTGAGGGGCTGCCTTAGTTTGAGCGGTTACCTTAGTTTGAGGGGATGCCTTAGTTTGAGCGGTTGCCTTAGTTTGAGGGGTTGCCTCAGTATGAGGGGTTGCCTTAGTTTGACCGGTTGCCTTATTTTGAGTGGTTGCCTTAGTTTGAGCGGTTGCCTCAGTTTGAGGGGCTGCCATAGTTTGAGCGGTTGCCTTAGTTTGAGGGGTTGCCTTAGTTTGAGTGGTTGCCTTATTTTGAGGTGCTGCCTTAGTTTGAGGGGCTGCCTTATTTTGAGCGGTTGCCTTAGTTTGAGCAGTTACCTTAGTTTGAGGGGCTGCCTTAGTTTGAGCGGTTGCCTTAGTTTGAGAGTCTGCCTTCGTTTGAGCGGTTGCCTTAGTTTGAGGGGCTGCCTTAATTTGAGCGGTTGACTTAGTTGCAGATTCTGCCTTCGTTTGAGGGGTTGCCTTAGTTTGAGTGGTTGCCTTATTTTGAGGGGTTGCCTGAGTTTGAGGGGCTGCCTTATTTTGAGCGGTTGCCTTAGTTCGAGCAGTTGCCTTGATTGAGAGTCTGCCTTCGTTAGAGGGGCTGCCTTAGTTTGAGGGGCTTCATTAATTTGAGCGGTTGCCTTAGTTGGAGAGTCTGCCTTAATTTGAGCGGTTGCCTTAGTTTGTGGTGCTGCCTTAGTTTGAGCGGTTGTCTCAGTTTGAGGGGCTGCCTCTGTTTGAGAGTCTGCCATAGCTTGAGGGGTTGCCTTTGCTTGAGAGTCTGCCTTCGTTTGAGGGGTTGCCTTAGTTTGAGGGGCTGCCTTAGTTTGAGCGGTTGCCTTAGCTTGAGGGGCTGCCTTCGTTTGAGCGGTCGCCTTAGTTTGAGGGGCTGCCTTAATTTGAGCGGTTGCCTTAGTTTGAGAGTCTGCCTTAGTTTGAGGGGATGCCTTAGTTTGAGCGGTTGCCTTAGTTTGAGGTGTTGCCTTAGTTTGAGCGCTTGCCTTCGTTTGAGGTGTTGCCTTAGTTTGAGCGGTTGCCTTAGTTTGAGGTGTTGCCTTAGTTTGAGCGTTTGCCTTAGTTTGAGGGGTTGCCTTAGCTTGAGCGGTTGCCTTAGTTTGAGGTGTTGCCTTAGTTTGAGCGTTTGCCTTAGTTTGAGGGGATGCATGAGTTTGAGTGGTTGCCTTCGATTGAGGGGCTGCCTTAGTTTGAGGGGTTGCCTTAGTTTGAGAGTCTGCCTTAGTTTGTGGGTTTGCCTTAGTTTGAGCGGCTGCCTTAGTTTGAGGGGTTTTTATAGTTTGAGCTGTAGCCTTAGTTTGAGGGGAAGCCTTAGATTGAGCTGTTGCCATAGTTTGAGGGGTTGGCTTAGTTTGAGGGGCTGTCTTAGTTTGAGCGGTTGCCTTCGTCTGAGCTGTTGCCTTAGTTTGAGCTATTGCCTGAGTTGAGCGGTTGCCTTAGTTTGAGCAGTTGCCTCAGTTTGAGCTATTGCCTTAGTTTGAGCGTTTGCCTTAGTTTGAGGGGATGCCTGAGTTTGAGTGGTTGCCTCAGATTGAGGGGCTGCCCTAGTTTGAGGGGTTGCCTTAGTTTGAGGGTTTGCCTTAGTTTGAGCGGTTGCCTTAGTTTGAGGGGTTGCCTTACTTTGAGCTGTTGCCATAGTTTGAGGGGTTGCCTTAGTTTGAGGGGCTGTCTTAGTTTGAGCGGTTGCCTTAGTCTGAGCTGTTGCCTTAGTTTGAGCTATTGCCTGAGTTGAGCGGTTGCCTTAGTTTGAGCAGTTGCCTCAGTTTGAGCTATTGCCTTAGTTTGAGCGTTTGCCTTAGTTTGAGGGGATTCCTGAGTTTGAGTGGTTGCCTCAGATTGAGGGGCTGCCCTAGTTTGAGGGGTTGCCTTAGTTTGAGGGTTTGCCTTAGTTTGAGCGGTTGCCTTAGTTTGAGGGGTTGCCATAGTTTTAGCTATAGCCTTAGTTTGAGGGGATGCCTTTGATTGAGATGTTGCCTTAGTTTGAGGGGTTGCCTGAACTTGAGCGGTTGCCTTAGTTTGAGGTGTTGCCTTAGTTTGAGCGTTTGCCTTAGTTTGAGGGGATGCATGAGTTTGAGTGGTTGCCTTAGATTGAGGGGCTGCCTTAGTTTGAGGGGTTGCCTTAGTTTGAGCGGCTGCCTTAGTTTGAGGGGTTTTTGTAGTTTGAGCTGTAGCCTTAGTTTGAGGGGAAGCCTTAGATTGAGCTGTTGCCATAGTTTGAGGGGTTGGCTTAGTTTGAGGGGCTGTCTTAGTTTGAGCGGTTGCCTTCGTCTGAGCTGTTGCCTTAGTTTGAGCTATTGCCTGAGTTGAGCGGTTGCCTTAGTTTGAGCAGTTGCCTCAGTTTGAGCTATTGCCTTAGTTTGAGCGTTTGCCTTAGTTTGAGGGGATGCCTGAGTTTGAGTGGTTGCCTCAGATTGAGGGGCTGCCCTAGTTTGCGGGGTTGCCTCAGTTTGAGGGTTTGCCTTAGTTTGAGCGGTTGCCTTAGTTTGAAGGGTTGCCTTAGTTTGAGGGGCTGTCTTAGTTTGAGCGGTTGCCTTGGTCTGAGCTGTTGCCTTAGTTTGAGCTATTGCCTGAGTTGAGCGGTTGCCTTAGTTTGAGCAGTTGCCTCAGTTTGAGCTATTGCCTTAGTTTGAGCGTTTGCCTTAGTTTGAGGGGATGCCTGAGTTTGAGTGGTTGCCTCAGATTGAGGGGCTGCCCGCGTTTGAGCGGTTGCCTTAGTTTGAGGCGTTGCCATAGTTTTAGCTATAGCCTTAGTTTGAGGGGATGCCTTAGATTGAGCTGTTGCCTTAGTTTGAGGGGTTGCCTTACTTTGAGCTGTTGCCATAGTTTGAGGGGTTGCCTTAGTTTGAGGGGCTGACTTAGTTTGAGCGGTTGCCTTAGTTTGAGCAGTTGCCTTAGTTTGAGCTATTGTCTGAGTTTGAGCAGTTGCCTTAAATTGGTGGGCTGCCTTGGTTTGAGCGGTTGCCTCAGTTTGAGCGGTTGCCTTAGTTTGAGGGGTTGCCTTACTTTGAGCTGTTGCCTTAGTTTGAGCGGTTGCCTTAGTTTGAGCGTTTGCCTTAGTTTGAGGGGTTGCCTTACTTTGAGCTGTTGCCTTAGTTTGAGGGGTTCCCTTAGTGTGAGCTGTTGCCTTAGTTTGAGGGTTTGCCTTAGTTTGAGGGGTTTTCTTAGTTTGAGGGGTTGCCTTAGTTTGAGTGCTTGTCTTAGTTTGAGGGGCTGTCTTAGTTTGAGTGGTTGCCTTAGTTTGAGTGCTTGCCTTAGTTTGAGGGGTTGCCTTAGTTTGAGTGCTTGCCTTAGTTTGAGGGGCTGTCTTAGTTTGAGCGCTTGCCTTAGTTTGAGGGGCTGCCTTAGTTGGAGCGGTTGCCTTAGTTTGAGGGGCTGTTTTAATTTGAGCGGTGGCCTTAGTTTGAGAATCTGCCTTAGATTGAGGGGCTGCCTTGGTTTGAGGGGTTGCCTTAGTTTGAGGGGCTGCCTTAGTTGGAGCGGTTGCCTTAGTTTGAGGGGCTGCTTTAATTTGAGCGGTGGCCTTAGTTTGAGAGTCTGCCTTAGTTTGAGGGGTTGCCTTAGCTTGAGCGGTTGCCATAGTTTGAGGTGTTGCCTTAGTTTGAGGGGGTGCCTTAGTTTGAGGGGTTGCCTTAGTTTGAGGGGCTGCCTTAGTTGGAGCGGTTGCCTTAGTTTGAGGGGCTGTTTTAATTTGAGCGGTGGCCTTAGTTTGAGAATCTGCCTTAGATTGAGGGGCTGCCTTGGTTTGAGGGGTTGCCTTAGTTTGAGGGGCTACCTTAGTTGGAGCGGTTGCCTTAGTTTGAGGGGCTGCTTTAATTTGAGCGGTGGCCTTAGTTTGAGAGTCTGCCTTAGTTTGAGGGGTTGCCTTAGCTTGAGCGGTTGCCATAGTTTGAGGTGTTGCCTTCGTTTGAGGGGCTGCCTTAGTTTGAGGGGTTGCTTTAGTTTGAAACGTTGCTTTAGTTTGAGGGATTGCCTGTGTTTGGGCGGCTGCCTTCATTTGAGCGGTTGCCTTAGTTAGAGCGGTTGCCTTAGTTTGAGGGGTTGCCTCAGTTTGAGCGGTTGCCTTAGTTTGATGGGTTGCCTTAGTTTGAGCGGTTGCATTAGTTTGAGCGGTTGCTTTAGTTTGAGGGGCTGCCTTAGTTTGAGCGGTTGCCTTAGTTTGAGTGGTTGCCTTTGTTTGAGCGGTTGCCTTAGTTTGAGAGTCGGCCTTAGTTTGAGCGGTTGCCTTAGTTTGAGGTGCTGCCTAAGTTTGAGCCGCTGCCTTAGTTTGAGGGGTTGCCTTAGTTTGAGGGGCTGCCTTAGTTGGAGCGGTTGCCTTAGTTTGAGGGGCTGTTTTAATTTGAGCGGTGGCCTTAGTTTGAGAATCTGCCTTCGATTGAGGGGCTGCCTTGGTTTGAGGGGTTGCCTTAGTTTGAGGGGCTGCCTTAGTTGGAGCGGTTGCCTTAGTTTGAGGGGCTGCTTTAATTTGAGCGGTGGCCTTAGTTTGAGAGTCTGCCTTAGTTTGAGGGGTTGCCTTAGCTTGAGCGGTTGCCATAGTTTGAGGTGTTGCCTTAGTTTGAGGGGGTGCCTTAGTTTGAGGGGTTGCCTTAGTTTGAGGGGCTGCCTTAGTTTGAGGGGTTGCTTTAGTTTGAAGCGTTGCTTTAGATTGAGGGATTGCCTGTGTTTGGGCGGCTGCCTTCATTTGAGTGGTTGCCTTAGGTAGAGCGGTTGCCTTAGTTTGAGGGGTTGCCTTAGTTTGAGGGGGTGCCTTAGTTTGAGGGGTTGCCTTAGTTTGAGGGGGTGCCTTAGTTTGAGGGGTTGCCTTAGTTTGAGGGGTTGCTTTAGTTTGAAGCGTTGCTTTAGTTTGAGGGATTGCCTGTGTTTGGGCGGCTGCCTTCATTTGAGCGGTTGCCTTAGTTAGAGCGGTTGCCTTAGTTTGATGGGTTGCCTTAGTTTGAGCGGTTGCATTAGTTTGAGCTGTTGCTTTAGTTTGAGGGGCTGCCTTAGTTTGAGCGGTTGCCTTAGTTTGAGTGGTTGCCTTTGTTTGAGCGGTTGCCTTAGTTTGAGAGTCTGCCTTAGTTTGAGCGGTTGCCTTAGTTTGAGGTGCTGCCTAAGTTTGAGCCGCTGCCTTAGTTTGAGGTGTTGCCTTAGTTTGAGCGGCTGCCTTAGTTTGAGGGGTTGCCTTAGTTTGAGAGTCTGCTTAGTTTGAGCGGTTGCCTTAGTTTGAGGGGCTGCCTTAGTTTGAGCGGTTGCCTTCGTTTGAGGGGTTACCTTTGTTTGAGCGGTTGCCTTAGTTTGAGAGTCTGCCTTAGTTTGAGCGGTTGCATTAGTTTGAGGTGCTGCCTATGTTTGAGCCGCTGCCTTCGTTTGAGGGGTTGCCTTAGCTTAAGTGGCTGCCTTAGTTAGAGCGGTTGCCTTATTTTGAGGGGCTGCCTTAGTTTGAGTGGTTGTCTCAGTTTGAGCGGTTGCCTTAGTTTGAGCGGTTGCCTCAGTTTGAACGGTTGCCTTAGTTTGAGGGGTTGCCTTCCTTTGAGCGGTTGCCTTTGTTTGAGGGGCTGCCTTAGTTTGAGCGGTTGCCTTAGTTTGAGCGGTTGCCTTTGTTTGAGCGGTTGCCTTAGTTTGAGGTGTTGCCTTAGTTTGAGCAGTAGCCTTAGTTTGAGTGGCTGCCTTAGTTTGAGCGGTTGCCTTAGTTTGAGGGGCTGCCTTAGTTTGAGCGGTTGCCTTAGTTTGAGCGGTTGCCTTTGTTTGAGCGGTTGCCTTAGTTTGAGGTGTTGCCTTAGTTTGAGCAGTAGCCTTAGTTTGAGTGGCTGCCTTAGTTTGAGCAGTTGCCTTAGTTTGATCTATTGCCTTAGTTTGAGAGGTTGCCTGAGTTTGAGGTGTTGCCTTAGTTTGAGCGGTTGCCTTAGTTTGAGGGGCTTCCTTAGTCTGATCTATTGCCTTAGTTTGAGGGGTTGCCTTAGGTTGAGAGGTTGCCTCAGTTTGAGAGTCTGCCTTAGTTTGAGCGGCTGCCTTCGTTTGAGGGGCTGTCTTAGTTTGAGCAGTTGCCTGAGTTTGAGGGGATGCCTTAGTTTGAGGGGTTTCCTTAGTTTGAGGGGATGCCTGAGTTTGAGGGGTTGCCTTAGTTTGAGGGGTTGCCTTAGTTAGAGGGGTTGCCTTCCTTTGAGTGGTTGCCTTTGTTTGAGCGGCTGCCTTAGTTTGAGGGGCTGCCTTAGTTTGAGCGGTTGCCTTTGTTTGAGGGGATGCCTTAGTTTGAGGGGTTGCCTGAGTTTGAGGGATTGCCTTAGTTTGAGCAGTTGCCTTAGTTTGAGGGGTTGCCTTAGTTTCAGGGGTTGCCTTGCTTTGAGCGGTTGCCTTAGTTTGAGGGGTTGCCTTAGCTTGAGCGGTTGCCTTAGTTTGAGGGGTTGCCTTAACTTGAGCGGTTGCCTTAGTTTGAGGGGTTGCTTTAGTTTGAGTGCTTGCCTTAGATTGAGGGGCTGCCATAGTTTGAGGGGTTGCCTTAGTTTGAGGGGTTGCCTTAGTTTGAGCGGCTGCCTCAGTTTGAGGGGTTGCCTTAGTTTGAGAGTCTGCCTTAGTTTGAGCGTTTGCCTTAGTTTGAGGTGGAGCCTTAGTTTGAGCGTTTGCCTTAGTTCGAGCGGTTGCCTTAGTTTGAGGTGTTGCCTTAGTTTGAGCGGTTGCATTAGTTTGAGCGGTTGCCTTTGTTTGAGATGTTGCCTTAGTTTGAGGGGTTGCCTTAGTTTGAGGGGATGCCTGAGTTTGAGTTGTTGCCTTAGATTGAGGGGCTGCCTTAGTTTGACGCGTTGCCTTAGTTTGAGCGGTTGCCTTAGTTTGAGCGGTTGCCTTATTTCGAGCGGTTGCCTTAGTTTGAGGTGTTGCCTTATTTTGAGCTGTTGCCTCAGTTTGAGCGGTTGCCTTAGTTTGAGCGGTTGCATTAGTTTGAGCGGTTGCCTTTGTTTGAGATGTTGCCTTAGTTTGAGGGGTTGCCTTAGTTTGAGGGGATGCCTGAGTTTGAGTGGTTGCCTTAGATTGAGGGGCTGCCTTAGTTTGAAGCGTTGCCTTAGTTTGAGCGGTTGCCTTAGTTTGAGCGGTTGCCTTATTTCGAGCGGTTGCCTTAGTTTGAGGTGTTGCCTTATTTCGAGCGGTTGCCTTTGTTTGAGCTGTTGCCTTATTTCGAGCCGTTGCCTTTGTTTGAGGTGTTGCCTTATTTCGAGCGGTTGCCTTTGTTTGAGGTGTTGCCTTAGTTTGAGGTGTTGCCTTAGTTTGAGGGGCTGCCTTGGTTTGAGCTATTGCCTTAGTTTGAGGTGTTGCCTTAGTTTGAGGGGCTGCCTTAGTTTGAGCGGTTGCCTTGGTTTGAGCTATTGCCTTAGTTTGAGGTGTTGCATTAGTTGGAGGGGCTGCCTTAGTTTGAGTGGTTGCCTTATTTTGAGCGATTGCCTTAGTTTGAGCGGTTGCCTTAGTTGGAGGGGCTGCCTTAGTTTGAGCGGTTGCCTTATTTTGAGCGATTGCCTTAGTTTGAGCGGTTGCCTTAGTTGGAGGGGCTGCCTTAGTTTGAGCGGTTGCCTCAGTTTGAGCTATTGCCTTAGTTTGAGGTGTTGCCTTAGTTTGAGGGGTTGCCTTAGTTTGAGCGGTTGCCTTGGTTTGAGAATCTGCCTTAGTTTGAGGGGTTGCCTTAGTTTGAGGTGTTGCCTTAGTTTGAGCTATTGCCTTAGTTTGAGAGTCTGCCTTAGTTTGAGCGGTTGCCTTGGTTTGAGAGTCTGCCTTAGTTTGAGCAGTTGCCTTATTTTGAGCGGTTGCCTTATTTTGAGCGATTGCCTTAGTTTGAGCGGTTGCCTTAGTTGGAGGGGCTGCCTTAGTTTGAGCGGTTGCCTCAGTTTGAGAGTCTGCCTTAGTTTGAGCCATTGCCTTAGTTAGAGCGTTTGTCTTAGCTTGAGGTGTTGCCTTAGTTTGAGGGGCTGCCTTAGTTTGAGCTGTTGCCTTAGTTTGAGGTGTTGCCTTAGTTTGAGGGGTTGCCTTAGTTTGAGGGTTTGCCTTAGTTTGAGCGGTTGCCTTAGTTTGAGGGGTTGCCATAGTTTTAGCTATAGCCTTAGTTTGAGGGGATGCCTTTGATTGAGATGTTGCCTTAGTTTGAGGGGTTGCCTGAGCTTGAGCGGTTGCCTTAGTTTGAGGTGTTGCCTTAGTTTGAGCGTTTGCCTTAGTTTGAGGGGATGCATGAGTTTGAGTGGTTGCCTTAGATTGAGGGGCTGCCTTAGTTTGAGGGGTTGCCTTAGTTTGAGCGGCTGCCTTAGTTTGAGGGGTTTTTATAGTTTGAGCTGTAGCCTTAGTTTGAGGGGAAGCCTTAGATTGAGCTGTTGCCATAGTTTGAGGGGTTGGCTTAGTTTGAGGGGCTGTCTTAGTTTGAGCGGTTGCCTTCGTCTGAGCTGTTGCCTTAGTTTGAGCTATTGCCTGAGTTGAGCGGTTGCCTTAGTTTGAGCAGTTGCCTCAGTTTGAGCTATTGCCTTAGTTTGAGCGTTTGCCTTAGTTTGAGGGGATGCCTGAGTTTGAGTGGTTGCCTCAGATTGAGGGGCTGCCCTAGTTTGAGGGGTTGCCTCAGTTTGAGGGTTTGCCTTAGTTTGAGCGGTTGCCTTAGTTTGAAGGGTTGCCTTAGTTTGAGGGGCTGTCTTAGTTTGAGCGGTTGCCTTGGTCTGAGCTGTTGCCTTAGTTTGAGCTATTGCCTGAGTTGAGCGGTTGCCTTAGTTTGAGCAGTTGCCTCAGTTTGAGCTATTGCCTTAGTTTGAGCGTTTGCCTTAGTTTGAGGGGATGCCTGAGTTTGAGTGGTTGCCTCAGATTGAGGGGCTGCCCGCGTTTGAGCGGTTGCCTTAGTTTGAGGCGTTGCCATAGTTTTAGCTATAGCCTTAGTTTGAGGGGATGCCTTAGATTGAGCTGTTGCCTTAGTTTGAGGGGTTGCCTTACTTTGAGCTGTTGCCATAGTTTGAGGGGTTGCCTTAGTTTGAGGGGCTGACTTAGTTTGAGCGGTTGCCTTAGTTTGAGCAGTTGCCTTAGTTTGAGCTATTGTCTGAGTTTGAGCAGTTGCCTTAAATTGGTGGGCTGCCTTGGTTTGAGCGGTTGCCTCAGTTTGAGCGGTTGCCTTAGTTTGAGGGGTTGCCTTACTTTGAGCTGTTGCCTTAGTTTGAGCGGTTGCCTTAGTTTGAGCGTTTGCCTTAGTTTGAGGGGTTGCCTTACTTTGAGCTGTTGCCTTAGTTTGAGGGGTTCCCTTAGTGTGAGCTGTTGCCTTAGTTTGAGGGTTTGCCTTAGTTTGAGGGGTTTTCTTAGTTTGAGGGGTTGCCTTAGTTTGAGTGCTTGTCTTAGTTTGAGGGGCTGTCTTAGTTTGAGTGGTTGCCTTAGTTTGAGTGCTTGCCTTAGTTTGAGGGGTTGCCTTAGTTTGAGTGCTTGCCTTAGTTTGAGGGGCTGTCTTAGTTTGAGCGCTTGCCTTAGTTTGAGGGGCTGCCTTAGTTGGAGCGGTTGCCTTAGTTTGAGGGGCTGTTTTAATTTGAGCGGTGGCCTTAGTTTGAGAATCTGCCTTAGATTGAGGGGCTGCCTTGGTTTGAGGGGTTGCCTTAGTTTGAGGGGCTGCCTTAGTTGGAGCGGTTGCCTTAGTTTGAGGGGCTGCTTTAATTTGAGCGGTGGCCTTAGTTTGAGAGTCTGCCTTAGTTTGAGGGGTTGCCTTAGCTTGAGCGGTTGCCATAGTTTGAGGTGTTGCCTTAGTTTGAGGGGGTGCCTTAGTTTGAGGGGTTGCCTTAGTTTGAGGGGCTGCATTAGTTGGAGCGGTTGCCTTAGTTTGAGGGGCTGTTTTAATTTGAGCGGTGGCCTTAGTTTGAGAATCTGCCTTAGATTGAGGGGCTGCCTTGGTTTGAGGGGTTGCCTTAGTTTGAGGGGCTGCCTTAGTTGGAGCGGTTGCCTTAGTTTGAGGGGCTGCTTTAATTTGAGCGGTGGCCTTAGTTTGAGAGTCTGCCTTAGTTTGAGGGGTTGCCTTAGCTTGAGCGGTTGCCATAGTTTGAGGTGTTGCCTTAGTTTGAGGGGGTGCCTTAGTTTGAGGGGTTGCCTTAGTTTGAGGGGGTGCCTTAGTTTGCGGGGTTGCCTTCGTTTGAGGGGCTGCCTTAGTTTGAGGGGTTGCTTTAGTTTGAAGCGTTGCTTTAGTTTGAGGGATTGCCTGTGTTTGGGCGGCTGCCTTCATTTGAGCGGTTGCCTTAGTTAGAGCGGTTGCCTTAGTTTGAGGGGTTGCCTCAGTTTGAGCGGTTGCCTTAGTTTGATGGGTTGCCTTAGTTTGAGCGGTTGCATTAGTTTGAGCGGTTGCTTTAGTTTGAGGGGCTGCCTTAGTTTGAGCGGTTGCCTTAGTTTGAGTGGTTGCCTTTGTTTGAGCGGTTGCCTTAGTTTGAGAGTCGGCCTTAGTTTGAGCGGTTGCCTTAGTTTGAGGTGCTGCCTAAGTTTGAGCCGCTGCCTTAGTTTGAGGGGTTGCCTTAGTTTGAGGGGCTGCCTTAGTTGGAGCGGTTGCCTTAGTTTGAGGGGCTGTTTTAATTTGAGCGGTGGCCTTAGTTTGAGAATCTGCCTTCGATTGAGGGGCTGCCTTGGTTTGAGGGGTTGCCTTAGTTTGAGGGGCTGCCTTAGTTGGAGCGGTTGCCTTAGTTTGAGGGGCTGCTTTAATTTGAGCGGTGGCCTTAGTTTGAGAGTCTGCCTTAGTTTGAGGGGTTGCCTTAGCTTGAGCGGTTGCCATAGTTTGAGGTGTTGCCTTAGTTTGAGGGGGTGCCTTAGTTTGAGGGGTTGCCTTAGTTTGAGGGGCTGCCTTAGTTTGAGGGGTTGCTTTAGTTTGAAGCGTTGCTTTAGATTGAGGGATTGCCTGTGTTTGGGCGGCTGCCTTCATTTGAGTGGTTGCCTTAGGTAGAGCGGTTGCCTTAGTTTGAGGGGTTGCCTTAGTTTGAGGGGGTGCCTTAGTTTGAGGGGTTGCCTTAGTTTGAGGGGGTGCCTTAGTTTGAGGGGTTGCCTTAGTTTGAGGGGTTGCTTTAGTTTGAAGCGTTGCTTTAGTTTGAGGGATTGCCTGTGTTTGGGCGGCTGCCTTCATTTGAGCGGTTGCCTTAGTTAGAGCGGTTGCCTTAGTTTGAGCGGTTGCATTAGTTTGAGCTGTTGCTTTAGTTTGAGGGGCTGCCTTAGTTTGAGCGGTTGCCTTAGTTTGAGGGGTTGCCTTAGTTTGAGCGGTTGCATTAGTTTGAGCTGTTGCTTTAGTTTGAGGGGCTGCCTTAGTTTGAGCGGTTGCCTTAGTTTGAGTGGTTGCCTTTGTTTGAGCGGTTGCCTTAGTTTGAGAGTCTGCCTTAGTTTGAGCGGTTGCCTTAGTTTGAGGTGCTGCCTAAGTTTGAGCCGCTGCATTAGTTTGAGGTGTTGCCTTAGTTTGAGCGGCTGCCTTAGTTTGAGGGGTTGCCTTAGTTTGAGAGTCTGCTTAGTTTGAGTGGTTGCCTTAGTTTGAGGGGCTGCCTTAGTTTGAGCGGTTGCCTTCGTTTGAGGGGTTACCTTTGTTTGAGCGGTTGCCTTAGTTTGAGAGTCTGCCTTAGTTTGAGCGGTTGCATTAGTTTGAGGTGCTGCCTATGTTTGAGCCGCTGCCTTCGTTTGAGGGGTTGCCTTAGCTTAAGCGGCTGCCTTAGTTAGAGCGGTTGCCTTATTTTGAGGGGCTGCCTTAGTTTGAGTGGTTGTCTCAGTTTGAGCGGTTGCCTTAGTTTGAGCGGTTGCCTCAGTTTGAACGGTTGCCTTAGTTTGAGCGATTGCCTTCGTTTGAGGTGTTGCCTTAGTTTGAGCGGTTTCCTTAGTTTGAGGGGCTGCCTTAGTTTGAGCGGTTGCCTTAGTTTGAGCGGTTGCCTTTGTTTGAGCGGTTGCCTTAGTTTGAGGTGTTGCCTTAGTTTGAGCAGTAGCCTTAGTTTGAGGGGCTGCCTTAGTTTGAGCAGTTGCCTTAGTTTGATCTATTGCCTTAGTTTGAGAGGTTGCCTGAGTTTGAGGTGTTGCCTTAGTTTGAGCGGTTGCCTTAGTTTGAGCGGTTGCCTTAGTTTGAGGTGCTGCCTAAGTTTGAGCCGCTGCCTTAGTTTGAGGTGTTGCCTTAGTTTGAGCGGCTGCCTTAGTTTGAGGGGTTGCCTTAGTTTGAGAGTCTGCTTAGTTTGAGTGGTTGCCTTAGTTTGAGGGGCTGCCTTAGTTTGAGCGGTTGCCTTCGTTTGAGGGGTTACCTTTGTTTGAGCGGTTGCCTTAGTTTGAGAGTCTGCCTTAGTTTGAGCGGTTGCATTAGTTTGAGGTGCTGCCTATGTTTGAGCCGCTGCCTTCGTTTGAGGGGTTGCCTTAGCTTAAGCGGCTGCCTTAGTTAGAGCGGTTGCCTTATTTTGAGGGGCTGCCTTAGTTTGAGTGGTTGTCTCAGTTTGAGCGGTTGCCTTAGTTTGAGCGGTTGCCTCAGTTTGAACGGTTGCCTTAGTTTGAGGGGTTGCCTTCCTTTGAGCGGTTGCCTTTGTTTGAGCGATTGCCTTCGTTTGAGGTGTTGCCTTAGTTTGAGCGGTTGCCTTAGTTTGAGGGGCTGCCTTAGTTTGAGCGGTTGCCTTAGTTTGAGCGGTTGCCTTTGTTTGAGCGGTTGCCTTAGTTTGAGGTGTTGCCTTAGTTTGAGCAGTAGCCTTAGTTTGAGGGGCTGCCTTAGTTTGAGCAGTTGCCTTAGTTTGATCTATTGCCTTAGTTTGAGAGGTTGCCTGAGTTTGAGGTGTTGCCTTAGTTTGAGCGGTTGCCTTAGTTTGAGGGGCTTCCTTAGTCTGATCTATTGCCTTCGTTTGAGGGGTTGCCTTAGGTTGAGAGGTTGCCTCAGTTTGAGAGTCTGCCTTAGTTTGAGCGGCTGCCTTCGTTTGAGGGGCTGTCTTAGTTTGAGCAGTTGCCTGAGTTTGAGGGGATGCCTTAGTTTGAGGGGTTTCCTTAGTTTGAGGGGATGCCTGAGTTTGAGGGGTTGCCTTAGTTTGAGGGGTTGCCTTAGTTAGAGGGGTTGCCTTCCTTTGAGTGGTTGCCTTTGTTTGAGCGGCTGCCTTAGTTTGAGGGGCTGCCTTAGTTTGAGCGGTTGCCTTTGTTTGAGGGGATGCCTTAGTTTGAGGGGTTGCCTGAGTTTGAGGGATTGCCTTAGTTTGAGCAGTTGCCTTAGTTTGAGGGGTTGCCTTAGTTTCAGGGGTTGCCTTGCTTTGAGCGGTTGCCTTAGTTTGAGGGGTTGCCTTAGCTTGAGCGGTTGCCTTAGTTTGAGGGGTTGCCTTAACTTGAGCGGTTGCCTTAGTTTGAGGGGTTGCTTTAGTTTGAGTGCTTGCCTTAGATTGAGGGGCTGCCATAGTTTGAGGGGTTGCCTTAGTTTGAGGGGTTGCCTTAGTTTGAGCGGCTGCCTCAGTTTGAGGGGTTGCCTTAGTTTGAGAGTCTGCCTTAGTTTGAGCGTTTGTCTTAGTTTGAGGTGGAGCCTTAGTTTGAGCGTTTGCCTTAGTTCGAGCGGTTGCCTTAGTTTGAGGTGTTGCCTTAGTTTGAGCGGTTGCATTAGTTTGAGCGGTTGCCTTTGTTTGAGATGTTGCCTTAGTTTGAGGGGTTGCCTTAGTTTGAGGGGATGCCTGAGTTTGAGTTGTTGCCTTAGATTGAGGGGCTGCCTTAGTTTGACGCGTTGCCTTAGTTTGAGCGGTTGCCTTAGTTTGAGCGGTTGCCTTATTTCGAGCGGTTGCCTTAGTTTGAGGTGTTGCCTTATTTTGAGCTGTTGCCTCAGTTTGAGCGGTTGCCTTAGTTTGAGCGGTTGCATTAGTTTGAGCGGTTGCCTTTGTTTGAGATGTTGCCTTAGTTTGAGGGGTTGCCTTAGTTTGAGGGGATGCCTGAGTTTGAGTGGTTGCCTTAGATTGAGGGGCTGCCTTAGTTTGAAGCGTTGCCTTAGTTTGAGCGGTTACCTTAGTTTGAGCGGTTGCCTTATTTCGAGCGGTTGCCTTAGTTTGAGGTGTTGCCTTATTTCGAGCGGTTGCCTTTGTTTGAGCTGTTGCCTTATTTCGAGCCGTTGCCTTTGTTTGAGGTGTTGCCTTATTTCGAGCGGTTGCCTTTGTTTGAGGTGTTGCCTTAGTTTGAGGTGTTGCCTTAGTTTGAGGGGCTGCCTTGGTTTGAGCTATTGCCTTAGTTTGAGGTGTTGCCTTAGTTTGAGGGGCTGCCTTAGTTTGAGCGGTTGCCTTGGTTTGAGCTATTGCCTTAGTTTGAGGTGTTGCATTAGTTGGAGGGGCTGCCTTAGTTTGAGTGGTTGCCTTATTTTGAGCGATTGCCTTAGTTTGAGCGGTTGCCTTAGTTGGAGGGGCTGCCTTAGTTTGAGCGGTTGCCTTATTTTGAGCGATTGCCTTAGTTTGAGCGGTTGCCTTAGTTGGAGGGGCTGCCTTAGTTTGAGCGGTTGCCTCAGTTTGAGCTATTGCCTTAGTTTGAGGTGTTGCCTTAGTTTGAGGGGTTGCCTTAGTTTGAGCGGTTGCCTTGGTTTGAGAATCTGCCTTAGTTTGAGGGGTTGCCTTAGTTTGAGGTGTTGCCTTAGTTTGAGCTATTGCCTTAGTTTGAGAGTCTGCCTTAGTTTGAGCGGTTGCCTTGGTTTGAGAGTCTGCCTTAGTTTGAGCGGTTGCCTTATTTTGAGCGGTTGCCTTATTTTGAGCGATTGCCTTAGTTTGAGCGGTTGCCTTAGTTGGAGGGGCTGCCTTAGTTTGAGCGGTTGCCTCAGTTTGAGAGTCTGCCTTAGTTTGAGCCATTGCCTTAGTTAGAGCGTTTGTCTTAGCTTGAGGTGTTGCCTTAGTTTGAGGGGCTGCCTTAGTTTGAGCTGTTGCCTTAGTTTGAGGTGTTGCCTTAGTTTGAGGGGTTGCCTTAGTTTGAGGGGTTGCCTTAGTTTGAGCGGCTGCCTGAGTTTGAGCGGCTGCCTTAGTTTGAGGGGTTGCCTTAGTTTGAGCTGTTGCCTTAGTTTGAGCGGTTGCCTTAGTTTGTGCGGTTGCCTCAGTTGAGCGGCTGCCTTAGTTTGAGGGGTTGCCTTAGTTTGTGCGGTTGCCTTAGTTTGAGGGGTTGACTTAGTTTGAGCGGTTGCCTTAGTTTGAGGTGTAGCCTTAGTTTCAGCGTTTGCCTTAGTTCGAGCGGTTGCCTTAGTTTGAGGTGTTGCCTTAGTTTGAGCCGTTGCCTCAGTTTGAGCGGTTGCCTTAGTTTGAGCGGTTGCCTTAGTTTGAGCGGTTGCCTTTGTTTGAGATGTTGCCTTAGTTTGAGGGGTTGCCTTAGTTTGAGGGGATGCCTGAGTTTGAGTGGTTGCCGTAGATTGAGGGGCTGCCTTAGTTTGAAGCGTTGCCTTAGTTTGAGGGGCTGCCTTAGTTTGAGCGGTTGCCTTAGTTTGAGCGGTTGCCTTTGTTTGAGCGGTTGCCTTAGTTTGAGGTGTTGCCTTAGTTTGAGCAGTAGCCTTAGTTTGAGGGGCTGCCTTAGTTTGAGCAGTTGCCTTAGTTTGATCTATTGCCTTAGTTTGAGAGGTTGCCTGAGTTTGAGGTGTTGCCTTAGTTTGAGCGGTTGCCTTAGTTTGAGGGGCTTCCTTAGTCTGATCTATTGCCTTCGTTTGAGGGGTTGCCTTAGGTTGAGAGGTTGCCTCAGTTTGAGAGTCTGCCTTAGTTTGAGCGGCTGCCTTCGTTTGAGGGGCTGTCTTAGTTTGAGCAGTTGCCTGAGTTTGAGGGGATGCCTTAGTTTGAGGGGTTTCCTTAGTTTGAGGGGATGCCTGAGTTTGAGGGGTTGCCTTAGTTTGAGGGGTTGCCTTAGTTAGAGGGGTTGCCTTCCTTTGAGTGGTTGCCTTTGTTTGAGCGGCTGCCTTAGTTTGAGGGGCTGCCTTAGTTTGAGCGGTTGCCTTTGTTTGAGGGGATGCCTTAGTTTGAGGGGTTGCCTGAGTTTGAGGGATTGCCTTAGTTTGAGCAGTTGCCTTAGTTTGAGGGGTTGCCTTAGTTTCAGGGGTTGCCTTGCTTTGAGCGGTTGCCTTAGTTTGAGGGGTTGCCTTAGCTTGAGCGGTTGCCTTAGTTTGAGGGGTTGCCTTAACTTGAGCGGTTGCCTTAGTTTGAGGGGTTGCTTTAGTTTGAGTGCTTGCCTTAGATTGAGGGGCTGCCATAGTTTGAGGGGTTGCCTTAGTTTGAGGGGTTGCCTTAGTTTGAGCGGCTGCCTCAGTTTGAGGGGTTGCCTTAGTTTGAGAGTCTGCCTTAGTTTGAGCGTTTGTCTTAGTTTGAGGTGGAGCCTTAGTTTGAGCGTTTGCCTTAGTTCGAGCGGTTGCCTTAGTTTGAGGTGTTGCCTTAGTTTGAGCGGTTGCATTAGTTTGAGCGGTTGCCTTTGTTTGAGATGTTGCCTTAGTTTGAGGGGTTGCCTTAGTTTGAGGGGATGCCTGAGTTTGAGTTGTTGCCTTAGATTGAGGGGCTGCCTTAGTTTGACGCGTTGCCTTAGTTTGAGCGGTTGCCTTAGTTTGAGCGGTTGCCTTATTTCGAGCGGTTGCCTTAGTTTGAGGTGTTGCCTTATTTTGAGCTGTTGCCTCAGTTTGAGCGGTTGCCTTAGTTTGAGCGGTTGCATTAGTTTGAGCGGTTGCCTTTGTTTGAGATGTTGCCTTAGTTTGAGGGGTTGCCTTAGTTTGAGGGGATGCCTGAGTTTGAGTGGTTGCCTTAGATTGAGGGGCTGCCTTAGTTTGAAGCGTTGCCTTAGTTTGAGCGGTTACCTTAGTTTGAGCGGTTGCCTTATTTCGAGCGGTTGCCTTAGTTTGAGGTGTTGCCTTATTTCGAGCGGTTGCCTTTGTTTGAGCTGTTGCCTTATTTCGAGCCGTTGCCTTTGTTTGAGGTGTTGCCTTATTTCGAGCGGTTGCCTTTGTTTGAGGTGTTGCCTTAGTTTGAGGTGTTGCCTTAGTTTGAGGGGCTGCCTTGGTTTGAGCTATTGCCTTAGTTTGAGGTGTTGCCTTAGTTTGAGGGGCTGCCTTAGTTTGAGCGGTTGCCTTGGTTTGAGCTATTGCCTTAGTTTGAGGTGTTGCATTAGTTGGAGGGGCTGCCTTAGTTTGAGTGGTTGCCTTATTTTGAGCGATTGCCTTAGTTTGAGCGGTTGCCTTAGTTGGAGGGGCTGCCTTAGTTTGAGCGGTTGCCTTATTTTGAGCGATTGCCTTAGTTTGAGCGGTTGCCTTAGTTGGAGGGGCTGCCTTAGTTTGAGCGGTTGCCTCAGTTTGAGCTATTGCCTTAGTTTGAGGTGTTGCCTTAGTTTGAGGGGTTGCCTTAGTTTGAGCGGTTGCCTTGGTTTGAGAATCTGCCTTAGTTTGAGGGGTTGCCTTAGTTTGAGGTGTTGCCTTAGTTTGAGCTATTGCCTTAGTTTGAGAGTCTGCCTTAGTTTGAGCGGTTGCCTTGGTTTGAGAGTCTGCCTTAGTTTGAGCGGTTGCCTTATTTTGAGCGGTTGCCTTATTTTGAGCGATTGCCTTAGTTTGAGCGGTTGCCTTAGTTGGAGGGGCTGCCTTAGTTTGAGCGGTTGCCTCAGTTTGAGAGTCTGCCTTAGTTTGAGCCATTGCCTTAGTTAGAGCGTTTGTCTTAGCTTGAGGTGTTGCCTTAGTTTGAGGGGCTGCCTTAGTTTGAGCTGTTGCCTTAGTTTGAGGTGTTGCCTTAGTTTGAGGGGTTGCCTTAGTTTGAGGGGTTGCCTTAGTTTGAGCGGCTGCCTGAGTTTGAGCGGCTGCCTTAGTTTGAGGGGTTGCCTTAGTTTGAGCTGTTGCCTTAGTTTGAGCGGTTGCCTTAGTTTGTGCGGTTGCCTCAGTTGAGCGGCTGCCTTAGTTTGAGGGGTTGCCTTAGTTTGTGCGGTTGCCTTAGTTTGAGGGGTTGACTTAGTTTGAGCGGTTGCCTTAGTTTGAGGTGTAGCCTTAGTTTCAGCGTTTGCCTTAGTTCGAGCGGTTGCCTTAGTTTGAGGTGTTGCCTTAGTTTGAGCCGTTGCCTCAGTTTGAGCGGTTGCCTTAGTTTGAGCGGTTGCCTTAGTTTGAGCGGTTGCCTTTGTTTGAGATGTTGCCTTAGTTTGAGGGGTTGCCTTAGTTTGAGGGGATGCCTGAGTTTGAGTGGTTGCCGTAGATTGAGGGGCTGCCTTAGTTTGAAGCGTTGCCTTAGTTTGAGGGGTTGCCTTAGTTTGAGCGGTTGCCTTAGTTTGAGCGGTTGCCTTATTTCGAGCGGTTGCCTTAGTTTGAGGTGTTGCCTTAGTTTGAGCGGTTACCTTAGTTTGAGCTATTGCCTTAGTTTGAGGTGTTGCCTTATTTCGAGCGGTTGCCTTTGTTTGAGGTGTTGCCTTAGTTTGAGCGGTTGCCTTAGTTTGAGCGGTTGCCTTATTTTGAGCGGTTGCCTTATTTTGAGCGATTGCCTTAGTTTGAGGGGTTGCCTTAGTTTGAGGGGCTGCCTTAGTTTGAGCGGTTGCCTTATTTTGAGCGGTTGCCTTATTTTGAGCGATTGCCTTAGTTTGAGGGGTTGCCTTAGTTTGAGGGGCTGCCTTAGTTTGAGCGGTTGCCTTAGTTTGAGAGTCTGCCTTAGTTTGAGCCGTTGCCTTAGTTAGAGCGGTTGTCTTAGTTTGAGGTGTTGCCTTATTTTGAGGGGCTGCTTTAGTTTGAGCTGTTGCCTTAGTTTGAGCGGTTGCCTTAGATGGATTGGTTGCCTTAGTTTGAGGTGTTGCCTTAGTTTGAGGGGTTGCCTTAGTTTGAGGGGTTGCCTTAGTTTGAGCGGTTGCCTTAGTTTGAGGGGTTGACTTAGTTTGAGCGGTTGCCTTAGTTTGAGGGGTTGCCTTAGTTTGAGCGGCTGCCTCTGTTTGAGGTGTTGCCTTAGTTTGAGCGGTTGCCTTAGTTTGAGGGGTTGCCTCAGTTTGAGGGGTTGCCTTAGTTTGAGGGGTTGCCTTAGTTTGAGCAGTTGCCTTAGATTGAGGGGTTGCCTTAGTTTGATCGGTTGCCTTAGTTTGATTGGCTGCCTTAGTTTGAGGGGATGCCTTAGTTTGAGGGGATGCCTTAGTTTGAGCTGTTGCCTTAGTTTGAGCGGTTGCCTTACTTTGAGCAGTTGCCTTAGTTGGCTCGGCTGCCTTAGTTTGAGCGGTGGATTTAGTTTGAGTGGCCGCCTTATTTTGAGCGGTTGCCTAAGTTTGAGCGGCCGCCTTAGTTTGAGCGGTTGCGTTCTTTTGAGCGGTTGCCTTAGTTTGACCGGTTGCCTAAGTTTGAGCGGCCGCCTTAGTTTGAGTGGCTGCCTTAATTTGAGCGGTTGCCTTAGTTTGAGCGGTTGTCTAGGTTTGAGCGGCCGCCTTAATTTGAGCGGCTGCCTTAGTTTGAGCAGCTGCCTTCGTTTGAGCGGTTGCCTAACTTTGAGCGGCCGCCTTAGTTTGAGCGGTTGCCTTAGTTTGAGCGGCTGCCTTAGTTTATGCGGCTGCCTTAGTTTGAGGGGTTGCCTCAGTTTGAGCGGTTGCCTAAGTTTGAGAGGCCGCCTTAGTTTGAGCGGCTGCCGTAGTTAGAGCGGTTGTCTTCGTTTGAGGTGTTGCCTTAGTTTGAGGGGCTGCTTTAGTTTGAGCTGTTGCCTTAGTTTGAGCGATTGCCTTAGTTAGATCGGTTGCCATAGTTTGCGGTGTTGCCTTAGTTTGAGGGGTTGCCTTAGTTTGAGGAGTTGCCTTAGATTGAGGGGTTGCCTTAGTTTGAGCGGCTGCATGAGTTTGAGCGGCTGCCTTAGTTTGAGGGGTTGCCTTAGTTTGAGCGGTTGCCTTAGTTTGAGGGGTTGCCTTGCTTTGAGCGGTTGCCTTTGTTTGAGCGGCTGCCTTGGTTTGAGGGGCTGCCTTAGTTTGAGCGGTTGCCTTTGTTTGAGGGGATGCCTTAGTTTGAGGGGATGCCTTAGTTTGAGGGGTTTCCTTAGTTTGAGGGGATGCCTGAGTTTGAGGGGTTGCCTTAGTTTGAGGGGTTGCCTTAGTTAGAGGGGTTGCCTTCCTTTGAGCGGTTGCCTTTGTTTGAGCGGCTGCCTTAGTTTGAGGGGCTGCCTTAGTTTGAGCGGTTGCCTTTGTTTGAGGGGATGCCTTAGTTTGAGGGGTTGCCTGAGTTTGAGGGATTGCCTTAGTTTGAGCAGTTGACTTAGTTTGAGGGGTTGCCTTAGTTTCAGGGGTTGCCTTCCTTTGAGCGGTTGCCTTAGTTTGAGGGGTTGCCTTAGCTTGATCGGTTGCCTTAGTTTGAGGGGTTGCCTTAACTTGAGCGGTCGCCTTAGTTTGAGGGGTTGCTTTAGTTTGAGTGGTTGCCTTAGATTGAGGGGCTGCCATAGTTTGAGGGGTTGCCTTAGTTTGAGGGGTTGCCTTACTTTGAGCGGCTGCCTCAGTTTGAGGTGTTGCCTTATTTTGAGCTGTTGCCTTAGTTTGAGCGGTTACCTTAGTTTGATCTATTGCCTTAGTTTGAGGTGTTGCCGTATTTCGAGCGGTTGCCTTTGTTTGTGATGCTGCCTTAGTTTGAGCGGTTACCTTAGTTTGATCTATTGCCTTAGTTTGAGGTGTTGCCTTATTTCGAGCGGTTGCCTTAGTTTGAGCTATTGCCTTAGTTTGAAGTGTTGCCTTAGTTTGAGGGGCTGCCTTAGTTTGAGCGGTTGCCTTGGTTTGAGAGTCTGCCTTAGTTTGAGCGGTTGCCTTATTTTGAGCGGTTGCCTTATTTTGAGCGATTGCCTTAGTTTGAGGGGTTGCCTTAGTTTGAGGGGCTGCCTTAGTTTGAGCGGTTGCCTAAGTTTGAGAGTCTGCCTTAGTTTGTGCCGTTGCCTTAGTTAGAGCGTTTGTCTTAGTTTGAGGTGTTGCCTTAGTTTGAGGGGCTGCTTTAGTTTGAGCTGTTGCCTTATTTTGAGCGGTTGCCTTAGTTAGAGCGGTTGCCTTCGTTTGAGGTGTTGCCTTAGTTTGAGCGGCTGCCTGAGTTTGAGCGGCTGCCTTAGTTTGAGGGGTTGCCTTAGTTTGAGGGGTTGCCTTAGTTTGAGCGGTTGCCTTAGTTTGAGGGGTTGCCTCAGTTTGAGCGGCTGTCTGAGTTTGAGCGGCTGCCTTAGTTTGAGGGGTTGCCTTAGTTTGAGGGGTTGCCTTAGTTAGAGCGGTTGCCTTAGTTTGAGGGGTTGCCTTAGTTTGAGCGGCTGCCTGAGTTTGAGCGGCTGCCTTAGTTTGAGGGGTTGCCTTAGTTTGAGGGGTTGCCTTAGTTTGAGCGGTTGCCTTAGTTTGAGGGGTTGCCTCAGTTTGAGCGGCTGTCTTAGTTTGAGGGGTTGCCTTAGTTTGTGCGGTTGCCTTAGTTTGAGGGGTTGACTTAGTTTGAGCGGTTGCCTTAGTTTGAGCGGCTGCCTTAGTTTGAGGGGTTGCCTTAGTTTGAGGGGTTGCCATAGTTTGTGCGGTTGCCTTAGTTTGAGGTGTTGCCTTAGTTTGAGCGGCTGCCTGAGTTTGAGCGGCTGCCTTAGTTTGAGGGGTTGCCTTAGTTTGAGGGGTTGCCTTAGTTAGAGCGGTTGCCTTAGTTTGAGGGGTTGCCTTAGTTTGAGCGGCTGCCTGAGTTTGAGCGGCTGCCTTAGTTTGAGGGGTTGCCTTAGTTTGAGGGGTTGCCTTAGTTTGAGCGGTTGCCTTAGTTTGAGGGGTTGCCTCAGTTTGAGCGGCTGTCTTAGTTTGAGGGGTTGCCTTAGTTTGTGCGGTTGCCTTAGTTTGAGGGGTTGACTTAGTTTGAGCGGTTGCCTTAGTTTGAGGTGTAGCCTTAGTTTGAGCGTTTGCCTTAGTTCGAGCGGTTGCCTTAGTTTGAGGTGTTGCCTTAGTTTGAGCCGTTGCCTCAGTTTGAGCGGTTGCCTTAGTTTGAGCGGTTGCCTTAGTTTGAGCGGTTGCCTTTGTTTGAGATGTTGCCTTAGTTTGAGGGGTTGCCTTAGTTTGAGGGGATGCCTGAGTTTGAGTGGTTGCCTTAGATTGAGGGGCTGCCTTAGTTTGAAGCGTTGCCTTAGTTTAAGGGGTTGCCTTTGTTTGAGCGGTTGCCTTATTTCGAGCGGTTGCCTTAGTTTGAGGTGTTGCCTTATTTTGAGCTGTTGCCTTAGTTTGAGCTATTGCCTTATTTTGAGGTGTTGCCTTAGTTTGAGGGGCTGCCTTAGTTTGAGCGGTTGCCTTGGTTTGAGAGTCTGCCTTAGTTTGAGCTATTGCCTTAGTTTGAGGTGTTGCCTTAGTTTGAGGGGCTGCCTTAGTTTGAGCGGTTGCCTTGGTTTGAGAGTCTGCCTTAGTTTGAGGGGTTGCCTCAGTTTGAGCGGCTGCCTTAGTTTGAGGGGTTGCCTTAGTTTGTGCGGTTGCCTTAGTTTGAGGGGTTGACTTAGTTTGAGCGGCTGCCTCTGTTTGAGGTGTTGCCTTAGTTTGAGCGGTTGCCTTAGTTTGAGGGGTTGCCTCAGTTTGAGGGATTGCCTTAGTTTGAGGGATTGCCTTAGTTTGAGCAGTTGCCTTAGATTGAGGGGTTGCCTTAGTTTGATCGGTTGCCTTAGTTTGATTGGCTGCCTTAGTTTGAGGGGATGCCTTAGTTTGAGGGGATGCCTTAGTTTGAGCTGTTGCCTTAGTTTGAGCGGTTGCCTTAGTTTGAGCAGTTGCCTTAGTTGGCTCGGCTGCCTTAGTTTGAGCGGTGGCTTTAGTTTGAGTGGCCGCCTTAGTTTGAGCGGTTGCCTAAGTTTGAGCGGCCGCCTTTGTTTGAGCGGTTGCCTTCGTTTGAGCGGTTGCCTTAGTTTGAGCAGTTGCCTAAGTTTGAGCGGCCGCCTTAGTTTGAGCGGCTGCCTTAATTTGAGCGGTTGCCTTAGTTTGAGCGGTTGCCTAGGTTTGAGCGGCCGCCTTAGTTTGAGCGGCTGCCTTAGTTTGAGCAGCTGCCTTCGTTTGAGCGGTTGCCTAACTTTGAGCGGCCGCCTTAGTTTGAGCGGTTGCCTTAGTTTGAGCGGCTGCCTTTGTTTGTGCGGCTGCCTTAGTTTGAGGGGTTGCCTCAGTTTGAGCGGTTGCCTAAGTTTGAGAGGCCGCCTTAGTTTGAGCGGCTGCCGTAGTTAGAGCGGTTGTCTTCGTTTGAGGTGTTGCCTTAGTTTGAGCGATTGCCTTAGTTAGATCGGTTGCCATAGTTTGAGCTGTTGCCTTAGTTTGAGTGATTGCCTTAGTTAGATCGGTTGCCTTAGTTTGAGGTGTTGCCTTAGTTTGAGGGGTTGCCTTAGTTTGAGGGGTTGCCTTAGTTTGAGCGGCTGCATGAGTTTGAGCGGCTGCCTTAGTTTGAGGGGCTGCCTTAGTTTGAGCGGTTGCCTTAGTTTGAGGGGTTGCCTTAGTTTGAGCGGTTGCCTTCGTTTGAGGGGTTGCCTTTGTTTGAGCGGCTGCCTTAGTTTGAGGGGTTGCCTTAGTTTGAGCGGTTGCCTTAGATTGAGGGGTTGCCTTAGTTTGAGGGGTTGCCTTAGTTTGAGGGGTTGCCTTAGTTTGAGAGGCTGCCTTAGTTTGAGGGGTTGCCTTAGTTTGAGGGGTTGCCTTAGTTTGAGGGGTTGCCTCAGTTTGAGCGGTTGCCTTACTTTGTGGGGTTGCCTTAGTATGAGTGGTTGCCTTAGTTTGAGGGGTTGCCTTAGTTTGAGCGGTTGCCTTAGTTTGAGGTGTTGCCTTACTTTGAGATGTTGCCATAGTTTGAGGGGTTGCGTTAGTTTGAGGGGCTGTCTTAGTTAGAGCAGTTGCCTTAGTTTGAGCTGTTCCTTTAGTTTGAGCTATTGTGTGAGTTTGAGCGGTTACCTTAGTTTGAGGGGCTGCCTTAGTTTGAGCGGTTGCCTTTGTTTGAGCAGTTGCCTCAGATTGAGCTATTGCCTTAGTTTGAGCGTTTGCCTTAGTTTGAGTGGATGCCTGAGTTTGAGTGGTTGTCTTAGATTGAGGGGCTGCCTTAGTTTGAGCAGCTGCCTTAGTTTGAGGGTTTGCCTTAGTTTGAGCTGCAGCCTTAGTTTGAGGGGATGCCTTAGATTGAGCTGTTGCCTTCTTTTGAGGGGTTGCCTTACTTTGAGCTGTTGCCGTAGTTTGAGGGGTTGCCTTAGTTTGAGGGGCTGTCTTAGTTTGAGCGGTTGCCTTAGTTTGAGCTGTTGCCTTAGTTTGAGCTATTGCCTTAGTTTGAGCGGATACCTTAGTTTGAGAGTCTGCCTTAGTTTGAGCGGTTGCCTTAGTTTGAGCGGTTGCCTTAGTTTGATGGGTTGCCTTACTTTGAGCTGTTGCCTTAGTTTGAGGGGTTGCCTTCGTGTGAGCTGTTTCCTTAGTTTGAGCGGTTGCCTTCGTTTGAGTGCTTGCCTTAGTTTGAGGGGCTTTCTTAGTTTGAGCGGTTGCCTTAGTTTGAGTGGTTGCCTTAGTTTGAGAGTCTGCCTTAGTTTGAGTGGTTGCCTTGGTTTGAGAGTCTGCCTTAGATTGAGGGGCTGCCTTGGTTTGAGCGGTTGCCTTAGTTTGAGGGGCTGCCTTAATTTGAGCGGTTGCCTTACTTTGAGAGTCTGCCTTTGTTTGAGGGGTTGCCTTAGTTAGAGCGGTTGCTTTAGTTTGAGGGGTTGCCTTAGCTTGAGCGCTTGCCTTAGTTTGAGGGGTTGCCTTAGTTTGAGGGGGTGCCTTAGTTTGAGGGGCTGCCTTAGTTTGAGGGGTTGCCTTCGTTTGAGCGGTTGCCTTATTTTGATGGGTTGTCTCAGTTTGAGCGGCTGCCTTAGTTTTAGTGGTTGCCTTAGTTTGAGGGACTGACTTAGTTTGAGCGGTTGCCTTAGTTTGAGGGGTTGCCTTTGTTTCAGCGGTTGCCTTAGTTTGTGAGTCTGCCTTAGTTTGAGGGGTTGCCTTAGTTTGAGCGGTTGACTTAGATTGAGGGGTTGCCTTTGTTTGAGCGGCTGCCTTAGTTTGAGGGGTTGCCTTAATTTGAGCGGTTTCCTTAGATTGAGGGGTTTCCTTAGTTTGAGCGGTTGCCTTAGTTTGAGGGGTTGCCTTAGTTTGAGAGGCTGCCTTAGTTTGAGGGGTTGCCTCAGTTTGAGCTGTTGCCTTACTTTGTGGTGTTGCCTTAGTTTGAGTGGCTGCCTTAGTTTGAGGGGTTGCCTTAGTTTGAGCGGTTGCCTTAGTTTGAGCTGCTGCCTTAGTTTGAGCGGTTGCCTTAGTTTGAGCGGTTGCCTTAGTTTGAGGGATTGCCTTAGTTTGAGGGGTTGCCTTTGTTTGAGAGTATTCCTTCGTTTGAGGGGTTGCCTTAGTTTGAGGGGCTGCCTTAGTTTGAGCGGTTGCCTTAGTTTGAGGGGCTGCCTTAGTTTGAGTGGTCGCCTTAGTTTGAGGGGCTGCCTTAATTTGAGCGGTTTCCTTAGATTGAGGGGTTTCCTTAGTTTGAGCGGTTGCCTTAGTTTGAGGGGTTGCCTTAGTTTGAGAGGCTGCCTTAGTTTGAGGGGTTGCCTCAGTTTGAGCTGTTGCCTTACTTTGTGGTGTTGCCTTAGTTTGAGTGGCTGCCTTAGTTTGAGGGGTTGCCTTAGTTTGAGCGGTTGCCTTAGTTTGAGCGGCTGCCTTAGTTTGAGCGGTTGCCTTAGTTTGAGCGGTTGCCTTAGTTTGAGGGATTGCCTTAGTTTGAGGGGTTGCCTTTGTTTGAGAGTCTTCCTTCGTTTGAGGGGTTGCCTTAGTTTGAGGGGCTGCCTTAGTTTGAGCGGTTGCCTTAGTTTGAGGGGCTGCCTTAGTTTGAGTGGTCGCCTTAGTTTGAGGGGCTGCCTTAATTTGAGCGGTTGCCTTAGTTTGAGAGTCTGCCTTAGTTTGAGGGGTTGCCTTAGTTTGAGCGGTTGCCTTCGTTTGACGGGTTGCCTTAGCTTGAGCGGTTGCCTTAGTTTGAGGTGTTGCCTTAGTTTGAGCGTTTGCCTTAGTTTGAGGGGATGCCTGAGTTTGAGTGGTTGCCTTAGATTGAGGGGCTGCCTTAGTTTGAGGGGTTGCCTTAGTTTGAGCGGCTGCCTTAGTTTGAGGGGTTTTAATAGTTTGAGCTGTAGCCTTAGTTTGATGGGATGCATTAGATTGAGCTGTTGCGTTAGTTTGAGGGGTTGCCTTACTTTGAGATGTTGCCATAGTTTGAGAGTCTGCCTTTGTTTGAGGGGTTGCCTTAGTTAGAGCGGTTGCCTTAGTTTGAGGGGTTGCCTTAGCTTGAGCGGTTGCCTTAGTTTGAGGGGTTGCCTTAGTTTGAGGGGGTGCCTTAGTTTGAGGGGCTGCCTTAGTTTGAGGGGTTGCCTTCGTTTGAGCGGTTGCCTTAGTTTGAGGGGCTGCCTTAGTTTGAGCGGTTGCCTTTGTTTGAGCAGTTGCCTCAGATTGAGCTATTGCCTTAGTTTGAGCGTTTGCCTTAGTTTGAGTGGATGCCTGAGTTTGAGTGGTTGTCTTAGATTGAGGGGCTGCCTTAGTTTGAGGGGCTGCCTTAGTTTGAGGGTTTGCCTTAGTTTGAGCTGCAGCCTTAGTTTGAGGGGATGCCTTAGATTGAGCTGTTGCCTTCTTTTGAGGGTTGCCTTACTTTGAGCTGTTGCCATAGTTTGAGGGGTTGCCTTAGTTTGACGGGCTGTCTTAGTTTGAGCGGTTGCCTTAGTTTGAGCTGTTGCCTTAGTTTGAGCTATTGCCTTAGTTTGAGCGGATACCTTAGTTTGAGAGTCTGCCTTAGTTTGAGCGGTTGCCTTAGTATGAGCGGTTGCCTTAGTTTGAGGGGTTGCCTTACTTTGAGCTGTTGCCTTAGTTTGAGGGGTTGCCTTCGTGTGAGCTGTTGCCTTAGTTTGAGCGGTTGCCTTAGTTTGAGTGCTTGCCTTAGTTTGAGGGGCTTTCTTAGTTTGAGCGGTTGCCTTAGTTTGAGTGGTTGCCTTAGTTTGAGAGTCTGCCTTAGTTTGAGTGGTTGCCTTGGTTTGAGAGTCTGCCTTAGATTGAGGGGCTGCCTTGGTTTGAGCGGTTGCCTTAGTTTGAGGGGCTGCCTTAATTTGAGCGGTTGCCTTAGTTTGAGAGTCTGCCTTTGTTTGAGGGGTTGCCTTAGTTAGAGCGGTTGCTTTAGTTTGAGGGGTTGCCTTAGCTTGAGCGCTTGCCTTAGTTTGAGGGGTTGCCTTAGTTTGAGGGGGTGCCTTAGTTTGAGGGGCTGCCTTAGTTTGAGGGGTTGCCTTCGTTTGAGCGGTTGCCTTATTTTGATGGGTTGCCTCAGTTTGAGCGGCTGCCTTAGTTTGAGTGGTTGCCTTAGTTTGAGGGGCTGACTTAGTTTGAGCGGTTGCCTTAGTTTGAGGGGTTGCCTTTGTTTCAGCGGTTGCCTTAGTTTGTGAGTCTGCCTTAGTTTGAGGGGTTGCCTTAGTTTGAGCGGTTGACTTAGATTGAGGGGTTAACTTTGTTTGAGCGGCTGCCTTAGTTTGAGGGGTTGCCTTAATTTGAGCGGTTTCCTTAGATTGAGGGGTTTCCTTAGTTTGAGCGGTTGCCTTAGTTTGAGGGGTTGCCTTAGTTTGAGAGGCTTCCTGAGTTTGAGGGGTTGCCTTAGTTTGAGGGGTTGCCTTAGTTTGAGGGGTTGCCTCAGTTTGAGCTGTTGCCTTACTTTGTGGTGTTGCCTTAGCTGGAGTGGCTGCCTTAGTTTGAGGGGTTGCCTTAGTTTGAGCGGTTGCCTTAGTTTGAGCGGTTGCCTTAGTTTGAGCGGTTGCCTTAGTTTGAGCGGTTGCCTTAGTTTGAGGGATTGCCTTAGTTTGAGGGGTTGCCTTTGTTTGAGAGTCTGCCTTCGTTTGAGGGGTTGCCTTAGTTTGAGGGGCTGCCTTAGTTTGAGCGGTTGCCTTAGTTTGAGGGGCTGCCTTAGTTTGAGTGGTCGCCTTAGTTTGAGGGGCTGCCTTAATTTGAGCGGTTGCCTTAGTTTGAGAGTCTGCCTTAGTTTGAGGGGTTGCCTTAGTTTGAGCGGTTGCCTTCGTTTGACGGGTTGCCTTAGCTTGAGCGGTTGCCTTAGTTTGAGGTGTTGCCTTAGTTTGAGCGTTTGCCTTAGTTTGAGGGGATGCCTGAGTTTGAGTGGTTGCCTTAGATTGAGGGGCTGCCTTAGTTTGAGGGGTTGCCTTAATTTGAGCGGCTGCCTTAGTTTGAGGGGTTTTAATAGTTTGAGCTGTAGCCTTAGTTTGATGGGATGCATTAGATTGAGCTGTTGCCTTAGTTTGAGGGGTTGCCTGACTTTGAGATGTTGCCATAGTTTGAGAGTCTGCCTTTGTTTGAGGGGTTGCCTTAGTTAGAGCGATTGCCTTAGTTTGAGGGGTTGCCTTAGCTTTAGCGGTAGCCTTAGTTTGAGGGGTTGCCTTAGTTTGAGGGGGTGCCTTAGTTTGAGGGGCTGCCTTAGTTTGAGGGGTTGCCTTCGTTTGAGCGGTTGCCTTAGTTTGATGGGTTGCCTTAGTTTGAGCGGCTGCCTTAGTTTGAGCGGTTGCCTTCGTTTGAGGGGCTGACTTAGTTTGAGCGGTTGCCTTAGTTTGAGATGTTGCCATAGTTTGAGGGGTTGCGTTAGTTTGAGGGGCTGTCTTAGTTAGAGCAGTTGCCTTAGTTTGAGCAGTTGCCTCAGATTGAGCTATTGCCTTAGTTTGAGCGTTTGCCTTAGATTGAGTGGATGCCTGAGTTTGAGTGGTTGTCTTAGATTGAGGGGCTGCCATAGTTTGAGGGGCTGCCTTAGTTTGAGGGTTTGCCTTAGTTTGAGCTGCAGCCTTAGTTTGAGGGGATGCCTTAGATTGAGCTGTTGCCTTCTTTTGAGGGGTTGCCTTACTTTGAGCTGTTGACATAGTTTGAGGGGTTGCCTTAGTTTGAGGGGCTGTCTTAGTTTGAGCGGTTGCCTTAGTTTGAGCTGTTGCCTTAGTTTGAGCTATTGCCTTAGTTTGAGCGGATACCTTAGTTTGAGAGTCTGCCTTAGTTTGAGCGGTTGCCTTAGTTTGAGCGGTTGCCTTAGTTTGAGGGGTTGCCTTACTTTGAGCTGTTGCCTTAGTTTGAGGGGTTGCCTTCGTGTGAGCTGTTGCCTTAGTTTGAGCGGTTGCCTTAGTTTGAGTGCTTGCCTTAGTTTGAGGGGCTTTCTTAGTTTGAGCGGTTGCCTTAGTTTGAGTGGTTGCCTTAGTTTGAGAGTCTGCCTTAGTTTGAGTGGTTGCCTTGGTTTGAGAGTCTGCCTTAGATTGAGGGGCTGCCTTGGTTTGAGCGGTTGCCTTCGTTTGAGGTGTTGCCTTAGTTTGAGGGGTTGCCTTAGTTTGAGGGGTTGCCTTAGTTTGAGCGGCTGCCTGAGTTTGAGCGGCTGCCTTAGTTTGAGGGGTTGCCTTAGTTTGAGGGGTTGCCTTAGTTTGAGCGGTTGCCTTAGTTTGAGGGGTTGCCTCAGTTTGAGCGGCTGTCTTAGTTTGAGGGGTTGCCTTAGTTTGTGCGGTTGCCTTAGTTTGAGGGGTTGACTTAGTTTGAGCGGTTGCCTTAGTTTGAGGTGTAGCCTTAGTTTGAGCGTTTGACTTAGTTCGAGCGGTTGCCTTAGTTTGAGGTGTTGCCTTAGTTTGAGCCGTTGCCTCAGTTTGAGCGGTTGCCTTAGTTTGAGCGGTTGCCTTAGTTTGAGCGGTTGCCTTTGTTTGAGATGTTGCCTTAGTTTGAGGGGTTGCCTTAGTTTGAGGGGATGCCTGAGTTTGAGTGGTTGCCTTAGATTGAGGGGCTGCCTTAGTTTGAAGCGTTGCCTTAGTTTGAGGGGTTGCCTTAGTTTGAGCGGTTGCCTTATTTCGAGCGGTTGCCTTAGTTTGAGTTGTTGCCTTATTTTGAGCTGTTGCCTTAGTTTGAGCTATTGCCTTAGTTTGAGGTGTTGCCTTAGTTTGAGGGGCTGCCTTAGTTTGAGCGGTTGCCTTGGTTTGAGAGTCTGCCTTAGTTTGAGCTATTGCCTTAGTTTGAGGTGTTGCCTTAGTTTGAGGGGCTGCCTTAGTTTGAGCGGTTGCCTTGGTTTGAGAGTCTGCCTTCGTTTGAGCGGTTGCCTTATTTTGAGCGGTTGCCTTATTTTGAGCGATTGCCTTACTTTGAGGGGTTGCCTTGGTTTGAGCGGTTGCCTTAGTTTGAGCTATTGCCTTAGTTTGAGGTGTTGCCTTAGTTTGAGCGGTTGCCTTGGTTTGAGAGTCTGCCTTAGTTTGAGCGGTTGCCTTATTTTGAGCGGTTGCCTTATTTTGAGCGATTGCCTTAGTTTGAGGGGTTGCCTTAGTTTGAGGGGCTGCCTTAGTTTGAGCGGTTGCCTTAGTTTGAGGGGCTGCCTTTGTTTGAGTGGTCGCCTTAGTTTGAGGGGCTGCCTTAATTTGAGCGGTTGCCTTAGTTTGAGAGTCTGCCTTAGTTTGAGGGTTTGCCTTAGTTTGAGCGGTTGCCTTCGTTTGACGGGTTGCCTTAGCTTGAGCGGTTGCCTTAGTTTGAGGTGTTGCCTTAGTTTGAGCGTTTGCCTTAGTTTGAGGGGATGCCTGAGTTTGAGTGGTTGCCTTAGATTGAGGGGCTGCCTTAGTTTGAGGGGTTGCCTTAGTTTGAGCGGCTGCCTTAGTTTGAGGGGTTTTAATAGTTTGAGCTGTAGCCTTAGTTTGATGGGATGCATTAGATTGAGCTGTTGCCTTAGTTTGAGGGGTTGCCTTACTTTGAGATGTTGCCATAGTTTGAGAGTCTGCCTTTGTTTGAGGGGTTGCCTTAGTTAGAGCGGTTGCCTTAGTTTGAGGGGTTGCCTTAGCTTGAGCGGTTGCCTTAGTTTGAGGGGTTGCCTTAGTTTGAGGGGGTGCCTTAGTTTGAGGGGCTGCCTTAGTTTGAGGGGTTGCCTTCGTTTGAGCGGTTGCCTTAGTTTGATGGGTTGCCTTAGTTTGAGCGGATGCCTTAGTTTGAGCGGTTGCCTTCGTTTGAGGGGCTGACTTAGTTTGAGCGGTTGCCTTAGTTTGAGATGTTGCCATAGTTTGAGGGGTTGCGTTAGTTTGAGGGGCTGTCTTAGTTCGAGCAGTTGCCTTAGTTTGAGCTGTTCCTTTAGTTTGAGCTATTGTGTGAGTTTGAGCGGTTGCCTTAGTTTGAGGGGCTGCCTTAGTTTGAGCGGTTGCCTTAGTTTGAGCAGTTGCCTCAGATTGAGCTATTGCCTTAGTTTGAGCATTTGCCTTAGTTTGAGTGGATGCCTGAGTTTGAGTGGTTGTCTTAGATTGAGGGTCTGCCTTAGTTTGAGGGGCTGCCTTAGTTTGAGGGTTTGCCTTAGTTTGAGCTGCAGCCTTAGTTTGAGGGGATGCCTTAGATTGAGCTGTTGCCTTCTTTTGAGGGGTTGCCTTACTTTGAGCTGTTGCCATAGTTTGAGGGGTTGCCTTAGTTTGAGGGGCTGTCTTAGTTTGAGCGGTTGCCTTAGTTTGAGCTGTTGCCTTAGTTTGATCTATTGCCTTAGTTTGAGCGGATACCTTAGTTTGAGAGTCTGCCTTAGTTTGAGCGGTTGCCTTAGTTTGAGCGGTTGCCTTAGTTTGAGGGGTTGCCTTACTTTGAGCTGTTGCCTTAGTTTGAGGGGTTGCCTTCGTGTGAGCTGTTGCCTTAGTTTGAGCGGTTGCCTTATTTTGAGTGCTTGCCTTAGTTTGAGGGGCTTTCTTAGTTTGAGCGGTTGCCTTAGTTTGAGTGGTTGCCTTAGTTTGAGAGTCTGCCTTAGTTTGAGTGGTTGCCTTGGTTTGAGAGTCTGCCTTAGATTGAGGGGCTGCCTTGGTTTGAGCGGTTGCCTTCGTTTGAGGTGTTGCCTTAGTTTGAGGGGTTGCCTTAGTTTGAGGGGTTGCCTTAGTTTGAGCGGCTGCCTGAGTTTGAGCGGCTGCCTTAGTTTGAGGGGTTGCCTTAGTTTGAGGGGTTGCCTTAGTTTGAGCGGTTGCCTTAGTTTGAGGGGTTGCCTCAGTTTGAGCGGCTGTCTTAGTTTGAGGGGTTGCCTTAGTTTGTGCGGTTGCCTTAGTTTGAGGAGTTGACTTAGTTTGAGCGGTTGCCTTAGTTTGAGGTGTAGCCTTAGTTTGAGTGTTTGACTTAGTTCGAGCGGTTGCCTTAGTTTGAGGTGTTGCCTTAGTTTGAGCCGTTGCCTCAGTTTGAGCGGTTGCCTTAGTTTGAGCGGTTGCCTTAGTTTGAGCGGTTGCCTTTGTTTGAGATGTTGCCTTAGTTTGAGGGGTTGCCTTAGTTTGAGGGGATGCCTGAGTTTGAGTGGTTGCCTTAGATTGAGGGGCTGCCTTAGTTTGAAGCGTTGCCTTAGATTGAGGGGTTGCCTTAGTTTGAGCGGTTGCCTTATTTCGAGCGGTTGCCTTAGTTTGAGGTGTTGCCTTATTTTGAGCTGTTGCCTTAGTTTGAGCTATTGCCTTAGTTTGAGGTGTTGCCTTAGTTTGAGGGGCTGCCTTAGTTTGAGCGGTTGCCTTGGTTTGAGAGTCTGCCTTAGTTTGAGCTATTGCCTTAGTTTGAGGTGTTGCCTTAGTTTGAGGGGCTGCCTTAGTTTGAGCGGTTGCCTTGGTTTGAGAGTCTGCCTTAGTTTGAGCGGTTGCCTTATTTTGAGCGGTTGCCTTATTTTGAGCGATTGCCTTACTTTGAGGGGTTGCCTTGGTTTGAGCGGTTGCCTTAGTTTGAGCTATTGCCTTTGTTTGAGGTGTTGCCTTAGTTTGAGGGGCTGCCTTAGTTTGAGAGGTTGCCTTATTTTGAGCGGTTGCCTTATTTTGAGCGATTGCCTTAGTTTGAGGGGTTGCCTTAGTTTGAGGGGCTGCCTTAGTTTGAGGGGTTGCCTTAGTTTGAGGGGCTGCCTTAGTTTGAGCGGTTGCCTTAGTTTGAGAGTCTGCCTTAGTTTGAGCCGTTGCCTTAGTTAGAGCGGTTGTCTTAGTTTGAGGTGTTGCCTTAGTTTGAGGGGCTGCTTTAGTTTGAGCTGTTGCCTTAGTTTGAGAGGTTGCCATAGTTAGAGCGGTTGCCTTAGTTTGAGGTGTTGCCTTAGTTTGAGAGTCTGCCTTAGTTTGAGCGGTTGCCTTATTTTGAGCGGTTGCCTTATTTTGAGCGATTGCCTTACTTTGAGGGGTTGCCTTGGTTTGAGCGGTTGCCTTAGTTTGAGCTATTGCCTTAGTTTGAGGTGTTGCCTTAGTTTGAGCGGTTGCCTTGGTTTGAGAGTCTGCCTTAGTTTGAGCGGTTGCCTTATTTTGAGCGGTTGCCTTATTTTGAGCGATTGCCTTAGTTTGAGGGGTTGCCTTAGTTTGAGGGGCTGCCTTAGTTTGAGCGGTTGCCTTAGTTTGAGGGGCTGCCTTAGTTTGAGTGGTCGCCTTAGTTTGAGGGGCTGCCTTAATTTGAGCGGTTGCCTTAGTTTGAGAGTTTGCCTTAGTTTGAGGGGTTGCCTTAGTTTGAGCGGTTGCCTTCGTTTGACGGGTTGCCTTAGCTTGAGCGGTTGCCTTAGTTTGAGGTGTTGCCTTAGTTTGAGCGTTTGCCTTAGTTTGAGGGGATGCCTGAGTTTGAGTGGTTGCCTTAGATTGAGGGGCTGCCTTAGTTTGAGGGGTTGCCTTAGTTTGAGCGGCTGCCTTAGTTTGAGGGGATTTAATAGTTTGAGCTGTAGCCTTAGTTTGATGGGATGCATTAGATTGAGCTGTTGCCTTAGTTTGAGGGGTTGCCTTACTTTGAGATGTTGCCATAGTTTGAGAGTCTGCCTTTGTTTGAGGGGTTGCCTTAGTTAGAGCGGTTGCCTTAGTTTGAGGGGTTGCCTTAGCTTGAGCGGTTGCCTTAGTTTGAGGGGTTGCCTTAGTTTGAGGGGGTGCCTTAGTTTGAGGGGCTGCCTTAGTTTGAGGGGTTGCCTTCGTTTGAGCGGTTGCCTTAGTTTGATGGGTTGCCTTAGTTTGAGCGGCTGCCTTAGTTTGAGCGGTTGCCTTCGTTTGAGGGGCTGACTTCGTTTGAGCGGTTGCCTTAGATTGAGATGTTGCCATAGTTTGAGGGGTTGCGTTAGTTTGAGGGGCTGTCTTAGTTAGAGCAGTTGCCTTAGTTTGAGCTGTTCCTTTAGTTGGAGCTATTGTGTGAGTTTGAGCGGTTGCCTTAGTTTGAGGGGCTGCCTTAGTTTGAGCGGTTGCCTTAGTTTGAGCAGTTGCCTCAGATTGAGCTATTGCCTTAGTTTGAGCGTTTGCCTTAGTTTGAGTGGATGCCTGAGTTTGAGTGGTTGTCTTAGATTGAGGGTCTGCCTTAGTTTGAGGGGCTGCCTTAGTTTGAGGGTTTGCCTTAGTTTGAGCTGCAGCCTTAGTTTGAGGGGATGCCTTAGATTGAGCTGTTGCCTTCTTTTGAGGGGTTGCCTTACTTTGAGCTGTTGCCATAGTTTGAGGGGTTGCCTTAGTTTGAGGGGCTGTCTTAGTTTGAGCGGTTGCCTTAGTTTGAGCTGTTGCCTTAGTTTGAGCTATTGCCTTAGTTTGAGCGGATACCTTAGTTTGAGAGTCTGCCTTAGTTTGAGCGGTTGCCTTAGTTTGAGCGGTTGCCTTAGTTTGAGGGGTTGCCTTACTTTGAGCTGTTGCCTTAGTTTGAGGGGTTGCCTTCGTGTGAGCTGTTGCCTTAGTTTGAGACGGTTGCCTTAGTTTGAGTGCTTGCCTTAGTTTGAGGGGCTTTCTTAGTTTGAGCGGTTGCCTTAGTTTGAGTGGTTGCCTTAGTTTGAGAGTCTGCCTTAGTTTGAGTGGTTGCCTTGGTTTGAGAGTCTGCCTTAGATTGAGGGGCTGCCTTGGTTTGAGCGGTTGCCTTCGTTTGAGGTGTTGCCTTAGTTTGAGGGGTTGCCTTAGTTTGAGCGGCTGCCTGAGTTTGAGCGGCTGCCTTAGTTTGAGGGGTTGCCTTAGTTTGAGGGGTTGCCTTAGTTTGAGAAGTTGCCTTAGTTTGAGGGGTTGCCTCAGTTTGAGCGGCCGCCTTAGTTTGAGGGGTTGACTTAGTTTGAGCGGTTGCCTTAGTTTGAGGTGTAGCCTTAGTTTGAGCGTTTGCCTTAGTTCGAGCGGTTGCCTTAGTTTGAGGTATTGCCTTAGTTTGAGCCGTTGCCTCAGTTTGAGCGGTTGCCTTAGTTTGAGCGGTTGCCTTAGTTTGAGCGGTTGCCTTTGTTTGAGATGTTGCCTTAGTTTGAGGGGTTGCCTTAGTTTGAGGGGATGCCTGAGTTTGAGTGGTTGCCTTAGATTGAGGGGCTGCCTTAGTTTGAAGCGTTGCCTTAGTTTGAGGGGTTGCCTTAGTTTGAGCGGTTGCCTTATTTCGAGCGGTTGCCTTAGTTTGAGGTGTTGCCTTATTTTGAGCTGTTGCCTTAGTTTGAGCTATTGCCTTAGTTTGAGGTGTTGCCTTAGTTTGAGGGGCTGCCTTAGTTTGAGCGGTTGCCTTGGTTTGAGAGTCTGCCTTAGTTTGAGCTATTGCCTTAGTTTGAGGTGTTGCCTTAGTTTGAGGGGCTGCCTTAGTTTGAGCGGTTGCCTTGGTTTGAGAGTCTGCCTTAGTTTGAGCGGTTGCCTTATTTTGAGCGGTTGCCTTATTTTGAGCGATTGCCTTAGTTTCAGGGGTTGCCTTAGTTTGAGGGGCTGCCTTAGTTTGAGCGGTTGCCTTAGTTTGAGAGTCTGCCTTAGTTTGAGCGGTTGCCTTATTTTGAGCGGTTGCCTTATTTTGAGCGATTGCCTTAGTTTGAGGGGTTGCCTTAGTTTGAGGGGCTGCCTTAGTTTGAGCGGTTGCCTTAGTTTGAGAGTCTGCCTTAGTTTGAGCCGTTGCCTTAGTTAGAGCGGTTGTCTTAGTTTGAGGTGTTGACTTAGTTTGAGGGGCTGCTTTAGTTTGAGCTGTTGCCTTAGTTTGAGCGGTTGCCTTAGTTAGAGCGGTTGCCTTAGTTTGAGGTGTTGCCTTAGTTTGAGGGGTTGCCTTAGTTTGAGGGGTTGCCTTAGTTTGAGCGGCTGCCTGAGTTTGAGGGGTTGCCTCAGTTTGAGCGGCTGCCTTAGTTTGAGGGGTTGCCTTAGTTTGTGCGGTTGCCTTAGTTTGAGGGGTTGACTTAGTTTGAGCGGTTGCCTTAGTTTGAGGGGTTGCCTTAGTTTGAGCGGCTGCCTCTGTTTGAGGTGTTGCCTTAGTTTGAGCGGTTGCCTTAGTTTGAGGGGTTGCCTCAGTTTGAGGGATTGCCTTAGTTTGAGGGGTTGCCTTAGTTTGAGCAGTTGCCTTAGATTGAGGGGTTGCCTTAGTTTGATCGGTTGCCTTAGTTTGATTGGCTGCCTTAGTTTGAGGGGTTGCCTTAGTTTGAGGGGATGCCTTAGTTTGAGCTGTTGCCTTAGTTTGAGCGGTTGCCTTAGTTTGAGCAGTTGCCTTAGTTGGCTCGGCTGCCTTAGTTTGAGCGGTGGCTTTAGTTTGAGTGGCCGCCTTAGTTTGAGCGGTTGCCTTCGTTTGAGCGGTTGCCTTAGTTTGAGCGGTTGCCTAAGTTTGAGCGGCCGCCTTAGTTTGAACGGCTGCCTTAATTTGAGCGGTTGCCTTAGTTTGAGCGTTTGCCTAGGTTTGAGCGGCCGCCTTAGTTTGAGCGGCTGCCTTAGTTTGAGCAGCTGCCTTCGTTTGAGCGGTTGCCTAAGTTTGAGCGGCCGCCTTAGTTTGAGCGGTTGCCTTAGTTTGAGCGGCTGCCTTAGTTTGTGCGACTGCCTTAGTTTGAGGGGTTGCCTCAGTTTGAGCGGTTGCCTAAGTTTGAGAGGCCGCCTTAGTTTGAGCGGCTGCCGTAGTTAGAGCGGTTGTTTTCGTTTGAGGTGTTGCCTTAGTTTGAGGGGCTGCTTTAGTTTGAGCTGTTGCCTTAGTTTGAGCGATTGCCTTAGTTAGATCGGTTGCCATAGTTTGAGGTGTTGCCTTAGTTTGAGGGGTTGCCTTAGTTTGAGGGGTTGCCTTAGTTTGAGCGGCTGCATGAGTTTGAGAGTCTGCCTTAGTTTGAGGGGCTGCCTTAGTTTGAGCGGTTGCCTTAGTTTGAGGGGTTGCCTTAGTTTGAGCGGTTGCCTTCGTTTGAGGGGTTGCCTTTGTTTGAGCGGCTGCCTTAGTTTGAGGGGTTGCCTTAGTTTGAGCGGTTGCCTTAGATTGAGGGGTTGCCTTAGTTTGAGCGGTTGCCTTAGTTTGAGGGGTTGCCTTAGTTTGAGAGGCTGCCTTAGTTTGAGGGGTTGCCTTAGTTTGAGGGGTTGCCTTAGTTTGAGAGGTTGCCTCAGTTTGAGCAGTTGCCTTACTTTGTGGGGTTGCCTTAGTTTGAGTGGTTGCCTTAGTTTGAGGGGTTGCCTTAGTTTGAGCGGTTGCCTTAGTTTGAGGGGTTGCCTTACTTTGAGATGTTGCCATAGTTTGAGGGGTTGCGTTAGTTTGAGGGGCTGTCTTAGTTCGAGCATTTGCCTTAGTTTGAGCTGTTACTTTAGTTTGAGCTATTGTGTGAGTTTGAGCGGTTGCCTTAGTTTGAGGGGCTGCCTTAGTTTGAGCGGTTGCCTTAGTTTGAGCAGTTGCCTCAGATTGAGCTATTGCCTTAGTTTGAGCGTTTGCCTTAGTTTGAGTGGATGCCTGAGTTTGAGTGGTTGTCTTAGATTGAGGGGCTGCCTTAGTTTGAGGGGCTGCCTTAGTTTGAGGGTTTGCCTTAGTTTGAGCTGCAGCCTTAGTTTGAGGGGATGCCTTAGATTGAGCTGTTGCCTTCTTTTGAGGGGTTGCCTTACTTTGAGCTGTTGCCATAGTTTGAGGGGTTGCCTTAGTTTGAGGGGCTGTCTTAGTTTGAGCGGTTGCCTTAGTTTGAGCTGTTGCCTTAGTTTGAGCTATTGCCTTAGTTTGAGCGGTTGCCTTAGTCTGAGCGGTTGCCTTAGTTTGAGCGGTTGCCTTAGTTTGAGGGGTTGCCTTACTTTGAGCTGTTGCCTTAGTTTGAGGGGTTGCCTTCGTGTGAGCTGTTGCCTTAGTTTGAGCGGTTGCCTTAGTTTGAGTGCTTGCCTTAGTTTGAGGGGCTTTCTTAGTTTGAGCGGTTGCCTTAGTTTGAGTGGTTGCCTTAGTTTGAGAGTCTGCCTTAGTTTGAGTGGTTGCCTTGGTTTGAGAGTCTGCCTTAGATTGAGGGGCTGCCTTGGTTTGAGCGGTTGCCTTAGTTTGAGGGGCTGCCTTAGTTTGAGCGGTTGCCTTAGTTTGAGAGTCTGCCTTAGTTTGAGCCGTTGCCTTAGTTAGAGCGGTTGTCTTAGTTTGAGGTGTTGACTTAGTTTGAGGGGCTGCTTTAGTTTGAGCTGTTGCCTTAGTTTGAGCGGTTGCCTTAGTTAGAGCGGTTGCCTTAGTTTGAGGTGTTGCCTTAGTTTGAGGGGTTGCCTTAGTTTGAGGGGTTGCCTTAGTTTGAGCGGCTGCCTGAGTTTGAGGGGTTGCCTCAGTTTGAGCGGCTGCCTTAGTTTGAGGGGTTGCCTTAGTTTGTGCGGTTGCCTTAGTTTGAGGGGTTGACTTAGTTTGAGCGGTTGCCTTAGTTTGAGGGGTTGCCTTAGTTTGAGCGGCTGCCTCTGTTTGAGGTGTTGCCTTAGTTTGAGCGGTTGCCTTAGTTTGAGGGGTTGCCTCAGTTTGAGGGATTGCCTTAGTTTGAGGGGTTGCCTTAGTTTGAGGGGTTGCCTTAGTTTGAGCGGCTGCATGAGTTTGAGAGTCTGCCTTAGTTTGAGGGGCTGCCTTAGTTTGAGCGGTTGCCTTAGTTTGAGGGGTTGCCTTAGTTTGAGCGGTTGCCTTCGTTTGAGGGGTTGCCTTTGTTTGAGCGGCTGCCTTAGTTTGAGGGGTTGCCTTAGTTTGAGCGGTTGCCTTAGATTGAGGGGTTGCCTTAGTTTGAGCGGTTGCCTTAGTTTGAGGGGTTGCCTTAGTTTGAGAGGCTGCCTTAGTTTGAGGGGTTGCCTTAGTTTGAGGGGTTGCCTTAGTTTGAGAGGTTGCCTCAGTTTGAGCAGTTGCCTTACTTTGTGGGGTTGCCTTAGTTTGAGTGGTTGCCTTAGTTTGAGGGGTTGCCTTAGTTTGAGCGGTTGCCTTAGTTTGAGGGGTTGCCTTACTTTGAGATGTTGCCATAGTTTGAGGGGTTGCGTTAGTTTGAGGGGCTGTCTTAGTTCGAGCATTTGCCTTAGTTTGAGCTGTTACTTTAGTTTGAGCTATTGTGTGAGTTTGAGCGGTTGCCTTAGTTTGAGGGGCTGCCTTAGTTTGAGCGGTTGCCTTAGTTTGAGCAGTTGCCTCAGATTGAGCTATTGCCTTAGTTTGAGCGTTTGCCTTAGTTTGAGTGGATGCCTGAGTTTGAGTGGTTGTCTTAGATTGAGGGGCTGCCTTAGTTTGAGGGGCTGCCTTAGTTTGAGGGTTTGCCTTAGTTTGAGCTGCAGCCTTAGTTTGAGGGGATGCCTTAGATTGAGCTGTTGCCTTCTTTTGAGGGGTTGCCTTACTTTGAGCTGTTGCCATAGTTTGAGGGGTTGCCTTAGTTTGAGGGGCTGTCTTAGTTTGAGCGGTTGCCTTAGTTTGAGCTGTTGCCTTAGTTTGAGCTATTGCCTTAGTTTGAGCGGTTGCCTTAGTCTGAGCGGTTGCCTTAGTTTGAGCGGTTGCCTTAGTTTGAGGGGTTGCCTTACTTTGAGCTGTTGCCTTAGTTTGAGGGGTTGCCTTCGTGTGAGCTGTTGCCTTAGTTTGAGCGGTTGCCTTAGTTTGAGTGCTTGCCTTAGTTTGAGGGGCTTTCTTAGTTTGAGCGGTTGCCTTAGTTTGAGTGGTTGCCTTAGTTTGAGAGTCTGCCTTAGTTTGAGTGGTTGCCTTGGTTTGAGAGTCTGCCTTAGATTGAGGGGCTGCCTTGGTTTGAGCGGTTGCCTTAGTTTGAGGGGCTGCCTTAGTTTGAGCGGTTGCCTTAGTTTGAGAGTCTGCCTTAGTTTGAGCCGTTGCCTTAGTTAGAGCGGTTGTCTTAGTTTGAGGTGTTGACTTAGTTTGAGGGGCTGCTTTAGTTTGAGCTGTTGCCTTAGTTTGAGCGGTTGCCTTAGTTAGAGCGGTTGCCTTAGTTTGAGGTGTTGCCTTAGTTTGAGGGGTTGCCTTAGTTTGAGGGGTTGCCTTAGTTTGAGCGGCTGCCTGAGTTTGAGGGGTTGCCTCAGTTTGAGCGGCTGCCTTAGTTTGAGGGGTTGCCTTAGTTTGTGCGGTTGCCTTAGTTTGAGGGGTTGACTTAGTTTGAGCGGTTGCCTTAGTTTGAGGGGTTGCCTTAGTTTGAGCGGCTGCCTCTGTTTGAGGTGTTGCCTTAGTTTGAGCGGTTGCCTTAGTTTGAGGGGTTGCCTCAGTTTGAGGGATTGCCTTAGTTTGAGGGGTTGCCTTAGTTTGAGCAGTTGCCTTAGATTGAGGGGTTGCCTTAGTTTGATCGGTTGCCTTAGTTTGATTGGCTGCCTTAGTTTGAGGGGATGCCTTAGTTTGAGGGGATGCCTTAGTTTGAGCTGTTGCCTTAGTTTGAGCGGTTGCCTTAGTTTGAGCAGTTGCCTTAGTTGGCTCGGCTGCCTTAGTTTGAGCGGTGGCTTTAGTTTGAGTGGCCGCCTTAGTTTGAGCGGTTGCCTTCGTTTGAGCGGTTGCCTTAGTTTGAGCGGTTGCCTAAGTTTGAGCGGCCGCCTTAGTTTGAACGGCTGCCTTAATTTGAGCGGTTGCCTTAGTTTGAGCGTTTGCCTAGGTTTGAGCGGCCGCCTTAGTTTGAGCGGCTGCCTTAGTTTGAGCAGCTGCCTTCGTTTGAGCGGTTGCCTAAGTTTGAGCGGCCGCCTTAGTTTGAGCGGTTGCCTTAGTTTGAGCGGCTGCCTTAGTTTGTGCGACTGCCTTAGTTTGAGGGGTTGCCTCAGTTTGAGCGGTTGCCTAAGTTTGAGAGGCCGCCTTAGTTTGAGCGGCTGCCGTAGTTAGAGCGGTTGTCTTCGTTTGAGGTGTCGCCTTAGTTTGAGGGGCTGCTTTAGTTTGAGCTGTTGCCTTAGTTTGAGCGATTGCCTTAGTTAGATCGGTTGCCATAGTTTGAGGTGTTGCCTTAGTTTGAGGGGTTGCCTTAGTTTGAGGGGTTGCCTTAGTTTGAGCGGCTGCATGAGTTTGAGAGTCTGCCTTAGTTTGAGGGGCTGCCTTAGTTTGAGCGGTTGCCTTAGTTTGAGGGGTTGCCTTAGTTTGAGCGGTTGCCTTCGTTTGAGGGGTTGCCTTTGTTTGAGCGGCTGCCTTAGTTTGAGGGGTTGCCTTAGTTTGAGCGGTTGCCTTAGATTGAGGGGTTGCCTTAGTTTGAGCGGTTGCCTTAGTTTGAGGGGTTGCCTTAGTTTGAGAGGCTGCCTTAGTTTGAGGGGTTGCCTTAGTTTGAGGGGTTGCCTTAGTTTGAGAGGTTGCCTCAGTTTGAGCAGTTGCCTTACTTTGTGGGGTTGCCTTAGTTTGAGTGGTTGCCTTAGTTTGAGGGGTTGCCTTAGTTTGAGCGGTTGCCTTAGTTTGAGGGGTTGCCTTACTTTGAGATGTTGCCATAGTTTGAGGGGTTGCGTTAGTTTGAGGGGCTGTCTTAGTTCGAGCATTTGCCTTAGTTTGAGCTGTTACTTTAGTTTGAGCTATTGTGTGAGTTTGAGCGGTTGCCTTAGTTTGAGGGGCTGCCTTAGTTTGAGCGGTTGCCTTAGTTTGAGCAGTTGCCTCAGATTGAGCTATTGCCTTAGTTTGAGCGTTTGCCTTAGTTTGAGTGGATGCCTGAGTTTGAGTGGTTGTCTTAGATTGAGGGGCTGCCTTAGTTTGAGGGGCTGCCTTAGTTTGAGGGTTTGCCTTAGTTTGAGCTGCAGCCTTAGTTTGAGGGGATGCCTTAGATTGAGCTGTTGCCTTCTTTTGAGGGGTTGCCTTACTTTGAGCTGTTGCCATAGTTTGAGGGGTTGCCTTAGTTTGAGGGGCTGTCTTAGTTTGAGCGGTTGCCTTAGTTTGAGCTGTTGCCTTAGTTTGAGCTATTGCCTTAGTTTGAGCGGTTGCCTTAGTCTGAGCGGTTGCCTTAGTTTGAGCGGTTGCCTTAGTTTGAGGGGTTGCCTTACTTTGAGCTGTTGCCTTAGTTTGAGGGGTTGCCTTCGTGTGAGCTGTTGCCTTAGTTTGAGCGGTTGCCTTAGTTTGAGTGCTTGCCTTAGTTTGAGGGGCTTTCTTAGTTTGAGCGGTTGCCTTAGTTTGAGTGGTTGCCTTAGTTTGAGAGTCTGCCTTAGTTTGAGTGGTTGCCTTGGTTTGAGAGTCTGCCTTAGATTGAGGGGCTGCCTTGGTTTGAGCGGTTGCCTTAGTTTGAGGGGCTGCCTTAATTTGAGCGGTTGCCTTAGTTTTAGAGTCTGCCTTTGTTTGAGGGGTTGCCTTCGTTAGAGCGGTTGCTTTAGTTTGAGGGGTTGCCTTAGCTTGAGCGCTTGCCTTAGTTTGAGGGGTTGCCTTAGTTTGAGGGGGTGCCTTAGTTTGAGGGGCTGCCTTAGTTTGAGGGGTTGCCTTCGTTTGAGCGGTTGCCTTATTTTGATGGGTTGCCTCAGTTTGAGCGGCTGCCTTAGTTTGAGTGGTTGCCTTAGTTTGAGGGGCTGACTTAGTTTGAGCGGTTGCCTTAGTTTGAGGGGTTGCCTTTGTTTCTGCGGTTGCCTTAGTTTGTGAGTATGCCTTAGTTTGAGGGGTTGCCTTAGTTTGAGCGGTTGACTTAGATTGAGGGGTTGCCTTTGTTTGAGCGGCTGCCTTAGTTTGAGGGGTTGACCTTAATTTGAGCGGTTTCCTTAGATTGAGGGGTTTCCTTAGTTTGAGCGGTTCCCTTAGTTTGAGGGGTTGCCTTAGTTTGAGCGGTGGCCTTAGTTTGAGGGGTTGCCTTAGTTTGAGGGGTTGCCTTAGTTTGAGGGGTTGCCTCAGTTTGAGCTGTTGCCTTACTTTGTGGTGTTGCCTTAGTTTGAGTGGCTGCCTTAGTTTGAGGGGTTGCCTTAGTTTGAGCGGTTGCCTTAGTTTGAGCGGCTGCCTTAGTTTGAGCGGTTGCCTTAGTTTGAGCGGTTGCCTTAGTTTGAGGGATTGCCTTAGTTTGAGGGGATGCCTTAGTTTGAGCTGTTGCCTTAGTTTGAGCGGTTGCCTTAGTTTGAGCAGTTGCCTTAGTTGGCTCGGCTGCCTTAGTTTGAGCGGTGGCTTTAGTTTGAGTGGCCGCCTTAGTTTGAGCGGTTGCCTAAGTTTGAGCGGCCGCCTTAGTTTGAGCGGTTGCCTTCGTTTGAGCGGTTGCCTTAGTTTGAGCGGTTGCCTAAGTTTGAGAGTCCGCCTTAGTTTGAGCGGCTGCCTTAATTTGAGCGGTTGCCTTAGTTTGAGCGGTTGCCTAGGTTTGAGCGGCCGCCTTAGTTTGAGCGGCTGCCTTAGTTTGAGCAGCTGCCTTCGTTTGAGCGGTTGCCTAAGTTTGAGCGGCCGCCTTAGTTTGAGCGGTTGCCATAGTTTGAGCGGCTGCCTTTGTTTGTGCGGCTGCCTTAGTTTGAGGGGTTGCCTCAGTTTGAGCGGTTGCCTAAGTTTGAGAGGCCGCCTTAGTTTGAGCGGCTGCCGTAGTTAGAGCGGTTGTCTTCGTTTGAGGTGTTGCCTTAGTTTGAGGGGCTGCTTTCGTTTGAGCTGTTGCCTTAGTTTGAGCGATTGCCTAAGTTAGATCGGTTGCCATAGTTTGAGGTGTTGCCTTAGTTTGAGGGGTTGCCTTAGTTTGAGGGGTTGCCTTAGTTTGAGCGGCTGCATGAGTTTGAGCGGCTGCCTTAGTTTGAGGGGCTGCCTTAGTTTGAGTGGTTGCCTTAGTTTGAGGGGTTGCCTTAGTTTGAGCGGTTGCCTTAGTTTGAGGGGTTGCCTTAGTTTGAGCGGTTGCCTTAGTTTGAGGGGTTGCCTTAGTTTGAGAGGTTGCCTCAGTTTGAGCAGTTGCCTTACTTTGTGGGGTTGCCTTAGTTTGAGGGGTTGCCTTAGTTTGAGAGGTTGCCTCAGTTTGAGCAGTTGCCTTACTTTGTGGGGTTGCCTTAGTTTGAGTGGTTGTCTTAGTTTGAGGGGTTGCCTTAGTTTGAGCGGTTGCCTTAGTTTAAGGGGTTGCCTTACTTTGAGATGTTGCCATAGTTTGAGGGGTTGCGTTAGTTTGAGGGGCTGTCTTAGTTAGAGCAGTTGCCTTAGTTTGAGCTGTTCCTTTAGTTTGAGCTATTGTGTGAGTTTGAGCGGTTGCCTTAGTTTGAGGGGCTGCCTTAGTTTGAGCGGTTGCCTTAGTTTGAGCAGTTGCCTCAGATTGAGCTATTGCCTTAGTTTGAGCGTTTGCCTTAGTTTGAGTGGATGCCTGAGTTTGAGTGGTTGTCTTAGATTGAGGGGCTGCCTTAGTTTGAGGGGCTGCCTTAGTTTGAGGGTTTGCCTTAGTTTGAGCTGCAGCCTTAGTTTGAGGGGATGCCTTAGATTGAGCTGTTGCCTTCTTTTGAGGGGTTGCCTTACTTTGAGCTGTTGCCATAGTTTGAGGGGTTGCCTTAGTTTGAGGGGCTGTCGTAGTTTGAGCGGTTGCCTTAGTTTGAGCTGTTGCCTTAGTTTGAGCTATTGCCTTAGTTTGAGCGGATACCTTAGTTTGAGAGTCTGCCTTAGTTTGAGCGGTTGCCTTAGTTTGAGCGGTTGCCTTAGTTTGAGGGGTTGCCTTACTTTGAGCTGTTGCCTTAGTTTGAGGGGTTGCCTTCGTGTGAGCTGTTGCCTTAGTTTGAGCGGTTGCCTTAGTTTGAGTGCTTGCCTTAGTTTGAGGGGCTTTCTTAGTTTGAGCGGTTGCCTTAGTTTGAGTGGTTGCCTTAGTTTGAGAGTCTGCCTTAGTTTGAGTGGTTGCCTTGGTTTGAGAGTCTGTCTTAGATTGAGGGGCTGCCTTGGTTTGAGCGGTTGCCTTAGTTTGAGGGGCTGCCTTAATTTGAGCGGTTGCCTTAGTTTGAGAGTCTGTCTTTGTTTGAGGGGTTGCCTTAGTTAGAGCGGTTGCTTTAGTTTGAGGGGTTGCCTTAGCTTGAGCGCTTGCCTTAGTTTGAGGGGTTGCCTTAGTTTGAGGGGGTGCCTTAGTTTGAGGTGCTGCCTTAGTTTGAGGGGTTGCCTTCGTTTGAGCGGTTGCCTTATTTTGATAGTCTGCCTTATTTTGAGTGGTTGCCTTAGTTTGAGGGGCTGACTTAGTTTGAGCGGTTGCCTTAGTTTGAGGGGTTGCCTTTGTTTCAGCGGTTGCCTTAGTTTGTGAGTCTGTCTTAGTTTGAGGGGTTGCCTTAGTTTGAGCGGTTGACTTAGATTGAGGGGTTGCCTTTGTTTGAGCGGCTGCCTTAGTTTGAGGGGTTGCCTTAATTTGAGCGGTTTCCTTAGATTGAGGGGTTTCCTTAGTTTGAGCGGTTGCCTTAGTTTGAGGGGTTGCCTTAGTTTGAAGCTGCCTTAGTTTGAGGGGTTGCCTTAGTTTGAGGGGTTGCCTTAGTTTGAGGGGTTGCCTCAGTTTGAGCTGTTGCCTTACTATGTGGTGTTGCCTTAGTTTGAGTGGCTGCCTTAGTTTGAGGGGTTGCCTTAGTTTGAGCGGTTGCCTTAGTTTGAGCGGCTGCCTTAGTTTGAGCGGTTGCCTTAGTTTGAGCGGTTGCCTTAGTTTGAGGGATTGCCTTAGTTTGAGGGGTTGCCTTTGTTTGAGAGTCTGCCTTCGTTTGAGGGGTTGCCTTAGTTTGAGGGGCTGCCTTAGTTTGAGCGGTTGCCTTAGTTTGAGGGGCTGCCTTAGTTTGAGTGGTCGCCTTAGTTTGAGGGGCTGCCTTAATTTGAGCGGTTGCCTTAGTTTGAGAGTCTGCCTTAGTTTGAGGGGTTGCCTTAGTTTGAGCGGTTGCCTTCGTTTGACGGGTTGCCTTAGCTTGAGCGGTTGCCTTAGTTTGAGCAGCTGCCTTCGTTTGAGCGGTTGCCCAGGTTTGAGCGGCCGCTTTAGTTTGAGCGGCTGCCTTAGTTTGAGCAGCTGCCTTCGTTTGAGCGGTTGCCTAAGTTTGAGCGGCCGCCTTAGTTTGTGCGGCTGCCTTAGTTTGAGGGGTTGCCTCAGTTTGAGCGGTTGCCTAAGTTTGAGAGGCCGCCTTAGTTTGAGCGGCTGCCGTAGTTAGAGCGGTTGTCTTCGTTTGAGGTGTTGCCTTAGTTTGAGGGGCTGCTTTAGTTTGAGCTGTTGCCTTAGTTTGAGCGATTGCCTTAGTTAGATCGGTTGCCATAGTTTGAGGTGTTGCCTTAGTTTGAGGGGTTGCCTTAGTTTGAGGGGTTGCCTTAGTTTGAGCGGCTGCATGAGTTTGAGCGGCTGCCTTAGTTTGAGGGGCTGCCTTAGTTTGAGCGGTTGCCTTAGTTTGAGGGGTTGCCTTAGTTTGAGCGGTTGCCTTCGTTTGAGGGGTTGCCTTTGTTTGAGCGGCTGCCTTAGTTTGAGGGGTTGCCTTAGTTTGAGCGGTTGCCTTAGATTGAGGGGTTGCCTTAGTTTGAGCGGTTGCCTTAGTTTGAGGGGTTGCCTTAGTTTGAGAGGCTGCCTTAGTTTGAGGGGTTGCCTTAGTTTGAGGGGTTGCCTTAGTTTGAGGGGTTGCCTCAGTTTGAGCAGTTGCCTTACTTTGTGGGGTTGCCTTAGTTTGAGTGGTTGCCTTAGTTTGAGGGGTTGCCTTCGTTTGAGCGGTTGCCTTAGTTTGAGGGATTGCCTTACTTTGAGATGTTGCCATAGTTTGAGGCTTTGCGTTAGTTTGAGGGGCTGTCTTAGTTAGAGCAGTTGCCTTAGTTTGAGCTGTTCCTTTAGTTTGAGCTGTTGTGTGAGTTTGAGCGGTTGCCGTAGTTTGAGGGGCTGCCTTAGTTTGAGCGGTTGCCTTAGTTTGAGCAGTTGCCTCAGATTGAGGGGTTGCCTTTGTTTGAGCGGCTGCCTTAGTTTGAGGGGTTGCCTTAATTTGAGAGGTTTCCTTAGATTGAGGGGTTTTCTTAGTTTGAGCGGTTGCCTTAGTTTGAGGGGTTGCCTTAGTTTGAGAGGCTGCCTTAGTCTGAGGGGTTGCCTTAGTTTGAGGGGTTGCCTTAGTTTGAGGGGTTGCCTCAGTTTGAGCTGTTGCCTTACTTTGTGGTGTTGCCTTAGTTTGAGTGGCTGCCTTAGTTTGAGGGGTTGCCTTAGTTTGAGCGGTTGCCTTAGTTTGAGCGGCTGCCTTAGTTTGAGCGGTTGCCTTAGTTTGAGCGGTTGCCTTAGTTTGAGGGATTGCCTTAGTTTGAGGGGATGCCTTTGTTTGAGAGTCTGCCTTCGTTTGAGGGGTTGCCTTAGTTTGAGGGGCTGCCTTAGTTTGAGCGGTTGCCTTAGTTTGAGGGGCTGCCTTAGTTTGAGTGGTCGCCTTAGTTTGAGGGGCTGCCTTAATTTGAGCGGTTGCCTTAGTTTGAGAGTCTGCCTTAGTTTGAGGGGTTGCCTTAGTTTGAGCGGTTGCCTTCGTTTGACGGGTTGCCTTAGCTTGAGCGGTTGCCTTAGTTTGAGGTGTTGCCTTAGTTTGTGCGTTTGCCTTAGTTTGAGGGGATGCCTGAGTTTGAGTGGTTGCCTTAGATTGAGGGGCTGCCTTAGTTTGAGGGGTTGCCTTAGTTTGAGCGGCTGCCTTAGTTTGAGGGGTTTTAATAGTTTGAGCTGTTGCCTTAGTTTGATGGGATGCATTAGATTGAGCTGTTGCCTTAGTTTGAGGGGTTGCCTTACTTTGAGATGTTGCCATAGTTTGAGAGTCTGCCTTAGTTTGAGGGGTTGCCTTAGCTTGAGCGGTTGCCTTAGTTTGAGGGGTTGCCTTAGTTTGAGGGGGTGCCTTAGTTTGAGGGGCTGCCTTAGTTTGAGGGGTTGCCTTCGTTTGAGCGGTTGCCTTAGTTTGATGGGTTGCCTTAGTTTGAGCGGCTGCCTTAGTTTGAGCGGTTGCCTTCGTTTGAGGGGCTGACTTAGTTTGAGCGGTTGCCTTAGTTTGAGATGTTGCCATAGTTTGAGGGGTTGCGTTAGTTTGAGGGGCTGTCTTAGTTAGAGCAGTTGCCTTAGTTTGAGCTGTTCCTTTAGTTTGAGCTATTGTGTGAGTTTGAGCGGTTGCCTTAGTTTGAGGGGTTGCCTTAATTTGAGCGGTTGCCTTAGTTTGAGAGTCTGCCTTTGTTTGAGGGGTTGCCTTAGTTAGAGCGGTTGCTTTAGTTTGAGGGGTTGCCTTAGCTTGAGCGCTTGCCTTAGTTTGAGGGGTTGCCTTAGTTTGAGGGGGTGCCTTAGTTTGAGGGGCTGCCTTAGTTTGAGGGGTTGCCTTCGTTTGAGCGGTTGCCTTATTTTGATGGGTTGCCTCAGTTTGAGCGGCTGCCTTAGTTTGAGTGGTTGCCTTAGTTTGAGGGGCTGACTTAGTTTGAGCGGTTGCCTTAGTTTGAGGGGTTGCCTTTGTTTCAGCGGTTGCCTTAGTTTGTGAGTCTGTCTTAGTTTGAGGGGTTGCCTTAGTTTGAGCGGTTGACTTAGATTGAGGGGTTGCCTTTGTTTGAGCGGCTGCCTTAGTTTGAGGGGTTGCCTTAATTTGAGCGGTTTCCTTAGATTGAGGGGTTTCCTTAGTTTGAGCGGTTGCCTTAGTTTGAGGGGTTGCCTTAGTTTGAAGCTGCCTTAGTTTGAGGGGTTGCCATAGTTTGAGGGGTTGCGTTAGTTTGAGGGGCTGTCTTAGTTAGAGCAGTTGCCTTAGTTTGAGGAGGTGCCTTAGTTTGAGGGGCTGCCTTAGTTTGAGGGGTTGCCTTCGTTTGAGCGGTTGCCTTAGATTGAGGGGTTGCCTTAGTTTGAGCGGTTGCCTTAGTTTGAGGGGTTGCCTTAGTTTGAGAGGCTGCCTTAGTTTGAGGGGTTGCCTTAGTTTGAGGGGTTGCCTTAGTTTGAGGGGTTGCCTCAGTTTGAGCAGTTGCCTTACTTTGTGGGGTTGCCTTAGTTTGAGTGGTTGCCTTAGTTTGAGGGGTTGCCTTCGTTTGAGCGGTTGCCTTAGTTTGAGGGATTGCCTTACTTTGAGATGTTGCCATAGTTTGAGGCTTTGCGTTAGTTTGAGGGGCTGTCTTAGTTAGAGCAGTTGCCTTAGTTTGAGCTGTTCCTTTAGTTTGAGCTGTTGTGTGAGTTTGAGCGGTTGCCGTAGTTTGAGGGGCTGCCTTAGTTTGAGCGGTTGCCTTAGTTTGAGCAGTTGCCTCAGATTGAGGGGTTGCCTTTGTTTGAGCGGCTGCCTTAGTTTGAGGGGTTGCCTTAATTTGAGAGGTTTCCTTAGATTGAGGGGTTTTCTTAGTTTGAGCGGTTGCCTTAGTTTGAGGGGTTGCCTTAGTTTGAGAGGCTGCCTTAGTTTGAGGGGTTGCCTTAGTTTGAGGGGTTGCCTTAGTTTGAGGGGTTGCCTCAGTTTGAGCTGTTGCCTTACTTTGTGGTGTTGCCTTAGTTTGAGTGGCTGCCTTAGTTTGAGGGGTTGCCTTAGTTTGAGCGGTTGCCTTAGTTTGAGCGGCTGCCTTAGTTTGAGCGGTTGCCTTAGTTTGAGCGGTTGCCTTAGTTTGAGGGATTGCCTTAGTTTGAGGGGATGCCTTTGTTTGAGAGTCTGCCTTCGCTTGAGGGGTTGCCTTAGTTTGAGGGGCTGCCTTAGTTTGAGCGGTTGCCTTAGTTTGAGGGGCTGCCTTAGTTTGAGTGGTCGCCTTAGTTTGAGGGGCTGCCTTAATTTGAGCGGTTGCCTTAGTTTGAGAGTCTGCCTTAGTTTGAGGGGTTGCCTTAGTTTGAGCGGTTGCCTTCGTTTGACGGGTTGCCTTAGCTTGAGCGGTTGCCTTAGTTTGAGGTGTTGCCTTAGTTTGAGCGTTTGCCTTAGTTTGAGGGGATGCCTGAGTTTGAGTGGTTGCCTTAGATTGAGGGGCTGCCTTAGTTTGAGGGGTTGCCTTAGTTTGAGCGGCTGCCTTAGTTTGAGGGGTTTTAATAGTTTGAGCTGTTGCCTTAGTTTGATGGGATGCATTAGATTGAGCTGTTGCCTTAGTTTGAGGGGTTGCCTTACTTTGAGATGTTGCCATAGTTTGAGAGTCTGCCTTAGTTTGAGGGGTTGCCTTAGCTTGAGCGGTTGCCTTAGTTTGAGGGGTTGCCTTAGTTTGAGGGGGTGCCTTAGTTTGAGGGGCTGCCTTAGTTTGAGGGGTTGCCTTCGTTTGAGCGGTTGCCTTAGTTTGATGGGTTGCCTTAGTTTGAGCGGCTGCCTTAGTTTGAGCGGTTGCCTTCGTTTGAGGGGCTGACTTAGTTTGAGCGGTTGCCTTAGTTTGAGATGTTGCCATAGTTTGAGGGGTTGCGTTAGTTTGAGGGGCTGTCTTAGTTAGAGCAGTTGCCTTAGTTTGAGCTGTTCCTTTAGTTTGAGCTATTGTGTGAGTTTGAGCGGTTGCCTTAGTTTGAGGGGTTGCCTTAATTTGAGCGGTTGCCTTAGTTTGAGAGTCTGCCTTTGTTTGAGGGGTTGCCTTAGTTAGAGCGGTTGCTTTAGTTTGAGGGGTTGCCTTAGCTTGAGCGCTTGCCTTAGTTTGAGGGGTTGCCTTAGTTTGAGGGGGTGCCTTAGTTTGAGGGGCTGCCTTAGTTTGAGGGGTTGCCTTCGTTTGAGCGGTTGCCTTATTTTGATGGGTTGCCTCAGTTTGAGCGGCTGCCTTAGTTTGAGTGGTTGCCTTAGTTTGAGGGGCTGACTTAGTTTGAGCGGTTGCCTTAGTTTGAGGGGTTGCCTTTGTTTCAGCGGTTGCCTTAGTTTGTGAGTCTGTCTTAGTTTGAGGGGTTGCCTTAGTTTGAGCGGTTGACTTAGATTGAGGGGTTGCCTTTGTTTGAGCGGCTGCCTTAGTTTGAGGGGTTGCCTTAATTTGAGCGGTTTCCTTAGATTGAGGGGTTTCCTTAGTTTGAGCGGTTGCCTTAGTTTGAGGGGTTGCCTTAGTTTGAAGCTGCCTTAGTTTGAGGGGTTGCCATAGTTTGAGGGGTTGCGTTAGTTTGAGGGGCTGTCTTAGTTAGAGCAGTTGCCTTAGTTTGAGGAGGTGCCTTAGTTTGAGGGGCTGCCTTAGTTTGAGGGGTTGCCTTCGTTTGAGCGGTTGCCTTAGTTTGATGGGTTGCCTTAGTTTGAGCGGCTGCCTTAGTTTGAGCGGATGCCTTCGTTTGAGGGGCTGACTTAGTTTGAGCGGTTGCCTTAGTTTGAGGGGCTGACTTAGTTTGAGCGGTTGCCTTAGATTGAGGGGTTGCCTTTGTTTGAGCGGTTGCCTTAGTTTGTGAGTCTGCCTTAGTTTGAGCGGTTGCCTTAGTTTGAGGTGCTGCCTAAGTTTGAGGGGATGCCTTAGTTTGAGGGGATGCCTTAGTTTGAGCTGTTGCCTTAGTTTGAGCGGTTGCCTTAGTTTGAGCAGTTGCCTTTGTTGGCTTGGCTGCCTTAGTTTGAGCGGTGGCTTTAGTTTGAGTGGCCGCCTTAGTTAGAGCGGTTGCCTAAGTTTGAGCGGCTGCCTTAGTTTGAGCGGTTGCCTTCGTTTGAGCGTTTGCCTTAATTTGAGCGGTTGCCTAAGTTTGAGCGGCCGCCTTAGTTTGAGCGGCTGCCTTAATTTGAGCGGTTGCCTTAGTTTGAGCGGTTGCCTTGGTTTGAGCGGCTGCCTTAGTTTGAGCGGCTGCCTTAGTTTGAGCGGCTGCCTTCGTTTGAGCGGTTGCCTAATTTTGAGCGGCCGCCTTAGTTTGAGCGGTTGCCTTAGTTTGAGCGGCTGCCTTAGTTTGTGCGGCTGCCTTAGTTTGAGGGGATGCCTTAGTTTGAGCGGTTGCCTTAGTTTGAGGGGATGTCTTAGTTTGAGCGGTTGCCTTAGTTTGAGCGTTTGCCTTCGTTTGAGCGGTTGCCTTCGTTTGAGCGGCTGCCTTAGTTTGAGGGGATGCCTCAGTTTGAGCGGTTGCCTTAGTTTGAGGGGTTGCTTTAGTTGGAGCGGTTGCCTTAGTTTGAGTGGCTGCCTTTGTTTGAGGGGATGCCTTAGTTTGAGGGGATGCCTTGGTTTGATAGGTTGCCTTAGTTTGAGCGGTTGCCTTAGTTTGAGCAGTTGCCTTAGTTTGCTCGGCTGCCTTAGTTTGAGCGGTTGCCTTAGTTTGAGTGGCCGCCTTAGTTTGAGCGGTTGCCTTAGTTTGAGTTGCCGCCTTAGTTTGAGCGGCTGCCTTAGTTTGAGCTGTTGCCTTAGTTTGAGCGGCTGCCTTAGTTTGAGCTGTTGCCTTAGTTTGAGCGGTTGCCTAAGTTGGAGCGGCCGCCTTAGTTTGAGCGGCTACCTTAGTTTGAGCGGTTGCCTTAGTTTGTGCGGTTGCCTTAGTTTCAGGGGTTGCCTTAGTTTGAGCGGCTGCCTTAGTTTGAGGGGATGCCTTAGTTTGAGCGGTTGCCTTAGTTTGAGGGGATGCCTTAGTCTGAGCGGTTGCCTTAGTTTGAGGGGATGCCTTAGTTTGAGCGGTTGCCTTAGTTTGAGCGTTTGCCTTCGTTTGAGCGGTTGCCTTCGTTTGAGCGGCTGCCTTAGTTTGAGGGGATGCCTTAGTTTGAGCGGCTGCCTTAGTTTGAGGGGATGCCTTAGTTTGAGCGGTTGCCTTAATTTGAGCGGTTGCCTTAGTTTGAGCGGCCGCCTTAGTTTGAGCGGTTGCCTTACTTTGAGGGGATGCCTTAGTTTGTGCGGTTGCCTTAGTTTGAGCGGTTGCCTCAGTTTGAGCGGTTGCCTTAGTTTGAGCGGATGCCTTAGTTTGAGCGGTTGCCTTAGTTTGAGCGGTTGCCTTTTTTTGAGCGGTTGCCTAAGTTTGAGCGGCCGCCTTAGTTTGAGCGGCTGCCTTAGTTTGAGCGGTTGCCTTAGTTTGAGCGGTTGCCTTAGTTTGAGCGGGCGCCTTAGTTTGAGCGGCTGCCTTAGCTTGAGCGGTTGCCTAAGTTTGAGCCGCAGCCTTAGTTTGAGCGGCTGCCTTAGTTTGAGCGGTTGCCTTAGTTTGAGCGGTTGCCTTAGTTTGAGCGGCTGCCTAAGTTTGAGCGGCCGACTTAGTTTGAGCGGCTGCCTTATTTTGAGAGGCTGCCTTATTTTTAGAATATTACAGCGCAGTACAGGCCCTTCGGCCCTCGATGTTGCGCCGATCATCTGACCTACACTATTCCATTTACATCCATATGTCTATCCAATGACCACTTAAATGCCCTTAAAGTTGGCGAGTCTACTACTGTTGCAGGCAGGGCGTTCCACGCCCCTACTACTCTCTGCGTAAAGAAACTACCTCTGACATCTGTCCTATATCTTTCACCCCTCAACTTAAAGCTATGTCCCCTCGTGTTTGCCATCCTCATCCGAGGAAAAAGACTCTCACTATCCACCCTATCTAACCCTCTAATTATCTTGTATGTCTCTATTAAGTCACCTCTCCTCCTCCTTCTCTCTAACGAAAACAACCCCAAGTCCCTCAGCCTTTCCTCGTAAGACCTTCCTTCCATACCAGGCAACATCCTAGTAAATCTCCTCTGCACCCTTTCCAAAGCTTCGACATCCTTCCGATAATGCGGTGACCAGAACTGCACGCAATACTCCAGGTGCGGCCTCACCAGAGTTTTGTACAGCTGCATCATGACCCCGTGGCTCTGAAACTCGATCCTCCTACTAATAAAGGCTAACACACCATATGCCTTCTTAACAGCCCTATTAACCTGGGTAGCAACTTTCAGGGATTTATGTACCTGGATACCAAGATCTCTCTGCTCATCTACACTACCAAGAATCTTCCCATTAGCCCAGTACTCTGCATTGCTGTTACTCCTTCCAAAGTGAATCACCTCACACTTCTCCGCATTAAACTCCATTTGCCATCTCTCAGCCCAGCTCTGCAGCCTATCTATGTCCCTCTGTACCCTACAACACCCTTCGACACTATCCACAACTCCACCGACCTTCGTGTCATCCGCAAATTTACTAACCCACCCTTCTACACCCTCATCCAGGTCGTTTATAAAAATGACAAACAGCAGTGGCCCCAAAACAGAACCTTGCGGTACACCACTAGTAACTAAACTCCAGGATGAACATTTGCCATCAACCACCACCCTCTGTCTTCTTTCAGCTAGCCAATTTCTGATCCAAAGCTCTAAATCACCTTCAACCCCATACTTCCGTATTTTCTGCAATAGCCTACCGTGGGGAACCTTATCAAACGCCTTACTGAAATCCATATACACCACATCCACGGCTTTACCCTCATCCACCTGTTTGGTCACCTTCTCGAAAAACTCAATAAGGTTTGTGAGGCACGACCTACCTTTCACAAAACCGTGCTGACTATCGCAAATGAACTTATTCTTTTCAAGATGATTATAAATCCTGTCTCTTATAACCTTTTCCAACATTTTACCCACAACCGAAGTAAGGCTCACAGGTCTATAATTACCAGGGCTGTCTCTACTCCCCTTCTTGAACAAGGGGACAACATTTGCTATCCTCCAGTCCTCCGGCACTACTCCTGTCGACAATGACGACTTAAAGATCAACAACAACGGCTCTGCAATCTCCTCCCTGGCTTCCCAGAGAATCCTAGGATAAATCCCATCTGGCCCAGGGGACTTATCTATTTTCACTCTTTCCAAAATTGCTAACACCTCCTCCTTGTGAATCTCAATCCCATCTAGCCTAGTAGGCTGTATCTCAGTAATCTCCTCGGCAACATTTTCTTTCTCTACTGTAAATACTGACGAAAAATATTCATTTAACGCTTCCCCTATCTCCTCTGATTCCGCACACAACTTCCCACTACTATCCTTGATTGGCCCTGTTCTAACTCTTATCATTCGTTTATTCCTGATATACCTATAGAAAGCCTTAGGGTTTTCTTTGATCCTATCCGCCAATGACTTCTCGTGTCCTCTCCTTGCTCTTCTTAGCCCTCCCTTTAGATCCTTCCTGGCTAGCTTGTAACTCTCAAGCGCCCTAACTGAGCCTTCACGTCTCATCCTAACATAAGCCGCCCTCTTCCTCTTGACAAGCGCTTCAACTTCTTGAGTAAACCACGGCTCCCTCGCTCGACAACTTCCTCCCTGCCTGACAGGTACATACTTATCAAGGACACGCATTAGCTGCTCCTTGAATAAGCTCCACATTTCGTTTGTGCCCATCCCCTGCAGTTTCCTTCCCCATCCTACACATCCTAAATCTTGCCTAATCGCGTCATAATTTCCTTTCCCCCAGCTATAATTCTTGCCCTGCGGTATATACCTGTCCCTGCCCATCGCTAAGGTAAACCTAACCGAATTGTGATCACTATCGCCAAAGTGCTCACCTACATCTAAATCGAACACCTGGCCGGGTTCATTACCCAGTACCAAATCCAATGTGGCATCGCCCCTGGTTGGCCTGTCCACATACTGTGTCAGAAAACCCTCCTGCACACACTGGACAAAAACAGACCCATCTAAAGTACTCGAACTATAGTATTTCCAGTCAATATTTGGAAAGTTAAAGTCCCCCATAACCACTACCCTGTTACTCTCGCTCCTGTCGAGAATCATCTTCGCTATCCTTTCCTCTACATCTCTGGAACTATTCGGAGGTCTATAGAAAACTCCCAACAGGGTGACCTCTCCTCTCCTGTTTCTAACCTCGGCCCATACTACCTCAGTAGACGAGTCCTCAAACGTCCTTTCTGCCGCTGTAATACTTTCCTTGATTAACAATGCCACACCCCCCCTTCTTTTACCCTCTTCTCTGTTCTTTCTGAAACATCTAAATCCCGGAACCTGCAACATCCATTCCTGCCCCTGCTCTACCCATGTCTCCGAAATGGCCACAACATCAGGATCCCAGGTACCAACCCATGCTGCAAGCTCACCCACCTTATTCCGGATGCTCCTGGCGTTGAAGTAGACACACTTTAAACCAAGTTCTTGCTTGCCAGTGCCCTCTTGCGTCCCTGTAACCTTATCCCCTACCTCACTACTCTCAACATCCTGTACACTGGAACTACAATTTAGGTTCCCATTCCCCTGCTGATTTAGTTTAAACCCCCCCGAAGAGCACTAACAAATCTCCCCCCCAGGATATTGGTACCCCTCTGGTTCAGGTGAAGACCATCCTGTTTGTAGAGGTCCCACCTACCCCAGAAAGAGCCCCAATTATCCAGGAAACCAAAACCCTCCCTCCTACACCATCCCTGCAGCCACGTGTTCAACTCCTCTCTCTCCCTATTCCTCTCTTCGCTAGCACGTGGCACAGGCAACAACCCAGAGATAACAACTCTGGTTGTTCTCGCTCTAAGCTTCCACCCTAGCTCCCTGAATTTCTGCCTTAAATCCCCATCTCTCTTCCTACCTATGTCGTTGGTGCCTATGTGGACCACGACTTGGGGGTGCTCCCCCTCCCCCTTAAGGATCCCAAAAACACGATCGGAGACATCACGTACCCTGGCACCTGGGAGGCAACACACCAACCGTGAGTCTCTCTCGTTCCCACAGAACCTCCTATCTGTTCCCCTAACTATGGAGTCCCCAATGACTAATGCTCTGCTCCTCTTCCCTTTTCCCTTCTGAGCAACAGGGACAGACTCTGTGCCAGAGACCTGCACCCCATTGCTTACCCCTGGTAAGTCGTCCCCCCCAACAGTATCAAAAACGGTATACCTGTTGTTGAGGGAAACGGCCACAGGGGATCCCTGCACTGCCTGCTGGTTCCCTTTCCTTCCCCTGACGGTAACCCATCTACCTACTTCTTTTACCTGAGGTGTGACTGCCTCCCTATAACTCCTGTCAATAATCCCCTCCGCCTCCCGAATGATCCGAAGTTCATCCAGCTCCAGCTCCAGTTCCCTAACGCGGTCTGCGAGGAGCTGGAGTTGGGTGCACTTCCCGCAGATGCAGTCAGCAGGGACACTCTTGGCGACCCCTACCTCCCACATTCTGCAGGAGGAACATACAACTGCCTTTACCTCCATTCCCACTATTCTAGATTCCCAATAAATCTACTGAAAAACCAAACGAAAAAAAAAAAGTCAAAACTTGTTCGCTTAGCAATCCGACGGACTGAACTTTTTAAATAAAAAGCTTACCTTATCAACACACTAGAGTCCTTTTTTTTTTTGGTTAGAGGAGGAGGGTGGGTGGGAGACACTACACGTGTAGTGTCTCGGGTACTGCCACTGCCCAAATAAATAGTTTTCCCCTACCCAGCAGTCCCCGGTCCTCCGAAACAAAAAAGGGATTAACTTGTAACTTACTGAAATTGACCGCTCAGCTGAAAGTCCGCTCTGCACCCCGTTCTATCAAGGCTGCTCCTCGCAAAAGACAAAGATTTTAAAACTGCCCAAATAAATAGTTTTCCCCTACCCAGCAGTCCCCGGTCCTCCGAAACAAAAAAGGGATTAACTTGTAACTTTTGAGCGGCTGCCTTAGTTTGAGGGGCTGCCTTAGTTTGACCAGTTGCCTGAGTTTGAGGGGTTGCCTTAGTTTGAGGTGTTGCCTGAATTTGAAGGGTTGCCTTAGTTTGAGGGGTTGCCTTAGTTTGAGGTGATGCCTTCCTTTGAGGGGCTGCCTTAGTTTGATCTATTGCCTTAGTTTGACCAGTTGCCTTAGTTTGAGCGGCTGCCTTAGTTTGAGCGGTTGCCTTAGTTTGAGCGGTTGCCTTAGTTTGAGCGGCTGCCTAAGTTTGAGCGGCCGACTTAGTTTGAGCGGCTGCCTTATTTTGAGAGTCTGCCTTAGTTTGAGCGGCTGCCTTAGTTTGAGGGGCTGCCTTAGTTTGAGCAGTTGCCTGAGTTTGAGGGGATGCCTTAGTTTGAGGGGTTGCCTTAGTTTGAGGGGTTGCCTTAGTTTGAGGGGTTGCCTTCCTTTGAGCGGTTGCCTTTGTTGAGCGGCTGCCTTAGTTTGAGGGGCTGCCTTAGTTTGAGCGGTTGCCTTAATTTGAGGGGATGACTTAGTTTGAGGGGTTGCCTGAGTTTGAGGGGTTGCCTTAGTTTGAGCGTTTGCCTTAGTTTGAGGGGTTGCCTTAGTTTCAGGGTTTGCCTTCCTTTGAGCGGTTGCGTTAGTTTGAGGGGTTGCCTTAGCTTGAGCGGTTGCCTTATTTTGAGGGGTTGCTTTAGTTTGAGCGGTTGCCTTAGATTGAGGGGCTTCCATAGTTTGAGGGGTTGCCTTAGTTTGAGGGGTTGCCTTAGTTTGAGCGGCTGCCTTAGTTTGAGGGGTTGCCTTAGTTTGAGAGACTGCCTTAGTTTGAGCGTTTGCCTTAGTTTGAGGTGTTGCCTTGGTTTGAGCGGTTGCCTCAGTTTGAGCGGTTGCGTAAGTTTGTGCGGTTGCCTTAGTTTGAGCGGTTGCCTTTGTTTGAGGTGTTGCCTTAGTTTGAGGGGTTGCCTTAGTTTGAGAGTCTGCCTTAGTTCGAGCGGTTGCCTTAGTTTGAGGTGTTGCCTTAGTTTGAGCGGTTGCCTTAGGATGAGCGGCTGCCTTATTTCGAGAGGTTGCCTTAGTTTGAGGTGTTGCCTTAGTTTGAGCGGTTGCCTTAGTTTGAGCTGTTGCCCCAGTTTGAGGTGTTGCCTTATTTCGAGCGGTTGCCTTAGTTTGAGGTGTTGCCTTAGTTTGAGCGGTGCCTTAGTTTGAGGTGTTGCCTTAGTTTGCGGGGCTGCCTTAGTTTGAACAGTTGCCTTAGTTTGAGAGTCTGCCTTAGTTTGAGCGGTTGCCTTATTTTGAGCGGTTGCCTTATTTTGAGCTATTGCCTTAGTTTGAGGGCTTGCCTTAGTTTGAGGGGCTGCCTTAGTTTGAGCGGTTGCCTCAGTTAGAGCGGTTGTCTTAGTTTGAGGTGTTGCCTTAGTTTGAGGGGTTGCCTTAGTTTGAGGGGCTGCCTTAGTTTGAGTGGTGGCCTTAGTTAGCACCATTGTCTTAGTTTGAGGTGTTGCCTTAGTTTGAGGGGCTGCTTTAGTTTGAGCTGTTGCCTTAGTTTGAGGGGTTGCCTTAGTTTGAGCGGTTGCCTCAGTTTGAGGGGTTGCCTTAGTTTCAGGGTTTTCCTTCCTTTGAGCGGTTGCCTTAGTTTGAGGGGTTGCCTTAGCTTGAGCGGTTGCCTTATTTTGAGGGGTTGCTTTAGTTTGAGTGGTTCCCTTAGATTGAGGGGCTGCCATAGTTTGAGGGGTTGCCTTAGTTTGAGGGGTTGCCTTAGTTTGAGCGGCTGCCTTAGTTTGAGAGTCTGCCTTAGTTTGAGCGTTTGCCTTAGTTTGAGGTGTCGCCTTAGTTTGAGCGGTTGCCTTAGTTCGAGCAGTCGCCTTAGTTTGAGGTGTTGCCTTGGTTTGTGCGGTTGCCTTAGTTTGAGCGGTTGCCTTTGTTTGAGGTGTTGCCTTAGTTTGAGGGGTTGCCTTAGTTTGAGAGTCTGCCTTAGTTCGAGCGGTTGCCTTAGTTTGAGGTGTTGCCTTAGTTTGAGCGGTTGCCTTAGGATGAGCGGCTGCCTTATTTCGAGCGGTTGCCTTAGTTTGAGGTGTTGCCTTAGTTTGAGCGGTTGCCTTAGTTTGAGCTGCTGCCCTAGTTTGAGGTGTTGCCTTATTTCGAGCAGTTGCCTTAGTTTGAGGTGTTGCCTTAGTTTGAGCGGTTGCCTTAGTTTGAGGTGTTGCCTTAGTTTGAGGGGCTGCCTTAGTTTGAACGGTTGCCTTAGTTTGAGAGACTGCCTTAGTTTGAGCGGTTGGCTTATTTTGAGCGGTTGCCTTATTTTGAGCTATTGCCTTAGTTTGAGGGCTTGCCTTAGTTTGAGGTGCTGCCTTAGTTTGAGCGGTTGCCTTAGTTTGAGAGTCTGTCTTAGTTTGAGCGGTTGCCTCAGTTAGAGCGGTTGTCTTAGTTTGAGGTGTTGCCTTAGTTTGAGGGGTTGCCTTAGTTTGAGGGGCTGCCTTAGTTTGAGTGGTTGTCTTCCTTTGAGCGGTTGCCTTTGTTTGAGCGGCAGCCTTAGTTTGAGGGGCTGCCTTAGTTTGAGCGGTTGCCTTTGTTTGAGGGGATGCCTTAGTTTGAGGGGTTGCCTGAGTTTGAGGGGTTGCCTTAGTTTGAGCGGTTGCCTTAGTTTGAGGGGCTGCCTTAGTTTCAGGGGTTGCCTTCCTTTGAGCGGTTGCCTTAGTTTGAGGGGTTGCCTTCGCTTGAGCGGTTGCCTTAGTTTGAGCGGTTGCCTTACCTTGAGCGGTTGCCTTAGTTTGAGGGGTTGCTTTAGTTTGAGTGGTTGCCTTAGATTGAGGGGCTGCCATAGTTTGAGAGTCTGCCTTAGTTTGAGTGGTTGCCTTGGTTTGAGAGTCTGCCTTAATTTGAGGGGCTGCCTTGGTTTGAGCGGTTGCCTTAGTTTGAGGGGCTGCCTTAGTTGGAGCGGTTGCCTTAGTTTGAGGAGCTGCCTTAATTTGAGCGGTTTCCTTAGTTTGAGAGTCTGCCTTTGTTTGAGGGGTTGCCTTAGTTAGAGCAGTTGCCTTAGTTTGAGGGGTTGCCTTAGCTTGAGCGGTTGCCTTAGTTTGAGGGGTTGCCTTAGTTTGAGGGGGTGCGTTAGTTTGAGGGGCTGCCTTAGTTTGAGGGGTTGCCTTCGATTGAGCGGTTGCCTTAGTTTGATGGGTTGCCTTACTTTGAGCGGCTGCCTTAGTTTGAGCGGTTGCCTTAGTTTGAGGGGCTGACTTAGTTTGAGCAGTTGCCTTAGTTTGAGGGGTTGCCTTAGTTTGAGCGGTTGCCTTAGTTTGTGAGTCTGCCTTAGTTTGAGCGTTTGCCTTAGTTTGAGGTGTCTCCTTAGTTTGAGCGGTTGCCTTAGTTCGAGCAGTCGCCTTAGTTTGAGGTGTTGCCTTGGTTTGAGCGGTTGCCTCAGTTTGAGCGGTTGCCTTAGTTTGTGCGGTTGCCTTAGTTTGAGCGGTTGCCTTTGTTTGAGGTGTTGCCTTAGTTTGAGGGGTTGCCTTAGTTTGAGAGTCTGCCTTAGTTCGAGCGGTTGCCTTAGTTTGAGGTGTTGCCTTAGTTTGAGCGGTTGCCTTAGGATGAGCGGCTGCCTTATTTCGAGCGGTTGCCTTAGTTTGAGGTGTTGCCTTAGTTTGAGCTGTTGCCTTAGTTTGAGCTGTTGCCCTAGTTTGAGGTGTTGCCTTATTTCGAGCGGTTGCCTTAGTTTGAGGTGTTGCCTTAGTTTGAGCGGTTGCCTTAGTTTGAGGTGTTGCCTTAGTTTGAGGTGTTGCCTTATTTTGAGCGGTTGCCTCAGTTTGAGCGGTTTAGTTAATTTGTGCGGTTGCCTTAGTTTGAGCGGTTGCCTTTGTTTGAGGTGTTGCCTTAGTTTGAGGGGTTGCCTTAGTTTGAGAGTCTGCCTTAGTTCGAGCGGTTGCCTTAGTTTGAGGGGTTGCCTCAGTTTGAGCGGTTGCCTTAGAATGAGCGGCTGCCTTATTTCGAGCGGTTGCCTTCGTTTGAGGTGTTGCCTTAGTTTGAGCGGTTGCCTTAGTTTGAGGTGTTGCCTTAGTTTGAGGGGCTGCCTTAGTTTGAGGGGTTGCCTTAGTTTGAGCGGTTGCCTTACTTCGAGCGGTTGCCTTAGTTTGAGGTGTTGCCTTAGTTTGAGCGGTTGCCTCAGTTTGAGCGGTTGTCTTAGTTTGAGCTGTTGCTTTAGTTTGAGCGATTGCCTTTGTTTCAGGTGTTGTCTTAGTTTGATTGGTTGCCTTAGTTTGAGAGTCTGCCTTAGTTCGAGCAGTTGCCTGAGTTTAAGGGGTTGCCTTAGTTTGAGGGGTTGCCTGAGTTTGAGGGGTTGCCTTAATTTGATCTATTGCCTTAGTTTGAGGGGTTGCCTTAGTTTGAGCTATTGCCTTAGTTTGAGCGGTTGCCTCATTTTGATAGTCTGCCATAGTTTGAGCGGCTGCCTTAGTTTGAGCAGTTGCCTTAGTTTGTGGGGTTGCCTTAGTTTGAGCGGTTGCCTTAGTTTGAGCGGTTGCCTTAGTTCGAGCGGTTGCCTTCGTTTGAGGTGTTGCCTTATTTTGAGCGGTTGCCTCAGTTTGAGCGGTTTACTTAATTTGTGCGGTTGCCTTAGTTTGAGCGGTTGCCTTTGTTTGAGGTGTTGCCTTAGTTTGAGGGGTTGCCTTAGTTTGAGAGTCTGCCTTAGTTCGAGCGGTTGCCTTAGTTTGAGGGGTTGCCTCAGTTTGAGCGGTTGCCTTAGAATGAGCGGCTGCCTTATTTCGAGCGGTTGCCTTCGTTTGAGGTGTTGCCTTAGTTTGAGCGGTTGCCTTAGTTTGAGGTGTTGCCTTAGTTTGAGGGGCTGCCTTAGTTTGAGCGGTTGCCTTAGTTTGAGAATCTGCCATAGTTTGAGCGGTTGCCTTATTTTGAGCGGTTGCCTTATTTGGAGCTATTGCCTTAGTTTGAGGGGTTGCCTAAGTTTGAGGGGCTGCCTTAGTTTGAGCGGTTGCCTTAGTTTGAGAGTCTGCCTCAGTTTGAGCGGTTGCCTTAGTTAGAGCGGTTGTCTTTGTTTGAGGTGTTGCCTTAGTTTGAGGGGTTGCCTTAGTTTGAGGGGCTGCCTCAGTTTGAGTGGGTGCCTTAGTTAGAGCGGTTGTCTTAGTTTGAGGTGTTGCCTTAGTTTGAGGGGTTGCCATAGTTTGAGGGGTTGCCTTAGTTTGAGGGTTTTGCCTTAGTTTGAGCGGCTGCCTGAGTATGAGCGGCTGCCTTAGTTTGAGGGGTTGCCTTAGTTTGAGCGGTTGCCTTAGTTTGAGGGGTTGCCTTAGTTTGAGCGGTTGCCTCAGTTTGAGAGTCTGCCTTAGTTTGAGCGGCTGCCTTAGTTTGAGGGGCTGCCTTAGTTTGAGCAGTTGCCTGAGTTCGAGGGGATGCCTTCGTTTGGGGGGTTGCCTTAGTTTGAGGGGTTGCCTGAGTTTGAGCGGTTGCCTTTGTTTGAGCGGCTGCCTTAGTTTGAGGGGATGCCTTAGTTAGAGGGGTTCCCTGAGTTTGAGGGGTTGCCTTAGTTCGAGCGGTGGCCGTAGATTGAGGGGTTGCCTTAGTTTCAGGGTTTGCCTTCCTTTGAGCGGTTGCCTTAGTTTGAGAGGTAGCCTTAGCTTGAGCGGTTGCCTTAGTTTGAGGGGTTGCCTTTGCTTGAGCGGTTGCCTTAGTTTGAGGGGTTGCTTTAGTTTGAGTGGTTCCCTGAGATTGAGGGGCTGCCTTAGTTTGAGGGGTTGCCTTAGTTTGAGAGTCTGCCTTAGTTTGAGCGTTTGCCTTAGTTTGAGGTGTTGCCTTAGTTTGAGCGGTTGCCTTAGTTCGAGCAGTTGCCTTAGTTTGAGGTGTTGCCTTAGTTTGAGCGGTGCCTCAGTTTGAGCGGTTGCCTTAGTTTGAGGGGTTGCCTTAGTTTGAGCGGTTGCCTTTGTTTGAGGTGTTGTCTTAGTTTGACGGGTTGCCTTAGTTTGAGAGTCTGCCTTAGTTCGAGCGGTTGCCTTAGTTTGAGGGGTTGCCTTAGTTTGATGGGTTGCCTGAGTTTGAGGGGTTGCCTTAGTTTGAGGGGTTGCCTTAGTTTGAGGGGTTGCCTTAGTTTGAACGGTTGCCTTAGTTCGAGCGGTTGCCTTAGTTTGAGGTGTTGCCTTAGTTTGAGCGGTTGCCTCAGTTTGAGCGGTTGCCTTAGTTTGAGCGGTTGCCTTAGTTTGAGCGGTTGCCTTTGTTTCAGGTGTTGTCTTAGTTTGAGGGGTTGCCTTAGTTTGAGAGTCTGCCTTAGTTCGAGCAGTTGCCTGAGTTTGAGGGGTTGCCTTAGTTTGATGGATTGCCTCAGTTTGAGGGGTTGCCTGAGTTTGAGGGGTTGCCTTAGTTTGAGGGGTTGCCTCAGTTTCAGGGTTTGCCTTCCTTTGAGCGGTTGCCTTAGTTTGAGGGGTTGCCTTAGCTTGAGCGGTTGCCTGAGTTTGAGGGGTTGCCTCAGCTGGAGCGGTTGCCATTGTTTGAGGGGTTGCTTTAGTTTGAGGGGTCGCCTTAGATTGAGCTATTGCCTTAGTTTGAGCGGCTGCCTTAGTTTGAGGGGCTGCCTTAGTTTGAGCAGTTGCCTGAGTTTGAGGGGATGCCTTAGTTTGAGGGGTTGCCTTAGTTTGAGGATTTGCCTTCCTTTGAGCGGTTGCCTTTGTTGAGCGGCTGCCTTAGTTTGAGGGGCTGCCTTAGTTTGAGCGGTTGCCTTAGTTTGAGGGGATGCCTTAGTTTGAGGGGTAGCCTGAGTTTGAGGGGTTGCCTTAGTTTGAGCGTTTGCCTTAGTTTGAGGGGTTGCCTTAGCTTGAGCGGTTGCCTTAGTTTGAGCAGTTGCTTTAGTTTGAGTGGTTGCCTTAGATTGAGGGGCTGCCATAGTTTGAGGGGTTGCCTTAGTTTGAGGGGCTGCCTTAGTTTGAACAGTTGCCTTAGTTTGAGAGTCTGCCTTCGTTTGAGCGGTTGCCTTATTTTGAGCGGTTGCCTTATTTTGAGCTATTGCCTTAGTTTGAGGGCTTGCCTTAGTTTGAGGGGCTGCCTTAGTTTGAGCGGTTGCCTCAGTTAGAGCGGTTGTCTTAGTTTGAGGTGTTGCCTTAGTTTGAGGGGTTGCCTTAGTTTGAGGGGCTGCCTTAGTTTGAGTGGTTGCCTTAGTTAGCACCATTGTCTTAGTTTGAGGTGTTGCCTTAGTTTGAGGGGCTGCTTTAGTTTGAGCTGTTGCCTTAGTTTGAGGGGTTGCCTTAGTTTGAGCGGTTGCCTCAGTTTGAGGGGTTGCCTTAGTTTCAGGGTTTTCCTTCCTTTGAGCGGTTGCCTTAGTTTGAGGGGTTGCCTTAGCTTGAGCGGTTGCCTTATTTTGAGGGGTTGCTTTAGTTTGAGTGGTTGCCTTAGATTGAGGGGCTGCCATAGTTTGAGGGGTTGCCTTAGTTTGAGGGGTTGCCTTAGTTTGAGCGGCTGCCTTAGTTTGAGAGTCTGCCTTAGTTTGAGCGTTTGCCTTAGTTTGAGGTGTCGCCTTAGTTTGAGCGGTTGCCTTAGTTCGAGCAGTCGCCTTAGTTTGAGGTGTTGCCTTGGTTTGTGCGGTTGCCTTAGTTTGAGCGGTTGCCTTTGTTTGAGGTGTTGCCTTAGTTTGAGGGGTTGCCTTAGTTTGAGAGTCTGCCTTAGTTCGAGCGGTTGCCTTAGTTTGAGGTGTTGCCTTAGTTTGAGCGGTTGCCTTAGGATGAGCGGCTGCCTTATTTCGAGCGGTTGCCTTAGTTTGAGGTGTTGCCTTAGTTTGAGCGGTAGCCTTAGTTTGAGCTGCTGCCCTAGTTTGAGGTGTTGCCTTATTTCGAGCGGTTGCCTTAGTTTGAGGTGTTGCCTTAGTTTGAGCGGTTGCCTTAGTTTGAGGTGTTGCCTTAGTTTGAGGGGCTGCCTTAGTTTGAACGGTTGCCTTAGTTTGAGAGACTGCCTTAGTTTGAGCGGTTGGCTTATTTTGAGCGGTTGCCTTATTTTGAGCTATTGCCTTAGTTTGAGGGCTTGCCTTAGTTTGAGGGGCTGCCTTAGTTTGAGCGGTTGCCTTAGTTTGAGAGTCTGTCTTAGTTTGAGCGGTTGCCTCAGTTAGAGCGGTTGTCTTAGTTTGAGGTGTTGCCTTAGTTTGAGGGGTTGCCTTAGTTTGAGGGGCTGCCTTAGTTTGAGGGGCTGCCTTAGTTTGAGCGGTTGCCTTTGTTTGAGGGGATGCCTTAGTTTGAGGGGTTGCCTGAGTTTGAGGGGTTGCCTTAGTTTGAGCGGTTGCCTTAGTTTGAGGGGCTGCCTTAGTTTGAGGGGTTGCCTTCCTTTGAGCGGTTGCCTTAGTTTGAGGGGTTGCCTTCGCTTGAGCGGTTGCCTTAGTTTGAGCGGTTGCCTTACCTTGAGCGGTTGCCTTAGTTTGAGGGGTTGCTTTAGTTTGAGTGGTTGCCTTAGATTGAGGGGCTGCCATAGTTTGAGAGTCTGCCTTAGTTTGAGTGGTTGCCTTGGTTTGAGAGTCTGCCTTAATTTGAGGGGCTGCCTTGGTTTGAGCGGTTGCCTTAGTTTGAGGGGCTGCCTTAGTTGGAGCGGTTGCCTTAGTTTGAGGAGCTGCCTTAATTTGAGCGGTTTCCTTAGTTTGAGAGTCTGCCTTTGTTTGAGGGGTTGCCTTAGTTAGAGCAGTTGCCTTAGTTTGAGGGGTTGCCTTAGCTTGAGCGGTTGCCTTAGTTTGAGGGGTTGCCTTAGTTTGAGGGGGTGCGTTAGTTTGAGGGGCTGCCTTAGTTTGAGGGGTTGCCTTCGATTGAGCGGTTGCCTTAGTTTGATGGGTTGCCTTACTTTGAGCGGCTGCCTTAGTTTGAGCGGTTGCCTTAGTTTGAGGGGCTGACTTAGTTTGAGCAGTTGCCTTAGTTTGAGGGGTTGCCTTAGTTTGAGCGGTTGCCTTAGTTTGTGAGTCTGCCTTAGTTTGAGCGTTTGCCTTAGTTTGAGGTGTCTCCTTAGTTTGAGCGGTTGCCTTAGTTCGAGCAGTCGCCTTAGTTTGAGGTGTTGCCTTGGTTTGAGCGGTTGCCTCAGTTTGAGCGGTTGCCTCAGTTTGTGCGGTTGCCTTAGTTTGAGCGGTTGCCTTTGTTTGAGGTGTTGCCTTAGTTTGAGGGGTTGCCTTAGTTTGAGAGTCTGCCTTAGTTCGAGCGGTTGCCTTAGTTTGAGGTGTTGCCTTAGTTTGAGCGGTTGCCTTAGGATGAGCGGCTGCCTTATTTCGAGCGGTTGCCTTAGTTTGAGGTGTTGCCTTAGTTTGAGCTGTTGCCTTAGTTTGAGCTGTTGCCCTAGTTTGAGGTGTTGCCTTATTTCGAGCGGTTGCCTTAGTTTGAGGTGTTGCCTTAGTTTGAGCGGTTGCCTTAGTTTGAGGTGTTGCCTTAGTTTGAGGTGTTGCCTTATTTTGAGCGGTTGCCTCAGTTTGAGCGGTTTACTTAATTTGTGCGGTTGCCTTAGTTTGAGCGGTTGCCTTTGTTTGAGGTGTTGCCTTAGTTTGAGGGGTTGCCTTAGTTTGAGAGTCTGCCTTAGTTCGAGCGGTTGCCTTAGTTTGAGGGGTTGCCTCAGTTTGAGCGGTTGCCTTAGAATGAGCGGCTGCCTTATTTCGAGCGGTTGCCTTCGTTTGAGGTGTTGCCTTAGTTTGAGCGGTTGCCTTAGTTTGAGGTGTTGCCTTAGTTTGAGGGGCTGCCTTAGTTTGAGGTGTTGCCTTAGTTTGAGCGGTTGCCTCAGTTTGAGCGGTTGTCTTAGTTTGAGCGGTTGCTTTAGTTTGAGCGATTGCCTTTGTTTCAGGTGTTGTCTTAGTTTGAGGGGTTGCCTTAGTTTGAGAGTCTGCCTTAGTTCGAGCAGTTGCCTGAGTTTAAGGGGTTGCCTTAGTTTGAGGGGTTGCCTTAGTTTGAGGGGTTGCCTTAGTTTGAGCTATTGCCTTAGTTTGAGCGGTTGCCTCATTTTGATAGTCTGCCATAGTTTGAGCGGCTGCCTTAGTTTGAGCAGTTGCCTTAGTTTGTGGGGTTGCCTTAGTTTGAGCGGTTGCCTTAGTTTGAGCGGTTGCCTTAGTTCGAGCGGTTGCCTTCGTTTGAGGTGTTGCCTTATTTTGAGCGGTTGCCTCAATTTGAGCGGTTTACTTAATTTGTGCGGTTGCCTTAGTTTGAGCGGTTGCCTTTGTTTGAGGTGTTGCCTTAGTTTGAGGGGTTGCCTTAGTTTGAGAGTCTGCCTTAGTTCGAGCGGTTGCCTTAGTTTGAGGGGTTGCCTCAGTTTGAGCGGTTGCCTTAGAATGAGCGGCTGCCTTATTTCGAGCGGTTGCCTTCGTTTGAGGTGTTGCCTTAGTTTGAGCGGTTGCCTTAGTTTGAGGTGTTGCCTTAGTTTGAGGGGCTGCCTTAGTTTGAGCGGTTGCCTTAGTTTGAGAATCTGCCATAGTTTGAGCGGTTGCCTTATTTTGAGCGGTTGCCTTATTTGGAGCTATTGCCTTAGTTTGAGGGGTTGCCTAAGTTTGAGGGGCTGCCTTAGTTTGAGCGGTTGCCTTAGTTTGAGAGTCTGCCTCAGTTTGAGCGGTTGCCTTAGTTAGAGCGGTTGTCTTTGTTTGAGGTGTTGCCTTAGTTTGAGGGGTTGCCTTAGTTTGAGGGGCTGCCTCAGTTTGAGTGGGTGCCTTAGTTAGAGCGGTTGTCTTAGTTTGAGGTGTTGCCTTAGTTTGAGGGGTTGCCATAGTTTGAGGGGTTGCCTTAGTTTGAGGGGTTGCCTTAGTTTGAGCGGCTGCCTGAGTATGAGCGGCTGCCTTAGTTTGAGGGGTTGCCTTAGTTTGAGCGGTTGCCTTAGTTTGAGGGGTTGCCTTAGTTTGAGCGGTTGCCTCAGTTTGAGAGTCTGCCTTAGTTTGAGCGGCTGCCTTAGTTTGAGGGGCTGCCTTAGTTTGAGCAGTTGCCTGAGTTCGAGGGGATGCCTTCGTTTGGGGGGTTGCCTTAGTTTGAGGGGTTGCCTGAGTTTGAGCGGTTGCCTTTGTTTGAGCGGCTGCCTTAGTTTGAGGGGATGCCTTAGTTAGAGGGGTTCCCTGAGTTTGAGGGGTTGCCTTAGTTCGAGCGGTGGCCGTAGATTGAGGGGTTGCCTTAGTTTCAGGGTTTGCCTTCCTTTGAGCGGTTGCCTTAGTTTGAGAGGTAGCCTCAGCTTGAGCGGTTGCCTTAGTTTGAGGGGTTGCCTTTGCTTAAGCGGTTGCCTTAGTTTGAGGGGTTGCTTTAGTTTGAGTGGTTCCCTGAGATTGAGGGGCTGCCTTAGTTTGAGGGGTTGCCTTAGTTTGAGAGTCTGCCTTAGTTTGAGCGTTTGCCTTAGTTTGAGGTGTTGCCTTAGTTTGAGCGGTTGCCTTAGTTCGAGCAGTTGCCTTAGTTTGAGGTGTTGCCTTAGTTTGAGCGGTGCCTCAGTTTGAGCGGTTGCCTTAGTTTGAGCGGTTGCCTTAGTTCGAGCGGTTGCCTTAGTTTGAGGGGTTGCCTTAGTTTGAGGGGTTGCCTGAGTTTGAGGGGTTGCCTTAGTTTGAGGGGTTGCCTTAGTTTGAGGGGTTGCCTTAGTTTGAACGGTTGCCTTAGTCCGAGCGGTTGCCTTAGTTTGAGGTGTTGCCTTAGTTTGAGCGGTTGCCTCAGTTTGAGCGGTTGCCTTAGTTTGAGCGGTTGCCTTAGTTTGAGCGGTTCCCTTTGTTTCAGGTGTTGTCTTAGTTTGAGGGGTTGCCTTAGTTTGAGGATTTGCCTTCCTTTGAGCGGTTGCCTTTGTTGAGCGGCTGCCTTAGTTTGAGGGGCTGCCTTAGTTTGAGCGGTTGCCTTAGTTTGAGGGGATGCCTTAGTTTGAGGGGTAGCCTGAGTTTGAGGGGTTGCCTTAGTTTGAGCTTTTGCCTTAGTTTGAGGGGTTGCCTTAGCTTGAGCGGTTGCCTTAGTTTGAGCAGTTGCTTTAGTTTGAGTGGTTGCCTTAGATTGAGGGGCTGCCATAGTTTGAGGGGTTGCCTTAGTTTGAGGGGTTGCCTTAGTTTGAGCGGCTGCCTTACTTTGAGGGGTTGCCTTAGTTTGAGAGTCTGCCTTAGTTTGAGCGTTTGCCTTAGTTTGAGGTGTTGCCTTAGATTGAGCGGTTGCCTTAATTTGTGCGGTTGCCTTCGTTTGAGCTGTTGCCTTTGTTTGAGGTGTTGCCTTAGTTTGAGGGGTTGCCTTAGTTTGAGAGTCTGCCTTAGTTCGAGCGGTTGCCTTAGTTTGAGGGGTTGCCTCAGTTTGAGCGGTTGCCTTAGTATGAGCGGATGCCTTATTTCGAGCGGTTGCCTTAGTTTGAGGTGTTGCCTTAGTTTGAGCGGTTGCCTTAGTTTGAGGTGTTGCCTTAGTTTGAGGGGCTGCCTTAGTTTGAGCGGTTGCCTTAGTGTGAGAATCTGCCATAGTTTGAGCGGTTGCCTTATTTTGAGCGGTTACCTTATTTTGAGCTATTGCCTTAGTTTGAGGGGTTGCCTTAGATTGAGGGGCTGCCTTAGTTTGAGCGGTTGCCTTAGTTTGAGAGTCTGCCTCAGTTTGAGCGGTTGCCTTAGTGAGAGCGGTTGTCTTAGTTTGAGGTGTTGCCTTAGTTTGAGGGGTTGCCTTAGTTTGAGGGGCTGCCTTAGTTTGAGGTGTTGCCTTAGTTAGAGCGGTTGTCTTAGTTTGAGGTGTTGCCTTAGTTTGAGGGGCTGCTTTAGTTTGAGCTATTGCCTTAGTTTGAGCGGTTGCCTTAGTTAGAGCGGTTGCCTTAGTTTGAGGTGTTGCCTTAGTTTGAGGGGTTGCCATAGTTTGAGGCGTTGCCTTAGTTTGAGGGGTTGCCTTAGTTTGAGCGGCTGCCTGAGTATGAGCGGCTGCCTTAGTTTTGGGGGTTGCCTTAGTTTGAGCGGTTGCCTTAGTTTGAGGGGTTGCCTTAGTTTGAGCGGTTGCCTCAGTTTGAGAGTCTGCCTTAGTTTGAGCGGCTGCCTTAGTTTGAGGGTCTGCCTTAGTTTGAGCAGTTGCCTGAGTTTGAGGGGATGCCTTCTTTTGGGGGGTTGCCTTAGTTTGAGGGGTTGCCTGAGTTTGAGGGGTTGCCTGAGTTTGAGGGGTTGCCTTAGTCTGAGGGGTTGCCTTCCTTTGAGCGGTTGCCTTTGTTTGAGCGGCTGCCTTAGTTTGAGGGGATGCCTTAGTTAGAGGGGTTCCCTGAGTTTGAGGGGTTGCCTTAGTTTGAGCGGTGGCCGTAGTTTGTGGGGTTGCCTTAGTTTCAGGGTTTGCCTTCCTTTGAGCGGCTGCCTTAGTTTGAGAGGTTGCCTTCGCTTGAGCGGTTGCCTTAGTTTGAGGGGCTGCCATAGTTTGAGTGGTTGCCTTAGTTTGAGGGGTTGCCTTAGTTTGAGCGGCTGCCTTAGTTTGAGGGGTTGCCTTAGTTTGAGAGTCTGCCGTAGTTTGAGCGTTTGCCTTAGTTTGAGGTGTTGCCTTCGTTTGAGCGGTTGCCTTAGTTCGAGCGGTTGCCTTAGTTTGAGGGGTTGCCTTAGTTTGAGAGTCTGCCGTAGTTAGAGCGGTTGCCTTAGTTTGAGGTGTTGCCTTAGTTTGAGCGGTTGCCTCAGTTTGAGCGGTTGCCTTAGTTTGAGCAGTTGCCTTAGTTTGAGCGGTTGCCTTTGTTTGAGGTATTGTCTTAGTTTGAGGGGTTGCCTCAGTTTGAGACTCTGCCTTAGTTCGAGCGGTTGCCTTAGTTTGCGGGGTTGCCTTAGTTTGAGGGGTTGCCTGAGTTTGAGGGGTTGCCTGAGTTTGAGGGGTTGCCTTAGTTTGAGGGGTTGCCTTAGTTTGAGGGGTTGCCTTAGTTTGAGCGGTTGCCTTAGTTCGAGCGGTTGCCTTAGTTTGAGGTGTTGCCTTAGATTGAGCGGTTGCCTCAGTTTGAGCGGTTGCCTTAGTTTGAGCGGTTGCCTTAGTTTGAGCGATTGCCTTTGTTTCAGGTGTTGTCTTAGTTTGAGGGGTTGCCTTAGTTTGAGGGGTTGCCTTAGTTTGAGCGGTTGCCTCAGTTTGAGCGGTTGTCTTAGTTTGAGCGGTTGCTTTAGTTTGAGCGATTGCCTTTGTTTCAGGTGTTGTCTTAGTTTGAGGTGTTGCCTTAGTTTGAGGGGTTGCCTTAGTTTGAGGGGCTGCCTTAGTTTGAGTGGTTGCCTTAGTTAGCACCATTGTCTTAATTTGAGGTGTTGCCTTAGTTTGAGGGGCTGCTTTAGTTTGAGCTGTTGCCTTAGTTTGAGGGGTTGCCTTAGTTTGAGCGGTTGCCTCAGTTTGAGGGGTTGCCTTAGTTTCAGGGTTTTCCTTCCTTTGAGCGGTTGCCTTAGTTTGAGGGGTTGCCTTAGCTTGAGCGGTTGCCTTATTTTGAGGGGTTGCTTTAGTTTGAGTGGTTCCCTTAGATTGAGGGGCTGCCATAGTTTGAGGGGTTGCCTTAGTTTGAGGGGTTGCCTTAGTTTGAGCGGCTGCCTTAGTTTGAGAGTCTGCCTTAGTTTGAGCGTTTGCCTTAGTTTGAGGTGTCGCCTTAGTTTGAGCGGTTGCCTTAGTTCGAGCAGTCGCCTTAGTTTGAGGTGTTGCCTGGGTTTGAGCGGTTGCCTCAGTTTGAGCAGTTGCCTTAGTTTGTGCGGTTGCCTTAGTTTGAGCGGTTGCCTTTGTTTGAGGTGTTGCCTTAGTTTGAGGGGTTGCCTTAGTTTGAGAGTCTGCCTTAGTTCGAGCGGTTGCCTTAGTTTGAGGTGTTGCCTTAGTTTGAGCGGTTGCCTTAGGATGAGCGTCTGCCTTATTTCGAGCGGTTGCCTTAGTTTGAGGTGTTGCCTTAGTTTGAGCGGTTGCCTTAGTTTGAGGTGTTGCCTTAGTTTGAGCGGTTGCCTTAGGATGAGCGGCTGCCTTATTTCGAGCGGTTGCCTTAGTTTGAGGGGCTGCCTTAGTTTGAACGGTTGCCTTAGTTTGAGAGACTGCCTTAGTTTGAGCGGTTGGCTTATTTTGAGCGGTTGCCTTATTTTAAGCTATTGCCTTAGTTTGAGGGCTTGCCTTAGTTTGAGGGGCTGCCTTAGTTTGAGCGGTTGCCTTAGTTTGAGAGTCTGTCTTAGTTTGAGCGGTTGCCTCAGTTAGAGCGGTTGTCTTAGTTTGAGGTGTTGCCTTAGTTTGAGGGGTTGCCTTAGTTTGAGGGGCTGCCTTAGTTTGAGTGGTTGTCTTCCTTTGAGCGGTTGCCTTTGTTTGAGCGGCAGCCTTAGTTTGAGGGGCTGCCTTAGTTTGAGCGGTTGCCTTTGTTTGAGGGGATGCCTTAGTTTGAGGGGTTGCCTGAGTTTGAGGGGTTGCCTTAGTTTGAGCGGTTGCCTTAGTTTGAGGGGCTGCCTTAGTTTGAGGGGTTGCCTTCCTTTGAGCGGTTGCCTTAGTTTGAGGGGTTGCCTTCGCTTGAGCGGTTGCCTTAGTTTGAGCGGTTGCCTTACCTTGAGCGGTTGCCTTAGTTTGAGGGGTTGCTTTAGTTTGAGTGGTTGCCTTAGATTGAGGGGCTGCCATAGTTTGAGAGTCTGCCTTAGTTTGAGTGGTTGCCTTGGTTTGAGAGTCTGCCTTAATTTGAGGGGCTGCCTTGGTTTGAGCGGTTGCCTTAGTTTGAGGGGCTGCCTTAGTTGGAGCGGTTGCCTTAGTTTGAGGAGCTGCCTTAATTTGAGCGGTTTCCTTAGTTTGAGAGTCTGCCTTTGTTTGAGGGGTTGCCTTAGTTAGAGCAGTTGCCTTAGTTTGAGGGGTTGCCTTAGCTTGAGCGGTTGCCTTAGTTTGAGGGGTTGCCTTAGTTTGAGGGGGTGCGTTAGTTTGAGGGGCTGCCTTAGTTTGAGGGGTTGCCTTCGATTGAGCGGTTGCCTTAGTTTGATGGGTTGCCTTACTTTGAGCGGCTGCCTTAGTTTGAGCGGTTGCCTTAGTTTGAGGGGCTGACTTAGTTTGAGCAGTTGCCTTAGTTTGAGGGGTTGCCTTAGTTTGAGCGGTTGCCTTAGTTTGTGAGTCTGCCTTAGTTTGAGCGTTTGCCTTAGTTTGAGGTGTCTCCTTAGTTTGAGCGGTTGCCTTAGTTCGAGCAGTCGCCTTAGTTTGAGGTGTTGCCTTGGTTTGAGCGGTTGCCTCAGTTTGAGCGGTTGCCTCAGTTTGTGCGGTTGCCTTAGTTTGAGCGGTTGCCTTTGTTTGAGGTGTTGCCTTAGTTTGAGGGGTTGCCTTAGTTTGAGAGTCTGCCTTAGTTCGAGCGGTTGCCTTAGTTTGAGGTGTTGCCTTAGTTTGAGCGGTTGCCTTAGGATGAGCGGCTGCCTTATTTCGAGCGGTTGCCTTAGTTTGAGGTGTTGCCTTAGTTTGAGCTGTTGCCTTAGTTTGAGCTGTTGCCCTAGTTTGAGGTGTTGCCTTATTTCGAGCGGTTGCCTTAGTTTGAGGTGTTGCCTTAGTTTGAGCGGTTGCCTTAGTTTGAGGTGTTGCCTTAGTTTGAGGTGTTGCCTTATTTTGAGCGGTTGCCTCAGTTTGAGCGGTTTACTTAATTTGTGCGGTTGCCTTAGTTTGAGCGGTTGCCTTTGTTTGAGGTGTTGCCTTAGTTTGAGGGGTTGCCTTAGTTTGAGAGTCTGCCTTAGTTCGAGCGGTTGCCTTAGTTTGAGGGGTTGCCTCAGTTTGAGCGGTTGCCTTAGAATGAGCGGCTGCCTTATTTCGAGCGGTTGCCTTCGTTTGAGGTGTTGCCTTAGTTTGAGCGGTTGCCTTAGTTTGAGGTGTTGCCTTAGTTTGAGGGGCTGCCTTAGTTTGAGGTGTTGCCTTAGTTTGAGCGGTTGCCTCAGTTTGAGCGGTTGTCTTAGTTTGAGCGGTTGCTTTAGTTTGAGCGATTGCCTTTGTTTCAGGTGTTGTCTTAGTTTGAGGGGTTGCCTTAGTTTGAGAGTCTGCCTTAGTTCGAGCAGTTGCCTGAGTTTAAGGGGTTGCCTTAGTTTGAGGGGTTGCCTTAGTTTGAGGGGTTGCCTTAGTTTGAGCTATTGCCTTAGTTTGAGCGGTTGCCTCATTTTGATAGTCTGCCATAGTTTGAGCGGCTGCCTTAGTTTGAGCAGTTGCCTTAGTTTGTGGGGTTGCCTTAGTTTGAGCGGTTGCCTTAGTTTGAGCGGTTGCCTTAGTTCGAGCGGTTGCCTTCGTTTGAGGTGTTGCCTTATTTTGAGCGGTTGCCTCAGTTTGAGCGGTTTACTTAATTTGTGCGGTTGCCTTAGTTTGAGCGGTTGCCTTTGTTTGAGGTGTTGCCTTAGTTTGAGGGGTTGCCTTAGTTTGAGAGTCTGCCTTAGTTCGAGCGGTTGCCTTAGTTTGAGGGGTTGCCTCAGTTTGAGCGGTTGCCTTAGAATGAGCGGCTGCCTTATTTCGAGCGGTTGCCTTCGTTTGAGGTGTTGCCTTAGTTTGAGCGGTTGCCTTAGTTTGAGGTGTTGCCTTAGTTTGAGGGGCTGCCTTAGTTTGAGCGGTTGCCTTAGTTTGAGAATCTGCCATAGTTTGAGCGGTTGCCTTATTTTGAGCGGTTGCCTTATTTGGAGCTATTGCCTTAGTTTGAGGGGTTGCCTAAGTTTGAGGGGCTGCCTTAGTTTGAGCGGTTGCCTTAGTTTGAGAGTCTGCCTCAGTTTGAGCGGTTGCCTTAGTTAGAGCGGTTGTCTTTGTTTGAGGTGTTGCCTTAGTTTGAGGGGTTGCCTTAGTTTGAGGGGCTGCCTCAGTTTGAGTGGGTGCCTTAGTTAGAGCGGTTGTCTTAGTTTGAGGTGTTGCCTTAGTTTGAGGGGTTGCCATAGTTTGAGGGGTTGCCTTAGTTTGAGGGGTTGCCTTAGTTTGAGCGGCTGCCTGAGTATGAGCGGCTGCCTTAGTTTGAGGGGTTGCCTTAGTTTGAGCGGTTGCCTTAGTTTGAGGGGTTGCCTTAGTTTGAGCGGTTGCCTCAGTTTGAGAGTCTGCCTTAGTTTGAGCGGCTGCCTTAGTTTGAGGGGCTGCCTTAGTTTGAGCAGTTGCCTGAGTTCGAGGGGATGCCTTCGTTTGGGGGGTTGCCTTAGTTTGAGGGGTTGCCTGAGTTTGAGCGGTTGCCTTTGTTTGAGCGGCTGCCTTAGTTTGAGGGGATGCCTTAGTTAGAGGGGTTCCCTGAGTTTGAGGGGTTGCCTTAGTTCGAGCGGTGGCCGTAGATTGAGGGGTTGCCTTAGTTTCAGGGTTTGCCTTCCTTTGAGCGGTTGCCTTAGTTTGAGAGGTAGCCTCAGCTTGAGCGGTTGCCTTAGTTTGAGGGGTTGCCTTTGCTTGAGCGGTTGCCTTAGTTTGAGGGGTTGCTTTAGTTTGAGTGGTTCCCTGAGATTGAGGGGCTGCCTTAGTTTGAGGGGTTGCCTTAGTTTGAGAGTCTGCCTTAGTTTGAGCGTTTGCCTTAGTTTGAGGTGTTGCCTTAGTTTGAGCGGTTGCCTTAGTTCGAGCAGTTGCCTTAGTTTGAGGTGTTGCCTTAGTTTGAGCGGTGCCTCAGTTTGAGCGGTTGCCTTAGTTTGAGCGGTTGCCTTAGTTCGAGCGGTTGCCTTAGTTTGAGGGGTTGCCTTAGTTTGAGGGGTTGCCTGAGTTTGAGGGGTTGCCTTAGTTTGAGGGGTTGCCTTAGTTTGAGGGGTTGCCTTAGTTTGAACGGTTGCCTTAGTCCGAGCGGTTGCCTTAGTTTGAGGTGTTGCCTTAGTTTGAGCGGTTGCCTCAGTTTGAGCGGTTGCCTTAGTTTGAGCGGTTGCCTTAGTTTGAGCGGTTCCCTTTGTTTCAGGTGTTGTCTTAGTTTGAGGGGTTGCCTTAGTTTGAGGATTTGCCTTCCTTTGAGCGGTTGCCTTTGTTGAGCGGCTGCCTTAGTTTGAGGGGCTGCCTTAGTTTGAGCGGTTGCCTTAGTTTGAGGGGATGCCTTAGTTTGAGGGGTAGCCTGAGTTTGAGGGGTTGCCTTAGTTTGAGCTTTTGCCTTAGTTTGAGGGGTTGCCTTAGCTTGAGCGGTTGCCTTAGTTTGAGCAGTTGCTTTAGTTTGAGTGGTTGCCTTAGATTGAGGGGCTGCCATAGTTTGAGGGGTTGCCTTAGTTTGAGGGGTTGCCTTAGTTTGAGCGGCTGCCTTACTTTGAGGGGTTGCCTTAGTTTGAGAGTCTGCCTTAGTTTGAGCGTTTGCCTTAGTTTGAGGTGTTGCCTTAGATTGAGCGGTTGCCTTAATTTGTGCGGTTGCCTTCGTTTGAGCTGTTGCCTTTGTTTGAGGTGTTGCCTTAGTTTGAGGGGTTGCCTTAGTTTGAGAGTCTGCCTTAGTTCGAGCGGTTGCCTTAGTTTGAGGGGTTGCCTCAGTTTGAGCGGTTGCCTTAGTATGAGCGGATGCCTTATTTCGAGCGGTTGCCTTAGTTTGAGGTGTTGCCTTAGTTTGAGCGGTTGCCTTAGTTTGAGGTGTTGCCTTAGTTTGAGGGGCTGCCTTAGTTTGAGCGGTTGCCTTAGTGTGAGAATCTGCCATAGTTTGAGCGGTTGCCTTATTTTGAGCGGTTGCCTTATTTTGAGCTATTGCCTTAGTTTGAGGGGTTGCCTTAGATTGAGGGGCTGCCTTAGTTTGAGCGGTTGCCTTAGTTTGAGAGTCTGCCTCAGTTTGAGCGGTTGCCTTAGTGAGAGCGGTTGTCTTAGTTTGAGGTGTTGCCTTAGTTTGAGGGGTTGCCTTAGTTTGAGGGGCTGCCTTAGTTTGAGGTGTTGCCTTAGTTAGAGCGGTTGTCTTAGTTTGAGGTGTTGCCTTAGTTTGAGGGGCTGCTTTAGTTTGAGCTATTGCCTTAGTTTGAGCGGTTGCCTTAGTTAGAGCGGTTGCCTTAGTTTGAGGTGTTGCCTTAGTTTGAGGGGTTGCCATAGTTTGAGGCGTTGCCTTAGTTTGAGGGGTTGCCTTAGTTTGAGCGGCTGCCTGAGTATGAGCGGCTGCCTTAGTTTTGGGGGTTGCCTTAGTTTGAGCGGTTGCCTTAGTTTGAGGGGTTGCCTTATTTTGAGCGGTTGCCTCAGTTTGAGAGTCTGCCTTAGTTTGAGCGGCTGCCTTAGTTTGAGGGTCTGCCTTAGTTTGAGCAGTTGCCTGAGTTTGAGGGGATGCCTTCTTTTGGGGGGTTGCCTTAGTTTGAGGGGTTGCCTGAGTTTGAGGGGTTGCCTGAGTTTGAGGGGTTGCCTTAGTCTGAGGGGTTGCCTTCCTTTGAGCGGTTGCCTTTGTTTGAGCGGCTGCCTTAGTTTGAGGGGATGCCTTAGTTAGAGGGGTTCCCTGAGTTTGAGGGGTTGCCTTAGTTTGAGCGGTGGCCGTAGTTTGTGGGGTTGCCTTAGTTTCAGGGTTTGCCTTCCTTTGAGCGGCTGCCTTAGTTTGAGAGGTTGCCTTCGCTTGAGCGGTTGCCTTAGTTTGAGGGGCTGCCATAGTTTGAGTGGTTGCCTTAGTTTGAGGGGTTGCCTTAGTTTGAGCGGCTGCCTTAGTTTGAGGGGTTGCCTTAGTTTGAGAGTCTGCCGTAGTTTGAGCGTTTGCCTTAGTTTGAGGTGTTGCCTTCGTTTGAGCGGTTGCCTTAGTTCGAGCGGTTGCCTTAGTTTGAGGTGTTGCCTTAGTTTGAGCGGTTGCCTCAGTTTGAGCGGTTGCCTTAGTTTGAGCAGTTGCCTTAGTTTGAGCGGTTGCCTTTGTTTGAGGTATTGTCTTAGTTTGAGGGGTTGCCTCAGTTTGAGACTCTGCCTTAGTTCGAGCGGTTGCCTTAGTTTGCGGGGTTGCCTTAGTTTGAGGGGTTGCCTGAGTTTGAGGGGTTGCCTGAGTTTGAGGGGTTGCCTTAGTTTGAGGGGTTGCCTTAGTTTGAGGGGTTGCCTTAGTTTGAGCGGTTGCCTTAGTTCGAGCGGTTGCCTTAGTTTGAGGTGTTGCCTTAGATTGAGCGGTTGCCTCAGTTTGAGCGGTTGCCTTAGTTTGAGCGGTTGCCTTAGTTTGAGCGATTGCCTTTGTTTCAGGTGTTGTCTTAGTTTGAGGGGTTGCCTTAGTTTGAGGGGTTGCCTTAGTTTGAGCGGTTGCCTTAGTTCGAGCGGTTGCCTTAGTTTGAGGTGTAGCCTTAGTTTGAGCGGTTGCCTCAGTTTGAGCGGTTGTCTTAGTTTGAGCGGTTGCTTTAGTTTGAGCGATTGCCTTTGTTTCAGGTGTTGTCTTAGTTTGAGGTGTTGCCTTAGTTTGAGGGGTTGCCTTAGTTTGAGGGGCTGCCTTAGTTTGAGTGGTTGCCTTAGTTAGCACCATTGTCTTAATTTGAGGTGTTGCCTTAGTTTGAGGGGCTGCTTTAGTTTGAGCTGTTGCCTTAGTTTGAGGGGTTGCCTTAGTTTGAGCGGTTGCCTCAGTTTGAGGGGTTGCCTTAGTTTCAGGGTTTTCCTTCCTTTGAGCGGTTGCCTTAGTTTGAGGGGTTGCCTTAGCTTGAGCGGTTGCCTTATTTTGAGGGGTTGCTTTAGTTTGAGTGGTTCCCTTAGATTGAGGGGCTGCCATAGTTTGAGGGGTTGCCTTAGTTTGAGGGGTTGCCTTAGTTTGAGCGGCTGCCTTAGTTTGAGAGTCTGCCTTAGTTTGAGCGTTTGCCTTAGTTTGAGGTGTCGCCTTAGTTTGAGCGGTTGCCTTAGTTCGAGCAGTCGCCTTAGTTTGAGGTGTTGCCTGGGTTTGAGCGGTTGCCTCAGTTTGAGCAGTTGCCTTAGTTTGTGCGGTTGCCTTAGTTTGAGCGGTTGCCTTTGTTTGAGGTGTTGCCTTAGTTTGAGGGGTTGCCTTAGTTTGAGAGTCTGCCTTAGTTCGAGCGGTTGCCTTAGTTTGAGGTGTTGCCTTAGTTTGAGCGGTTGCCTTAGGATGAGCGTCTGCCTTATTTCGAGCGGTTGCCTTAGTTTGAGGTGTTGCCTTAGTTTGAGCGGTTGCCTTAGTTTGAGGTGTTGCCTTAGTTTGAGCGGTTGCCTTAGGATGAGCGGCTGCCTTATTTCGAGCGGTTGCCTTAGTTTGAGGGGCTGCCTTAGTTTGAACGGTTGCCTTAGTTTGAGAGACTGCCTTAGTTTGAGCGGTTGGCTTATTTTGAGCGGTTGCCTTATTTTAAGCTATTGCCTTAGTTTGAGGGCTTGCCTTAGTTTGAGGGGCTGCCTTAGTTTGAGCGGTTGCCTTAGTTTGAGAGTCTGTCTTAGTTTGAGCGGTTGCCTCAGTTAGAGCGGTTGTCTTAGTTTGAGGTGTTGCCTTAGTTTGAGGGGTTGCCTTAGTTTGAGGGGCTGCCTTAGTTTGAGGGGATGCCTTAGTTTGAGCGGTTGCCTTTGTTTGAGGGGATGCCTTAGTTTGAGGGGTTGCCTGAGTTTGAGGGGTTGCCTTAGTTTGAGCGGTTGCCTTAGTTTGAGGGGTTGCCTTAGTTTCAGGGGTTGCCTTCGCTTGAGCGGTTGCCTTAGTTTGAGCGGTTGCCTTACCTTGAGCGGTTGCCTTAGTTTGAGGGGTTGCTTTAGTTTGAGTGGTTGCCTTAGATTGAGGGGCTGCCATAGTTTGAGAGTCTGCCTTAGTTTGAGTGGTTGCCTTGGTTTGAGAGTCTGCCTTAATTTGAGGGGCTGCCTTGGTTTGAGCGGTTGCCTTAGTTTGAGGGGCTGCCTTAGTTGGAGCGGTTGCCTTAGTTTGAGGAGCTGCCTTAATTTGAGCGGTTGCCTTAGTTTGAGAGTCTGCCTTTGTTTGAGGGGTTGCCTTAGTTAGAACAGTTGCCTTAGTTTGAGGGGTTGCCTTAGCTTGAGCGGTTGCCTTAGTTTGAGGGGTTGCCTTAGATTGAGGGGGTGCGTTAGTTTGAGGGGCTGCCTTAGTTTGAGGGGTTGCCTTCGATTGAGCGGTTGCCTTAGTTTGATGGGTTGCCTTACTTTGAGCGGCTGCCTTAGTTTGAGCGGTTGCCTTAGTTTGAGGGGCTGACTTAGTTTCAGCGGTTGCCTTAGTTTGAGGGGTTGCCTTAGTTTGAGCGGTTGCCTTAGTTTGTGAGTCTGCCTTAGTTTGAGCGTTTGCCTTAGTTTGAGGTGTCGCCTTAGTTTGAGCGGTTGCCTGAGTTCGAGCAGTCGCCTTAGTTTGAGGTGTTGCCTTGGTTTGAGCGGTTGCCTCAGTTTGAGCGGTTGCCTTAGTTTGTGCGGTTGCCTTAGTTTGAGCGGTTGCCTTTGTTTGAGGTGTTGCCTTAGTTTGAGGGGTTGCCTTAGTTTGAGAGTCTGCCTTAGTTCGAGCGGTTGCCTTAGTTTGAGGTGTTGCCTTAGTTTGAGCGGTTGCCTTAGGATGAGCGGCTGCCTTATTTCGAGCGGTTGCCTTAGTTTGAGGTGTTGCCTTAGTTTGAGCGGTTGCCTTAGTTTGAGCTGTTGCCCTAGTTTGAGGTGTTGCCTTATTTCGAGCGGTTGCCTTAGTTTGAGGTGTTGCCTTAGTTTGAGCGGTTGCCTTAGTTTGAGGTGTTGCCTTAGTTTGAGGTGTTGCCTTATTTTGAGCGGTTGCCTCAGTTTGAGCGGTTTACTTAATTTGTGCGGTTGCCTTAGTTTGAGCGGTTGCCTTTGTTTGAGGTGTTGCCTTAGTTTGAGGGGTTGCCTTAGTTTGAGAGTCTGCCTTAGTTCGAGCGGTTGCCTTAGTTTGAGGGGTTGCCTCAGTTTGAGCGGTTGCCTTAGAATGAGCGGCTGCCTTATTTCGAGCGGTTGCCTTCGTTTGAGGTGTTGCCTTAGTTTGAGCCGTTGCCTTAGTTTGAGGTGTTGCCTTAGTTTGAGGGGCTGCCTTAGTTTGAGGGGTTGCCTTAGTTTGAGCGGTTGCCTTAGTTCGAGCGGTTGCCTTAGTTTGAGGTGTTGCCTTAGTTTGAGCGGTTGCCTCAGTTTGAGCGGTTGTCTTAGTTTGAGCGGTTGCTTTAGTTTGAGCGATTGCCTTTGTTTCAGGTGTTGTCTTAGTTTGAGGGGTTGCCTTAGTTTGAGAGTCTGCCTTAGTTCGAGCAGTTGCCTGAGTTTAAGGGGTTGCCTTAGTTTGAGGTGTTGCCTTAGTTTGAGGGGTTGCCTGAGTTTGAGGGGTTGCCTTAATTTGATCTATTGCCTTAGTTTGAAGGGTTGCCTTAGTTTGAGCTATTGCCTTAGTTTGAGTGGTTGCCTCATTTTGATAGTCTGCCATAGTTTGAGCGGCTGCCTTAGTTTGAGCAGTTGCCTTAGTTTGTGGGGTTGCCTTAGTTTGAGCGGTTGCCTTAGTTTGAGCGGTTGCCTTAGTTCGAGCGGTTGCCTTCGTTTGAGGTGTTGCCTTATTTTGAGCGGTTGCCTCAGTTTGAGCGGTTTACTTAATTTGTGCGGTTGCCTTAGTTTGAGCGGTTGCCTTTGTTTGAGGTGTTGCCTTAGTTTGAGGGATTGCCTTAGTTTGAGAGTCTGCCTTAGTTCGAGCGGTTGCCTTAGTTTGAGGGGTTGCCTCAGTTTGAGCGGTTGCCTTAGAATGAGCGGCTGCCTTATTTCGAGCGGTTGCCTTCGTTTGAGGTGTTGCCTTAGTTTGAGCGGTTGCCTTAGTTTGAGGTGTTGCCTTAGTTTGAGGGGCTGCCTTAGTTTGAGCGGTTGCCTTAGTTTGAGAATCTGCCATAGTTTGAGCGGTTGCCTTATTTTGAGCGGTTGCCTTAGTTTGAGAGTCTGCCTTAGTTTGAGCGTTTGCCTTAGTTTGAGGTGTTGCCTTAGTTTGAGCGGTTTCCTTAATTCGAGCGGTTGCCTTAGTTTGAGGTGTTGCCTTAGTTTGAGCGGTGCCTCAGTTTGAGCGTTTGCCTTAGTTTGAGGTGTCGCCTTAGTTTGAGCGGTTGCCTGAGTTCGAGCAGTCGCCTTAGTTTGAGGTGTTGCCTTGGTTTGAGCGGTTGCCTCAGTTTGAGCGGTTGCCTTAGTTTGTGCGGTTGCCTTAGTTTGAGCGGCTGCCTTTGTTTGAGGTGTTGCCTTAGTTTGAGGGGTTGCCTTAGTTTGAGAGTCTGCCTTAGTTCGAGCGGTTGCCTTAGTTTGAGGTGTTGCCTTAGTTTGAGCGGTTGCCTTAGGATGAGCGGCTGCCTT